>NC_140489.1:75250122-76450122 GCF_964271855.1 Acomys minous
GTGGATGGTCATTCTGAAGAATTTATCTTTATGGTTGCGGGATGTGTATGCTATGTATGTTGGTGTTTATGGTGGGTGGGGGGGAGATATTGTGAATTCTACTTGGGGATGATGTTATGGGGAAATTGTGGTGGTGTATGTGTGTGAGGTATGTGGGGTGTGTGTATGTGAGGTATGTGTGCATATGTGTGTGGGAGTGTTTGTGTGTGCGTGTATGTCCCCACACTACAGTGTGCATATGGTTCTCAGAGGACAACTTTCTAGGGATGGTTCTCTCCTACTACCATTGATTCCAGGCATGGGACTCAGACTTGAGGGCCATTCTCCACTACTTGCTGATCTATCTCACTGGCCCAGGAATTACTCTTTATCATTAAAGAATTCTTGTTTGATAATAACTCTGCTGCACATAGGCATCACCAGCATCCCTTCCTTTTCCACAGCAGATGCCCATTCAAACACTCTCTCAATGTGGTCCAACATTACTATTCAACAGGTGAAGGGCAAATAGATGTTTTTCACATTAGTTCCTATTCTTGATAATAGCCTAATTATTAGCTTCATAATTGATATTTCTTATAATATAAATGTTTTCCTTTCTTAATCATTGACTGTAATGAAAGTGAATGTGTCAGGAAAACAGTAAGAATGATAAAATAGAATGTCACTCAGATATACAGTATATAATAGAAGGCCAAGCAACTTAGAATTTTTTAATACTATACCTACTATTGGAAGGAGAGATTGGCTTTTTAGAGTCTTTTTTGGGGGGCAAGGAGAAGAGGTAAGTAGTGTTGGAATCTAAGATTTTACACATCCAAGCAAGCAACATTCTATTGTTGTGTTGTATCCGAAGTATTCTTTAAAATATAAGTATTGTTAATTTTTGATATATGGTCTTATGAAGGCTTGCCTTAAACTCACTGCAACAGCCACCCATGTAACTGAGAGAACATAAAACCTTGTACACAAAGGCTAGCATATCAATACAGATTGATCTGTAAAGATTCACATGGAAGGAATAAATATAAGTATGACCAATTTAATATCAAGTGTCTTAACATTTTCTTACTATAAATATAAATTTACTTAATATTCACATTAAGTCACATAACATATTTTGCAATAAATTATAAGCATGTAAAACAACATCCAATTACTTTCAAGTTCTGACATTTCTATCTAGTGGCAATCACCATCTAATATCTGGATCCACTATTACAAATAATGACAATTATCCAGCTTTTCTATTTTAAAGAAATAATGTTCTTTTATGTATTATAATAAAAACCTTTTAATAAATCATTGCAAAATAATTTATCCAAAGTATGAAGTAATACTTTTATCAAACAAGAATAAAGAGCTGGGTAGATGGCTGAACTGGCCAGTTGCTTGTTTCACAAGTACAAGGATCTGGGTTCAGTCTCTATCACCCACATTAAAAACACTCATCATGACTTACACGTGTGCTCTCAGAGCTGGGGAAGCAAAGACAGAGGGTCCTCGTACATGCCAGTTTGACAGTCAGTCAAATAACTGAGCCCAAGGTTTTATGAGAAGTCCTGTTGCAAAATTTAAAGTGAGGTATGAGAAAATGGATCAGTCAAAAAAAGAAAAATTGCCTGCCATGCAAGCATGAAGATCTGCATTTGGAGCTCCAGCTCTCTGCTAAAAGTTGAATCTGCATGTCTGCAGCACCTCGGGCTCTTTGGTTGCCTCAGCCGTTTCACAGGATCTTATTTAAGTAGACATACATTTACCATAATGACTGTTTCTGGTGTAGCATTTGAAACAGTATACAATCCTCATTTAAATTAAGCTCACCAAGATAAATAATAATAAATAAGTGCCAGTGAGATGGCGCCAAGGAGAGAATGCTTTCAACTAAGTCTGGCAACCAAGTTCAATCTCCAGAATAACATGGTGGAAGAATATGGACCTCCTGAAGTTACCCAATGCTTTGCACACATACACACACACACACACACACACACACACACACACACACACACACACAAAATAATAACATAATTTTGCATTAACTTATGGTAACATTATCACGTGATGAGTAAACCATGAGAATCTCAATTTTTCTATGTACAACATCTCACAATGGGATTTTATTAATTAAACTATCATTTTATACTATGCTATAGGTTATAACATTAAATGGGTTTCTAGAGAAAACATATACAGAATGGAATAGTTAATATGTTTCCTATATACAGAGAAACTGTAGAAAGTGAAAAATATTGTTACAAAAGCTTGAATTCATCTGAAGCATTCCTTTTTAATTCAGTAACTACCCCAAAAGTAACAAGTGAAACAGTGTTTATTGTACCCTGAGCTTCAGGCTCTGCTTTACAGCCCCCCACATAGATTTATTATTAGATGCTTTGCAAAGCCTTGGATGACACAATCCCCTGCATGTACATTTTAAACTTATTTTCCTAAAGGAGGTGGAAAAAATAGCTTTGCAATATTTTACCTTACAAAACTATTTTCCCACACTACAGGCTTATAAGAGAAGAAAGATTAAAAAAAAATCAAACAAGTAGATTTTTGCAGAATCCTATAGAATCTTTACAGAGTAAGGGGCTTTCTTCTCCATTAGAAAAAAATTGGCCAAGTGGTGGTGGCATATGCCTTTAATCCATGCACTTGGGAGGCAAAAGCCAGAAGACCTCTAAGTTCCAGGACAAGCAGGGCTACACACAGAAACACTGTATTGAAAACCAACCAAACAACAACAAAGAAGGAAGTAATAATTATTTTCTTAGACTAAACTGTGTCATGGAGTGAAACTGATCCAGGTAGGCTTCACTAGGGCCTTTTCCTCTCTCTCTGTTTCCGTAGATCCAAGCCCTCAGTCTCCTCCCTAGTGCTACAACAGATGACCACCTGCAGCCTCTTTTCTTCACTGCCCATATCTCCTATGCATCCCACAGATCACTCTCTCCTAACATCTCTCCCTCTACTCTTCACTGTATCCCAGCCTCCAATACCCTAAAGCATTCCCTGTGAACACACCAGCTGAGCACGTCAGTAAAATAGGCAACACATAGCCATTATCATCTATGAAAATCCAGAAATGAAACAGAAACTAAAGAAGAAAACACCCCCACCCAGTGAAAAGAAACCTAGAATTCAGCAACTTGACCTATAATCATCCCAAACCCAGATGCCTAGACACCAGCATAGAAAGACAATAACAACCATGGCAACATGTCTCCACTAGAGTCAAGCTATCCTACCACAGCAGGCCCTCACTCTTCCAACATAGCTGAAGGACAAGCAAAAGATTTTAAAACAAACTTTATAAAGATGATAGAGTTCTTTAAAGAAGAAATGAATGAATCTCTTAAAGAAATCCAGGAAAACACAAACAAATTGGAGGAAATGAATGAATCTATTAAAGAAATTAGGGAAAATACAAATAAACAATTGGAGAAAATGAATAAATCACTTTTTGAAAGCCAGAAAAATACAAACAAACAATTGAAAGAAGAAATAAAGTCATTCAAGACTTCAAAAGAGAAATATAAGCAAGGAAGGGAAAACTCATGAACTGAAGGAATTTAGGAAATGAAAAATTTAGGATTTTAAACAAGAACTGCAGAGTCAAGCTTTATGAATGTAATACAAAAAATAGAAAAGAGAATTTAAAGCATGGAAGATACCATAGAAGAAATGGATACAGCAGTTAAAGAAAATGCTAAAGCTAAGAAATTCCTAACAGTATAAAAAGAAAAGAAAAAAGAAAAAAGTAACGAGAAAGAAAGAAAGAAAGAAAAGGTGAAAAATCTAAAAATAGAGGAATGAGAAGAGTTAAAAGCCCCAGAAATATTTTCAACAAAATCATAGAAAAAAATTCATAGCCTAAGGAAGAATATGTCTATAATAGCACAAGAAGCATACAGAACACCAAATAGATTGGTCAAGAAAAAAATGTCCCCTCATCAGATAACCATAAAAACACTAAATATACAGAACCAAAGAATAACATTAAAAGCTGAAAGAAAAAAAAGTGATATATATCCCAGTACTCTGGAGACACAGGCAGGTGGATCTCTCTGAGTCTGAGGCCAGCCTGGTCTACAGAGCACGTCTAATACAGTCAGGGATGTTACACAGAGAACCACCCCCCCCAGAAAAGTAACACAAAGAAGAATTACACTTGACTTCTCAATGGAGACTCTAAAAGCCAGAAGAGCCTTGATGGATGTGCTCCTGACTCTGAGAAACTATGGATGCCAGCACAGAATACCACCAACAGGAAAACTTTCAGTTACTGTAGATGGGGAAAATAAGATATTTCATGATAAAATTAAATTTAAACAGCATCTATCCACAAATTCAGACCTACAAAAGGTGCTAGAAGAAAAGCTCGAATGTAAGGAGGCTAACTACATTCACTCATTAGAACACAAGAGATAATCTCATACCAGCAAAGCCAAAAGCAGGGAACACACACACACACACACACACACACACACACACACACACACACACACACACATCATCATCATCATCATCATCATCATCTTCATCTTCACTACCACCAATAACAATAAAATAATAAAAATCAAAGCATCATTGGCTGTTGATATTTCCCAATATCAATGGTGTCAAGTCCCCCCAAAATTACAGAATGGATGAAAAAATAAGATCCAACTTTTCCTGTATCCGAAAAACACACCTCCCATCAAGGATAGATAGCCATTACCTCAAGATAGTGTTTGAAAAATATTTTCCAATAAATTTGAGATAATAAGCAAGATGAAATGTTCAACCAATTCCTGGCTCAATCTGAGACCCACCTCATGGGAAAAAGCAGACTCCTATTAACGATACTTTGCTACGTTTATAGACAGGAGCATAGCATAGCTGTCCCATGGAGAGGTTTCACCTGGCAGCAAATGGAAACAAACGCAGAAACTCACAGCCAAACATTGGACAGAGTGCAGGGAGACTTGTGGAAGAGTGGAGAGAAGAATAGAAGTGAGAGGACAGGCATTCAACAACAAGACAAACAGAGCTAAATAACCAGGTTCCATGAGGGCTTATGGATACTGAATCATCAACCGAAGACCAAGCGTGGACTGGACAGAGGCTTCCTACGTAAATGTGGCCAACATCCACCTTGGTTTTATTATGGGTCCCCTAGTAATGAGAGTAGAGGCTGTCTCTGACATATACTCTGTTGCCTGCTTTTAGGTCACGTGCCCTAATGGGCCTGCTTCACAAGACCACAGGGGAAAGATGCACTCAGTCCTGATGAGACTTTATACACTTAGGTGCTTTGGTGAGTGAGCAGCAGGTTTTCTGAGGAGTAGGGGGAGAAGAGATGGGGAATAGGGAGGGAAGGCAGGAGGATAGGACTGAGAGGAGAGGAGGGAGGAGGGTACAAGCAGGATGTGAAGCAAAAATTAAAAAATAGATGGAGAAAAAGAAGGGAGCACGGCAAGCTTCTGTAGCTACTTTAACATCTAACAAAGAGACTTCAAACTAAAACTAATCAGAAGAAATAAGGAAGAACAACATACTCATCAAAGAAAAGAAAATCTACCTAGATAATATTTCAATTATGAGTAGCAATGCCCCAAACAAAAGGTTACCTAAGTTTAAAAAGAAACACTACTACAGCTTAAATTACATGTTGACCCACACACACTTGATAATCGGAAACTTCAATAACCTACTCTCACCAATGGAGAGGTCATTCAGACAAAAACTAAACAGAAAAATACTGGAGCAAAAAGTTGTTATAAACCAAATGGGTGTAACAGATATTTACAGAACATTTTACTCAAATACAAAAGAATACAGGAACTTATGGAACTTTCTCCAAAACTGACTATATATTCAGTCACAAAGCAAGTCTCAACAGATTTTTAAAAACTGAAATAACTCTGTGTCACATAAATCCACCATGGATTAAAAATTAATAGCAACAACAAAAAAACAAAGAAAGCTTACAAACTCATGGAGATTGAACAACTATACTGAATGAAAATTAAGGACTTTCTAGAATTCAATGAAAATGAGTACACAACACACCCAAACTTAAGGAACACAATAAAAGTGGTTCTAAAAGAAAACTTCATAACTCTAAGTGTCTACATAAAAAAAAAAATGGAGAGATCTCATGCTAGCACAACAGCATATCTGAAAGCTCTAGAACAAGAAGTGAGCACACCCAAGAGGAGTAGAAGGCAAGAGATAATAAAACTGAGGACAGCAATCAATAAAATAGAAACAAAGAGAAAATATAAAGAATAAATGAAACATAGATTTGTTTCTTTGAGAAAATGAAAATGGGTACAAAAATACTCAGGAAAATACTTAGAAACCAAATCCAAGAACACGTTTAAAAGATTAGCCACTATGAGCAAAGAAGTTTTATCACAGATATGTGTGCATGGTTCAACATAAAAAAATCAGTAAATGCAATTTACCATAGGAAAAAACTGAAATAAATCAAACCACATAATGATCTCATTAGAAGGCAAAAAGCCTTTGACAAAATTTAATGCCCCTCCCTGGTAAAAGTTTTGGAGTCACCAGGGTTACAAGGTGACATACCTAAAACATAATAAAGACAATTTGCCCCAAGCCAATAGCCAACATCAAATTGAAAGATTCCACTAAAAGCCAGGACAAGACAAGGTTGTCCATTCTCTCTATACCTATTCAATATAGTTCTTGTGGTTCTAGATAGAGCAATAAGACACTAAGTGTACGTGTCCTTTTAAAACTACTTCCTGGGTTTTTATATCTTTCTCCCCTTTCCACCCCTTATCCCTTCCAACACCCCAACAACATGTAGGAGAGAAAGAACTTTAGTGGGGAGAAGGGGCACAGGTCTCTTATGTTACTTCTAGCTGGTTAGGGTCATTGGGTTTCTTGGGGCAAAACCAATCATTGTTTCAGGATATCTCCAACTTCTTCTCCTCAAAATGCACCAACAACAACCAGGAAGAAGAAGCCTCCTTATTCTAAGAGTGTCTCCCCCTCCTGGCTCGGGCATTTATTCCTTCTTAAAGTGCTCAGAATTAAGCTATCTGAAGCTGGGAAAGATCACAGTCCTCTCACAGTCCACAGGAGGCAAATAGTCTGCTACCGTGGACGATATGAAGCAGTCCCATATCCCACACCTGAGATTTAAACTAAAAATGTTTAACTGAGTTTTTAAAGACACCAAAACTTCCACTAGAACTAAAGGAGATCAAGAGGATATAAACTAAAAAGAAAAAAGCCAAAGTATCATTATTCGCAGATGGTACTATAGTATACATCATCCAATCCCAGGAATTCTATGAGGGAGTTGCTAGATATGATAAACATGTTTAACAAAGGGGCTAGATACAAGATTAACTCAAAAAATTCAGTAGCCCTTCTATGACATATGGACTGAAAAATAAATCAAGAAAAAAGCACCTTTCACAATAGCCTCAAATGATATAAAATATTTCACCATTAGTCTATCCAAGCAAGTGATAGACTTCTATGATAAAAAGTTCAAGTGTTTGAAGAAAGAAATTGAAAAATATATCAGAAGATGGAAAGCTCTCCCACAGTCATGGATCGTTAAGATAAGCATGGTAAAGATGGCCATCCTTACAAAAGTAGTCTACAGATTCAGTGCAATCCTCACTAAAATTCCAACACAATTATTTACATATCTTGAAAGTAGAAAATTCCCAAATTCATATGGAAAAACAAAAGCTCACAGTAGCTAAAACAATCTTGAACAACAAAAATATGAAAGGTATCATCCTCCATCCTTTATTAAAAGAGCTATAATAAGAGAAATAAAATGGTATTGGCATAATAACAAACATCTTGATCAGTAGAATTGACTTAAAAACCTAGACATAAATCTAAACACATATGGACACCTAATTTTTGACACCAAATCCAGAAACACCCTAGGGGGAAAAAACATCCTCCACAAATGGTGCTTGGAAAATTGGATGTCCTCATGAGGAAGAATGGAAATAAATCTGTATCTATGACCCTGCACAAAACTCAAGCCCAAGGGGATCAAAGATCTCAACATGAACTGAATTTAAGTGAAAATGGGGAATAGCATTGAATGCATTGGCACAGGAGTCAACTTCTTGGACAGTGGGAATGCCAACTTGCATAGCCACTATGAAAATCAAGATGGCAGTTTCTCAGAAAATTGGGAATCAATCTATCTCAAGACCAAACTATGCTACTCCTGAGCATGTACCCAGAGGATGCTCCATCCTACCACAAACATACTTGCTCAGCTATCTCTATAGCAATTTTATTAATAATATCCTGAAACTGTAAATAACTTAGATGTCCTCAACTGAAGAATTGATACAGAAAACATGGTGTAGTTACAAAACGGAGTAATACTCAGTTATTAAAAATAAAATGACCTCATGAAACTTGAAAGTAAATGGATGCAAGTAGAGAAAAAGGTTCTGAGTGAAGTAACCCAGAACCAGAAATATAGATATGACATCTATTCACTTATTGTGGATATTAGACCTTATATAAATGATAACCAAGCTATAATCCATATACTCAGAGAGGCTAGGTAAAGAGGATGATGAGATGCCTGGCTCTTCACCAACTCTACATCTGAATGAGGGTTAATATCCAAAATATATAAATAATTCAAGAAGTTAAACACCACAAAACCAAATAATCCAATTAAAAATGAGGTACAGGACTAAACAGAAAATTCTGAACAGAGGACTATCGAACGGCTAAGAAACACTTAAAGAAAGGTTCAACATCCCTAGTCACCAGGGAAATACAAATCAAAACCATTCTGAGAGTCCACCTTACACCTATTAGAATGGCTAAGATTTAAAAAGAACTGAAATGACAGCACATGCTAGTGAGGCTGTGGAGAAAAGGGAACTCTCCTCTATTGCTGGGGGCAACGTAAACTTGTACAACCACTTTGGAAATCAACTTGGCACCCTCTCAGAATATTGGGAATAGTTCTATCTCAAGACCGAGCTGTAACACTCCTGGGCATATACTCAAATGATGATCCACCATACAACAAGTACATTTGCCCATCTATGATCTTAGCAGCTTTTTTTCTAATAGCCAGAACCTGGAAACAACCTAGATGTACCTCAACAGAAGAATGGATAAAAAAAACTGTGTTATATCTACACGATGGAATACTACTCAACTATTAAAATCAAAGAAATCTTGAAATTTACAGGCAAATGGACAGATCTAGAAAAGATCATCCTGAGTGAGGTAGCCTAGACCCAGAAAGAAATGAATGCATAGTATATACTAACTTACAAGCAGATATTAGCCAAATAGTACAAGATAACCACAGTACAATCCACAGACCTAAAGATACCACATAATAAGAAGGACCCCAGGGAGACTGTTTAATTCTCATTCAGAAGAACAAATAGAATAGACACTGGAAGCAATTGAAAAGAAGGAACTGGAAGGGAGCCTACCATAGAGGTCCTCTGCCAGACTCCACCCAGTAAGAGATCCAAGTAGATGCTGAGACACACAGTTAAACTCTGGGGTGGAGCACAAGGAGTCTTAAGGAAGAGTTGGTGAATAAAGGGACCTAGAGAGGTCAGGATCTCTACAAGGAGACAAATGGAGGCAACAATCTGGGAAGAGGAGGGAGGTGGTGCAGAGACTGATGTAACAACCAAGGGCCGAGCATGGTGAGGACCTAGACCCTCTGCTTCAGTGTAGTAGAAGGCAGCACAAACTCCTTATGAGTTTCCTAATATTTGGAGTAGGGACTACTTCTGTCCTGGACTCTAGCTCCCCATGTTGACTATTTCCTCCTGGCAGGGTGGCCTTGCCAGGCCACAGAGGAAGAGGATACAGGCAGTCCAAACGAGACTTGATAGGCTGGGGTCATATGTTAGGGGAGTAGGACTCCCATTTCTGAGGACTAGGAGAGAGAGGGGGAGAAGGCAGGAGGGAGGGAGGATGGGTGGGATCAGGAGCAATGAAGGAGCAGGCTACAATAGGGATGTAAAGTGAACAAATAAAAAATAACAATAAAAAGATATCACAATGGCTTGATGGACATCACATTGACAGAAGTGACTATGGAGACGTAAAACTATCTCTACAAGCTTCATTTAGAGTAAACTTGAGTGTTACTGGCCATGGATATGTTGTCTGCAGTGGGGTCACTAAAGATGTGAATAAAGATTACTCCCAAATCTTGACTACGTTCACCAAACCACAAACCTCTGAAATTCCTGTTTACTAAGTGACTAGTGAGCCAGAAAAATGTACCCTGTCTTCAGTTTGGCTAAGGCAAGTGAAGTTAGAACTGTTTGCCCTCACAGGTCACAGGTCTCAATACTTGCTGTGTATCTGTGCCTACTTAGTGTTAGTTTGACACTGTTTCCTCAAGTTGCTGCCACTTCAACTCAACACAACTTCCTTGTCTTTCTATTCTCTCATTTTTCTCTTTGAATGATGTTAAAGTCATATGGTTCATTTTATTGTTATTGAATGACATGCATTTCTAATTGTCTCCTTACCTAAAGAATAGAAAATATTTTATGCATGGTTGTAAGCCCGTTGGGCCTCCTGATATGCAGCAGAAATATTTGTAAATATTCACGTAAAACAAATCACAACTCAAAACCTAACCATATTTTGAATTACATTTTCATGCACAGTATTCCGTTCTGTTAAGATTTAATATTCAGCAATGTTGATGATCAGGAAAGAACTGTTCGATGTCTGTGGATTCCTCTTTTCATTTTGAGTAAAGTACTATGCTTAGGACAACAGAAATACTTACAATGAAATTCGGTAGTTGTAGAGCAGTATATAAACATGGAAAGGATCATTGAGACCATGGTTAATGTTAAAGCTCTTTCCTAACTAATGCTGCTAAGGACGTTTCATAATTGTGCAACATGTTCCAAGGGCTCACATGTGATTGACAGCTACGATTTGGAGTTTGAATAGTTTTACCATCTCATCCTGAGTCCAGTTTCCTTTGCAAAGCTCTGGGCAGTAAGTCTACCTTCACACATGCATCACTGCTGTACATAGCTCGTGCTGATTTGCATGGTAGTGGTTCATATGCAACTTTTTTTGTTGTTTTGACAACTTCACAAAGAACCAAGCTTGTAGCAGATGCTTAATACATATGTTTATTCACCAAGATTGCTGTACAATTTAAAGTTTTCCTAAAAAAAGATTCAATAATTGTCCATAATACAGAGTTCTACCAAAAACAGTCTCTTGAGGCTTTCAGAAATAGGGCTTTCAAGATCAAATCATACTTGGGAAAACTTAAATCAGAGTCCTAGTTTTAGGGGCTAATTTTCATTTTGTATATTTCCACTATTATAATTTTATATGAGTATACATTCAAAACAAAAATTTGTATTTATAACAAAATTCAAACAGAAGAACAATAGGTTTTTATTCCAACTAAGTGGTAAATTTGTGAATATCCAAACTCAGAGAAGAAAACAAATAATAAATCACTAAGAAAATAGGTGAGCACATACACAAATAAAAAAACAAAAAACTTCTTTATGTCCTCTTGCACATTTTTTGAGAAAAATCTGTGAAAATAACAACCCCAAACTAAACATTTTCCACCTTTTGTATTCATCGTTCTGCTTTTATAAAAGGTGATATAGATTAAAATCATTTACTATTCATTACTTTTATTTGCAAATGGTCTGACGTCCACATTAGAACTGAAAGCCTGCCAGCTCCCAAATTACATATTTTGCTGAATAATTCCTACATTGACAGAACAGCCCTAAGCACTATTCTTTCACTGGATGTAAAAAAAAAATTTTTTACTAGTAGATATTTATAATTTATATGGTATGATTGATTAAAATAATTTATAAGCTAAATTTTATTTCCCGTTTTTGAACTTATATCCATGAGTCTCACATAAGATAGCAAAAGGTATGCCAGTCGAAAAGATCCCCAACCACTCAATTAGCTATCAAAACCTATTCAATTCTATATAAACACAACTACCAAAATAAATGCTATGAATCATAGTTTTGTACTCAGAAGTACACACAGTTATTTGATAATAATAAATTAAATCTCTATGGCTCCCGGTTACCAGACAGACCAAAATGGCACAGAGATTTTTAATATATTTTCTCACTAAAACAATTATGCCTCTCATAGGACAGCTATGATAGGCTCCTGTCTGCAAGCATAAAAATGTATCAATTGTGTCAGGAGCTTGGCTCTCTCCCATAGGATGGATCTCAAGTTGGTTGACCTGCAAATAGGAGGCATTGGATTTGTGTGGTAACATAGGTACACACACACACACACACACACACACACACACACACACACACTAAAAGTAATACATTTAAAGAAAATACTCAGAGCCTTCATATTACTTAATACTTCTCAACTGCATAAGTCAACCATCTTCTTTGTTTCTGTTTCAATATTTATGTTCCTCAGAACCTTTTTGAAATTTTATAATGTGAATGAAATTTCCCAGAGATTTCACCTTGCAATAACCCTCATACAAGGATGGTTGCCTAATTAGAACTACAGTGATTGTCTTTATACAGATTTAATCCATTGTGGTACTAGAAAAAACAGGTTGTTATTTCAATTTCCTTGTAACTTTTTTTCAACATTTTATTGATTCTTTGTGAATTTCACATCATACACTCATTTCCCTGCCCTCCATATCCACCCTCCCCACTTGCAAGAGAAAAACAACAGCAGCAGCAGCAGCAACAGCAGCAGCAGCAGCAGCAACAGCAGCAGCAGCAGCAGCAGCAGCAGCAGCAGCAAAACCCTCACCATGGAAGCTGGTTATTCACACAGTATGGCCTTTTGCCCAAACAACATTATTTGTAGTGTTCATTGCATTCACTCATTGGTCTGGTTGGAGGCCTGTGGTTTCTGATATACTGCTTTGTGTCACAATATGTGGCTAGTTTTAAAGAAAGTTCAATGAAATGCTGAGAAGAAAGTGTATTTTTAGTGATTGGTTCCAGTGTTCTATAGACATCCATAAGGTCTATTTGATTTTTGTCATTATTTAACTACAGTATTTGCCTGTTTTGTTTTCTCTGCATGACCTGTCTATTGGTATGAGTGTATTGAAGTTGCCCACTATTACTGTGTGAGGGTCAATGTGTGATTTTAGTGTAACAGTGTTTCTCTTTTGAACTTGGGTGCTCTTGTGTTTGGTGGGGAAGTATTTAGAATTGTAAATTCTAATTGTAAAATTCTAAATCTTGGTGGATTTTTCCTTTACTGAGTATGGGGTATCCTTCCCTATCTCTTCAAATTCATTCATTTTTTTTTTTAAATCCAGAGATTAAAATAGCTACACCTGTTTGCTTGGTTCCATTTTCTTGGAATACTTTTTTCATCTTTTAAGGCAATATCTGTCCTTAATGGGGGTGTTATGTTTTGAGGGTACAGGAGAAAGATAGATATCTATTCAGAATATAATCTATTACCCCGTGTCTTTTTATTGATGAATTAATTAAACAACAAAATAAACTGAATTGGTTTTTGTCGTCGTCGTTGTTGTTGTTTTTATAGAAGCTTTTAATTCTGATTTTTTTTAATCTTATGTATTTTTTTGTCTATTATTTGTCTATTTTGATTTCCTTTTTTGGTTTTGTACGTTTTTGTTGTTGTTGTTGCTGTTGTTGTTAGAGAAAACATTTATTGAGGCTTACAGTTTCAGAGGGTGAGTCCATAGTGGGGAGCATGGCAGCAGCCACGCAGGTATGATGCTGGAACAGTAACTGAGAGCTCACATCATGATTATAGCATGAGGCAGATAGAGCTAAATGGATACAGCAGGGACACACCTCCACCAACAAAGCCACACCTCATAATCCTTCCCAAATTGTTCCATCAACTGGGAACAAAACATTGTATGCTTTTTTTAAAGAGACACCAAGATGAAGGAAAGCATAACGCTGAGTGGGTAAGGATGAACAGAGGATGTGGAAGGATCTGAGGGAGGAGGAAAATACAACCAAAATGTATTTTATGAAAATTTTTAAATAAAAAATAAGCTTAAGGAGGGGATAACCATTGAGATGTAATATGAATAAATAAATAAAATTTTAAAAAAATAAAAAAATAAACTTAAAATAATTTTAATTACTCTGTGTAATAAAATTGTCAAAAAAAAGTTCCTTTAGTTTCTAAAAAGTAGATGGGCAGCTAAGTGTGCAAACAAAAGAGTCATAAACATTTATTAGCATTTGTAAACAGGCCAGTGGCTCTCTAGCTATCCTTTCAGTCTAGCGCTGGCTGCTGAACAGCAGGCTCTGCTTGGAGATTTCCCCACTTTCTAGGAATGCGGATCTTGACTCACCCCTAAATCAGTATTGATCTCTTATGCTACAGTGTCATAGGAGGAATGAGTTCACTTGTAGAAGAGTGAATTTAAAAAGCCAATCATTCTCTGAGAAAATGGTTTATTTCTAAAACAAATTCAAATAATTTTTGTATGTATTTAACATCTACATCTCACAAAGGCCATCATTCACCATATTGTGCCACACTCACCAATCTTGTGCCTTGTGGATAATTTGAATCTATCTCCTAACTGGCAATCTCACATATTCTGATTTTCATTCTAATCATTACTGATGGACATTTTAGTTCATCAAGTGAATAGGAAAACAAAACAAAACAAAACAAAAACAAAGTACAAAAGTCCCAATGAACATAATATGTATATTTCCTGGAATGCAAGTTTTCTTTTGCATTAGTGTTACATTTTCTATTATTTTTTGTGTGAGAGGACAGTAGGATTGGGGGTGGAGGCTCACACACCAGCCATGAGGCACAGGTCCACATCAGAAGACAACTTGCAATGCTTAACCACCAGGGTAGCAATAGCAAAAAAGACATAAACACAATGTAGACGTAGTCCTCAGTCCTGAGGGAGGAGAGAGTGAGAATGAATAACTGATGAGGTTTGCTGTAAAGATTCCTACTCTACAGAAGAACTGAATCTTCCTCTCACACTAGCAATAATGAGAGGCTGTTGGTGGAGCAGGCTTACTAGACGATATTCCTATTTTAAATTTCCATCTTTTATTGCACATAAACTATGAGATTTGGATGAATGTAATGGCTGAAGTTTTTTTCCCATGTGTATTTATTTTGTGTTTAAGTGGGGGTTGTGGGGAAACAGTATGTGCTTGCATGAGTCTCAGGTAGAGGGCAGAGGAAAGCTTACAGGATCAGCTCCTGTCTTCCATCAGTTCAAAGGAGGATTTAGATCATCAGGTTTAGTACAAGCACCTGCTGGTCCATCTTCCTGGCCCTGCAGGTGAAGTGTTATGAAGAATGGAAGGATTACATGAAAGCCAGCAAGGGATGTAGCTCAGTGGTCCAACACTCACTTAATATGAGCTGCCCATGAAAGCTAGACATCTTACTGAGAACATAAATGCACATTTTCTTGGACAAAAAAAAAAGGTACTGTTAGACCAGAGTGTTTGATTGTAAATACAATTAAAGATGATTTTTAAGAAACATATTTCCATTCTCTCTTTCTAACTTTGCCTAATCTCTTCCCCCACTTGGTAGCCACCTTACAAGAGAGATTCCATATCCGCCTATATACAAACCAGCAACTCCATATTAAATCCTATCATTACTTTCTGAGGCTACCACATCAGAATCTTATGTCACACTAAGATCTGCATTAGCTGTCAGTCTTTTCTGATTAATGCCCTAGTAGAAGGAAGAAATGCGGGTTGTGATGAATAACTAGGGACATCACTGTGCTTTTTCTGCCTAGGTAGCCCACGGTCGTGCATAAACAGGATACTGTATCACACTGACCTCTCTTACCTTAGAAAGTTTTCACTCAGCTTTTTAAAGATCTGTACTTGGCCTGCTCTGCTACCAGGATGGAGATAAATATGTCCTCTGACAGCCTGACTTTTTCTGAGGCAGCACTCAATTTATCACTCTTCTCCTGGAGCACGGTCTCCAAATCCTGACAAACACATCCCCAAAGCTTTCAGAGGGGAAAATAACCCTCTACACAGGCTCTGTAAATTACCACCAAGTATAGCCATAAATAAAATGAAGATCAATCCTGATTCATTCTTTCAGAATGACCTAAATAAATGGCAGTTCATGCCCTTAAGGCCATTGCTCAAGAGAATTCAGACTAGAGGAAATTAGGCGGAAAACAGAAAAGATATTAAATATTCCTCTTTTTGCCATTTTATAGAGGAACTCAATTATTGACTACCTCTGCATAGAACAGTATAATGCTGGTAGTTCACCACCTGTCAAAAGGAAAAAAAAAACCACTTCCTCACAATTATATAAAATAAGAGGGGAAAAAAACACAAAAACCAATGACTTGAAAGCCAAAAGCAGTGACATTTGAGCCATAAGGGCTTACTTAGAAAACTCTTAAAGAGTTCCTGGGAAAACAGGACATTGTTTCGGCACTGTTTAGTGTTGAAGAGCACTGACCTTAAAGGTCATGTTCCTAAGAAAACGATCTAGGCTAGGGCATTTGATATTCCTTGATCAAAAGTAGAACCCGAATCAATCTGTGTAAGAAGAGAAAAAGTAGCTGGGGGATAGAACAGTCCACTTTCATGTAATCATCATTCACAGGCATGAATAGCTCAGTATTACACAGATTATCACTCATACTCAAGGATCAGAGTGCACTGAAGGTACAGGAAGGCTTATTATGGAACTAATAAGACATATGCAAACAGGCATCAAAGTAGGATCATAGCCTCTAGATTTGGAGATGAGAAACTTAAGAAATACCAGTTCATTTCATAGAGAAAGGATAAATGAAGCTGTTCCTGGAAACAGGAAATGATTTAGATAGGAGAAGAATCTGTGTTGTAAGGAAGGTCCTTAAAAAAAGTAGTCTCAGCAGTAGAATACAAAGAGTAGGAAAGTGCACAGAGAGGGCAATATCCAATAGACGCAGTAGGGAATCAGGCAAACCAGTGTGCATGGATGGGGCAACTGTGTGAGAGGCTACCCAAGCAGTACCAGAAGCCATATCTTCTCACACCAGCATTATTCCAGGTTCTATTCTAAGACAGCAATACGAGCATAGGCTCAAATATGCTTTTGTTAATGTGTTGCTTTAATCTCACATGAAAATGAGAAAATGGTGATTAAATAAGTCAATCTAAATCATATAATCAGTGATTACTGATGCCAGGGCTTATAGCAGGTGGCTTTCTGGTCACTGTGCTGACAGCTGTGACAAGATGAAAAGAAATCTACAGGGAATGGAGTGTTTTAATTTGTCTGAATGTCAGGCCAAGGTGAATATACAGTTTGTTTAGTAAAAGAGAGGAAATAGAATCTCCTATTGGAAAAATTGAAAAATGAACTAAGAATAAGAATAGAAAAAAGTCTGCAGTGTAAGTCTCATCCACTGAGTTCATGTGAAAGGCTGATGTGATGGTGCGTATCTGTAATATCAGATCTTCTAAGGAAAGATGGGAGTCAGACACAAAATAGCCCAGAAGCTTGTTGGCCAGTTAGCTCAGAGAACGTGATAGCAAATCAGAAAGAATGAGGAAGACCTAGGCAACTTAGAGTGTGAGAACCAACCCCGCATAGTTGTCCTCTGAACTCTACACACATGCCATGAATGTGCACATGAACAAACATCATATACACATGCATAAACACACACATAATTTAAAGTAGCTTACACTGGCTCTAGCATTAAGCTTCCTTCTCTCTTTCTGCTCTGTTCATTTGTAATTGCTCCAGATTCCAAATGTACATTCATCATCCATAACTTTATTTTCAACAAATCCCCTTCTTTTGACTTAGATTGCTTATTTAATGGCAGTCCTTGTATATCTTAGAGGAATTTCAAAGGAAAGTTGTTTATGGACTAGTTTATATTATTAAATGAATCTAAAACAGCAAGTATTTAAAATAACACTCGCCCTCCTTCACTTTTTACTGTTTCCCTACTTTTTTTCTTTATCTTTTCAATTCTACATTACATGGCCACATAAAATCATGTCACATGCTTAATATCTAATTTCTACCTCTTCCAAGAAAACCAAAACTTTTGAGTATACTATTTAAGCAGTGTTTCTGATGGCTAGAACAAAACCTTCCAGTAAGTACATCTTCAAAGTGTTTTATTAGGCTAGAGGACTTGGCTCAGTGGATAATGGCACTTGCCTCTCACACCTGGAGACTGTGTTCAGTCCCTAGACTGACTGTAAAACCAGAAGGAGAGAACAGGCTGTGCAAAATGTTTTCTGACCTGAAAATACACCTTGGCAGTAGCACCCACATTTACACTTCATGCATCCACATATTTTAAAACATATTTGTTAAATTATTTCATAGGTAATTAAAGACCATCACTCTCATTAAAATGAAACCTCCATTTGACAAGAAATTGTACATGTATATACCATTTTTTTCATAGACTCTCTAGTGGTTTTAATTAACTACACTGGACTGCTTGACTAAAACAATATTAAAGTAATGGAATCTCACTAAGGGCAAAGAAGTATAAAATTGCATAAACAAGTAAAGCTACCCAAAAAGAGTTAAAATAAGAATAGTTGATAATAGGTAAGCATACTTGATAATTAAATGATTATGAACATATCTCGGGCCAAATTAACATACAGACAGAAGATTTCATTTAGCTTAAGAATGAGAGGAAGATACAGAGTAAAGACACAAAACCATTACAGTACAGTAAATGTGATTCCTAACATGTTAGTTCTCTTAATTCTATAAATTATTGCTGAAATTCCTATGTCATCAAACAAGTCCCCTTCTCCTTTTAGTGTCTTAAATCTTAAAGGATTCATTTCCACCTCTGTGTAAATAAGAACCTTGCCTGTGAAATCTACAAGGACAGACCATTGTTTGGAACTCATTACATTTTGTTCAGCAGTTACAGTCAAACTATTAATGTTAACATTTCTTATGTGTTAGTCCAAGGTAAATAAGAAATGAAAAAGTCACTGGTAGAGCTAGTGTGACTTGAAGGTGAAATGCAGACAAGAACCCATGGAATCTAAAGAGAATGCTTGCTGATCCCTCAAGTTTCCCTTGTTTTTTCATCCGTCGCCCTCATTCCTCTAAAAACTGAAGGCAGAACACTGGTATGAAGTTAAGCTTAAAAGCTGGCTGCACGTAGCCAGGTCCTGTGAATCCATTTATTGAAACAGGAAATTGGGGAGAACAACTATGTAAGTGCCAATTCAGAAGCATGTATCCTGTCTTGGTGATCTTGGAAAAATTAGCAAGATTCAATTATTCGGACCTCAGTGGGCAAAACACTAATAAAGAAGAGAGCTGCGACCAGACAATGCTCATGCACTCACTGCCCATGCAATGAATCCATGAGCTGGCCCAGAAAAGGCATTCTTATCATTGTCTCTATAAACTACTCAGAGCAGAAAGGCTGGTTCAGGTTTTGGCATTGGCAAGAATGAATTCCATGACTCAACTTGTTTAGTATTCAGTCCGACTTACTAACAAACTACCAAATAATCCTTGTGACGAATAAACACAAAATTAAGAATGCAAGTGAGTAGATCCTCCCTGATGCTTTGATTTGTTCCACACTAGGTTACTTCCACAGTTCAGTGCCACTGGCTTCCCTCACAGAGGTGGGAATCCTCCCAGCCAACCCTGTACAGATCATGGCAGCTGGAGTGTCTGGAACCATCTGGATGGGAGGTCCTGTTTGCACCCATTCATTTTGAGGAACTCAGTTGCTCTAAATAAAAATACCTCTCTATCTTATCTCCAAGTTCTTCCAGAGTAGTAGAGCTGGCTATTAATTACCTTCACCCTGTAGAAAGAGGCAAGAGAACCAGCTTAGTGAATACACTTGTGCTCAATTTAGTAAGCTGGGGTTACTCATCACACTAGCCAGGCACGAACACTCCCTGGACAGTATTAGGCCAGCAATATTCTATTCTTCATTATGCAGGCAAAAATGAAGCCCTCACAGGAATCAAATAATCATTTATATCACTTAGCAACTAAAACAGAAAGAGAAAGAAAAGAGTCTTAAAATAAGAAAGTAAAATTGTACTCGTAAAAAAAAAAATCCTGAATTAGTGGTATCTGAAGAACATAGGTCAGAAGGAATTTTCACTGATGAAAGTAAAAGTGATCTTCAATTGAGCTATCAGGGAAGTCATTTAGCCAATCCTAAAATTGTATTTTAATCTTTTTCCTCTTGGCATGAGATAAATATCATACTAAAATGCATTTGCCTACCTCTCTCAGTAATGGCTGAAACCAAACAAAGAGAAAGTTAAAGACACACACACACACACACACACACACACACACACACACACCAGAGTATCAAGTTTATTATAATTACCCAAAAGGATATTAGTCTGGTGGCTTTTAAATTCCATACAGTTTTTGTGTCCTTGTAAAATTATATTCTTTAAATGTCACTGATAAAATAATGAGGGCATATACTATGCCATATTTAAAAAAAGACTAATTATACTTTTTTAGGTCACCACTAACCTTATTTGTATTATTTAGGGAAAACACAGGAGTTATTGAGAAGCTGAGAGGCAACCTCATTCTATCACCTATGCGGCTATGGAAAAGTGAAAAGTGCACACTCACAAAATAGCCGTCCTGAGATGAGCATCTGTCTGTTTGACCTTACATCTAGAAATAGATCATGTTTTTCTCTTCAAGATAGGCAAATCTGTTTCTTTGGATAGACAAAAAAGGCAGAAAGGAAAGAAGAGGGGAGGGAGGGAGATCTTAGAAATCAACAACCTAAAAAAGTGAATATCCACACCTGATCCAAACCTCAACGAAATGCAAGCATTGCTTTATACTAATAGGAAGAAGCTGATGTGGCTGGGGAAACACTTTCTGATAGTGGCACATCAACACCTACATCTGACACTACGGAAGTAGCATGGCACAGGGGAGACACTGACCTGTTCTTCACTCTCTCTGTTTCTGTGACCCACCCCTGCCACCCCAGCCTTCTGTTTACTTCTAGGAATCTTCATGGTCTCCATACTTGCTTCTGTCCAATCCTGTAAACAAGCATTGTCCTTCCCCTCACTTATATCCAAATTCACAACTAAACACCAACACACACACAGAGAGAGAAAAAGAGAGGGGAGGGAGAGAGAGAGAGAGAGAGAGAGAGAGAGAGAGAGAGACAGAGACAGAGAGAGAGAGAGAGAGAGACAGAGAGAGAGAGAGAGAGAAAGAGAGAGAGAGAGAGAGAGAGAGAGAGAGAAATGAGAGTGATGGGGGTAATGAGGGAGAGAGAGCTTCTTCTGTAAAGTACTTGCTAGACAAACAAGAAGACCCAGATTCACCCAGATTCAACAAAGACAAGCAGCAGCAAAGATAAACTCCCACAGAGACAAACACTAATACAACCCCTAGCACTGAGGAGCTCACTGACCAGCCAGTGAGATACCCTATCAAAGCACAAGGTTGACTGCTCTCCTTGGAAACAGCACTCAAGTTTAACCTGTGGTGTACACACACACACACACGCACGCACGCACGCACGCACGCACGCACGCACACACATGCACACACGTGCGTGCACACACACACAATATGCATACCCACACACATTTTAAAGACTACATCTAACTTAAGTAGTTAAAAATGTAAGTATAAAAATTTTACATAATGTTGTATTTACTTTACTTAGTCAAATTAAAAATAGTCTCATTTGCTCAAAGCAGAGCAGCATGGTTTTATAGACCCACAGCAAGCAAATGCACTTACTACTGCTCACTACCAACTGGGAGAAATATGAGTGACATACACTTTCAGATGCAGACTAAAAGTTGAAAGCATTGTTGGCCCAGAGAGATGATTATGAGACAATAATTTAACAATTGCCAATAAAGAAAGGAGCATTATTATTCACATCATATTTAACTCTATGCTTTTTTAGAGTCTGCTTTGTGCCATGTACTTTTCCAACCACCGAAGAAGCTTTCATTGTCATTTTTGTTGATTTGTTTTATATATTTAAAAACTAGAAGACACAGTAATAGTGCAAGAAAAATAAAAGAGTAACAATGAGGCATGGATGCTATAATCATGAAAAGACTCAAGGAGGGCAGAGGCAGGCAGAAAATAAGATTAAACTACAGCGAATTATAGCAATTTTCCATTTATGTCAAAAGTTTAACATAAATGTTCAAACCTTAAGAGCAAAATAAGAATAGTACAAAGAGAACACTGTTAAAATACTTTTTGTTATAATGAAATATTAACTTTTGGTGTGACAGAGATTTATCAGGTGCTTCAGGGGGGAATGGGAAAAAATACTAAGTGTGGGTGCTTAGAAGAATTACCAAGACGAGTGATCTCAAATCTGTTACAGCACCAGTATTCACGGCTCTGATTTTGAGCATCATCAGCTAACCTGAGTAGAAAAGCACAGGCAGAACGCTTGGTTGAATAAGGCTGGCCAAATG
This sequence comes from Acomys minous, assembly GCF_964271855.1. Classification (NCBI taxonomy): domain Eukaryota; kingdom Metazoa; phylum Chordata; class Mammalia; order Rodentia; family Muridae; genus Acomys; species Acomys minous. Next base: position 75,272,604 of record NC_140489.1, read on the forward strand.
TAAAATAGAAGAAAAAGAGTACGTGCAATGAAGATTTGAGGAGACAGAGATTGAAATTGTGTGCTAGATCTTCTTGTCTGGATGGAAAGTGGAAGGAAAGAAGGGATGAGGAAGCACTGGTTCTAGGAGGGAAGGACAGCAGTGGATGCAGTTTTCTGTCTCATACTTCCAAAGTGGAGTGGACAATGAGGAAGCATTAACACCCAATGAAGAGGAATGTCAATGGCCTTCTAAACAGTAGGGGTCCCAACTATACACTTTCACTGGCCTTATGAAGAGAAGAGATGTGGAATAAGAAGACAGCCATTCAGATTTTCAAATCAGAGAGAAAAGCAAAGATGACAGATGATGCTCTTGTGTAAGTGGAGCATCTAAATTCAAGGAAGAAAAAATGTACGTTTTTCTATGCTTCTTCCCAAGGACCTGAATTGAGTTGCACATTGAGATGAACTGTTATCACTAAGTTAATGACTGCCGACTCACATATGCCCTCCCAACATAGATCACACCCTGTGACTCTGGTAAATAATGGCTCTAACCTTCCAATATAAACTTTTTCAATTTATTGGAAATTTATTCTGACAGAAAAATGAAAATTCCAGAGATCCCCTCAAGTTGACATGTCTGTTTAGATTGTGCTCTGCCCCCTGGGTTTTGTTCACAGGGGATGTTTTACCCTTATGAAGTACAAGCAATATCTGTATGTCTCAGTTTAAAAATTCAATATAGCATCCCCAGATAATCATTAACTGTCCTTCTCTTCCAAAGTATTTCTTTCATGCTCCTCTTCTTATGTATATGTAAATATACATAAAATTCCATTTCAGAAAGATGAAAGTTACTGCAAACCCACTTACTCTCAAGAAGCAGTCTGTCTTTCACCAAATGAGCCATATTTCACCCCTGAACTCCCCGTCAATCAGCATAATGCATCTGGGCTTTGGTTTCCACTCCAGGACTTTACACCCTTAGATCACCAGGAAACTCCCTGTGTTCCAATATGGCTGACAAGTTTTCAGTCCTTGTCTCAGTTTGTCTCTCCATAACACCCAACAGAGACAAGCACATTGCTGCTGCTATTGGGCATTGTGACAGGCCTTTAGATTCCCAGTGGGTTATGGTGTGGTTTACCATCTCCATGGCTATATGTTTTCACTTTTTGCAAGCTATTCCACTACACTAAATAAATCAAAATTATCTCTTAATATTATTTGTTGTCACTCTAATATTTCCCCAGGTATTCAGATCTCTGCCAAATGTTTCTATTACAAACCAGATAAACAAATGGATGTCTCTTTCCAGGTTTGCTGTTATCTCTTTGTTCATTATAGGCCACTGTTCACTAAAGAGTTATATTGCATAGAATGACAGAAACACTGGTATTCATAGGGAAATATGAGAAAAAATGATCTCTAGATATTTCTTTAAAATGCCCTGGCCTTTTTTTAATGAATTCATAATTTCTCAAGATTCAGCTGAGGTTGTAATAATCTAATTAATTAATTAGATGTCTCTCTCTTTGACTCCTATACTACAATAGCCTTCAAATATTACTGAACATAGCTTGAGGTATTCTGATTTCTACACCTATACGTCTCTTTCCACATGGTGTCAAGGTCAGGTTATTGTTGTAATTTTCTTTCCAGAATCACCTATTCTGATGCAATGAAGGTCCTAAAATGTCTTAAATGAATAATTGAATGCTAATAGATCATAACTTCTTAACTTCCAAACTCCAGTTTTCAATGACGCTTTAATAGATATTTCCAGAATGAAAGACACTGTGATTAAATAACATAACACTGGGAAAGTTTGTACTTAAACTGCTATCTATAGACTCTACCATATATTGTGTGTGAAGGACTATTTCTATGTGCCTTTTGAAATTCTGATTGAAGAAGAAATTATGATCAACATAATGCTGCTAATAAATGAAAATTGCAGCAAATATAACAGGTAGTTTTGTTTAACAATGTCACTAGAATTAGAAATGAAAAGCCAATTGTTAAGCCATAAAAACTGTGATTTAAAGTCAAATTTAAGACCTTTTCATCTTAAATATCCTTACACTGATAAAATCTTTATGTTAAGCATCAAGTAGGCATCCAAGTAGCCTGGATAAAAGTTGAATCAACAGATACAAGAAAATATTTCTAGCTGAACATCGAAACATAAGTATTTCAGTTTCAGAGTAAGTAGCTGTGGTGTTTGTATAGAGCACATTTCAAACCAGAGACTTGACCAGTTGTTGTCAACCTTCCTAATGCTACAACCATTTAACACAATTCCTCATGATGTGGTGATGGCCCAACAATAAAATTATTTTCATTGCGACTTCATAACTATAATTTTGCTATTGCTGTGAATCATAATGTAAATATATGATATACAGATGCCAAGGGGACTTCTTTAAAAAGATCCTTTACCCCCCTCCAAGGGTCATGACCTACAGGTTGAGAGTCACTGCTTCAAACAAGCAGCAACCATGGTCCTTAGAATGTCTTTTATGCTATACTTTGGTAACAGGTGACAGGCAGGGACTTCTATTTGACAAATAGAAAGTTCTAACATATGCTTCAACAAACAACCTTATGTAACAATAGAACACCCATCCTGGTATTCAGATCTCTTATTAAGAACAACAGGATAGCAAAGTGACTCATCGGCTTGTGTGCTCTTTCTTGATTCTAGTAATTTGGGACAAGTGTGGGGAAGTTACAAGTTGTTAATGTGTAGCTCAAAATGACAGATGAGGGAAGTAACTAAGCAACATTAACTACTTATATTTTCTATTCTTCCAAAGCTGCCCAAAGCTGAATAATTCTATAATATAAAGGAAAGAGAAAAGGTAATGTGGGAGTCATGTTTTTGACTGAATGAAAATGTTGTGTTTAATAAGTCTGAGAATGTGATTAACTGTGAATGCATCAGATTTTGCTCTAGATGATTATGTGAGATTAGGTGTAATGCCCTGACCTCACTTCTATTATCACTACAAGCTGGACAAAGTGGAGGCACAATGGAAAACAACAAAATGGAGTGAGTGGTGCGGGTATGTTTGAGAGTAATGCAAGTGGTTCTTGCAACCAGGGTTTTCTCATGTAACTTGGCTCCCGTGCTGTCTGTATCTGCTCTTGATTCTTATCAAAGCAAGCGTATAAGAGCAACTCATGCACTTGGCTCCATATTACATATCTTGCCTCTAGCTCTTCCAGTCATTGGAGTTATGGTAACTATTAGCACTGGGGGGTTTCTCTGATTTCCTGATGCATCCTTTGCTGACCCTGGCAGAATGTTTCACAAAGGATATATATCAATAGTTGAAGAAAAGAATCAGATACAGGGCATGGTGTTAATGTGTCTATCTCTTGAGGTGACCATCTTAGTAACCCCATTTACATGACACTTAAACTTCCTGAATAGCTGGCTATTGGTTATAGAATTCAAAACTCACCCAAGGAAAGGCACGACAAGTGAAACTTCTCCATCTCTACCTCTTTTCATTAGCCAGCAAAGGGAAGTCTTGGTGAAAAGCCAAGGGAGAAACACTTCCTTATGTTCTCTGTGTCAGCAAAACAACTTGCTGAATAAACCACAAACTCCTCTTTCTGCAGGTTCTGTTTTCAGGTCAAGGATTCTGTAACTGTTTCCCATTGCACTCTCCATTTCTTTTACTTCATATAACTCAAAGGCTGTCTATCTGGCCAATAATAGCTTTCCCCAAACAAGAGGTACACGTGGGTAAAAACAGCAGGCAAGTCAACACAAAGCAAAACAGAATACGTCTGCTGAGTTAAATGTATGTCATGACCATGTTTTTAGGATGTTAGAAAGAAAAATGAAAACCCTCTAATTGTGGTTTTAGAAATGGTGTAAGAAATGATAATGTCAGAGGTTTAATTATATGTGGTCTACAATGCATTTCTGGTTTATCTATATTAACAGCAACCTCTTTCTCTTTAAATAATTCAAGAAAATCTTTTTGAGGAAAATAATAATGAAGACAGTCTAGACAGAAAGCTTAGAATAATAAATAGCTTTGCAAGCATCACTAAGTAATTTAATTAATATAAAAAAGGACTATATACATTTATATCCCCTTTATAACATTTTCCTTAATATATCTGAAACAAAATTACAAGTTATCTCAGGCTAGAAGTAGCTAATATGATATTCTCTCTCTCTCTCTCTCTCTCTCTCTCTCTCTCTCTCTCTCTCTCTCTCTCTCTTGTATATGTGTATGAAGTATATCTATGCAAATGTGTATAAGTGGAGTGTGTGTGTGGGGGGGTGTATGGCATTCGTGGTATAAGTGTGGTGGTATATGCTTTACCTGTGCATGCATGTGTGCATATCTGTGTGGGGACGAAGGCTAGAAGTTCATGGCCAATGTCTTCTTCTATAGTTCTTCCCCTTTTTATTTTTCAGGTGTTTTGTTTTCTCTCTGAATCTAGAGCTAACTCATTTAGCTAGACTGGCTGACCAGTGAGCTCCTAGAGTCCTTCTTTCTTTATCACTGAAAGCACTGGGGTTGCAGAGGCAAAGCACCATTCCTGACTTTCACTTCCATGCTGGAGATCCACTCTAAGGACTTTGAGCTCATATAACAATCACTTTTCCTCCTGAGCCCTCTCCAGACCCTCATATCTTTTGAGTGTTTATTGTGTCTATTCTTATCTAAAGCCTCAACATAAGTGATTAAAGCATGCATTTATATGAAGTAGGTTTTGTTTTTCTTCATATCTATTTTAAAGGAAATCGGAACCAAAACATCTAAACACTAGACTGATGTTTAAACAGATATTAGGAATTGAGCCCAGGCAGGACTTTTAAATGTAGTCAGAAGCTTTAAGCTGTATTTCATAATACATAAAAAAACAAATGAAATTAAATTCAAATTAGCATTTTTTTATATTGAACAGTTTTATATGTGGTTACTTTTTCCTAACCATTATCTATATTTCTATCTCATCATGAACAATCAAAATGTGGAATTGTCTAAAGATAAAGAAAATAAATTAGAAAGCAAGGTCCAGCTGCTTTGCTAGGGAAACATCATGCTGTGATTACTCAGTTAATGAAACTCTAAAGACATTTTAAATAGCTAACACATTTCTCTTCCTACCTGGACTCCTACTGATTAAAATTCTTACATAATTACTGATTTATGGGGATTAGAGATAAGAATAATATAGAATGATTTGACCTCAGAAGGTATTGTTAAATAAGTCTTTTATTTGAAAAGTCATGTGCTAGGTCTAATTCACAAAGTCATGGAATTTAAATATGTAAAGAAAACGTTATAATAGCATCATTAAAAGTAAAATTTAAGTTATCACAAGAACTCAACACACTTCTTTGGAAAACAGATTGAAGACTGATTTTCCCTTTTATTTTATTTTATTTTTCCAAGATAGGGTTTCTCTGTGCAGTATTGGCTGCCCTGGACTTGCTTTGTAGACCAGGCTAGCCTCAAACTCACAGTGATCCATCTGCCTCTGCCCTCCAAGTGCTGGGATTACAGCATGCGACACTGCACCTGGCTTGATTTTCCCTTTTTTTTAAACTATGGTTTCTTCTTTGGTAATGAAGAAATGCACAGTCTGCAGAAATGACCGAACCTGGGTTAGTTACAGTTAACTTAAAACTGTACAAGGTGTTTTTCTTTAAGAAAAAAAAAAGAAAGACATAAACAATCTCAATTCTCAATGCTTTCTATAGGGCTGGGGATGTAGCTCCGTCAGTAGAGTGCTTGCCTACCTTGCAAGAAGCACTAGGTTTGATTCCCAGCACAACAAAACACCAGGTGCGGTAGCATGCACATATAATGACAGCATTTATAAAGTGCAGTAAGGAATATCAGGCATTTACTTGGGCTATTTGAGAAGCTTTCTCCAAATAATTGAATTGGTTTTCAACTTCATGCTACTTCCAAAAGAGAGAACTCCTTTGATACTTCATTCATTCTGACATTTGTTTTTATTTTCTGTCTAACAATAAAATATTATTTCAACCCCAGAAATTATATATCAATGAATATTTGTATTTTATGATTTGGAAATAATACATAAATTTCTCATATTAAAGTTGTGACCTATATTATAAATACAAATAAGATCAGAAATGACCCCAAAATAGAGCATTCTAAGCTAAGGCGTGAATCAGAGAATTCCACAGCTAATTTCAAATAACATGTAAAGTCAAAATGTAGTCATACAGAAAATACTGTGAAACCTAACCTTTATGCTACTTGTATAAATTGTGCATTAAAAAGTAATTTTGTGCTTTGATGTAAGTCAAATCCCCTAAGATATTTTACTGATGCAATGAAATATCACCCCCCCAAATATGAAATACACTTTAGGTCCCAAGAATCTCCCATAATAGATTCATAAACCAAACTACAGAGGGTAATAAATGTATTTTGAATGATTTTATAGTATTTTTATGAGTTCTTATTATCCCAATATTTTTCTGCCTCACATCTTATAGTTTGCAATTAAAATATAATTTCATAATTTTTTTAAAGAAAATCCTTGGTTTTAACCATTATAGAAATGACTCTCCCTGATATTGAAGGGGTTGAATTCAATCAATTGCATCAAGTTCTTTCTAAGTCCCAAAACTGTGTTCTGGAATGAACTGAAATTTAAAAAAAAAAAAGAGAGAGAGAGAAAGAGAAAAAAAGGCCTTGGCTTCTCCTGTAGTTATTGAAGTAACAAGAAAATTTTCACCTTTATGATCAAAAAGAGCACAAGTTGGCGTAACCTCACTTACTGTAGGGCCAGTGGTTAGAATCCATGCAGAATCCCCAGTGTGTCTGATACTAAAGTAGAGGTGTAAAGCATAAAAATGTGCCTTGAAGGGAAACATGTCAGTGTGCAGGAAAACCAAGAGGGTTTGGTTGTCAAGAAATAAACTGCAGATAGAGGAACAAATATAAGTAGAAATAAAGGAGGTGAGGAGAACTGTATGTTCTGCAGAGCTATAATAAGACTAGGAGAGTTAATAGTGACCTTGCAGCTTTTCCTTTAAAGGCATGGTTTCCTTGTGGCTCTAGGTAGAACTTCAAGTACTATATTAAAAAATGTAGAGAGAGTGGGCAGCCTTGACTTGTCCCTGTTTTAGTGGAATTGCTTTGAGTTTCTCTCCATTTCGTTTAAATTTTGCTGTCGGCTTCCTTTATTATGTTTAGGTATGGGCCTTGTATCTCTGATCTCTCCAAAACTTTTATTATGAAGGGGTAATGTATTTTGTCAAAGGGTTTTTCTGCATCTAATGAGAGGATCATGTGATTTTTTTTCATTCAGCTTGTTTATATGATGGGTTACATTGATGGATTTTTAGTATGTTGAACCATACCTGCATCCTTGGGATGAAACCTACTTGATCATCGTACATAATATATTTGATGTTCTTGGAAACAGTTTGCATGTATTTTATTGAGTATTTTTACATCAATGTTCATGAGTAAACATGGTCTAAATGTCTCTTTGTAGAAGCTTTTTGTGATTTGGGTATCAGGGTGACTAGCTTCATAGAATGAGTTTCATAATGTTCCTTCTGTTTCTATATTGCTAAATAGATAGAAGTGGATTGGCATTAGCTCTTTTGTAAATATCAGATAGAATTCTGTGCTAAAACCTTCCGGACCTGAGCGTCTCTCTCTCTCTCTCTCTCTCTGTCTCTCTCTCTCTCTCTCTCTCTCTCTCTCTGTCTCTCTCTCTCTCCCCCCCCCCCCACCTCTCTGTTTGTTCTTCTTTTGTTTTGTTTTTTGTTTGTTTTGTTGGTTGGTTGATTTGGTTATGGTTTCTTGGTTTTTTTGTTTGGTTGGTTGTTGTTTTGTTTGGGAGACTTTTCATGACTATTTCTATTTCCTTAGGGGTTATAGGACTTAAGTTCTAGCTAGAGCAATAAGTATACTAAAGGGGATCAAAGGATATAAGTTGGAGAGGAAGAGGTCAAAGTATTGCTATTCTCAGATGATATGATAGTATACATAAGGGATCCCCCATACATTTGACCAGAGAATGCCTACAGCTGATAAATACGTTCATAAAAGTGGCTGGATACAAGTTTAACTATAAAAAATCAACAGCGTTTCTGTATATAAATGACAAACTGGCTGATATAAAAATAGGGAAATTACTTTTTACAATCGCCACAAATAATATAAACTCAAGTTAAAGAGCTGTATGACAAGGACTTCAAGTCTGTAAAGAAAGAAATTGAAAAGATATTTGAAGATGGAAATATGACCCATATTCATGGATCAATAGGAATAACGGAGTAAAAATGGCCATCTTACCAAAAGCAATCTACATAGTCAATGTAATCCTATCAAAATAACAACACAATTTTAACAGAACTTAAAAGAACAATTTTAAACTTCATGTGGAAAAACAAACAAACAAACAAAAAACAGAATAGCTAAATATAATCCTATACAATAAAATAACTTCTGGAGGTATCTCCATCCCTGACTTCAATCTATAATACAAAACAAAAGTAATAAAAATTGCATGATAATGGCATAGAAATGCATGGATTGATCAACAGAATTTATTGAAAACCAAGAAATAAACCAATGCACCAATGGACCCTTGATTTTTGACAAAGGAGCTAAAATGAAACAATGGAAAGAAAAAAAAAACACCAGCATCATCTACAAATGGTGCTGGTCTAACTGGATGTCTATATGTAAAAAATGTAATAGATTCATGTTAATCACCCTGCATAAAACTCAAGTTCAAATGGATCAAAGTGCTCAACATAACACCAGATACACTATTAGAAGAAAAAGTGGGTAAGAGCCTTAAACTCTGTCACAGGTGACAGTTTCCTGAACAGAATACCAGCAGCTCAGGCTCTAAGATCACCAATTAGTAAATGGGACTTCTTGAAACTATAAAGCTTCTGTAAGGCCAAGGACACTGTCAATAGAAGGAAACAACAGTCTATAGATTGGGAAAAGATCTTCAGCAATCCTACATCCGATGAAGGAATAATATTCAAAATATATAAAGAACTGAAAACATTAGGCACCAATAAACAAAATAACCCAATTTTAAAAAATGGGGCACTGAGCTAAACAGAATCCTCAACAGAGGAATATTGAATGGCCAAGAATCATTTAAAGAAAAGCTCAATGTTCTTAGTCATCAGGGAAATGAGTATCAAAGTGACTCTGAGATTCCGTCTTGCACCCATTAGAATGGCTAAGATAAACAACTCAAGTGACAACACATGCTGATGACAATGTGGAGAAAGGCGAAAACTCTTCCATTGCCAGTGGAAGCGCAAACTTGTACAATCACTTTGGAAATTAATCTGGTGCTTTCTCAGAAAATTGGGAATAGTTTTACATCAAGACTTAGCTATACCACTCCTAGGCACATACCCAAAAGATGTTCCACGATACAACATGAACATTTGCTCAACTATGGACATAGCACTTTTAGTCTTAATAGCAGAAACCAAAAACAGCCCAGATGTCCCTCAAGTGAAGAATGGGTAAAGAAACTGTGGCACATTTATAGAATGGAATACTACTCAGCCAATAAAAACTAAGAAATCATGAAAATTTCAAGCAAATGGAAAAGCAAACAATAAAAGACTTGAGTAAAGTAACCCAGACCCAGAAAGATACACATGATATGTCCTTACTCATGTAAGTAGATTTTAGCTATAAAATACAGGATAACCATACCATAACGCACCAACCACAAGAAGATAAGTAACAAAGAGGATTCAAGAGAGGATACTTAAATCTCACTCAGAAGGGGAAATAGCATAGACAGGGGTAGTTGTTAAAGAGAGGGAACAAGGTAAGAGAGGAAACAGAAAGATATGAGGGTGTAGACCAGATGTGAGGGTGGAGATCAGACCTGGGGTGAGCATGGGTCGAAGAACAAAAGGCCTGTAGATAAAAGAGAAACTATGGTCAGAGCATCTCTGTCATAAACTGGAGGCCAGAGTCAGGGTAGAATCCTAGGGTACAGAAGAGAAACTCTAGCAGAGACTCCTAGTTGCAGAGTCCATAGAGATTAAAAAGAATACACTATAACTAGACAAGTCTCTAGACAGGTAGAGGTAGGGATACACCAACTCACCCACAAAAACTTTGACTCAAAATTTACCCTGCTACAAGATGTGTAGGGTAAAGACTGAGCTGATATATCAGAAATTGAGGGAACGTCCAGCCAATGCCTGACCCAACCCAAGTCCACCCCAACCCCCATGGGAGAGAACTAACCCCTAACACTATTCAAGGTACTCTGCTACGCTTGCAGACAGGAGAGCATAGTTGTCCTTTAAGGCTCCACTCAGCAGTGCTTCAAAACAGATGCTGAGGCTCAGAGGCAAACATTGGGTGAGGCTTAAGGAACCTTGTGGAGAAGTGGAGGGTAAGGAGAAAAGGTTATAGAGGTTACAGAAGCATCACAGGAAGACCAACAGAACCAACTAACCAGGGCCCAGAGGGGCTTGCCGAGACTGAAGCAACAACCAAAGCCCATGCATAGACTTGACCTAGGCTGCCTACAATGATGTACCTGATGGGCAGCTCAGGGTTCATGTGGGTCTCCTAGTAATAGGAGCAGGGGCTGCCTCTGACATGGACTTTCTTGCTAGCTTTTCAATTACTTTCCCCTGGCATATTGTTTTGCCAGGCCACAGAGGAAGAGGAGGACATGCTCAGTCCTGATGTAACTTGATTATCTGGGGTGGATGAGAAGGGGGTGCTTCCCTTTTCTGAGGAATAGAGGAGGAGAATGGGGGAATGGAGTGGAGGGTGGGACTGGGAGGTGAGAAAGAATAGGGCTACAACCAGGATACAAAGTCAAAAAGCAATGACAACAAAAAGCATGGGTCCTAGAGCCAGACTTTCTGGATTCAAGACTCAGATCTACATCTACCAATGTGTGACTGTGGAAAAAGCCACTCCACCCTTCTTCATTTTCATTCTTCAGCTATTTTTCAGCTTGCTTCTTTATATAATGGGAAGGAAAAAATATCAGTAAGATTGTCAGGTGGAGGAAATAGTCAAGATTAAATGTATGATGCTTGCAAAAGCTCTCCCATATAGGAAGCATTCTGAAAAGCTGCTGGCATTATCTTTGAGCCATGAGAGGGTGACAGCCAATGGGTCAAACCTCAACCCTCTGCTTCCACCCCCAAGAAGAAATGTCTAAAATGACAAGAATATGAATAGGGACCAAGGATGTGAGTGTTTGCAAACCACCTTCATCACACTCATGTTTCAAAACAGTGCTATAGCATGGTCCCTCTTTATAGAGCACATTCATATATTTTCTGATTTTGAGTTAGCTGCTTTTGCTCCTTGCATTTAGTGTGATTGGCAAGTGCCAGTCAAAACTAACCAAGCTCAGGACATAGTATTTTATATTTGCAATGCAATGCAAACTTGCTGTTCAAGGGCATATCCTTCTTTTCATAATGTTGGGTCATATAATCCTTAAAGAAAAATAAAATCCTGCTGTTTAAATTTAGCATGGTTAGAAAGACCAATCCTAAAATATTGTTTGGCTCTATGCCTATAACATTTTCATTATATTCTTGATATGGTTGCCTTCTGAGATAAGAAGATAAGTGACAGTAGTCAGGTTAGGCTCCTTCACACTTGACAGTTTCTGTAAATGACCATGTTGGTTTTATTCTCACTAGTTAAAGATGGTCTTTACCTTTCCTGGAAAATTTTTAGGAGATGGTTATGGAAGAACCAGTGGTATTTCCATACACTGCAGAGTTTTATCTCATCATCTGGCCCTTCACCACCATATTTCTTTACCTTTTTGTTCTCTTTTAAACATATATAAGGACTGACCAAAGGTAAACCTAATCTAATTTTTATACTCAAACTTTATACGATATGTTTGAGTCTATGCTTTATTCTTGACTTTAAAATCTACCCTAAACACAGCCCAAAGAACTTGTATTTCCATGTCTTGCAGGAAAAAACACCTATGCATATTTTTACAGCAGCCTCCTGTGGAGAAGTTCCCTTTTGGAACTTTGAAATTATTTCCTCATGCTGTAGCACCATCGTTTTCCTGGTGCCTACCCTAGTTGCAGTTCCACAGTTTGTAAAGCTAGAAATTGGAATGGTGACTATGTCAAATTTAGACTTGAGGTCAATTTAGATTCTGATTTTGTGGTTTCTATCCTGAGTATGAAGAGAGCAAGGTGGTCTCTCTTAGCTACCATCATTTCTTAATTAGCAGTATCAACAAAAATGATACACTCAAACACTTGATCCACAGCAGAGTTCTTTCCTAATAGAAGAGGTAGTAAAGAGACCAGGAACGGGAATCAACCAGGGAGATTATCCCAGTCTACCATGTGTCAGCTACATTGGCTTCAACATATTCTCTTTTCAATAACATCTTCCTTCTCTAGCTTTTGTATCATAATTAAGAAAACACATTCAAAGTGCATCTCCCACAGTTACTACACTTGCAGTAATTGCTAACTGCTTATTCATTGTGTGGTGAGCAATCATACATGGTAATAATCCAGGAAGCTCTCAAGTGCTTCAGTCTTCCTCCCAACACCTAATCATGAACAAGTACACAAAACTCTTACTTGAGGTTAAACTTCATGTCAGTGCTTCATGAAGGAGAAAATTTTATAGAAGGGGCAATGGGAATCTCATTCACAGCTTTGCTTGAAGCTTCCTCTGGGCAGGTGCTCTTGGCTAGAGGTATTACTCCTAAGGGAATTCTGTAGCTGTCATGCATATACAAATACAACTCTGATCCCAAAGCCAGGCAGGAGAGGATAATATTAGAATGGTTTCTCCAGCCTGTCTATAATGTCAGTCGTTATTAGTAGGAACTAGCTACTTACTAACATTGAGATTTCTGGCTACATCTATTTCCTTCAATAGCGTGCAAGGCAAAGCCTGAGTCACAGGCTTCTTGCCTAGTTCAGACACTGTTCCAACAATTTTCACTAATGGTTTAAACATTAAAATATCTTTTCTACAAAGTAATTTTAACAATCCTGTTCCATCATACAATGCCTGCTCTTACTGTAGTATGACCAAACTGTGAAACATGAAGCATTGCTACCACTCAGCTCTTATAAACTTCTATCTTTGAAGAACTCTTTCTTATATACATATTTTGTTATAATTTATTTACATTACATCTCGATTGTAATCCCCTTGCTCTTATCTTCCTGTTACCACCCTCCCTCCCCCTTCTGCCCTATTCCCCTCCCCTAGCCCTCTGACCCCATTGGGTCCTTTTCCCACACCTTCTGACCACAGCCTATCAGGCCTCATCTGGAAGCCTGCATCCCCTTCCTCTGTGTTCCCACAGGGTCTCTCCTCCAAGGGGCAGAGATCAGATCTCAGGCTGAGACAGTCCCTTCCATTCTCCCTGGAGAGAATGAGCTGTCCATAGGCTACATTTGAACAGGGGGTCTAGGTTCTCCGCTTGCAATGACCTTGGTTGGTGCATCAGGTTGGGCAGGACTCCCTGTGTCCAGATCCTCCAGCCTAGTCTCCTTATGGCGCTTTCACCCCGCCACCCTCAAGCTGGTCCTTCCATCCCTCATCTCTGCCATGCAACTCCCAGTTCTTAACCAAGAGTCAGGCTTTAAGCAAGCAGCTATCAAAAACAAGGTAATCTTGATATTTGAGGGCAAATGGATGGAACTAGAGACAATCATCCTGAGTGAAGTAGCCTAGACCCAGAAAGACATGCATGGCATATATTCACTTATAAATGGATATTAGCCCAACATAGTTGTCCTCAGTGGGACAGATACTGAAGAACTCTTGATAGATGGCTGTGAGGCTCTTATCCAGGTTTTCTTTCAATTAGGTGAATATCTGATTTCAAGTACCTTCAGAGTGTTATGGAACTGCTCTCTCTGTCGGTCCATCTATGTCTCTCTCTGTCTCTGTCTCTGTCTCTGTCTCTGTCTCTGTCTCTCTCTCTCTCTCTCTCTCTCTCTCTCTCTCTCCCCAATGCTAAATAAGATACTTCTCCATGGTCACGTATGTAGAACCATGACAGACACATTCCCTAGCTCACATGTTACACAATGATTCATAGAGTTACATAGTGGGATTATGCATGGAAAAACTTTCAAACACAGGGTGTTTCCCTAAATAACTGGGTATTTCAACAACAAAAATGCCCCAAACACTAAGTGAGCCTTTTATAGCTAGAGATTTCTGATCTGAGTAGTTGATTAGACAAAACAATTCTGTTTACTCTTTGACTTGTCTTATTTTGACTAACGTAACAGATTAGACGGTCCAGAGAAAGAGTCAGACACAATTTAAAACTAAATTGGTAGCATAAATGAAGCCCTAAATTTCTTCTTTTCTCATAATAGAGAATTTCAAAATTACATTGCTTTTCACAAGTACTAGTTTTAAAAACTTCTTTTTTCCTACTATTTAGACAGTGTCTCACTCCATAATCTAGAACTCTCTGTGTAAATTGGTCTGGCCTCAAGTTCATGACAATCCTCCTATTTCAGAGCTGGGTAGGATAACAGGTATAAGTCATGTCTGGCCACAAAATTTGTTTTGAAAGTTTGAAACCAATTTGACATATAAAACCTATATGCAAGTGTCATGTTGAATATCCTGGAGTCCTGGAGTCTATTTTAGGTAACTTTTGCCATAACTATAATCATTATTGGTATAAAATATAGTGAAATAGTAACTTCTTCTGAGATCCTTCAACTAAGTGTAACTTTCACTCATTCTAATTAAGAGATTCTTTTATTTCTCTTTTTTTCCCCCTGTCATTAAAAAAAAAAATGGGGGAGGGGACAAGAGAGAGAAACTGCCCAGATAATTCCAATTGTTTTAAGTTAATTATTTCTAGGTTCTCTTCTACAAAAGACCTTTAGTATGCTGCCAACATCCTTGTTTATTTGGTAATTTGCTTTACAATGGTCTGGCCCATGCTGACCTATTTTTAAAAGAGTTGGTTATCTGCAGTTTGAGCAAACTGGCAGGAGTTGTTTTGGAAAGTTCTTAAGCCTTCATTTTCTTCTGCCAGTGAATACACTCCTGCTAAGTAGCTAAGTACAATGGCATCGACATGAAAATCATCGCTTTGAAATCATGCTGGTTAGGCAGGCGGTAGAGATGGTTGTAACAGTAAGATCCTGGGAGGCTCTCCACCTCACCCACTAAGAAGAATTTTCATGTTTAGTCATATCACCAGGGTCGCCCAGACCGTCACCAAACAGCTAGCTATAGATCAAGTTCAGCTTTAATTTTATATTATAAAAGTAATTAAGATGCATACTAGTTTGGTTTGCTTGTCTGTTTATGAACTAGAAAATGAACCTGGAATTTAGGACAATTGGGGCATTTGAAAATCGAAGCCAGCCGGCTTCTCTGATAGCTTTCCATCCGCCCCCACAGCAGACCTGCCATCTCATCAGTAACTTTCAGGCGGTCACACTCGCTCACCAATCTCTTTGCCTGTAATCACAATGAATTGAGCGCTTTCCCCAGACTTAGCTAACATTAGGTTCCCTGCTGCAGGTAACAGTAAGGCGACCAATAACACAGAAGTGAGGGACACAAAAATGCTTTCAGATTTGCATGGGAAATCTGAAGCTCTGCTTTCCTAACTTTCCTCGCCATTTCTTCTCAGCTTCCCTGCCCCCGCACCACATACCCAGAGGCCACTCAAACTGCCAACCGTGCTGAGTTGAACTTACTGCAGCGTGATGCAGGCGAAGGCTAGGCGCATCCCTGAAGCGAGAGCGACAGCTTTTCCGGAGAGGAACTGGTACCAGCCAGCTCTCAGGATCCTTTCCAATTCACATGCTCTGCGCTCGCTCTGTCAGAAGGCTCCCACACAGGCAGGCTTCCCCCAAGAGCAGAGCTTCGAGAACTCCGCTCAGAGCATCCTCCTCCCTGATGCCACCCCCTTCCAGAACACACGGCCCGGTTGGAACTAGTGACTGAAAGATGGAAGTCTTCTTCCAGGCAATGGCACGGGCTGCCTGCAGCCCACCACTCCCAGATCATTTGCAACTCAAAAACAGCGGAGGCTGAGAGCTGTAGGCTTCCGGAGCCTGAAAGTCAATTTTGGCATCTCCTCTTCCCCACATCTCACTCCTCCCACTTCACCCTCCTCTGCTGAAGGCCACCTCCAGTCCTCTGGTCTTCTGCACAGGCTAGGTATCGCAAAGGCTTGTTTCCTTATGCAAACCAATAAGCATCAGGAATGAAACTGAATTTGTTAGGGAGGAAATACCTGTTGTCCATGCCTCCTATCGCTCTTCCCTCGATGTCGTGATCCTGGATTTGTGTGAGAACGCGTTGATTCGGGAAGTGTGTGCAATGTGTGTGTGGTGGTGAGGCAGCGGTCTGCCTGGCTGGAAGCTACAGCCCTGCTTGGCTGCTGAGGCTGCTGCTGCTACTATAGCCGTTGGGGCACCGGAGGAAAAAAGACAGGGAGATAGGGCTTCCCAGATGTTTAACTGCCGGCTGAGTTATTATCACACGGTGGGAGACAGTAGCTCTTATTGAGAGAATGGGGAGACCAGTTCCTGTTATTGAGACTTTTAGCTGGATTGTCTGCAATTGCTATTATTTGGTGTAAATTTCCCCCTCCACCAGAAATCTGATGCTCATCTCCCCTCTCCTCATTACTAAACTGTACTCTGACTAGCTACTCAGTCACTGCCCACCGCTCTCATCCTTTTAATGCTCTCTGTTGCTTCATCCCTGATTGGTGACTGAGAGCAGGTGTATGGAGGGTGGATAAGAATAAACCACAAAGGCGATTGATGAAGAAAAAAAAATAGTTGCAACCAATCAGGACACAGATAATGACGGGCTTTTTTTTTTTTTGAGCCATATGTTAAAACTAATGCATTGGATAATAAATATATACCATCGTTACTTAATCCAATGTGTGCAAATCCTGCTGGGAATTAAGGTGCACGTTCACTTTGCTCCAATGAATGTTACACTGACACATGTGTTTTAATGGTTCTCAGCCTCCTTACAAGATATCCACTGTGATTTCAACATATCAGCACGACTTTTTCAGATGCAAACACTGCTGAAGACTGCCTGTTATTTCTAGGGATACAAACTCTCATTGGTTCATCACTCTCTGGCTGAACATATAGTGAAATGAAAACTGCTAAACAGCAGAAGTTGCAGACATCCACATCCCTCTCAAATGATTAGCAGCATCTCAGTGTCTAGTATCATCTGATGTAGAATAGTTTGTGTTCATATTGTTCAATAATAGATTGGAGGTACTGAATAACATAAACACACATTTAATGAACAGTATTTGCACCTTATTGTTAGCTTTCAGTTGTCTGAACTAAAAATATCCATAATTCTTTTACATTTTGTTTGTGATACACACTTTGAACTATTTCTGCCTTGCTCTGCACACTTTTCCCATGTGCCATATTTATGCTCAATCACAGGGCTTGAAAAAATCAAGGTTAAACAACATAGACAGAAACTTGAAAAAAAGTCAAGCCCAGAAAATATAACAAAGCCAAAAGAAAGAAAATAAGCCAGAAGAATTAATAATGTATCTTCTCTTAATTTGTTTATATAAGAAAATCATAGCTTTTAAGTAAATAAAGACAAATTAATGAACAAAGCACTTATCAATTATTTAACAGATAATCAATTTACCAAAAAACTTCAATATAATTACAGTGAAAATTTTTATCAATGTTTTAAATAAATATATAGTGTACTAAGATATATCAGATATTTTAAGTATCAAATTTTAATAAATCATACTTTTGTCCCTTCATGGCCTTTTCCTTTCCTTGCACACAGTGCAGACAACATAAAGAAGTAATCTCCACATCTAAGAAGCACATTCTGATAAGAGAGTTGGTTTAATCCACTGGGCTTTGATTTCAGACTAGCTCTATTGAATGCCCCCAGCGTCTGGGAGAAAGCAGGGCTCCCACGTGGACTCCTGCTGTTCCTGCACCCACTCCAGTGGGCTGCCTTGCAATGCTGTCACCACTGTTTAGCACGAGGGATTTTTAGTTTTCTCCTTTACTCTTGTTTTGAAATCCAATTTTTAGGAAAAGCAACCAAACATTCTTTAAATGAATAATTTATAGATATTTTTAATATTAACATCTGGTCTTGGTCAAAATGGAAGTGACACAAAATATTAAAATAGTTGTAACAACTACTGAATTCTAGTTAAGTACTTAAAAACATTGCTGACAACATTGTGGAGATTTACCAAAACAGACAGACAGACAGACAGACAGACAGACAGACAGACTCTAGCTCTTCTGACAAAATAAAAAAACTTGGCAATGGAGGAGGGAAATTGTCAGCTGTGAACTGATCACAGATCCTCAGTTCTGACATTTTGTAAGAAAACCTACAAATCATGACTTCAAAGGACTGGTTCTTTCTCTTAAATGTTCTTATGATTACATATAAAGAAACATCAAATTAATATTTTTATAAAATTAATAGATCTAAAAATGGTGAAAGAAAATTAAAACTGCCTTGTTAATACTCATTTTTAAAAAATATGGAATGGTAAAAACAAACAAACAAATAAACAATTCTGAAGTTTGGTGTGTGTTCGTACATATACAGACAGGTGCATGTGAGTGTGGAAGTCAGGGTCAACATTGAGTGTCTTCCTCTGTTTAGACTTTGTTTTCTAAGGCAGGTCATTCAGGAGCCTGGAGCTCATTGGTTTGGCCAGACTATCTTGCTGCAATGTCCCAAGGATCTTCCTGTCTCTGGGATTATAGACAAGAACCTCACTTAGCTTCTGATAAAAATCCAAGGGATCTAAACTCAGGTTCATATGGTGGTATGGCAAACATATTGACACACACCCCCTTTGCTGCTAAAATGAAGCAATCTTAATTTTTATATAAATCCTTTTCACTGTCAACATATGACATATCAACCTAAAGTCTTTAACAACAACCCTTTCCTGGAGAAACACCAAAACTGTGTAAAACCTAAAGTGGCATACATGTGTGTGTGTGTGTGTGTGTGTGTATGTGTGTGTGTGTGTGTGTGTGTGTGTGTGTGTGTGTGTGTGTGTGCACGGGCGCATTGTTTGTATAGCAAAGATGTGCAAAGGAATAAATAAAATAATTTAGGTATTCAGATGTCTTCCTGTCTTTATTATACTACTGCATACATGGGACACTATAGTCATGTGACTCCCTTGGCATGGTCTCTAAGTATCCATTCAGATCTGTCACTCACAAACTCTACAGCACAACCTAATTAATATCTGCCCTTGAGACTACTCAAAAGTGGGGTCCTACTCCCTAGATCCAATGAATAAATTCTCCAGAATCATACCTGCAGACTTACAAAGAGCTAACATCAAGATTGCCTTAGTCCTAAGAAGCCCACTGTGATTCCTTCACTCCTTTCCGAAGCTTTGATATTGGACTAAAGAGGCCCAAGAAGAGCACCTCCTTACATACGACTGTATGAGCCTGTGTTCCTATAATCGTAAGAGCTTTCATTGAGCTGTTATCACTACCAATAATGTAATTCTTAATCCAAACAACAAAGCACTGCCTATATAATCAGGTATCATGCTGCTTTTAGTAGACGGGCTTTTGTCATAGCTCTTCACGCAAACTGATGCTTAGAAATTACATGGCATGTTAATTCTATTCACAAGTATCAATGACTGTCATCTTCAAAACTGTGGAAAAAGAAACAGTGCAATTGGTTCTATAGTCAGCTTTTAAAAGATACAGATCTAGCTGGGCACAGTGGTGCACGCCTGTAATCTCACCACTCGGAGGCAGAGTCAGGCAGGTCTCTGAATGGGAGGCCAGCCTGGTCTACAAAACTAGTCCAGGACAGCCAAGGCTACACAGAGAAACGCTGTCTGGAAAAAACAAACAAACAAACAAAACAAAAACAAAAACCCCAAGATATATATTCATAAGCAAATGTATTCAATTTTGAATGTCTTAAGTTTCAGAAAAATAAAATTCTTCAAATTCCTAGTCATAGTCACTTGATTAAATTCTTATTAATTTTGACTTGGGTTGTAAGAACAACTTCTTTCTAAATTGAACATTCTCTTGAGAACTTTTTCATGGGTTTCAAACCTATGAATAATGTATGTAGGTTAGAAGGTTAGGAGAGATACAGAAAAGACATAATTCTATTGTGTTCCTTTAAAAAAGAATAAAATTCCTCAGATATTAGATTTGAATAAGCCCTTAGACATCATCTGATTTTATTCTCAACTTTTATAGCAGAGAAAGCCCACAAAGAGATCACCACTGCTTACTGCCGGAAAGCCACGTTACTAGTCTTCCCATCGTGCCTTCTGTCTTGGACACAAAACAGGCACTTCAAGTCCCAACTAAGTCACAGAGATGTGGCCTTTAGAAACTGTCTTTTTAATACTTTAGCTTATTCATTCATAAACAGAATAATTATAGTATGTGCCCCATAAAATAGTGCCTGAAGAAATATTGATCATGTCACATACACACAGAAATATAAATACACTGAAATGTGTATCCATTCTCTCTCTCTGTCTCTGTGTCTCTGTCTCTGTCTCTCTATTTCTCTCATACACACAAACACACACACACATACACACACATGTTGTTTGCATGAGTAGTTCATCATCTCTCCATTCAAAGCATAATTTCTGAGGTTAAATGTTTGAGTACCCAACTCACAAATAGGTTTAATTTACTTATTTATAAATTAATTTATAACTGGGTAGAGATAGTAGAATGTAAATGATTTGTTTAGGGAAAGAGCATAATTTTAAAATCAGAGACAAAAAGAATTCTGTCCTCTATTTTAAAGAAGGTAACTTGTGTTGTAATGTTACTTGAGCAAGCAATAATTAATAATACAGATTAATAAAGAAGCCCTTCAGTCCTGCTTTCATAAAGTACACACAATATGACTAACCCTACGCTAGGTACATAATTATGGAACTTCAGAAAATGAAGCAAAAGAGGGTTTAGAGCATGAAAAGAAAAATGGCAGAGAAATTGTAACTCTGCAATTGAACTTTTATGTGGGAAAATAGCAGACTGTAGTACAGTCCAGACATTTATTTGGCTTTCTCCATGATGGATGTAGAATACAATATAATTGATTTAGCAGCAGACATCAACATAAAGTTCATAAAAATACCTATATTTTATATTGTATTCCATCACGTTATTATTAAGGTCAGTGGTTAACAAAAAGACAAGGCATACATAGTCTGGAGTGCCTGTCTTTATTATTTTTTAAGAAAGCAGATAGATGAATTGGACAACATCAGTCCTAACTTCCTTGAAGGATTACTGCTACTCTCCATAACACTGTATTTTTTTGTTTCTTTATAAGGCTTATATAAATATGTTCACATTTAATCACTGTCTAGACAGGATATTATTCAGATTTTCAATTGCATTGATATGGAATAGAACCAAATAATAATTTTAAATGTCATGATTTTTAAGAACAGATTGTTTACGATTAATAAATACCTAACTTAAAAGATTACCAATAAATAAAATACATATATATGTAAACTTATAATTAAAATAAACACTTAGTTTTAAGATACTTAAATGATTACATCTGATTAGTAATTTATGTAGTTTAAAGAGAAATATTTTAATAGAAAAGCAGAATGTATTTTTACTTTACAGCTTTAACAGAACTTTCTTGTATCTTTTACAGTGATTTTAATATTTTTATTGAACTGAAACAAGTGCATGGACTGGACCTAGGGCCCCCTAAACGTATGTAGCCAATGATCAGCTTAGTCTTCATGTGAGTCCCATAGTAAGGGGTGCAGGATCTGTCTCTGACATGGACTCTGTTGCTTGTTTTTCGATTACTGGTCCCTCACTGAGTTGCCTAGCCAAGCCACAGAGGAAAAGGACAAACTCAGTCCTGATGAGACTTGATGTGCTGGGATGTGGGGGTCCGTGTGTGTGTGTGTGTGTGTGTGTGTGTGTGTGTGTGTGTGTGTGTGTAGGGTTCCATTTTCTGAGGAGTAGGGGATGGGTAAGAAAGGGAAGAGGGAACAAGAGTGAGACCGGGAGGACAGGAAAGAAGGAGCTACAATCTGGATGTAAAGTAAACAACAATAAGAACAACAAAATATTCTTATAACGTCATGATAGATAATCTGAAAGAAGGAAGAGTCAGAACATCTGTAATGGATAGCCACAAATAATGTGCATTAAAAATAGATAGGCAAGCACATTGCTTTGACAGAAGGTTTAATAACACATTTTAGAAAAGGTGGCTACAGTATAATTATGGACATTTCACAATGGAATTTATTATCATTATCCTCACTGTTGAAAATCAGACATCTACATAGTGTTTGTCCTTGAAGGCACTTGCAGAAAACAGAATGCATTTCTTCAATTAACCTGCTCAGTCTCTACTGGCTGGAAGATAAATATAGATATTAGGATAATAAAATGTGTTTGCAAAAGAAAACCTCATTCTAGTTTCAATTAAATCGCGTAAAACTAAACTCAAATGTTTTTTTGATGGCTTTTTATCATGCAATTTCTCTGCCTCCAGCCTGAAGAGTTGATCAAGGAAAGCTTAATTATCTTTGTGACCTACACAGCCCAAATAGCTCTGCTTTTTAAAAACCATTAATTTGAACCTACAGTATATAATTAATGTCTGTATATTATAACCACATTTTAAAACATCATTTTAAAGACAGCATAAAAAGAATTGCTTGAATGAAGGACTTTGTCAGTTATACTCTTCCAATTGTTCTAAAATCTTATTTACATAAGCCTTCCTATGCTTATCAATACACATAGCATATACACATTAAGTTATTGAGATTCCACATTGCAGGTCATTTTGAAATATTGTGAGCAGAGTTTAATAATTTGTAGAAATAAAAAATAAAAGTATTTTCCAGAGCTGAAGAATGAAGACACTAATCATCAAGTCCAAAGATGTGAGTTTGATATCCTGGACCCAAATATTGGAAGGAGAGAACCAATTCCTTCCACATGTACACTATGGTGTGGTGTGGGGTATGTGTGTGTCTGTGTGTATGTATGTGTGTGTGTGTGTGTGTTTGAACATACATATTAAGCATGTACATGCAACTAAAATGTTTAAGTTTGATTTTATGCTTTAATTAACCAATAATACATATGTTCTACCTAGTGTTCAAATGATTTCTTAACTAATATGTGATTTAAGTCATCAAATACACATGTCTTGGAAAATAAGGCTAAATTACACAATTAAAAAAAACCTGTTACTTTTTCCCTCAACTCATATGAAATGAATTCAGAGATCACGCTGTCTAGGATGACTTAGGCTAAAGGGGCTTTCCAGGTTAGTTTTGTGAAAGACATAATCATTTAAGCATGTGTAAATGACTGGAAATTAAGAGCAGGAGCAAACAACTCTCATCCATGGTGCTGATCTGGGAGTGATTTGGGGGTAGCTATTGGGTATTAACAGTCTCCGAGGCCATTGTGTATAGACCTCACTCTAATAACCAGCAGGTTGTAACCAGGACATAAACTACAGGATTTGATCCCAGGTCTATGGGGTGTGCTCTGAGTCTGTCCTCTTGCCATAGGTGGAGATATATTCCCAAAAGACACTGAAAGTACTGCTTAGGCTTTATGGTAAAGAGGAAAATATACCATTGTTCCTAACTTTAAAGGTTCATCTATATAAGTATATCAGTTACCTAGACAGAGAAATACTGCCCCCAGAGAGCTGTGTATTCTACAAACACAAGAAAATATGTAAAGCTGTTAAAAACCAATGTTCTCCTTGGATATTATCCAGTCTTGCCTCTTGGGAGCATTTTCTTCCACAACAGTCCTCTTGGCTGTTGTCCATCCCTTGAGCTTGCCCTACTTTACTCTGCAGGAAACCTTATCTTCCATGCTTTGTTCTGTGTGTCTTGTCTGGGTTCTTTCAGTGGAGATCAGGAGGACAGGGGAACTGTAGGGAGTTCAGAATGGGATCTTCTTTTACTGTGTTATCATAATTAATGTTTCATGTAACGACATAGGTTTATGTATCTATGGTAGAACTTGTGGTAAGTAATTTCTGTTTATTCCAAAGTTTTCTTGCAAGAAAATGTGTTGGTTTGTTTAAGATGGGTCTTACTGGATAGTCCTGGCTGTCCTGAAACTCACTATATAGGTGAGACTGGCCTTAAACGCATAGAGATCTGCCTGACTTTTCCTCCTGAGTGCTGAGTTAAAGGGTTTTAGATACCGTAGTACATTATTTTATGCTTACCTCCCATTTATATTTTGTCCAACAAAAATAGTTCACTTTTCATGAAGGTAATATTTCTGTAATGGTCTCTATCCAAGAGAAATATAATCAACAAATGTCATATTGTTTAATTATTCAACTATCTTATAAAATACATATTAATGCCATTTTCAAATGAAGAAACAGAATATCAGATAACCTAACTAACTTATTTGGGAACATAAAATTTGCATATGAGCAAAAGACAGTGGGTCTCCATTATCTTGTTTCAGTACTCAACAGCTTTGCCACATTGTCTTTCCACTTCTAACAATTTCAGTCTAAGATGAGAGTGTGTAAGGCAATATAACATGTGCTGCTTTAACCAATATTAAATAAATATCCAATGTTAATAACAGTTAGAGTGTCAATGATTTGTTATGGTGATTAATGTTGACTTTCAGATTGTTGAGATCTAGAGTCACATGGGGGACAGGATTCTGTGCATATATGTGGGACATTTTCAGATTAGTTGAGATGGTGCCATTCTGTGGGCTGTAATCCTAGACTGCATACCAACAACAACAACAACAAAAAAAGAAAGTGAGTTAAACACAAGCATCCATTGCTCTTTTCCTGACTATGATGCTCCTGCCTCCAAGATTTCCCCACCATGAAAGACAGTCTCCTTAAAATGTGAGGCAACTTAAATATTTCTGGGGCTTCCCTCAGTATATTTTATTACAGCTACAAAAATATAACTCAGACATATTAGCTTAAAAACACCTAATATAAAGTCCATAGTACAATCTATAAGACCATATTATATCACCATATATGCCATAAGCATAAGTTTTGATTGTGTGCCAAGTATATGCAAATTAAACACTATTTAATGTCACTATTAAGATCCAGATTAAAGTTTTCTTACAAATGATAATCAAATAAAGAAACAACAATGATTAATCCTGATAACTATGTTGGATTTATTATATATATATTATATAATGCATATGATATATATAGTAAATTACACTATAGCATTATAGTTAGCAGTTTATCTGTGATTTTTCACCAATCTTAATATAAATTCATTTGTGTAATCAATGGCAATATCTTATTTTGTCTTTATCTAGTTACTTGAAAAATACATGGACTAAGAAATATTGCCCAAGCCAGCTGTGGTGGCACACACCTTTAATCCCAGCACTCAGAGAGGTAGAGGCAGGCATATTGCATCCTGGTCTACAAACCAAGTCCAGGTCAGCCAAGGCTACACACAAAGACTCTGTCTCAAAAAACAAAACAAACAAATATATATATATATTTTATTTGCCAAATCCAAATCCTCATAGTGTAAGTATATATCTATTGAGATCTGCCCAACTGCTTAAAGTATCTAAAAGACTTCAGCCAAAAGGTTGTGTAATTTACAATCTAATATTGTGTTTCAAATATTTATATAATTTTAATCGCTCACCTTCTTAGGAGAACTATTAACTATATAGCATATTTGACACATTTTGACAAGAGCTAGTCATACTAATACATAAGACATATAAAGGAAAAGGTTGTGATTTTGTAATTCACCAATATTTAGATTGATATCTGCCATATGATTTTTTGATTATCCATTCTTCAGTTGAACTAACAAATTGAGGAACAATTGGTAAATCCATTGCTTTTTAAAATTTTTATCCAAATACTGTGTTTGGATAAAACTCTACCTATTAGATTTTTTTGTCAGTATTTATAGATATGTTTATTTTTATCATATGACTTTATTATATCTATTTTTCAACATATACATTTATATTATTACACATAAATTAAAAAATAGTTTTTAGGATCACCTTAAGCTCTGGGGCCAGGATCCTGGTAACAGGAACAGGCAGCCACTTGAGGGGCACAGTGAATCATTTAACCTAAAAGGAAATAAGAGTGATGTTAAGTTGATGGAGCATTCTCTAATATGCATTTTTTCACATTTTTACATGATTAGATATTAATGTATTCTATGCCACTGAAACAGTCTACCGAGTAAAGCTGACACATCTGAATTAAGTTCAGAATACATCTTGCTTTCAATAGCTTTGTACTTGTTTTAATTTCTGTTTGCTTCAGGCTATGTCCGTTTCCCTTGCTTTATACCAAACTCTGATTTACCTTTGAAAACAGTGTTATTGAAGTGTAAATCATGGCATCTATGTTCCTGAAGTTAAGAGTTCCCATCTTAGATCATAAAGACCCATTCTTAAAAATGTGAACTTCAACACCATGGGGCACAACTAGATGTGATAAATGACAACAGATCCACTCTCAGATATTTGTATGTAGATTTCCAAAAGAGACAAATATATCTACGTGTCTTTTAGTCTTTCAACTATTTTGTGTTGTTAAGTGATAAAATTCTGTACTTAGTAGAATGAATCTACTCAACTTGTAAGCAACAACATTAGCAATGTAACCTGGTAGTGACTGAACATTTAGTTTGCCTAACAAAAATGGGTTTACTAGCTGTATAGTGGTGGCCCATGCCTTTAATCCCAGCACTTGGGAGGCAGAGGCAAGTGGATGTCTGGTTTTGGCCAGCCTGGTCTAAAGGCTACACAGAGACACCTGTCTCAAATACAACAAACAAACAAACAAAACACCACAACAAAACAACAAAAAATGGGCTTTTTGGTAGAATGATTAGTGTGATTCATCTAGTAATGTATTATTAAAAAGGAAAGAGACAACTGTCAGGAAAACAGGGTAAAAGGTTGCTGAACAGATTGTAATAGAAATCAATATTTTAATTGAATCAAATTAAAAAGTAGTTAATGTTACATATAGTTATTCAAAAATGAATCAGTGTTCTCCCACACTAAGTTGGTCCTGTGATGGTTAATGCTCATTATTAACTTTACAAGACCTAGAATCACAGAAAAGTTGTCCTTTTTGTATTGTCCATGAGGGAGCTGATTCAATCTATGTCCTGCGTCCCAGAGTGAGTAAAAAAGGAGAAAGTAAATTGAGAACAAACATATCTCTCTCTCTCTCTCTCTCTCTCTCTCTCTCTCTCTCTCTCTCTCTCTCTCTCTCTCTCTCTCTCTCTCTCTCACTCTGCTTCCTGAATATGGATACAATGTGATCAGCTGACTCATGCCCCTGTAGCCATGTTTCCCACAGCCACTATGGGCTGTGTGGCCTCAAACTGTGAGGACAAATAAGCCCTTCCTTAGTTACTTTAATCAGGCATATTGTGATAGCAACAAGAGAAGCAACTACTAAGGGAGCCAATACCAGGGCTAACCACTGTTGTTGAAATATGTCATATGCCTCATTCCTGATCAGTATCATGTTTCAGGCCTCCATTTATTTTTAGGTATGTAAGTAATGTTATTTCCTGACTGACCTACTTACAGACCATTTTTCATATTGCCTTGTCAGAATATTCTTCTTTGTGTAAGTTGTCCCTCAATACTTTGAAGCACTGTACTTATTTAATCTTTCAAAGTTAACTATTCAATCTCATTTTTTGGTGACATCTTGGTGTTTTTCAGACTCACACTTTGTTCAGCATTCTTACTCAGAATTGAAGACATTACCTTTCATTTCGACAAGAAATGTGATTGCACACATTTTGCTCGACCCTTGCACACAGAGTGTTCTAGCACCGAGGATCAGCATGTCTTCTACAATTGTGTGCCATTTTTCTGTCATACCTTATTCGGGGTATCTTTTTTGCTGTGTAACTCATTCTTTCTATGCCTGGCAAACAGCAATATTTTATTCTATACTCAGTTCACATCTTTTCTTTGGACTACACAGTTTAAAATAATGACTAATCTTCCTATTACTGCCATTCAAATACCTGACTTCTTAATGTTATGCAGAAACTTAATCCTCCAGCAACTACAATAAGGCAAATATTAAACTTGGCCAGGTCTTAAACATGTTACATAAATTATCACACTAAAGCCTGACTAGGTCAGTTTTATTATCAGACACACCATGATTTTTTTTCTTTTTTCTCATTTGAGCAACATCACTCATGCTAGACAAATACCCTATAGTCCTTCAGCCCCAACTTGCCATTATATTTTGAGAAGAGGTATTACTGTGACTGGGCAGTTATTAGGCTGCCTTTGAGACTAAGATCTCCCTACTTCAGGCCCCAGAGTAGGTGGAATCACAGGCCTATGGCACCAGGCTCTAGTACATATTTGTTTTATAGAGGAACATAATTATTAAATAAGAAATATGACATGATTACTGTTAAAAGCTCCAGTGAAAAAGGCAGAGAACATTTAAGAAAAGTGAGTCTTTTCTTAAAGGGAATGAGGAAGGGTTTAAGGAAGTTAAAAAAATCTAGAAAACAAAATCCTTAGTGATGCAATATCAATGAAGATTTACTACACTCTCATCAGTAGACTGAGAGAATCAAATGGCTTAAAGAAATTACAAAAGACTTCAGTTAAATTTGAATACAAAAGAAGCAACACAAAAAGGAAGAGACATATAAATATTACAGGATATTTGTTATTGTTATAATATAAATATAATCTGATGGAGAAAGATTTAGGGATAAAACAGAAAGGATAAGATGAACCATTTGCTATCACAACAGCTGAGGAAAGAACATGAAGAAAATGAGCAAACAAACAAACAGGCAAACCGGAACAGAACACTATACACATCCATTTGACTCTAAGTATAGAAAAGGAAAATCAAGTAGGAACATAGGAAAAAATGGCAGCAAAGAAATTCCTGATCTATGAAGTAGTGAGTCTCAGAAAAAGTAGTGTTATTTTTGAAGTTCTAAAGAAAAATGTCAGCCAAGATATTCATATCCACTGAAATTTTCATTCAAAAGGGAGGGATCAATGCTTTTTTATAAAATAGAGAGATAGGTGATAGATAGATAGATAGATAGATAGATAGATAGATAGATGATAGATAGATGATAGATAGATAGATAGATAGATGATAGATAGATAGATAGATAGATAGATAATAGATAGATAGATAGATAGATAGATAGATAGATAGATAGATGATAGATAGAAACAAGAAAACAAAGTAGTAAATGTATCACTTGCAATGCTACCTTGTAAGAAATGCTAAATAAATTCATCAGAGATGTCTTAGTTCAGGCTCTATTGCTATGAAGAGATACTACAACCATGAAAACTTTTATGAAGAAAGCATTTCATTGGGCCTGGCTTACAATTCCGAGGTTTAGTCCATTATCATCAAGGCAGGAAGCATGGGCACATGCAGGCAGACCTGGTTCTGGAGAAGTCACTGAGAGTCCAACATTCAGATCCAAAGGCAGCATAAATAGTGATACTATGCTTGGCTTGAGCATCTCAAACCTCGAAGCCCAACCCCAGTGACACACTTCTTCCCACAACACCACACCCCCTGCAGTGCCACTCCTTATGAGCCTATTGAAGCCATTTTTATTCAAACAATCACAAGAGACATTAGAACATTCGTAATTCAGAAACTGACTTATTAAAGAAAGAATACTATAAAATGCTGGAAGAGGATAAGATGTTTCATTTTTATCATTGTTAATTGATTTAAGAGATACTGGATTTAGTCAGAATGATGACAATGTACAGGTTAAATGGGATCTATGGTAGAGACTTATGAGGGATGAGAGGAAAGAGCAGTAAGGTTCCAGTGAGTTATGGTATTATCGAAAGCTGGCTGACATTAATTATAAGTATATATTACAAACTCCAGGACAAACAACTCAGAATTTTTGAAAGGAAATTATTCGAAAGGCTGAAGTAATAAAATTTCGAGTGAAATTGATGCCTGCTTTGAAAGGAAGTATCAGTTTTCTACAAAAGCTGGGTGTATCAACCAGGTTCCAAGGCTGGAGTAGTCAGCTAGCAGAAAACAATTACAACTAGTGTGTGTGTGTGGACACTTTTTGTTTTGCTTTGATATTTTTTGCCTTATAGGTTTTCATCTGTTTATTTTTGCTTTGGGGGTATTTTGTTTTGGTTTTGCTTTTTGTTTGTTTTTTTTTTTTTCTTCCCCTTTGATTTAATCACTTTGCATCCTGATAACCAGCCCCCTCCATCCTCTCTTCCCAGCCCCACTCTCAGGTCTCCTC
The DNA here is from genome assembly GCF_964271855.1 of Acomys minous. Lineage (NCBI taxonomy): Eukaryota > Metazoa > Chordata > Mammalia > Rodentia > Muridae > Acomys > Acomys minous. Next base: position 75,302,960 of record NC_140489.1, read on the forward strand.
GCCATTTTCCGCCCCCTCCACTTCTTCTTCTTCTCAGAGAAAGGGAGGCCGCCAAGGCAGACCAACCCATCCTACCTGCCTTCTCAGTCACAGCAAGACCAATGGTATCCTCTGCCATGAGGCCTGACAAAGGCAGCCCCGCTAAGGAAAAGGGATGCAAAGGCAGGAAGCAGAGTTAGAGACAGTCCCTGAGAACATTGTGTGTAGGAAGGTAGGGGACATACAGAATATTACCAGAACATATTATACAGAACTTTTGTAATAAGTCTTTAAAAATAGATTGACGCAAATGATTAATAAAAACCAGAGGAAAAAGATACAATGAAAAGTGAATAAAGAAGGAATTCAAAGGATACAAAGCAGTTAATAATATGATTGGTGCCAAATTCAACTAACAGTGTGGCTGATATAAATACATAGGATTATAAACAAAATCTCAAAGTCATATTAAGTAAATAACAGAAACATGCGAACAAGAAGTCCTCTCTAAGTATAAATATTTGGGTTAATAAGTATAAAGAGAAAAATTCCAGCCAATAACTAATTACAATACAGCTCAGTTAACTGTATTAGTTTAAGATACAGGACACTTCAAAGTTTAAGAAATTCATAAAGTGATAAGTAAAGGCCATTTCAGGAAGATGAGGAGAGTAATTTCTCAAGTAGACACAATTTTGTGTGTGCCCCCTTACAGAGCTACAAAATTTGTGATGCAAACATGGAAGTACAGGAGGTGTTGGGAATCAAATAGAGTATGGAGCTTTACAGACCCTCTGACATTGAACAGACCCTCTGTAATTGAACTGATTCTTATCACCAACCAGATTCATTTAATTGTCATTTATAACAGACTTTGTCCATAGTCACAAAGTATGTATTCTTTTCATGATTACCAGGGAAACTCACCAAGGTAAGCCTGAGCAATTAAACAAAAGTAAAAGGATAAGAATCATTCAATATTTGTTCTCAAACTACACTGTAAAAGAACTAGAAATAATGTTGGAGTGAAAACTCATACAACCACTTTGGAAACCAATCTTGTGCTTTCTCAGAAAAATGAGAATAGCTCTACCTCAAGACTCAGCTATACCATTCCTGGGCATATACCCAAAGGATGTTCTACCATACTAAATGGACACTTGCTCAGCTATGTTCATAACAGCTTTTTTAGTAATAGCAGAAATGGAAAACAGCCTAGTAGTCCCTCAGTTGTAGACTGGATAAGGAAAATATGGTACATTTATGCAATGGAATACTGCTCAGCTATCACAAACAAGGTCTTGTAGCAAAGCAACCTAGTGTGCCAGTTAGTGTTGATACCCCTGGAATACCCCCTGCCCCTTTTATATACGGATAAGAAGGGAGAACAGGAATGTGTGTGAGAAGGGGACTGGGAGGAGAGGAGGGAGGCTGCAATCAGGATAAAAAGTAAATAAATACATAAATTATAAAAACAGAAATAAAATCCAAAAATATCTCAAAATACAGGGAAATTAACTCACTCTATTTTCCTATATATCACATTTATTGTAGGGGGATGAGGAAATATTAGACTATTATATTGAGTAGTTTAGGAAATAGAAGCAAAAATTAAATCACAGATAATTGTGGTAATCATACTTTAAAAAGTGAAACATTATAAATATTATGAGTATAAATAAAATAAATTTCTATATATAAATTTTCATTTTTAAAGGTCAATTTTACAGCAAGGGACTATGTTTGAATTTAATCTTTGTTCCTTAATAACTCATTCCGTGCTAATTGTTTAACATATATTACAAAACACATTGATTACTTGCAGTACAGTGAGAATTTTCAATACCTTTCTAGGGCAGACTCAAGAGTAAAGGTGTCCATTGTCAAGTATGACAATCTGAATTCCATTCCAAGGACCCACATAGTAGTTTCTGTAAGCTACCCTTTACTTCCTTATATACACTATGAATACACACACACACACACACACACACACACACACACGCACACACACACACACGGTAATTTTTTTAAATAATGAAAATATTTACAAATTGGAAAACGAAAATAGGGAACTCATAGTGAACCATCATAGGACCATGCCATCTACTTGCATGAAGCCATGTTATTTCAGAAGATCAACATGGAGATGGGGATTAAATGCCTTTCTCAAGTGATGTGTGCCCTGTGATGCTTAGTGGAGATACCAGTGTGTGTACAACTGATAGTATTGAAGAAAATTTGAAAAAAAAACTAATTGTAGAAATAATAGCTATTTTTATTTTTGTATTTTGAGGCAGCTGGCCTACCTATAACTTCTGATCCTCTTTGCTTTAGACTACCATGTAGATTCAATTTTCTTAACCAAAATATTTTATTAACAACTTATTGACCGAGCCTACGTCAATTATAACCTAATTAACCAAAACAGTAGGAAATGAGGATTAAATTGACACAAAAACAAAACCTTAAGGATATCAGTCGCGAAGAACGATTCTCTGGCCGGGAGTCACAGGATTTCTTCCACTGGAACGATTCTCTGGCCGGGAGTCACAGGATTTCTTCCACTGGAACCGGGGGTAACCAGACCCCAGAGCCTCAGCAGAAGCCGGAGCTCTGAAGCCTTCCCTCAAGTGGTTTTCTCTAGGAGCGTCTTGAAGGGCAGCGATGAACAGCCAATTCTATCCCAAGTTTTCAATCCGCGTGCTGGCTAGTTCTGGGCTCATTGATATATCTCTTCCCAGAGTCTGTTCACAGGATCTTTTTCATCTGGTAGCAATTAAGCTCCTGTACGAGGTGGTTGCCCTTCTAGTGAACTAACATCACCTGTTCTCTTACCAGACTTGGGATCTTAAAGAACAGGTTTCTCTCCTTCACTATCAAGAGCCCATATAATAGAAATGTAACCCGTTAGTTATCACATCTTTGTCAGTCAATTGCCACTAAGTATCACAGCTTAAAGGAGGAATGATTTCTTGTTCATAGATACTTGACTCCATGTTTTTAGCATGTGGTTAGGTAGAACATCATGGCGAACATCTGAGCTTCTATGGCCATGAAGCAGGAAGAGAGAGAGCAAGAGATAAGACACATACCCTCCAAGGCAAGTTTCAGTGGGCCTCCTCCAAACCAGCCCAAGCCCCCTATAGGCCATTCAGCTCTGAATGAACACATCCATTGATGAGGACTCTTGTGATCCAGTCATCTCTCCGTACTATACTGCACAGGACTAAGCCTTTGGCATGTGAACCTTTCAAGGGACCCTCTCCATACATTCAAGAGCATCTAGAACATTTGGTTCATCCTGGTACAAACATTTAATGGCTCTCTTTTCTCACTCAGTTATTATTTTTGTGATAAATTTGTGGTGTTTGCTTTTGTTAGAATATCTGTGGCTAGACAGCCTGACTTCTTTTCATCCATTCTTCAGTTATTCCAAAATGTGTCAATTGCTTTCTTGTCTAGGCATGTTCCTGTTTTGTGGGAGATCTGCAGCATTGTTATTATTGCTGGTTGTTTTTTAAGTTGTAAGTAGGAAAATCTGCAAACACAGTCCTCCTATATTATTGCCATGGTGCCTGATGTTACATATTTCTGATGTTTTTGTTGTTCTTATTGTTGGTTTTTTTAGTCTAATTTATAAATTTAGAGTTTTACGAGGGGTTTGCCTTCTTTTATTTTTATAATTTCTTCATTTCTTGAGATTATAATATAATTACTTCATTTCTTCTTCTTTTCCTTCTTTTCAACTCCTCCCATGTTTATCTACTTTCCTTCTTTCTAATTTGTGGCCTCTTTTTAAATTAATTACTGTCACATGCATGCATATACATATGCATATACACAAATATATGTATACCAGGTAGTGGTGTATTGATGTAACAGGCCTGACCATGCTGTTTGTTAGTGGAGTGTAGGCATGTAAGCTTTGGGACTTTAGATTACAAAGGTAGATGGATGCTTTTTACCCTGTGCATATGGGTTTTATTTGTTTATAATAAACTACATACAGTAAAAAAAAACAATTGTGAAACAATCAGAAAAGACATATGTAAAAGTTACATTCAAAGTGTTTAGCTAATTTGTATTGTGTGGCAACTTAGAAGAAAATACAGAGAAACCCTGTCTCAAAAAACCAATGTGTGTGTGTGTGTGTGTGTGTGTGTGTGTGTGTGTGTGTGTGTGTACAAATACTTATGTACAAGTTTTGTTATTAAATTCCTTGAGCTTGAGATCCCTGTACATACTTGAAGTAACAGATCCTGATGTGCACTAGCCTTTTGGAGACAGCTTAGAGTCAGTTTTGAGTCAGTCTATGAGAAAGCAAGATGGGTCAGATAAATGTATCCCTCAGAGTGCCTTGTGCCCAGAGCTACTCTGTTAAAGGAGCTCACCAGGCATAGGAAGCCTTCCAGAAGGGATGTGGTGTTTTGCAAGGTCTGTACCATCACGGACCTCCAGAATTGCTTCCAGCCTCGGACAGGATGTCAAGAGCCATTGATCTGGAGAAGTTCAGTAGGCATGAGAGCTCTCCAGAAGGAATCCAGCATTTTACAACGTCTGTATTGTGATGCACCCCAGAATTGCTTCTAACCTCTGACAACCCCATCAATTATTCACTGCTGCATATCTCTAAAATCTGTCATGAGCCATCACTTTCTGGGTTCTAATTGAACAAACTTCCTATGGGTTCTAATTGAAGATGTACTGCTGCTCAGATGTTTTAGATCCTCTGACACAATATTAGAAAGTTTATGGCTACAATAAATACCTTTCTGGGCTTCCAGACACCTCAATAGGGGACACTCTTGAAGCAGATTTGTGGTCTCAGATAAGCCTTCACTGCAGATAGCACTATGTATCTTGGCATAACCATAAATATAAGCAAGTCGGTTTAAAGTTCCCATGAACACAAAATATAATGCAGGGACCTAGAAATGTTTAAATTAAGTACAAAGCCTAATATCCAAATATACAAACTGTTCTATTATAATTCCTTATACCCTGTCACTTTATGGCATTATATACTGTCATTTTAAATTTACTTTGTAAATTAGAATGAAAGACAGATAAATTATTATTTTATTGAACTCACTATAAACTAAGAGATAGCTAAGAATGTGTAGACACATCAGTCCTAATTGAAATGATATATACTCTTGTAACTTTTAGACCCTGTTAACCTTTTATGCCTTGTCAATCTTTGTCATTCTGAACTCACTATAAACTTACATAGTGGATACATAGATAACAAATGTTTAGTTTTAAAACATGTAACCTCTTGTATTTTAGAATTCACCTATTTTTCTGATTAATTGCCTATTTTGACTATGAGGTAATTTGCTTTTCTCAGAAGTATAAATAAGGTGACCAACAATAAAGGACGTGGAAGTTAAGATATTTAACTTCATCCACCTTTTCTCTTGAGTTTTGTGTGTGTGTGTGTGTGTGTATGAGAGAGAGAGAGAGAGAGAGAGAGAGAGAGAGAGAGAGAGAGAGAGAGAGAGAGAGAGAGGGAGAGGGAGAGGGAGAGGGAGAGGGAGAGGGAGAGGAGAGAGAGAGAGAGAGAGAGAGAGAGAGAGAGAGAGAGAGAGAGAGAGAGAGAGAGAGAGAGAGAGAGCTGCCCTGTAGCTCACAAATATGTTAACAGACTCAGGGCTCTCCATCAGCCCTCTCAGACAAGCAGGTATACTCATCCTACTGGAAATCCCTGCAAAGAGACCTATCTACAGATCAAAGAGCCTCCTTTCACAAACACCCTGCAGTTTTTGGATAGAAGCCACTCTTACATCTCTGGATGTAGGAAAGTGGTCAGTTTAAGTTTTTCTCCTTAGTTGCAGTACAGCCAGTCAATAGAGAAGGAATCTTAGGCTCCCTCCCCTCTTTATTCTCTCAATCTTGATCACTTTTCTGAGCCACCAACTCAGTGACCAAAGAGATAAAGTCAAAGGGGATTCTGCATTCAGCACCAGAGATCCTACCTTGGATCTTGCCAGAGCAAAGTCAGACATTGGCAGCTTCGTCTAGATATTACCACAAGAGCAGTTTAATTAAAATAGACTGGAATTTGAACATTGAGTAAAAAGTTTTTTTGCCAAGGTCCTTTCAACTTTAGAACAAATATCTATTTTACATTGTTTTCCACATAACTCTTAATAACAATGTAGGCTGAGCAAATTTTCTTGTTGTGTGCTGGAGCATCTTCTGGGTATACTCATAATGAATGAGCTAACCCAGAAGCAGAAAGAGTCAAATGGTATATACTCACTTATTACCGGACACTAGCCCAAGGGACAGGTCCCATGAAAGTCTGCACCTACCAGGAAACGGGGATAGAGGTGAGGACATCCTATTGAGACTCTAGATGAGGAAAATATAGAGGATAGGCAAGTAGGAGGACCCAGAGGGTCCTAGAAACCTACAAGAAGAACATTATGATGGCTAGATCTGAGCCCAGGGATTCTGCTTGATCTAAGGCACCATCCATGGACAAAACGGGCAGTCATCATCAAACCCCTACCCAGATCTAGCCAAGGGACAGAACATTCTCCACAGCTAAGTGGAGACTGGGGACTGACTTTCACAGGATCTCTGGTGCCCCATATTTGGCCATGTCCCTTTGTTGGGGAGGCCCAATGGCACTCGGAGGAAGGATAGCGGTCTACCAAGAAAAGACTTGATACCTTAGCACCATATTCAGGGGGAGGAGGTCCCCCACAGCCACCGTCATAGGGAAGGGGGATTGGGGTGAAAGTGGGAGGAAGGGAGGAATGGGAGGATGCATGGGATGGGATAGGAAATGAGATGTAATAGGAATTATTTTTAATTTTCAATAAAAATGTGTTATTATTTAAAAAAAGGAAAAAAATAACAATGTAGGCAACATAATACATAAATTTCCTTAATAACTAAATAGTAAGTATTATTTGTACAGCATACATCATGCAGGTAAACATAAAATCTTAAGACAATGAGTGCCAAGATGAATTAGGAGGATCAGAAGTTCAAGATCAACCTCAGCTACATAGCATGTTAAGGCTGGCTTGGGACACATGAGAATTTATCATGAAAAAATAAAAGGAAAGGAAAGGAAAGAAAAGAAAAGAAGCAAAACACAACAATAGAACATTAACTATGTAAATACCAACAATTACTACTGATAGTCAAGTTAATAAAAAAAATTCCCAGATTACTTAAGCCATTAGCATTTCATAATGAACAAATAATGAACAAATAAATGTTATTTTTCTGTTAAACTGAAAACAATTATTTGTCCAAAACTTTTACTCTTATTATTTATTACTTTATAGTGCTGGAATTGAACCCAGGTCTTTGTGAATTCTAGGCAGTCTCTATTACTATGCTAAATCCCCCTTTTCCTTATTATGCCTTAAACTTCTCTGTTCATCCACAGTTCAACTTTCTATACACTGATTAACACATGCTTAATTAACTTTGCAAGTTTCCAGTGCACTGTAAGCTGTTCTTGTACACAATAAACTGCTGAGCTGTTCTTAGAAATGTTACTTATGGCCTGTCTATAATTAAAACTGCACCTTTACATATTCTTTTTAAAAATATTTTATTAATTTATTCATATTACATCTCAATTGTTAGCCCATCCCTTGTATCCTCCCATTTCTCCCTCCCTCCTGCTTTCCCCCTACTCCCCTGCCCTATGTCTGTGACTGAAGGGGACTTCCTCTCCCTGTGTATGCTCATAAGGTATCAAGTCTCTTCTTGGTAGCCTGCTATCCTTCCTCTAAGCACCACAAGGCCTCCCCATCAAGGGGATATGGTCAAAAATGGGGACTTTTACATATTCTTTTTACATGAATCACCAGTAGACTTTCCCAGTGAACGATATTCTTCTTAATCATCATATATTAGTCCTGTGAAGCACAAAATTCCACTTTAGCAAAACATAATATATGGGTTAAGTATCTCAACATGTTCTTTATCAGATAAGGTATATTTAATGAAGAGAAACTAAGCCAGAAATTCCTAACAGAAGTCATTTTTAACATACAAATAGTTCATATTAGAAAGGCAAATTAAAAACAGAACAGAACAAGAGGACCACAAAAAAATGTATTTAAAAGATCCAAGGCTTTAAAACTAGTAGAATCACCAGAAAAAGAAGTATATTAGAATTCCTGTGTTGACCACATAGGAGTTTCACGTTCAAAGGTTGGTGTCAACTGGAGGTATGGAGTGGAGTCAGTGGGAAAGAAATCCTCAGAACTTTATTATTGGGCAACCTTGGAAGTGTTATGTCTCTGTTCTAGATTTAGAAGAAACAGCTGTTATCAAGCTGCTACTATTTGCTGATGCTAGAAGGATGCTGCAGCTGGGTACAGGAAGAGAGGTCCTTATCCTTTCTTCTGACCTCACAGTCTCACACCATTAAATTCTAAATGGTAAGGCGCTCTTAGGAGGATGAGTTTGCAGACTCCCATGCCCACAATCACAGAGCATATTACAAAATTGGTGATTCTAGCACAGGAGCACACTATGCACATCAGTTTCCTCCAGTTCTTATAAACATTCGCTTTTAGGTTCATCTGCTGCTCAATAATCACCAATGGTTTTCTATCAGATTTGTCTCTGTCACCAGAACGCATTTAAAATTTCCATTATGGTAATCACATCAAGACACTTCTACAGTGGTGGATTAGAGTCCTGATCCTCCTGTATCATTGGGATTTGCTTCTAGAAATGCCTGGTTTCTCTTTCTAATGTGATTTAAAACATTTTTTTCTTTATGCTAAATGTTTGCTTTTTTTGCATAAGTTTTAGAATCCAGTCTTTGGGATCGTTATGTGAAGAGAGGATGGAGTGTGTCTCCCATTTGCATTTGTATCTCTCTCAAGATCACAACAGTCTATCTCTTTCTTCACATAATTATTGTTGTGGTAATTGTATCACCCACAGGTTCTCCCAGTTTTGAAACGATGCTTTGCCATTGTCTGCATGTCCCAGATGTTAAGTGCTCATTAATTGATGCAGTTTCCAAAATGGATGTATACAAAGATAGAAAAGCAACACAGGTCTTTATGAATACATGAATTTTAATATCAGATAGGCATAGAGATTACCTTTGTCAAAATATACATTTCTAAGATTCTGTAATTTCTGCTTTGCTGCTCTTCGATGACTATTATCATTTAAGTGATTACAAGTATCTAGCTTTCAGCAGTTCTAGATGTGTCTCTGCAAAGTTGATGTTAGAAAATTACAAGAAGTCTTAACTTCTTTATCATCATAATGGCACATAATCCAAGCACCATGAAAGTTGCTCCCCACCTATGACATATCCCATGATTTGTTCTCTGGCATCTGGCTCTGTAGAAAAGGGACATCCTGTCTGCTGTATGTTTTTTCATAGCATAGCAAAAATCTATGGAACTAAATGTGTTTTCATTGTTTTTTTTCTATTTGCAGATGGCCAGGAACCACAGGAGAAAGGGAACATTTGAATTACTTATCAGTTCTGGGCTTGACACGCAGGGACGAATGCTTCCTGTGTAAGGCCATGAATTATATCAATTATCTTTTATCACCAGGAAAATAATATTCTCCCTTGATACCACTAATATCTATAATTAGTTGTTTCATAAGCCGATCACAGAAAAGCCAACTTAAATTTTTCAAAGGTAATTGTTAACTTATCTTTGTATGTTGATTTTATGAACATGCACTATAATATAAAATTATAGTTATGGCTTTAGACAAAGGAAGAATGTGTTAAATCATGGGTTATTAATTCTATGTATATAGGAATGTTGAGCATGCTATTGTCAATCATGAGCTCATTTTATTAAAAACCAGTTTTATTCATCTAGACTCAAACTTCATTTTGAAGCCAAGCCTTATATGATTGGTCCTGTGCTGGTAGAAGACACCAAGTTACAAAGGTTGCAAATAGTAGAAAATTGATATTTTAAAAATAAGTCAGAATTCTACAAAGCATTAATCCTGTATAAGTTTCTATAGGAGTCTTTCTAACATATAAATTTTTATCCATAATAGCTACGGATCATGAACATTTTTAAGTTATTTCTTAGACATCTTTCTTTCTTTCTTTCTTTCTTTCTTTCTTTCTTTCTTTCTTTCTTTCAGAACTCTCCCTAGCCTATTTTTTAATTGAGTCATTTGTTTCTTTGACGAATTTTCTTTTGGGTTTCATATTAGTTTTGATAATAATTAATTAACAAATTATTGATATTAATCCTCTCTCATGTAGAGCTTGCAAAGATTCTATCTCATTCTGTGGGCTTCTTCTTCACTCAGTTGTTTCTTAGTACTGTGAATACACATTTTAGGTTTATGGAGTCCTGCTTGTATATTTTGTAGGGTAAAGCCTATGTTTTGTTCATGTAGTTTTATCATTTCAGGTTCCAAATCAAACTCCTTGATTCATTTGGAGCTAATTTTAGGTGCAGGGTGGCAGATATCAGTCTAATTTCATTAAAAAATGATGTCAAACAAAGCAACTGACAACAATTACTGGCCGGATTTTAGAGAAAGGAGAACTCTTGTTCACTTTTTGTGGGACTGAAAACTAGTTAACCACTTTGGGATTAAGTATAGAGAATCTTCAATAGCTAAAAATAAATCTACCATATGACTCAATACAGCAACCCCTGGCAAATGGAAACAAACAACTCAAATGTCCTTCAACAAATGAATAGATAAGAGAAAAGTGCTGCACATACAAAATAGAATACTATGAAACAGTAAAGAAAAGTGAGGTAAAATTTGCAGGTAATTAGATGGACCTAGAAAAGATCAAGCAAAGACCTAGAAAGACAAATACTGAATGTGGTCTCTCATCTGAGGTTCCTAGCTCCAAATCGTGTGATATGAGTAATTACATCAAACAGAAAATTATAAAGTAATCACAACTGAGGGCATTGAGAGGGAGATGACAGAATACAGGTGTTGGGGGGTTGGTCTGGTGTATTTTCATGCTAATTAATAAAAAGTCATCACACCTGGGCAGGACAAATGAGATAGGCATGGATAAGATTCCTGGGCTTGCACGGGACAGAATATTCTCCACAGTTAAGTGGAGACTGGGGACTGACTTTCACACGAACTTTGGTGTCCCATATTTGGCCATGTCCCCTTGATAGGGAGGCCCGATGGCACTCGGAGGAAGGATAGCTGACTACCAAGAAGAAACTTGATACCCTAGCATCATATTCAAGGGGAGGAGGACCCATCAGTCACAGTCATAGGGAAGGGGAATGGGGTGAAATGGGAGGGAGGGAGGAATGGGAGGATGTACGGGATGAGATAGCAATTGAGATGTAATATGAATGATTTTATTTAAAAAAAAAAAAGATTCCTGGGCTTGGGACAGAGAGAATCTTGGGAAGAAGGAAATCAGAGGAGAGAGAGAAGAAGGTTGTGTCATCATGGATTAGGTGGAGGAGAAGCACATGGCCCATGTGGAAGTAGATGAAGAACATTAGCAAGTATTTGGGATTATTATGGGAGGTAGCATGATAGAAATTATTAGAAGCAGATGGCATAAGATTGGGGCAGGTATGCCATACCTGCCCCACTCTGGAAAGTAGTTTAGGGGATTGATATCTGCCCTGCTCCAGGTTAACTAAGGCTATTTTAAAATATAACATGTGTCTGTGTCTTGATTGATTGCAGTGGATTAGAAAATACTGCTGTAATAATAATTATAGGCCTAATACTAAACATTATTAGGCATCCTGGTAATTTAACAACAACATACAGGCAATATGCTATGGATAATAGAAAACTGAGGACTTGAACTCCAACTAAAGAAAGGAGAGAAAGAACAATATAAATGAGGAAGGGGAAGGACAAATTGCACTAAAGCCATTAGATAGAGCCTCAAGGAATCATATTTATCTTGTATTTACCTAAAACTACGTGCAATGCATGTACACATATGGGTTAATACAGACACATGCACTAATATATCTATATATCTATAGACAGGTATCAAATAAAGTTGTGCCAATTGGGGCTGACAATGTTGCCCACAAGAACCATATATTAACAACAACCCCAGTACTTCTTTTGAGCGATTCATCAGGATAGTTTATATGACTCACAAAGCAATACAGACTATTAATATTGCCCTTGGTTGCCTCCAAGAGGTTCTGTTGCTGAAGCCTCCACACACTTAGACCACAATATTGGATGGTTCCTGCTGCATCTAACCTAGAAGCCTTATTTCTGTGCTCTAGCTTACATAGCACCAACAACTCCTATGTAAGCTTCAAAGAGAGAGAAGCAATTGATAGTTTTACCCAGCTGTGATACCTGTGAATCACAGCAATGAACAGCAAGGCAAGATATTTATAAAAGTGCAATAGCAGGCACGCACAAATGGCAGCCAGCAGCTACTTGGGCTTAAGGCCCACTCAACAGAATGGCAATCATATCTAGTACTAGAAAGCTAGCCAACTTACTGGAGCTAGTAAGGTGATGAATCTTAGAAGAAAATCTACTACCTTCTTTTTGATAGATGAGCACAATCCTTAACTATACTCTATCTAAATAGTCTCTATGCCCATAGATAAGTGAGCTACCACCCTTATTAAAGAAATGGAAAACACCAGAGAAATCCACAGCTAGACACACAGCTAGATCAGTAGGTTATAAGGCGCTCGCTCCCCATGGATACATCTGCAGTACAGAGCCTGCATCTGTGCCTCAGGGAACATTGTGAGAGAGGCCGATTGAAAGAGGAAGAACACAGGGAAGTGAGATGTGAGACTGTGTCTTCTATAAATGGCTTAAGAAAGACCCAAACAATTACACTGCTAATAGTGTACCCACTCCTAGGGGAAAAATAAACCACTACCAGCAACCTATGACTCCTGAACAAGGAAGAATTAGCCCCTTCCAGAATGAACCCCTCGATTGAGTATGCAATCAAGTGGCCAGCCTTGAAATCATATATATGTGACCTACAGAAATGGATGTATCCAGTTGTATTTATGTATTTTTGCACACATGTATACATATATGTAAACATATGTGTATATATATTTACATATCCATGTAACAGTAATCAAATAAAAAGTGGGTATTATTTTTAGAAAAGGAGTGGGACATGGAAGCAACTGGAGGGAGATGGTGAAGGTGCTGGAGGGAAGAAAGTGGGAAGTGATGCAATTATATTTTAGTCAAAGTGCATTAATTTTATCATGCAAAATTATTATGCGGTGAGAGCTATGTTTTAGAATTAATACTCAAGCAGATGAAAGACAATTAAAGCCAAGCAATCACTGTAAGAAATGTCCTTTGAAATCAATGTCCTAATGTGTTTCAATGCTCTGTGTGGTATATTGATCTGTATTTGACATTTTTGCAGCTGCTTGGATTCAACATATTTTTACCACTGACTGAAATAAACATGAACAAGCCCGTGTAACTAAATTTCTTTTCAGTTATAATTTTACCTAGAGCTTAACATTACATCTGGATGTCTGTGCTTCTAAAGTGCATTAGAGACACAGAGACAAGCCTTAGATCCAATTTGAGTGTTATTGGACAGGAAAGCATCCAAGTGCCTGCTTCTTCCTTAGAGTACCAGCTGATGATGAGTGGCAGGTTCCTGTTGTATCTTTTTGTACGCTCTAATGAGCCCGAAAATGACATTCCAGTCTAAAGTGCCTTTGGGAGACTATCAACCTATGAACTCTGGTTGGTTTTAAAGAGACTTGGTAGTAAAGAAGACATTGTGTAGTGTGAAAATATATAATATTGGTAAGAGTCTGTAGAGGAATTTTAATTCAGCAACATGGCTGCTCTAGCAAAGGATCACATCTAAAGACCTTCTTGGTCTATGTAATATGGCTGGAGTGCAGAAATGCCACAAACCTTTAGTCCTTCTGGCTGGAATTCAGATATGCCCTTAGTATACATCTTTAATCCCAAACAATGAATGAAAAGTTAGTTTATAGAAAAAAGGAAGCTACTATGTTTAAAAGTGACATCTAACTAAGGGGCAGGGGAAATGAAGATTGGACAGAATAAGTAAGTGATTTGACATGCCCAACTCTCATGAGAACAGATAGGAAAGAGATGCTACCAAGGAGCAGTGCAGTAGAATTGAGATGGTAGAGTTGAATGCAGCAGAGAGAGCATAGAAAGGACAATACAGTAGAATACAGTAAAGACTTCAATAGAGAAGACAGTATAGCGGAGTTGATTTCAGTACAGTACAGGCAAAACAAGCTATAAAATGAGTAGCCTGAAGATTAGAGCAGATTGCTAGAGTTAGTTTGAGGCCAAACTGAGCTATTCAGTCAGAAGCTGCAAGAATTAGTTTGAATCAACCAGCTTGGAAAGGAGTTTGATCCAGAACAGCTGACTTGAACCAGCTGTCCAGAGTTCAGAAAGAGCTACAAAGGGTGTGCTTACTAAGTACTAAGCCTCCAGACAACAATTATATGTGCTGAATAAAAAGTTACTCTTACAAGTGTCACAGTAAGCTATTCATAGAGAAGAAAATCAAAGTTTGTTTTACAGCAGCAGCTACACAGAAAACTAGAAGTTTCAAACAATCAAAAGTGTCAATTAGTCTCAGAAATGGACATCAGGGATCATAATGTCTATTAAGTGCTTTAAAAATAGTCTGTAGACAATTTCTGATGAAAATGTTCATATGAAAATATACTAATGGACTCATCACATCTCATTATTGATAAAAGTTTACATAAATATTTATATTGGTTATGTACTAAAGTGTTATAACCACCCCAAACAACAGCAATAATTCTATTTAAAATAAAAAATGAGGAACTTAGTAAATGTAGTGTTTATTACTTCCATTTCCTGATGCTGTGGAAAAATGCTCTGATAACAGCAACTTGGAAGGGAGGAATTTATTCGGCTCACAATTCTAGGCTACAACCTCTGGTAACAGGGAGGTCATGGGTGCTGTTCACATCATTTCCATAACCATGAATAGGCAGCAATGAATGAATGAACAGCTTGTTTTTTCCATTATTAAACTATGCAGAACACTCCCTAGAGCAGAGTACCACTAACATTGGGTGAGTCATCCCGCCTCAGTGGACAGAAGGACAATAACCTCCCACAGATATGTGCACTGGACAACCTGTTCTGGAAAAGCCCTCAGTGAGAATGTTTCCAGGTGACACTGTTATGTCAAGCTGACAATTAACTATCACTCACTCCATGCACATGACAGGAAGAATCATACTCATTTTCTATAGGCTTAATGAGCCAATTACTTTGAGACTATACAAGAGGAAGAAAAATTGTTTTCTGCTATGCTCTTCACCACAGCTTCTCCTCAAGCCTCTCTTTCACCTCCTTATCCAGTTCCATCCTTTCTATTCTCTTCCACTCTTCCCTCTCATCTTCCTTCTTCTCACTCCCATTCTATGGACCCTTCTCTCATTCTTTGCTATTCCCTCTTTTGCTCCTAATGTCATGTCTTAAAACATGTCATAGATATTATATTTTATAGAAAAATACTTCTCTAAAGGGCAACCAAGTACCCCGAGAAAGGAAAAAGTGAAATGAGTACTGTTTCAAGAGCCCTGAACTTAAATAACAAAGAACATTTCACAAATTTTTCTGTTGTCCTTAAAAAAAAAAAAACAACGTTGTTGATAAGCAGAAAGCCAATGAATGCTATTAGCACAATCAAAGATGCATCAATGTGTTTGCCAGGGAAAATTAGTTCCACATCAATATGATTGAGTCACCCGCTTGGGGATAGGTTAATAACTCTAACCCGTCAGTAGAAACACAGTTCTAGAGTAAGAAAGAGTCTCTGATTTGTATCTACACATTTCTTATGTGTCTAAGGAATATCACGAAGTCAAATGCCTGAGGAACAATATATGGAGGACACTCATAACTTTGAAGTAGGCGAAGACGTTTTATGGAAGAAGCAGAAAAGGAGATACCAGATTCATGAGAATGATTAAGTATCGAAGAACTGAAAAATGAGAGAAGGAACAGTTTAGAGAAGACTCTGGCAGAAACTCCAGAGAGGCTGACAGTACAAGAAAACACCAGATGATTTTACATGCTAGCTAAGAGAGTTTCTGAGACTATTTATTGCAGGTTCAGGATCAGAGACCAAAACTGAGTAATAAATAGGAAGGAGTAAATGAGAATAGCAGACATGGTGTTAATCTTAAAATAAAAAGCAATTAGGTGAAACAGAGATGGTCTGGTGGAGACAGTAACAAGTTTGATTTATTTTGTTTCATTTTCTCCTTAGAGGCAAGCTCCATAGAATTCACTGTTAGAGGCAGGTGAGATCATAAGAAGACTGTGCAAACAAAAGTAGAGAAAATTAATGGAGCACAATCTGTGAAAAACAGATTAAATTTGATGAAGATCATCCATGAAAGCATTAAATCTAAACTGAGAAGAATCCTCATCTCAGGAACAGGCTGAAAAGAAAGGATGCTGGTCAAGACTGGTCCTGGGAGCTTCTAGCAGGTACAGCAGAAATGACTGGTGAAGTAGCAGACGATACCCCTAGAGTAACTTCTGTAGTCCTTTCTCATACTTTACAGGCCTTCGCTCAATGCGATTGAGCTACAACGATGTCATTGTGATCACAAAGGGAAATGTATAAATAGGACAGGAACTGCCATGGAGGAGACCATCCTTTAGGATTGCATGTTAGCATACAGAGGACCAGTTTGACTGCTCAGCACTGTCTCTGCCGTCTCTTAGCACTTGAATCTCACTTGAGATTCGCCCCCACCTCTCCTTCCCATGTCATCCTATTGAGTTTTACACTTTGGTTCTGTTTCCAAGCCTGTAAAAGTCCTCTCTCCAACCACGCTCATACTTGAGTGGTGTTACACAGGAACACGGAATGGGATTTTATATAGAGAGATACACTTAGTCCTTATTTCTGAGAAGATTAATTCAAACTTTCAGACATTGCTAAGTGTACTTGCATTGTGCACAAATTTCTTATTGTACATTGAGTTTCTGTATGTGACTCCTTCACTATATCTTAAGGTTTTCAAATCCAAAATACACTTTACAATATTTATGTTCTGTGCGTTCAAACTTTTTTACTTACTGAGAATCTCTGAAGACTTTTATTCTTTGTTTTCTTAAAACACTTTTTCATGTGCCAGGGTCTCACAATATAACTCAGGCCAACCTGGAACTCAGACTATATTTGGCTTTTATTCTATTTTTTAAATTATGTGTATGTGTCTGGGTAAATGGCTATGAGTGCAAGTGCTTATGGTGGTTAGAGGTTTGGAATCCTTGTTAACAGGACTAATAGAGTTGTAGGTGACTGCAAGCTGTCCAACCTGGGTACTAGGTACTGAACTTGCGTTCTCTGTTAGAGGAGTATGTGCTCTTAACCACTGAGCTACCTCTTAAACTACACCATGCATTTAATTCTTTATTGATCAAGCAAAGGCATAATAAACTTGTATTCTTCACAGTGTGTAATCTGTATTAATAGTACAAGCCTATTTTTGTATGTTCTAAGGTGTTTCCATATTATCACCATCACTTGTACTTACTTTTGATGATGATTAAGTAGTGAGTGTCATCTGTGAAATAATAAGAAACCTTAGGTAGTAATATCTTACCATTGATCTTGATAGAAAAATAAATGTTTCCTATACTAAAAATATCTGAATAAAATACTCAGATTACACAAAAACAAAACAAAACAAACGATAACAGAACAAAAATCATGTAAGGGATAGCAGAGTAGATAAATCTAAATCATTAAGGCCATTTTTTGACAATTAACACACCTATATTCTTAGAAGTCAATGAGCTTATTTAAAGTTATTTAATAAATATAAAATGCATGGTTTAATTAGACCCTAAAATTCAGGACTGTGCTCAGCAAAGCGGCAAAGTCTATGACAGATGACTCATGATTTATGTTAATTTGCAAAACTTAAGTACCTCTTAATCAATTTTGCCTTTAAGAAAATATTAGAATCTTCCTGAAAAATTATAAGCTCACTGTTATGGAAATTTATTTTTAAGTTCTTTATGCCAGTCAGTATTCCCTTCTAGGGACTCCCTAGTAAAGTATTATAAGTACTGATCTGACTGACTTATGATCATCATATATACAAGTACATATGTATATTTGTGTGTTTATAATTTATTATATAGTCAATACATATATAATATATATGCATAATATATATTTCCATACTTATCACCATGTGAATGCTGTCAATATTGATCTACTGATTTCTCCCATTCAGAAAAATTTAGGTAAATAAAGGCATTTTCCATATTTCTAAATGTAGCTCAATTTTATATGCATCAAAACTCTGATTATATGTAAAATTTATTAATAATCTGCTATGGAAATACAATACTCTTTATGAGGATGGTGTCAGTCACGCATATGCAAATATAAAGGAATCTAACCATTTACTCACCCATGGTTTGCCACCTAAGGCAATTTAGCCATGCACACTAGACAATAACAGTGGCGTGTACATATGGCTTGAGTGCTAACTCTGACTTCATTTACTCTCATCTAATAGCATTACTATGTGCATCTATCTATACAAACACAATGAAAAGATGATTATACCAACTTCAAAGTATCGTTGCAAGATTAAAGGAAATAATGCTCATGTGATGTCCTAACAACAATACCTAGTCTAAATTTCCTCTACTCTTTCTCTGGCCTCTTCCTTTTTATTGTTCTAATACATAGCCACATTTACATAAAAACACATCAGGACACAAACAGGCAGAAATGTTTAAGCACATGTCCATGCAAGAGTGATCTGAAGAAATGTGGACATGCAGCAAGCCAGGATTTCTAGGACACATAAAAAAATTTACTACAGAAGTATACATGCATAACTTGCCTATTTTTAAAATAAAAACTCAGAAATAATTCATGACTACAACTTCAGATAATGGTATTAAATATATAAAACAATACAGAGCAAAGAAAGAGAGTATGCAATAGGTAGCTATCTGTAGGCCTGTGAAACACACTGGTAATAGCAGGTAATTAATTAGCACTGAGATTTCTTGCAAAAATCATTAAGTAAAAGTTCCAGATGAATTGTCACTCATCACAACATAAAATTTATAAGCCCATCTGTAAAGGGTTTATAAATATATATGGGAATATATGTATTTTACAATAAGGTAAATTTGTTTATGGCCACATCTTGACAATAATACAAAGTCAGCTCTGTGGGCTAGTGAAATGGCTCAGTCAGTAAAGTGATCTCCAGGACCCAAATAAAAACCTCATGTGTTAGTGTGTGCCTGTGGTCCAAGTATTAGGAAGAAGGAGAAAGGATGGTTGGGGAGGGGCATTCTGTCCAGGTAGTCTTTACTGATTCCAGTCAGTGAAACCTGCTTTAAAACATAGGCAGGCTAAATTTATATATTGAAGAACGAAATATAACATAACAACATTTACTGTAAAAAGAGTTTTAAGTTTGAAAGAAAGCAAAGGGGGGAGTTTATAGAGAGTTTATAGAAAGGGAAATGGAATGTTATGGAATCATATCATAATCTAAGAAATGTATTAAAAATAGGAGGATAAAATAGAGGAAGATGTGTAGTGTCAACTTCTAGCTTCTCAGGCATCTGTGTACACGTGACAATGTAGACATTCACATATCACAACTGCCTAACACTAAAGTTTTTTGAGGTAAAGTCTTACTAGGTAGTTCTGGATGTTCCAGAACCCACAAGATCCTCTGGCCTCTGCTTCTGCCTTCCAGGTTCTGGGTTAAAAGTAAATACGATATGCTCAGCACATCCAATATTTCAAATGCTATGTTTTTACAAAAATTAAAACATTGATAAATCCTATTGTAATTTTTGTATATAGATGTGAATTAGAAGGTAAGACTCCATCTAAAAAAATTTTAAGACTACTGAAAATTATATTCATTGATACTTAACATTGTGTTACAGTATCTTTAAATAACACATGAAATAACGCTTTTGTTAGAAGACAACAAATGTGTTACTATGCTATGGATAATGATTACAAAAAGCCATATAAACAAGACCTATTATGTACTGGCACTTGTCCATTTTCAAATCACGGGTCAATAAAAATCAAGTCCAAGTGAATTAAAGACCTCAATATAAAACCAGATACATTAAATCTGTTAAAAGAAAAAGTGGAGAAGGGCCTTGAACTCATTGGCACAAGAGACAACTTCCTGAACAGAACACCAACTGCCAAGGCTCTAAGGTCAACAATTGATAAATGGGACCTCATGAAACTGAAAAGCTCTATAAGACAGAGGACACTGTCAAGAGAACAAAACAACAGCCTACAGACTGGGAAAAGTTCTTCGCCAAACCAAAAGGTAGTATCCAAAATATATAAAGAGCTCAAGAAATTAAACACCACCAAACCAAATGAGCCAATTAATAAATCGGGTTCAGAGCTAAACAGAATTCTCAACAGAGGAATATCGAATGGATGAGAAACACTTAAAGAAATTCTCAAAGCCCTTAGTCATCAGAAAAATGCAAATCAAAACAACTCTGAAATTCCATTTTATACCTATCCGAATGGCTAAGATCAAAAATTCAAGTGACTCCACATGCTGGTAAGGATGTGGAGAAAGAGGAACAGTTCTTCATTGCTGTTGGGAGTGCAAACTAGTACAACTACTTTGGAAATCTATTTGGTGCTTTCTCAGAAAACTGGGAACAGGGCTTCCTCAAGACCCAGCTATTCCACTCCTTGGAATATACCTTAAAGATGCTCCACCACACAACAAGGACATATGCTCAACCATGTTCATAGCAGCCTTATTCATAATAGCCAGAACCTGGGAACAGCCTAAGTGTCTGTCCCTCAGTTGAAGAACGGATAAAGAAACCGTGGTGCATTTACACTATGGAGCACTACTCAGCTTTTAAAATAAGGAATTCCCAAATTTTTGGACAAATGGATGGAACATACTGAGTGAGTTAACCCAGAAGCAGAAAAACTCACATGATATATACTCACTTCTAATTGGGCACTAGCCCAAAAGACATATCCCATGAAAGTCTTTACTTACCAGGAGATTGGGATAGATGTGAGGACATCCTACTTAGACTCTAGGTAAGAGAAATATAAGAGATGGGGAAATAGAAGGAGCCAGAGGGCCCTAGAAACCTATAAGAGGAACATTGAACATTGTAATGGGTGGATCAGGGCCCAGGGGTGTCTGCTCAAACTATTGCACTAACCAAGGACAATACAAGTAGTAAACACTGAACCCCTACTCTGATCTAGCCAAAAGACAGGACATTCTCCACAGTTATGTAGAGGGTGGGGACTGACTCTGACATGAACTCTAGGCCCCATATTTGACCAACTCCCCTTCGTGAAGAGGTCTGATGGCACTCTAAGAAAGAATAAGTGGGCTACCAAATGAGACTTGATAGCCTATGACCATATAGTGGGGGAGGAGGTCCCCTTCAGTCATAGACCTAGGGGAGGGGAAAAGCGTGAAAGCAGGAGGGAGGGAGGAACAGGATGCTACAAGTGATGGGATAGCAATTGAGTTGTAATCTGAATAGTTTAATTAAATAAAAAAATATACCTTAAAGGTTGAGAGAAAAAAATCTAAAAGAGAAAGTATGTCTGCTCTATACATCAAATATAGAGAAACTCTACTTTTTTGTGATGCGTCATCCTCTTACTTCACTAACCATCTTTATCATGTTTCAGTTTGTTATGCTTAAACCAAAAAGTATAAGGTCTGTTTAGGTATCTAAGAGCCTAGCAACAAAGGAATTGTTTTAAGCCATTTGTTACTTTGCTTGTAAAACAAAGTCCTTTATATAGAAATAGAAGAAACAAAACTGTTCCCTTATGAATCTTCTAGTTTATATCGCTGGCATTCTCTCTTTTCTGGTTGAGTTATTATTAAC
This sequence comes from Acomys minous, assembly GCF_964271855.1. Taxonomy (NCBI): domain Eukaryota; kingdom Metazoa; phylum Chordata; class Mammalia; order Rodentia; family Muridae; genus Acomys; species Acomys minous. The sequence goes on from NC_140489.1 coordinate 75,324,851, forward strand.
ATGTATACTTCTTTCTAAAGATATGCTCGTTAACTTGGTAAAACATACATTGACTGTATGCATATATTAATCTAGAACTCTGGTATGACATTATACTGCAAACTTGCAGTCAATTTTACTAATTATGTTATCATTAGTAAGTATGAATGCACTCATAGAATAAAAGTATTCTTCCAAGTTTACGTATGTGAATATCCTTTTAAAAAAAACAAGCAATCTATAAGAAGGGCACATGCACATGAGTGTATGAATGCATGCATGAGTGCAGCATGCTCGCCTGCCTGATTCCTTTTAGTGTTTCTATGCACAGGCAACCTCAGTGAACAGCTAAAGTGAATAACACCGGACATGGTATATTCTACAGTTTTGTAAACATATATTCTTATGATAGATTAGATTATTAATCAGGTTCAGTAAGAGGTTGACTGTGAAGGTTTACCAATGAATTTATCAAGTTTTCTGAATGTTGTGAAGTGTCTTAAAGTTTGCACACTTTGTGCCCTTCCCATACTACTCCACTCAGGAATTCTTACGCTTATGGCACCTTCCTTCACAGTTATCAATACTTGGAAATAAAGTTCATGTGCTGGGAGGTAAATGAAAAAATATGGCAAAACAAATGAGATTTCAAATAAGACGGGTTGGAAAGTCATTAAATTGAATATTGTCAAGAAAAAGGAGTTAATCAACAAAAAGCTACATATTGTATGATTCAAATGGTATGACATTCTAGAAAAGGCAAAACTATGGAAACAATGAAAATATCAGATGTTTAAGGGTGTGGTGGAGGAAAGGCGACGAGTAGGTGAACAACAGGCAATTTTTAGAACAGTCAAACTATTCTATATGACATCATCATGCTGGATATGAGTCATCATACATCTGTCAAAACCCGTAGAATGAACAACACAGACTCAACTTCGGCTGCACTATTGCTTCAGCTAAGGATGCAGCAATGTTCATGCTGTCTAGTCAGCTATAGGAAACATACCATGCTAATGGGTAATGCCAATGGCACAAGAACTTGAGAGCAGATATGCTGAATGAGTACATAGGAACTTTCCATTCACCTTGTAAAAATATAACTATTAAAAATGAAGTCTATTAAAAATAAAAACATAGAAGTGTGTTTCTAATTCTCATTACATAATATTTCCAAAGAGAAAACTAACCCTTCTGCAAACGAATCACTTCATTTTCATCTATACATTAGTTCACTGTAGCACTGTAGACTCTTTTAACCTGTGATGCTCCAAGATATAGCCTTCATTCCTTCAAGGTCAAACTTCTATTTCTGCTGTTGATTTCATTGCTGTATCCAAAAGACCTTGTAGTATCAGTATTTCTGCCAATAATTTCAATTTACCTGTTTTTTCTTGTCTTTTCTACTCAGTATATACCATAGTTGCAATTACTGTCTGCAAAAAGAAAACTTAATTGCAAACATTATTATTTTGTCACCTTGTAGATTATTTCACCTTGAAAGTCTGCCTGGAATTATTTTCTCTATTTTCTACTCATTCAATCAGTTCCCATCAACGTATCTCCCACTTCCTGTCATTTCAACAAAATGACTGTCTACGGCTAACAAAGGACATAATTGGTTAAAGTTAAATATTTGAAATTTTTGATTATTCACAAATTCCTGCCTCTATCTATCCGTGCTTTCACTGATTGTTTTTAAAAGGAAAGCTTACTAGTCTTGGCATGAGGATCTATGACTCTAATCTCAGGATTTGAGCACCAGAGGCAGGGAGATGTCTATTAGTTCATGGCCAGCCTGGCTGGTATACGTAGGTCCAGTCCATCCCAGGCTAAATAGTGAGTACCTTGTCTCAAAAAAATCTTCAGCATCTAACCTGCATGAAGAAAAGTGTTCATATGTTCTTGTTGTCATGAGACAAATAGCTTCATAGGGAAAAAAACCGAATGGCCAAGCCTAACTTTAACTCTAACTTTAATGAGCCAATCAAGTAACACTTGATGGTCTAAGAGATGAGACCGAGCCTAACTAACAGAAATACATTTCACATTTCTGTGGTAGCAGAAATCACCTCATGGGGTCTAACATTTTCCTCTGTCTAAATCCCTCTCCTGTAACTCTGCTGTGAAACTATTGAAAGCATTGGTTCTTCAAGTGTAGTCCCTGGACCCACAAAGAGCAGCCTCACCTGGGAACAGACTTGAAAGAACCCAAAAGCTTCAGCTGCACTCCAGACCAACTAAATAAGAAAATTTTCATGGGGCCCAGCGGTCTCCATTTTACTGATTCCCTTAAGTGTAATTTTAATGCTGCTCTAATTTGAGAATTGTTTTCTTGAAACCATTTTGAGATCCAGAATTTATTCAGATATGGGAAGGGGTCATACTTCTCCTTGTGCGAAGAAAAATAGTGACTTCATATCCAATTCCTCCACCTCCATACGGAGGTGTTCCTCTTCTGCTAAGAATCTGAATTCTAATAATTGGTGTCTATGGTTTGACCTGGAGGAGAACCTCTTGGTAGAGATAGAGATCATTGGGGCATGTGAGAGAGGCAGAATCCTCTGGGACTTCATTAACAGTCAAGTAGGGAAATATGACATCCTTACTAACATGTCTTCTCACTTAGCAATATGGAATCTCTTCATATCTGATTAAATTTTATATTTGTTTATTGTAATTTTCATGAAAAATTATATTTACTGTTAAGTTTTTAAGTATTTTGAAGCTTTATTTCATTTACATGTGCTCAGAGTTTATATGAAAGCTATTGATCTAGACAGACTGATTTTAAACGTGGATTAGTAGGTTTTATTTTATACATGACTTTTGAAAAACAGTGTGTGTGTGTGTGTGTGTGTGTGTGTGTGTGTGTGTGTGTGTGTGTACGTGTGTGTGTGTGTGCATGTGGGATTCTTTTAGAGCATTTTGTTGTTATAATATCATATATTACATGTATTTATGTTAATTCCATCTAAAACTGTGACTTAGTTTCTTTCTTCCTGCCTTCCCGTCTTCCTTCTTTCTTTACTTCCTTCTTGCTTTGCAGTGGGTCGAATACTCTATACGTTAAGAGCATGTTCAATACACAATCTACAACATAGTTACACCTCCAGCCCTAGTTTCTTGAAGTAAATATTTTTAACTTAGGATTTGGAGAAGGAAACTGATTGGGTCCTCACAGCCCTTGGGTTTACTGAAGACAGCATGACTCATTTGTAACCAGGTAACCACACTTGTGTCCTGTCAGCTACATAACTGTTCCATGTCAGACTAGAAGATGTCACTGGTAAATCATGCTCTTCAAACATTTCAGGCCCAAAAAGGCAATGGAACTGTTTCTATGATCATTGCTGTGGGGAGAAATGGAAAACTATGCAGCATAGCATTCATTTTCATTGAAAAAGAAAAAGTAGTTTGCTCCAGTATTTCCATCTCACTTTAAAGCTATTTACCCAAAACATTTTCCACTGCATATGAAAGTAGCGATATGCATAGGAATACCTGAATAAATATCCATATATATTTATCATATGCCTAAGAAACGTCCAAGATTTCCTTTAAGCAAAGCAAGTTGAATTTCATCCTTTCCTTTCCCAGCTTCTCCATCATTTGATCATTTTTTTTGCTACATTTTTGTAGTGAAGACAACATTTATCATTGGCCATTGGTTGTCACATGTGTGAGCTACAAGGTCCACCTTGTTCTTCTTGAAGAACAATTTGCTTCCTAAATACAAGTATGAGAGAATATACCTGGAAACCTAGGTCATGGGATGAGGCAGAAAAGGTCAGGGCACCTTCCCAGACAAAAACCCAAAAGCAAGTGAGAAGACAGACCAAAGGAGATCTTTATGAAACAAAGTGCGAGTCACAGATAGGAGAGAGCCAGCCTGGAAAGAGCGAAAACCAAAACAAGCCAAAAGAAAAATTCAAAACAAGCAAAAAACCCTGCAGCATCTGTCCATGGAAGGGTTAATTGAAGTGGGCTTTAGAAGGGCAATCTGCACAGGATGAGGCAGTCTTGGAAAGAAACTGTGCTCTGCCAACTTGAGGCAGCTGAGCAAGAAGAAACAATGAGCCAGACTCGCCTAACTTTCCAGTCAGTGGAAGTGTCCGGTGGCTGAAAACTCTGGGTGCTGGAGAGAAGTGAGAGCTAGGCACATTTGCTGCCACAAGTTTACTTTTTAAACTTGTGTTTACTTTGCACCAAGAAAAGATAGAAAAAAATTAAGTTTTTTTTGTCATCAGTTTACTCTGGAGCTTTGTGGCTCTGAGCAACTATACTGGCTTCATTTAACTGACTGGTGATGCCCCTTGGAAAACTGCTTGCAGACATTAGTCTTTGGTAAGTGTTAGGCTGCTTCTTTGGGAATCTGCTTCCTCTCTAATCCTTTTACCCCCTCACTGCCCTGACTACATGGAAGAGCATCCTCTCAACTTGCTTCAGTTCCTGTTAAAAGTGACCAAATGTGTGTGGATTTATCTCTGGGTCTTCAATTTGATTCCATTGATCCACCAGCCTATTGATGTGTCAGTACCACGCTGTTTTAATTACTGTTGCTCTATCTATTCAATGGAAGAAGAATAGCATCTTCAACAAATGGTGCTGGTCTAACTGGAAGTCTACATGTAGAAAATGCAATTAGACCCATATTTGTCACCATGCACAAAACTCAAGTCCAAGTGGATTAAAGACCTCAACATAAAACCAGAGACATTAAATCGGTTAGAGGAAAAAGTGGGAAAGAGCCTGGAACACATTGACACAGGAGACAACTTCCTGAACAGAACACCAACAGCCCAGGCCTTAAGTTCAACAATTAACAAATGGGACCTCATGAGGCTGAGAAGTTTCTGTAAGGCAGGAGACATTGTCAACAGAACAAACAACAGCCTACACACTGGGAAAAGATCTTCATCAACCCTACATCTAACAAAGGTCTAATATCAAAAATATATAAAGAACTCAAGAAATTAAACACCACCAAACCAAATAGCCCAATTAAGAAATGGGACTCAGAACTAAACAGAGAATTCTCAACAGAGGAATATCAAATGGCTGAGAAACACTTAAAGAAATGCTCAGCATCATTAGTCATCAGATAAATGCAAATCAAAACAACACTGACATTCCATCTTACACCCATCAGAATGGCTAAAATAAAAAATTCAAGTGACACCACACGCTGACAAGGATGTAGAGAAAGAGGAACACTGTTTCATTGCTGGTGGGAATGCATACTAATACAAGCACTTTGGAAATCTATCTGGTGCTTTCTCAGAAAAGTGAGAATAGGGCTTCCTCAAGACCCAGCTATTCTACTCCTTGGAATATACCCAGAAAATGCTTCACCACACAACAGGGACATATGCTCAACCATGTTTGTAGCAGCCTTATTCATAATAGCCAGAACATGGAAACAGCCTACATGTCCCTCAGTTGAAGAATGGATAAAGAAACTGTGGTACATTTACACTATGGAATACTACTCAGTTATTAAAAACAAAGATTCCCCAAAATTTGTGGACAAATGGATTGAACTAGAAATGATCATAATGAGTGTGTTCACCCAGAAGCAGAAAGAGTCAAATGGTATATACTCACTTATATCTAGACAGTAGCTCAAGGGGCATGTCCCATGAAATCTTCACTTACCAGGAAAGTCAGTAAAAGGGGAGGACATCCTCCTGGGAGTTAAGGTGAGACAGCCATGGGAGAATGGAGAAATAGAAGGATCCAGAGAGTCCTAGAAATGTACAAGAAGAACATTATGACAGGGAGATCTGGGCCCAGGGGTCCTGCTCAAACTATGGCACCAGCCAGGGACATTACGGGCAGTAAACTTCAAACCCCTACCCAGATCTAGCTGATGGACAGGACATTTTCCACAGCTGAGTAGAGAGTGGGAACTGACTTTCAAACAAACTCTGGTGCCCCATTTTTGACCACGTCCCCTTGATGAGGAGTCCTGGTGGCACTCAGAGGAAGGATAGCAGGCTACCAAGAAGAGATTTGATATCCTATGAGCATATACAGGGGGAGGTAATCCCCCTCAGGAACAGTCATAGGGGAGGTGAGTAAGGGGAAAATGGGAGAGAGGGAGGAATGGGAGGATACAAGTGATGGGCTAACAATTTAGATGTAATATCAATAAATTAATAAAATATTTTTAAAAAAGAGTTCTGAAAATCAATGGGGATCTTCCATGCGCTGAAGTCTGTGCACTGAAGAATGTCATTCCCTTGGTACCATAAGATGATGCTCTTTTATAGTGTTTAAAGAATGTTTGATACATTCGAACACTGGTATTGAGACCAAAAATGAAAGCCTCAGATAGCTTTGAAATGATTCTTTAGTTTACTTTTATTTTAGTTTATTATTTTTTCACTTCTGACTTAAAAATTATATATCTTATTTGTTTTTCTATGTGCTTGTCTGTGTATGTATACAGATATACCATATATGTGCAGATGCCTGTAGAGACCAAAACGAAACAAAACCCCCAAAGAACATATGATCCTTTTAGCTGGAGCTACAGGAAGTTGTGTGCCCCTGACATGGGCACTGTGTAAGAAATTCTGTTCCGCTGAATGATCAGTGAATACTCTTAAACACCTTTTATTTTTATTTTTTATTTAATTAATTTATTCAGATTACATCTAAATCATTCCTAACCACCTTTTATATATTGTAGCTTTGACAAAAACTTTGTAATTTTGTCTTAAATTATTTTAGAATTGATCAAAAATGTTTATATATACTAGATCTTTAAACAATCTCCTGACTTAATTTTCTTGGTATTCTTTTTAGAATAACCTAAGACTTATATTATTCTTCAACAAAATACACTTTAGAAGTTTTCTTATGATATACAGAAAACAAAAATACAAAGTTATCAATTGCAGTGAGGAACATGACCCTACAAAAGCATCTTATGCAATAAAGTCATAGGAAATCTAGAAAAAAAAATAGACTGACAATGATAGCAATAGTTTTCTTCCAACTTCATGTGACACTATTTAATTCATCTGTGGGATTCTTTTACCAGCATCACTAGGAAATCATTTTGCATCCATTCTAAAGTCAGTATGAACCCTGCATATAGCATTATAAATCTACTTATCTCTTTTCATCCAAGATATTTTAGCTTATCATAAGAGATACTTCTCTAGCTTGTCATATCAAGCCACTTTAAGCCATGGTCAGGGGGAAAACACTTGCAGTTTTTACCTTTTTTGTAAAGAATATTGGAATTTTGTTCTATTTCAGATGCAATTTGGTAAATAGCTATTGATTAACCTACAAAGAAATGAAAAGATTCATTTTCATTTTAAAGAGATTTTGATGGCAAAATGTGGCAGAAACAAACGAGCAATTGTTAGCTATTAAATGAGGTGGTAGGCAAGCAGTATAAATTGTGCGCCATATTTGCCATGCTTACGATTGAAATAATACACTTTTATCTCATTCAGATTCTATCAGTTGGAAAAGAGTGGTCCAAGACTAATGTTAGTAAGAGGAAATGTTGGCTCACCTCATCTTAGTATGGATACAACCTGGAAAACATAAGCAGATAATATATGCAAAGACCGCGGATGAGGATTGGTTAGTTGTGAGCAGTGGACAGCAAAGCAAAGGGAAGGGTGGTCTCAGGTCACACTCTTTCATAACTGGTTTTGGCCCATTCACAGGAACTTCATATGGGAAGCAGAGAGGACTGGGAAGTAAGCGCTGTGTAGAATTCATGTTCCACACACAGAGATTTCCTAGCAGCAGGGATTTCTACAGGTTTAGAATTGATAGGGTTAGTTTTAATGCTATTTAGGGGACAGTGATATTTAAGAACAAATAAACTGTAATAAACATATAAGCAACAGTTAGGAGATAATAGTGAAAATCACCCCTCAAGTATGAGTTCAGACTTTCATGTATCATGCCAAATTACACCTCAGAACACCTTTTTACACAAAGAAATTGGTCCAAGTAGGAAGAATCCTTCTCTAAAAACATCTTGTGAGATTACTTACAGAAACTTGAGCACCATTTATGACATGACTTCTAGAAATTTGCTGCAAATTTTAAAATAAACATTAAATAAATAAGCTGCATAAAACTATTTGTCTACTGATAACACAAACGTGGTGGTTTATATTCATCATAGAAATGGAACAAACCCGGATAGAGTCACCTTTACTCTGCCAGGTTTACTAAGATTATGTAGACCCGGCATGAAGAAAAAATATAAAATGCCATGAAGGTGTTACCTCATCCAAAGTCGCATTCAGTTACACCATGTACTGGCAGCAGGCCTGGGTACTGAAAACCATTTCCAACTTATATATAAACATACTCAAAGCAGCCATTCCCAACTGTTGATTGTATACTCTCGGGTCATCACAAGCCCCCATATTTCTCTCAACACTGCCATTGCCTCATCATTTCTTATGGGATGGCCTCAGTCTTTTTCCCCTGGAACGTTTGAGTGCGGCGTTCCATGCTGACAGCTCCCTTCTGTTTCCTACAAACGATGAGTAGAAGCCAATTTTGCCTTTAAATTTGTCTCCCTGAGTGGGCGCGTCTTTGCTGGAAGGATTCGGTCTTAAAAGGCTTTTAATGTGTCACAATTGCACCACATATACAAAAACATGTAGAAAATGCTTACTAGATAAAGTTTAGTAATCCCTGCAGGTAAAATTACAATGGGTTGCCATCTTGTTTATTCAAGAAAAAAAATTAGCTGTTGGTGAAAGGGCCGGAGTTTTGAAGAGGACAGCCATAGATGCTATTTACTGCCAGCTTGTGAGGTTTCCGCTAGAACAGACTGATGAGCGATCCCTTTGGAGGTTTTGCTTGGCTACATTCCACATACCCTCAGGCTCTCTGTTTTTTATTTACTTTTTATTTCTTTTTTTGTTCTCTCTCTCTCTCTCTCTTTCTCTCTCTCTCTCTCTCTCTCTCTCTCTCTCTCTCTCTCTCTCTCTCTCTCTCTCTCTCTCTCTTTCCTCAAGTAAAATACAGGGATGCTGGGAAGACAATTACTTGAGAATCAGAGGAGTCAACACTACCATTAATAACGGAATTTCAGTAAAAAATAAATATATTATTTTCTTAAAATCCATTGTAGAACATTTGGAAATTAAATGATGGAAGAGTTTTCATAACTGAAACCCAGAAATTCATTATTAAGAAGGGCTGTTCTGCATGAGCCGTGCTTTTCACTTGAGATTCTGACACATTTTGTTCATTGTAAACTTTTGCTAAATTGAGCCAATTATTTGAAATGAATCGATCCAGTGGCATTTCTGGTCACAGTGGCTGACTCAAACCACTGAATTAATTTTAACATTTCATTTTAGACTGGAACTTTGCTGGATTGTTGCAGATTTTTTTTAACCTGAAATACACAGACTATTTTTTAAGGAAGAAAGTATTCCTTAGGTGCTGGAAAATATCTTTTAAAATATTAAAATAACTCCTATATAATGGAAACAAACTTTATATCCATGGCACAAGTATTTTATGACTTTAGAAGCATGAGCTTGGCTTTTTAAAAAAAGAATGACTTTTCTATTTAAAAATAAAACTTCAAACTTTTGATTGCCTTAATTTCAGAATATTTTTTGAAAATATAATGGGGTTTAAGAAACTTGAAGTTACCTTATTGAGGAAAAATCTTGGTTTAAACATGGAAATTCTGGAAGAGTACATTAGACTAATGAGTTGTACTCCAAATTTTTATCTAGACAGTCATAAAGAGCCAGAGGGGAGGATAGACAGAAAGTGTGGCAGCCACTTAAAGGCCTCATTCCATTCTAATAATTGGTCCAGAGGGCAGCATTCACCTGCATCCTGGGCTAGCACAGTAAGGAGGAGGGGAAGCTGATGCACCCACTGCACACAGCCGACTTCCACTCTGAAATGCTTCTGGCCTCTTCCACACAGTGCTGCAGGGATTAAGAAGTGGTGCATATTTCTACAACCATCTTTCTATCTTATACTGTCTGCAACATGTTTGATCTTTTTTCTTTTCTCTTTTTTAAAAGAGCACTCAAGTATAAGAATAATGCAAACAATCTTTCGTTGACTTATGTCCTGTTTCATCAAAAAATTCTAAGACTATACTCAGCTAGAAAGTAACAAATGTAATGGGAGCAGTATCTTTTAATATGTATTTTATATTACATGTGTGGGTGTTTTGCCCACATGTATGTCTGTGCACCATCTATATGCAGTGCTTGCAGAGAGAGAGAGAGGGGGCTGAATAAAGTGTCAGAACCTCTGGGGCTATAGTTGCACACAGTTGTGAGGGCGCCATTTGGGAAATGAGACTTGGACATGGGTCCTCTGGGCCACCATCCAGTGTTCTTAGACCCTGTGCCATCTCTTCATTGCCTTATATGACAAGATTTTTCAAATGACTTTCTAACCTTAGGCTTTAGGATATTCTATTTGAATTACTATTTTTTTCTTTTGAGATAGGATCTGGCTATGCAGCCCAGATTAGTCTTGAACTTGCGGTCTTCTTCCCTCAACCTGCAAATGCTTGGATTACAGAGGTGTGACACTATGCCAATCTTAAATGATAATTGAATAACTATATGTGATATATATATATCAGATACATATAAATGAAAAAATTTAATATATAATATATACAAAAGAAAGCAAGTTTAGTTTTCTCTCTTGGATTGTAATCAATATATATCGTTATTAAAGCATGTACAATTTTATGCTTTTATTATATTTACCTTATATTTTTATTAAGCAATACCATGGTATGATTTGTTATAATATATATATTTGTATATATATTGCTATGTTCATGGTGAGAATAACTCACTGATTTGTGCAGGTAGGTATTAAGGATGACATAAGGTCTTTAGGAGAACTCTTAATGGGGGAAAAAAACTTGGTTCTATCCTTGATGATTAGAAATATCAAGAGATTTGCAGTTTTTCTGACGAATCTTGGACATCTATTTTAGGACTTTAGCTCCTGAGCAACCTATCTTATAATCAAACGTTAGACTTGCCAAGGGCTCGTGTAGTAGCCCCAAGGCCCACAACAGAGCATTTTTCTGCCAGCTTACCAAACAGTGTTTTGCTCAAGCAAATCATGACACAAATTAAACTGGTCCCGTCAAAACGAAAGCAAATTTTATTATCTGTCTCATATTGTAGTCAACGTATATCCTTATGGAAGCATGTGCAATTTTATGCTTTCATCACATTTGCCTTACGTTTGTATTAAGCAACTACCACGGTATGGTTTGTTCTCGCATTAAAACTATTATTCTGAATATTAGTAGGTATTAGCATTTTTGAAAACTCTGAATACAAGGGATTCCATTAATTTTTGTACAATTTTAGCTGTTTCTCTTAAAGTGTTTTCTAGTTTCTCAAAAGTACTTTGATTGTTAATTGCCCTGCCTAGCTTCATGCTGTTGGTAAAACAGCTTACAAAACAGCCTCTGCTGGAGCAGCAGGTGATAGTTGCAGACATTCCAAGTGTGAAGGCCTTATGGCACACCAACTTTCTCTCAGGCTTCTGGTATCATAAACTAAGGAACAGGAATAAGCTCTTACTTAATATGTTCAGATCTTGCAAAAAGAGACTACGATCTATCTAACCAAAAAATGCCAAGGGAGCAGTAAGACGGAATTATTGCAAATACCCTCTAGCTTTAGGAAAATCCGCACTATCTTAGGGTAAAAACTGAGGAAGCAATAAATGGATCATTATGTGACAATCTGGGTCCAATTAATTTCAATAAATTCAACAGTGCGACTTCAGTCATTCACTGTGTCATTTATTAAACAAACATCTTAGCATTTTGTAAAAAATTAGCTGTTGCTGACAGTGATTAACCCTCAGTGTACCATCTCAGCATGCCTTCAACCTCGTAGGCATGAGGACCACAGCACTGAACCACACATAGAAGTTCCTTTTCTCCCACAAGGCATACTCCTGGGAGGGAAGGAAGCAATGCATCAAACCAATAGGACAGTTCCAAGTAGGGACAGATGCTGTAGAAATACCACAGGGCAATGAAAATAATCAAATGGCCATGAAACTAACATCAACAAATGTGAGTTCAGTGTACACATGAAAAAGAAAAAAAAAAAAAAAAGATCAACAGCTGAAGGGAAAGTGAAAGAATGACTTACAGGAGGAAAAAGCAAGCAGGGTATAAATCACTCTCTAAATAGCACCCCTCCATCAACCGCAAAGGCAAGGCAGGTATAATTACCTTCACCTTTCCAAGCACGTTCCTCCGAGTTCCCTGACTCCTGTTTTCCTGACCTTTGCATCTTTCCAAGGGCTCTGATTTTTGTTTCTCTTGTTTTAAGGGTTGCTGTCTGGGGCCCAAGAACAGATAGAGCATTCCCGAGGCCTTCTTCTGAAAAGTTAACTCAGTCTCCCACCTGCCTATGCACACCAGGCATGACTGGATTTCAGAGAGACAGCAAACGCTAGAAGGAAGGAAGAAAGATCCCTACAGGGATTTCCACAGCTTTTTATTCAAAGTCCTATGTGATGTTTCAAACGCAGAGTCAATTATAAAATAATTACAATTTCCTTTCCTTCCCCCACCCCCGAGAGGCAAGCGAGGTGAACTATTATGGCACAATGAAAAGAGCGCTGTGTCTGTGCTCTCTCCACATGATGATTTTCTTTGTAGGGATTAATTTCTCGGTTCTACAGCATCTGCAGGTGGGATTAGTCTTCTGCTGCTTTGTTCAACTGAAATGTTTCCTGACAGATGGTGATAGCAAGGAAATAGGACCTCTGTATTTGGAGGCGGCAGAATGCCTGGGCTCATCAAAAAGAGCAATTATCATAAATAGACTTCAAGGTGCCCCACCTCTAGTGAGCTCTGGAACATTACCAATGGGGCACGGGCAGACCTCATTCACACTGGAGGAAACAGTTTCCTACCTCCTGTACCACTTCTGGACGAGAGTCACACAAGGCTTGTGGTGAGCTTTTGGCAGATTCATTTAACCACAAGACATTGAACTCCTTGTGGGTGTTAAATATAGTAACTTTGAAATGATTATTTAGCTCAAAGTTTGTAGCTGAGTAAAAATATCTGGCCAATATTCTACATCATTTACTGTTTAATAGTGTCAACTGAGTTTTAAATAAATACGCCTGAAGCCAATTAGGCCTATCCAGGGAGAAAAGAATAACTGAATAACAGCTCACTACAAATACCAAGCTTATTCCAAGCCCTAGTGCATTTGGGGATCCCCAGATAGATGAAAGGACTTCCCATTTATTTACTTTTTAAAGTCAGAGCAATGTCTAAACTTGCTTATTAAATCTTTATCAATTATATTTCTAATGCAACTCTGAGAAACATTGCTTCAGAAAATAAGGACAGACTACTTTATGCTGGGACATAACTATCACCTAAGTGAGGGTCTAAAATACTTACTTTAATAGTAAATGTTGCTTATAATATACCCACAAGTGGGTTAGCTGAATGGTGGTAAAGAAGTGTGTGTGTGTGTGTGTGTGTGTGTGTGTGTGTGTGTATGTGTGTGTGTGTGTGTGTGTGTGTGTGTGTGTTGCACAATATGGTCTGTTAAAGGCTTACATTAATAGAGAAGCTATAGTGACTTGTAAGAGAAGTATGCCCCAGAGAAAGAAATGTCTCTGCAATTGATGTATAAATATTTTCACTGGAAATATAAGTCTAAAATCGTTTTGAAGTTTCTACATAACTAGAAGATATTTGACTAAAATTTCCCTTGCTTGTATCTATGCTTCTTCATGGTAAACCTTTTCTAGGAATTGTCTTGATGTGTTTTCAAAATATTTTTCATTGAAATTAATTTATCTCCTCTTTTTATAGATGTACGGTATAAGAAATATTATTTAATTTAAATAAATAACCATATCTTGAATACTAAGGTACTTAATTGTATCAGTTACTGGGGAGAATTTAAGCTATTATCCAATGTTGATTTGCATATTTTTCTGTTTTTACAGTGTGTTTTGTCCATACTGAAAATGTTCTTATGAGATACTATGCCTAGAATAACTCATCTGACAGAAAGATTATTTTATTTTGGTCTTAGTTTCTTTAATGCCAACAGATATATTTTGAAGGAAAGAAATCATCACTTTTACGTTATGTCAAATAGACATATTATGTCTAGGATATGAAAAGGACCAGTAAGGGAAGTATGCCTTGTAAGGGCATTACAATTTGAAAAGGATCAAAGTGACCATGACTGTGATTCCAACCTATATTCATGTACGAATGTAGTAGCCTCCTGTCTTCGTTTCTGAAAAGGCAGACTAGACTTTTCAGATAGAAACAGGTAATGTAGGCTCTAAGCAAGTGATATCTCCAAGGCAGGAACTCTTTAAAAGTTTCTGATTGGCCTCAGATTGAACTGAAAGGCAAACATAACTGGGAAAATTGCCATTTGTCAACTGTTCCATGTCATCTCATGTGGTGACATAGTTCTTTACACAGCAAATGTCAGAACTGAGACACTCTACTGTACAAACTAAAACAAGCTCAAAATGGGGAATTAATTATCCAGGAATATTGGCAGGGTTTATGTGGTGTTAGGGCAACTACCAGAATTTCCGAGGCCTTTAGCAGGCTTGCATTTAATTTCTGTAGGATACCCTGAGGGGAGGTGTAGTGAACACGTGAGATTTGAGTTATTTTTAAAGAAAAAAAATGACTTTAAGTCCTTGTTTAATTAAAAATGGAACAGTACAAGTAGATGACTCACTTCTCTCTTAAAAAGCTGAAAATTAAAAAAATTATGCAATGCACTAAAAATACAAAGACTGAATCAAATGGTGCTGACTATAAGAACTTTCCAGTAGATTCTGGAGCATGCTCATACAGGTAAACAGCTTATGGCTCTCACTAAATTGTAAGTCATAATTACAAAGCACAAATCAGCAGACAATGAAGAGCTGTTTATATCATTAAATAGTTGATTATATTGTGATCACAATTTTTATTTGACCAAAGAGTTACAGGACACATTCTTCAAATATTCAAATCAAAGCACAAATAACCAGACAATGAAGAGCTGTTTGTATCATTAAATAGTTGATTATATTATGATCATAATTTATAATTGACCAAAAAGTTACAGTACACATTCTTCAAATTTTCAAGTCTTACCTTAAGAAGAAACAGCTTGAGGCATTTTTTTCGTCCAGTGCTGATTCAATATTCCTTCACCATTTACATACTAATTTAGATATGAAAGCACTGGTCCTATGTGTTACATTTTATTGAGAAATACAGAAAACATTTTCTTTTAGTTGGTAGCTTCCAGTAACTGATTCTTGTCATAATGTTGTCATAGTGACAGTGACATCAATGTACTTCATGGTAATCAGTGCAATGATTTATCGGAGAAAAATATCAACACTGATTCCTGGTATTTTTTTTTGAAACACTGTAAAATATGCTGTTTAATATACTAGTAAATGGGAGTCAAGGAGATGCCAGGGACATTAGAATAAATGATACAGACTTATATGTAGAAATGTGAAGGGAATGGGAGAGCTGCTGGTAAACATGACCAAGGGATCATGGTTAACTGGTTGCTAAGGAGAATTTTTCTCTCAAGTGCCTTTGCCAAGTATGAAAGCTTGTCTGTCAACAAGAGCTCATGTTAACTATTTTAAAATCCTTTTAGATATTTTTTGGCCTCCTGGAGTGATATTGTGGTGATAGTTCCACAGGCTGGATTCCATCCTACACAACGCTGGCAAAACGCTTTCCATCATCACCCTTCATGCCAAAGGGCCGTTACTGAGGTGCCAAGTGTTCTGTGCAGTGGTGCAGCTTTTACTTCCTCCAGGCTGTTCATGCTGGCATCGTGATAAATGATGAAACAACAGAGGATCTCTCCAGCAGGCATCCCAAATTTTTATGTCACCAGAACATCAAGAATGAATGACAAATGTGATCATTGTGGATAGACTTTAAATGATTAATTTAAAACCTATATATTTTAATACCAAATTATTTTTATATTAAAATATCAATAAAAATTGAAATTTTATATTAAAATATCAATAAAAACATAATTGTCCTCTCTTTTCATCCGGCATTCATAAATTGCCAATACGTAGGAGTGGGACTTCATGAGCTCCTTCTATCCATGCTGACAATTTGTCTGACTTGATCTTGTACAATTACACATTGTCACAGTTGCTGTGAGTTTGTCTGTACAATCACCCCTATGTAGGTAGGGTCTATGTCTGTACTGACCCTACCAGGTGTGGAGAACACAGTGATGGTCTTCTTGGATGTATAAATATGACCAAAGAAAAGCTCCCTATCTGCTCAGCATAATTCATTCTAATAAAAATAAAGTGTAGATTAGGCATTATTATTCCTGACTTCAACACTAGCAAAAGCTAAATTTTAAAAGATTTTATGATTTGTTTTAAAAATGTAAACTTATAGAAGATAAATGATGTAAACTTTATTTAGATTATTTTCAATTAATTATTTGATTCATTGATCATTCTTTTAAATTTACTAAAAAGTAGCAGTGCCGTTATTTTTCTTTTTTCACAAATAGTGACTTAAATATAACTATTCATAATTGCTGTACTGAATAGATTAGTGAGTCTCTCAAAGCTCATCAGAGAAACTTCTCTTTGTGTAGTGGATGATGATTGACTTGGAGATCCAGAACCAGGACATGTGTAGAGAAAAAGACTGTGAAATGCTCATCTCTAGATGTGATGCCTATATCTTACCCCTGCATCCCAAGACTTGGGAATCATCCTGGAAGAAAGAGCGGAAGGATTCTGAGAGCCAGAGGTAGTTAACACCTGAGGTAAAATTGTGTTTTCTGGACACAGCAGGGGTGGTTGTACACACAAACTCACAGCAACTGTGACAGTGTGTAATTGTACAAGATCAAGTCAGACAAATTGTCAGCATGGGTAGAAGGAGCTCATGAAGTCCCACTCCTACGTATTGGCAATTTATGACTCCTGTGAGAAGAGCGTTATCAGGGATGTAGCCCCTAAGAGGCTGTCCATGTTTTACACCCATGCACACATGAGCAGCTCTAAGCACACCCAGTAGATATTTTTATTATAATTTATTCACATTACATATCAATTGTTATCCCATCACTTTTATCTTCCCATCCCCACCCTCTCTCCCTATTCTGCAGTATTCGCTACCATATACTTCTAATGGCTCGGGAGGGGGGTCTGGGGTGAGGGACACTCCACCCCCACTGTCTGGCCACAGCCTATCAGATCTCATCAGGATAGCCTGCATCTGCTTTCTCTGTGTGCCTCCAAGGCCATCCTGCCAAGGACCAGTGATCAAATCCTGGGTTCCAGAGTGCATGTCAAAGGCAATGTTCCCCACCCTCCCGCCCTGTGGAGAATTAGCTGTCCATCAGCTACATCTGAACAGGGGTTTTAGGTTCTCTGCATACGTTGTCCTTGGGTGGTTCATCCAGTAGTTATTAACTAGAGACAGAAAAAGAAGAGAGAGAGTGAGAGTGATGTAGACCTGCTGTGTAGACCAGGCAGGCCTTGAGCTCACAGAGATCCACCTGCTTCTGCTTCTGAAGTACTATGATTAAAACTGTTTGCCACCACACATGGAACACTTGTCTCCTTTGTTGTAAGTGAGCTTATAATGTGTTGAACTGAAGGATGCTACACTGCGGTCATGTCCCTACACTAGTGAGAGTACCCTGCTGCATGTAGTTCGGCAAGCCACATCAAAAAGTCCTGTCTCCAAGGTTGGACTTCCCAATGGGCATGTTCCATCCACAGTTCGATCAGATCTGAGGAGGTGTCTCTATGCTGTGAACAATGTGAGGAACAGATGCACGCTTAACTGGCATTTTTGTATTAGGAAACATTTACTAAGAAAAAAAAATACCATCCAAAGGGAAAGTGAAATCCATGAATATACATTTTTGCTGACGGAAAAAAAATAAATAAATGGAAAAGCTAAGTTAAAGAAACTCATGGGGCTGAGGAAAGGGCTTTGTTAATGAAATGCTTGCTCCACAAGCAGAAGGGCCTACGTTACGACCTCCAGTACACATGTGAGTGACAGGTTTAGTGGTGAGCATCTGTAGTCACAGACGTGTCAATTCCTGCGCCTGCTGGTCACCCAGGGTAGCTGAACCAGTGAGCGATAGGTTCATTGTGAGATCTTGTCTCAAAAAAAATGAAGAGGAGAGGACTGAAAAAGACACCTGACATCAACCTCCAAACTCGACTATGTGATAACTTTATGTTATCTCAAATGACAATGCCACTGAATATTTCATTAGAATTAGTATATAGCCATCTTCTTTATTTTAGGAAAATAAAATTTTCTAGCTACATGCTTACCTCTATGCCCTGAACTTCCCTTTCAATTGTTTCCAATACTGGATATAGAAGTTCCAACCTCTCAGATTCCAGAAAAATGTTTTACCATTCAGCTACAGCCCCAACTCTTAGCTATATTATGTTTTTTTTTCTATGACACTTTTCTTCAGATGGTCCCATCTCACTAATTGATTAGCCAATATTTTCTTAAATTCTGTATTACTTAATTACTAAATTACTTATTACACTGCACACAGCCTCCTCCCTCCTCTCCACCTGGTCTCACCCTCCCTTCTTCTCCCCCTGTCCCCTCTCCCGTATTCCTCAGAGAACTGGAGTCCCACAAACACATCCCATCAGGACTGAGCACATCCTCTTCCCCTGTGGTATGCCGAGGCAGCCATGCCAGGGGTTAGTGATCAAAAAGCAGGCAATGGAATCCATGTTAGAGACAGCCCTGCTCTCCTTACGAGGGGACCCACATGAAGCCTGAGCTGCTCATCTGATACATATGTGAAGGCGACCTAAGTCTAGTCTCTGCAAGGCCCTCTGGGCCCTGCTTAGTTGGCTCTGTTGGCCTTCTTCTGGAGTTCCTCTCACGCCCAGGTCCTTCTATCCATCCTACTAGTTTTTCACAAGGCTCCCTACACTTAGCCCAATGTTTGGCTAAGAGTCTCTGCATCTGTTTAGATCTGCTCCTGGGTGTAGCTTCTCAGAGGACAGCTATGGTAGGCTCCTGTTTGTAAGCGCAGTAGAGTATCACTAATAGTGTCAGGGGTTGGCTCTTTCCTAAGGGGTAGGTCTCAGGTTAGATCACACATTGGTTGGACATTCCTTCAATCTCTGCTCTATCTTTACCCCTGCACGTATTGTATATAGGGTAAATTTTGGGTCAAAGGCTTGTGAGTGAGTTGATGTTCTCTTTCCTCCAATAGAAGTCATGTCTAGTTAGAGAGTGTTCTCTTTAGCCTCCATGACCCTTGCTACTAAAAGTCTCAGCTAAAGTCACACCCATATACTCTACCTTGTGCTGTCTCCAGCTTGTCACTGAGATGTTACTGTCCATGGTGTCTCTTCCCTCTGCAGATCCTCTATCCTGCCACCCTCTCTAGTTCTGATCTCCACCCACATTTTTCCCTCTCCATTCCCTCTCCTACTTTGCTCCTTCTATACAATGACTTTGGAAAATCAATCTTGTGCTTTCTCAGAAAACTGGTGGTAGCTCTACCTTATGACCCAGCTATACCACTCCTGGGCATATACCTAAAAGATACTCCACCATACAATAAGACCATTTGCTCAGCTGTGTTTTAGCAACCTTATTCGTAATAGCCAGAATCTGGAAACAGCCTAAATGACCTTCAACAGAAGAAAAGATGAAGAAACTGTGGTACATTTACACAGTAGAATATGACTCAGCTACTGTAAATAAGGAAATCATGAAATTTGCAGGCATGGGTAGAACTAGAAAAAAAATATCCTGAGCGAGGTAACCCAGACCCAAAAAGACACACATGCTATGTACTCACTTATAAATGCATTTTCGTCATATAGTACAGGATAACAATACTACGTACAATCTACAGACTCAAGGAAGCTAAGTAATAACGATGTCCCAAGGGAGGATGATTAAAACACACTCAGAAGGCAGAAATAAAATAGAAAGCAGAAGTTATTACATTTTCAATTATTTTAATTACATTATTTATCTACTAACTACTGTTTCAAATAATTCAGTTCATGAAACTAATGAGGAGGGTTGGTAGTGAGCCTCAAGTCCTCAGTAAAAGTGCTTACATGCAAACATAAGACCCTTGGGTCAAGCTCCAGTCCCTAAGGTATAAGGAAATGTAAAGTTGTCATCTAATTTCCACATATGCATTACCCTCCCTGCGTACACATCACATCTACTTATTCACACAGGAGTAAGAAAAATAAGGAAAAAGATACTGAGGTTTAACAGAGAAGATAAAACATTTAAACAGGAATAAAACATAACATACAAAGATAAAGAATGTTTTGATGAATCAATGTCTAAGAAATGACATCTTCCTTTGACATTTAGCTTCCTTGAATGTATTGAAGTAGAAATGTCATATTATCCTTTTTTGTTGTTTTTATAATGTGACTCTTAAATTGAGAAAAATCTAATGCTTTAGAATATTTAAGGTAGGGCTAGGACATTTCTCTAGTTGCTTCTCAGTATAACTGAGCCCAACATTTGTAAGGTGCAAACAGAAATTATTCTATAGTAGAACATCGTGTATTGACAGAGAGACCATTTAACACAGATGGTAGTCATGTCTAGCCACACAGGAATTTACAACTTAGGAAAAGAAGCAGTTGGAAGGGAAGGACAGGGAAGTTGTCTGGGTTTTACAGCTCCCAGAGGAATATGCTATTTGTGAAGTTTGTAGACTGTGGATGGAGGGGTGGCCTTATTTGTCCTTGGGAAGAACAGAGTGTAAGGTCAATGGCTCAAGTATGTAGTAAGTTGGAATGTGGCACTAATAAATTCAGAAGGGGGAGCAGACATCCAGATAAAGCTTGAACTCAGATCATATTTCAACAAACAAACAAACAAAACCCAAAGCAAAAACAAACCCTGATGTTGGATCTGACATGTCTGGACTCATTCTTCACAGCATGCTGGATGCTGACATCCTGCATCCTTCATGTTCCAGCACCAAGTGCTTCAGTTGCTGTTCCTCATCATAACAGGACAGCTTCAAAGAAGGTTTCCAATCCCGATTGGTCCAGCATTTCTGACTGTCCCACACAGGACATTTATTAAACCTGGAATTTCTCAAAATTTAGAAACTGGATCACAAATGCTATTCTTAATTTAAGTATTTCCCCAATTTTATTTGGTCCCCTACAATGGTATTATTCATCCCAAATCAGCCAGAAGAAAACTGAAGAGAACAATACCCCATTTCCTTTCGGGGGGTTGCATAGGTTTTTTTATTGCTTTCTTGGGCTATAGATGTTTATTTTCATTGGGAGTTGGTTATAAGTTACTATTGGTCCTATTCAGAGAGAAAACGAGGTTGGACTCAGAGATATCTATCTTTTCCTTTATCTTTCTTTCTTAGGTTTGGAGATAAGGGTTGAAAAGAAAAAGGAGGAATATAGGATGATAGAACAAAAAAATAGATTATTGAATCTACTCCTCAACTCAAGGGCTTAATTGTTAATCACAAGTTTATTTTGAATTCATTGTATAGAACTCTGTATATTGATGCAAAATATGTTTAATTCTGATACATTGGTATAGAATTCAAATTTAAGATTATTCTTCACACAATATATACACATATATACATATATACATATATATACATATATACATATCTACAGTATATATATATATATATATATATATATATATATATATATATATATATATATATACTATAATAACAGGTATTGTACTCATACAACTCCAGTAGAATATAAGGTTTACCTCCAATATTTTATCAGTGCCATTGTAAGCTGCTTAGGATACAAGTAAATTGTTAGTTGACCAAATCATGGTCTTCAATTACAAGTCTATTTATATTACAAGAACATACGTCCTAGGTTTAACAGATAGATATAATTCTATAGATAAGGTAAAATAGTTAGATAAGGTCCTCAAAAACCTCAGAGACCTACAGAATGTAGCATTTAAAGATGTTTTTACTATTTTAAAGATCCATTGACAATAAGACAAATTAACTCCTGGTAATATGCAGCCTACCTCAAAGAATACGATGAGCATTGAAGAATCTATTTATGGAGATGGTTTCAAATGTGGCAAACTAGCCACTGGGCAAAATGTCCTTGTTTCTGCAACAGACAGAATTCTGCAAAAAAAAAAAAAAATGAGCAAGCTTGGATGCAGACAGAGTTGATCGCCAAACTCTTCTAAGACAGTGTAAGCAAGACTTCAGTAGTTCCTGCCTCACAAAAATGTCTGTCAAATGTACTGGGCCAGAAGGGTGAAGATGATGCTCCAACGTTATAGAGTTTTGAGTGACAGTTCAGGCACTAAACTGTCCCTGTTATTTTTTTTCACTTTGGAAGCTATTAAACTGCACTTCTAGTGTACAGAGGTAATTATTTTTATTCCTTCTCAAGTCTCTGATGGGATTGAATACCAGATAGTTTAGTTTTACAATTAAGTTGGTTGCTTAGGGGTTAAGATGTTTTTAGGTCTAGATAGATGTTTTAAGTTGATAAAGATGAGATATGATTTACATTCAGAATTTTAGACTCATCATGATAGGAAAGATGTTTTCTTCAAGGTTGCCAAATACAAATAGTCATAACACTATGAATGTATCATTAATATAATTCCTGACTTTTTGTGATTCTTCTTGCTGTAGGTAATTTTATGAATGTGTAATATATATATATATATATATATATATATTATAAAAAAGAAAAAGAAAACAGAAAAAATTATGTTTGTTGACCTCCCTTTTGTTTTGACATTAGTATTAAGTTCAAATTATATTGAAAACTTAAGTGTCAAACAACAGCAAAAATCTTTAGATAGTAGATTATCATTCCCCCAGAAAAGTGCAGAGAAAAGAGGAAGCAAACAAGTAGAAATGATTAGTCTTCATGGACCAGCCTGTAACCATATGTTCTACCTACTGTGAAAAACAGACAGAAACGCAGCATTTTGAATGAATTGTCAAGTATGCTTAATGTGATGAGTTTTGGGGGCATGATCTCATGTTGCATTGAACCTAGAGCTAAGGTAGCTTTTCAGTGTTGAAGGATATGAACTGACAATTGAGTTAGTACTACATGAAAAATGATGATATTTTCTGGATGCAATGTGGAGAATTATATACTCTTGTTACGGAGACAGAGGGAGAAGTTTATGTTGGCATGCTGAAGAGATAAAGTAGGGGGAAGATTAGAATTGAGAGGTCCAGTATGTAGAGCTTTAAGGTTTTCAGAATATCAGAGAAAGTAGTCTCTATATTTTTCTTATAATCAACAATTATACAGGATGATAATAAGCTAAGCTGAAAATATAACAGAATCCCTGCTATCAAAGAAAAAGAGGTCAAAATGTCTGTGTCCCATTTGTAAACATCTGAGAAGAGACATCCAGAGGAGGCGACTGTGTGGTGTATGTGTCAGGGTTTGGAAGATGTAGTCATTTAATTGTGAGATCTTGCTGTGGTGTGTTGTTGCCTTAGGTGATGTGGTCTCCTTGTGTAGGTCTATGCAGTTATAATTTAGAGCTAGATTATTTTTTAATATGTCTGAAATTGGGGGATAGGCTTTC
Source organism: Acomys minous (assembly GCF_964271855.1). Classification (NCBI taxonomy): domain Eukaryota; kingdom Metazoa; phylum Chordata; class Mammalia; order Rodentia; family Muridae; genus Acomys; species Acomys minous. The sequence goes on from NC_140489.1 coordinate 75,348,480, forward strand.
ATGTAGCTTAGGCTGGTCTCAAACTCAGGATGTTAGTGAGGATGACTTTACACTTCTCATTCTCCTATTGTAGTGTACTTGGTACTAGGACTCAGGTGTGCACACAACTATGTCCTCTTTACAGAATCTTGGCATACCAGGCAAGCACTTTACCAGATGTACCATATGCCCAGCCCCTAGAACAACCTTTTAAAGTGTGTACACACTAGAGCTGATGTGTGTCCTGTTTATTTGTATTATATTGATTCTGAGCCTCTTGAAGATCTTGATAGCAAAACACCTTGACTTTAAGTTTTTGGGGTTTTTTTAAATCACGATTTTAAGAAAAGTAACTTCTGCTTCTGATATTCTTTTAATTTGACCAATTATCAGGTCTGAATTGGCACAGTGTGCCTCAGAACATCAATGACACAATCAAAGCCAAAATTCAAAGTGTCTGGACCTAAAAACTGTCTACAATCCAAGGTTTTGTCTTAATAGATAATAAGAGGTTCAGTTGCAAATAGGTTTTAAACACTATGCTCATGTATAGGTGCTTCTCCTTAGTGATTTGCCATAATTTTTATTGGTAAAAATAACAATGGCTGGAAGCCATCATTCACCTGTGAGCAAGCCTACAAATTTAGGGGAAAAGCCTTTTTTTTTTTAAACAATTACTGGTGTTCCAGATAGGTCCCTAAGGCATGTAAGGCTAGAAACATTCCATGGAATGTTAACTTTCATGTTTGCAATGGGGAGACAATGGCTGACATGAAATTTTTGAACCTCTGAGCTACAAAATATTGAGAGTATCCAGGCCAATAATAACAAAACCGTAGTCAGCAGCTTGGTGTGTGGCTGAACTGGACTGGCCTCTGCTCTTTGACGCTGCTTATCCCACACTGTGATTACTAAACAAAGGTTACCTGATTCCATCATTATGGAATACAGTGTCAATTTCATTTTTTATTTCACAATGTTATCTCTATTTTGTTTACTTGTGAGACACACGTCCCCCTTCCTACACCCATACTTTCTGTCTCATTTATTGATAGCCCATAATGTCTATGGCAATGGCCTAAAAAGTTAACTTTAATTTATTGAAAATGACTTAGAAGCAACCCTGAATTGTCTATACACCTCTTATAAACTAATCATTGAAGGATATTTTGAGTAGAACATGGTTCATCTCAAATGGCTTCTACATCAGGTAAATAAATTCTTGGACCATCAAGAAATCCTTAATTAATGGGTGCAAAGGAGTCTTGCCTTACCTCTGATACAAGAACTTTATAGAGTAGAGAAAGAATTTAAAATCCCTAAGAGGATGTATTATTAATAGACCAAATATGCAATGAATCTTTATAGTCATAGTTGTGAGGCACAGCTCCTCCTTTTGACACACATACTAATGTAGAAAAGAAAATAAGAGGTTATTCTCACATTTCTCTGAGGCATGTATCAGCTAGAATGACTTGAATGAAGAGATTTACAATTCTTGGGAAAGATAGAGAACCATGAAGGAACATAGTATTATTTTGTAATTTAAGAAAACATTCTTTGTGGGTGGGGTTCATTAGACTTCTCAATTAAGCCAGTTAAATAGACCCTAGTAGGCAAATGAAACCCCCATTACATGTGTTTTTAAAAGAGTACAGTGTTGGAATTCTGAGGATTGAAGTACATGTTTTGAGAGATAATGTCTGGAATTCGAAAGAATCACATAAATGTTGTGCCACGTACTCTAGCCTTAGCATGTAGAGGCACAGGTGACTTTGTTTTATTATATATTCTGGCTATCTGTGAAATGGGAGGTTCACAGTGTTTATTACTCAAGGAATCATGTCTAAGATAAAGACATGATAATTCATAAAAAGAATGTGCAGATGGGCAATACCCTGACCAGGACACACAAAATGTTTGGCCAATGGTACTGGCTTTGGATTTTGTCCGTTATCATGGACATGACAAAAGAATGAAAAGTAACAACCTTCCACTGAATTACATCACCTCTGTGTAGGCATACTATATGGACAGTCCACGACTCCCATTGCTCTTTATTCAATTGATGCCATAATACTTAAATATCCAAGGAGTCCTCATACTCATGGCTTCAATAGAGAATCTGAGGATAGATTCAGCCACACATTTCTCCAGGTAGGCTATGCCACAGGCCCAGGATTAGCTCTGTCCCATATCAAGAAGTGCTCAGTAGTCTTGCTGGTTATTTTTGCCTTATGACCCAAGGAATAGTGGGAAATTTAGCTTGCAAGCCAAGAGAATCTACAGCTTTCTATTGTTTGCTAAGAGAGCCTGGTATGTGGATATTACCGTTTACTGTAGTGATATCTAGTATAGTACAGAGGCCAGCAGGATAGCTTATATCAATAGCCCATGTGGTGTCTGTGGCAGTTATAGGTCACAGACTCCAGAGACATTGTAGAGATAAAAGGATCTTTTACAGGGAGTCTTTGTGGAGACTAACACAAGACCCTGGCCATTTCCCCGAAGCAAAAATCCTTAAGGTAAAAAATCTATTTCATAAAATACCTGAGCTTATTAGATTTAGTTCTTTAAACAAAATTACCTTACCTTTAGCTAAGGGTGTGTTTTATGATCATTGAGAGCAGTATAGATGAATGACCATTTTTTTTTAGAAAAAGATAATCCTTATTCTTGTTTTCTTCAAGAAGGGTTAGATACACTTAAACGACTCACCAAATTTCATGTGGTAGAAGCTGGTTTTCTTTTGACTTTGATTTCTTCATGACAAGATCATGTATGATCCACAGGTTGTGAGACTGTTCCCTGGCAAATTTTCTCTACAACTGCTGTGTGCACTTTTGGGAGGTGTTTTACCTCAGAAGGAGGGAATAGCTACTAAGTTATTAAGATTATAGATGACCATGGAGGTTCTGCCACAGTCTTCCCTGGGTATAGGCTTATGTTCCTTTTTGAAACATGAGTTCAGGTGTGTTATTTGACCTAACTTTACACTAGAGTACTCTAAGGCATACAGCATACTATTTTCTCTCAGTTATTTTGAAGCTGCTTCTTCATTTTTCCATGAAAGAGCAGCCCTTTACAAATATTGACCTTGTGATCTTCCCATTCAGTTCAGCATTTGGAAGGGGCAAATGCTTTGGTTCCAGCACTGATGGATTTTCAGGGGCTGGTGTTTTGAAACAATTTTCTAGTCTTCTTCATTGCATATGTTTCTTTTAGCATTTTACTGATATTTTTATTGTAAAACATTTTTTTTTCCAATTAGAATTTTTGGTGATTTTTTTAAAAGCATGGCTGTTAATTGTGTAAATAAAAGACTTTTCACTTGTGGGAATCAGTGAAGTGATTCAGATGATGGTCTTCAATTTTTTTTTTGACTCAAGCATCATTGTTGAGTGCAGGTAATTCTTCTTGAGCTTACAAGTGTGTGAGCGGTGGGTATAGTTAAGCACAGCCAAGATGTTGCCCATTCATATGAAAGGTGTTTTCAACTCTCAAGACATGCAGGATTGTGTGACCTCTGTGCAGGCTCCAGAAGCCTGGTCAATAAAAGCACTTTGACAAGAGAAGCCGCCCAAGATGAGCAGGTGCAGCAAGCCAATAATTTTCCCAGCTTCACTGTATAAGCCAGGTGCAGGTCCTTTCAGAGGCAGGCAACTTTAATTTAGGGGATTTTCCCCTTTCTACATTTTGAGATGCTGAGACTCACAGCCAAACACTGGGAGTTAGGAAGCTTAGGGAGTTTTTTGAAGAGTTGGGGGGTGATAGAAGGAACTGAATGGGACAAGAACTCCACAAGAACACCAACAGAGTCAAATACCTTGGGTGCAGGGGGCTTACTGAGACTGCAGCATTAACCAAAGAGCAGGAATGGACTGAACCTAGGTACATATGTAACTGATGAGCAACTTGGTGTTCATGTGAGTCCATGTGGTGTTCAAGCGGAGCAGAGGCTGTTTCTGATATTGACTCGGTGGCCTGATTTTGAAAGACTTTCCTTAGCTGGGCTGCCTTATCTGATCTCAGTGGAAGAGGATGAGCTTAGCCGTGGTGCAAGGAGATGGTCAGGGTGGGATAGTAAGGGGGAGTCTCCCCTTCTCTGAGGAGGAGAAAAGGAGGAAGAGGGTGGGAAGGTGGGAGGGTGGGACCAGGAGGAGAGGCGAAAGGGGGTGTTTGGGATGGAAAGTGAATAAATAAGTAAATAAATAAAAATGAATAAATTGTACATATTCTGTTATTTTTCTGAAGGATAAAAATAAAACAAACAAGACAAACAACTTCACTTGAGACTCTATTCTTATAAAGTGGACCTAAAAGACCTCTGTACTTGAAACCAGTGGGATTTGTATTGGTGCCTTAGTAATATTCAATGAAACCCAGATTCATATAGATTCATATAATGAATGATCTGTTTTACAGGTGTAATATCAAATGACGATGTCAAACTATATCAATCCTGGTATAGCACTCTGGTTCAGCCATGATCACGTTTTACATTCAGGTAATTATGCAAATAATTTTCCAGGATGAGGAGGCAGGACTAGTCATCATGAATACATTATTATTGTCAGACTCACATTTAAAATCCCTTTCAGAAATCTTCAAAAATATGTCCACAATACTTATAACTACCCACCATCTCTCTGTTTCCACTCCAAAATATATTTTACATAGACTTTTAAAATTCACTTTTTAATTTTTAATTATATTATTAATTGAGATAGTTACAACACCTTCCCCTTCCTTTCTATGCCCTCTTTCCAGTTGATAACCTCTTCTTTGATTATTATTGTTATATTCATACTTACACTAATATATATTAATTTAACTTACTGAGTCCAATTTGTTAGTTATATGTATATGATTTTGAGGCTATGCTGGTTAGTTTTATGTCAACTTAACAGAAGCTGGAGTTATCTGAAAAGAGGAAACCTCAGTTGAGAAAGTGCCTTCATAAGATCTGGTTGTAAGGCATTTTCTTAATTACTGATTGTTGGGAGAGACCAAACCATTGTGTGTTGTGCCATCCTCAGGCTAGCAGGCCTGGTTTCTATAATAACATAGGCAGAGCAAACCATGATGAGCAAGCCAATAACAGCCCTCCTCCACGGCTTCTACATCACCTCCTACCTCCAGGCCTCTGTTCTGCTTGAGTCCCTATCCTGACTTCATTCAGTTATGGACTATAATATAATGTGGAAGTGTAAGCCAGATAACTCTTTCCTCCCCAACTTGCTTTTGTGATGATGTTATGTCATAGGAATAGTACTCCTAACTCAAACAAAGTCTAATCATTCTTCATTGGAAAACCAATAATGCTCATCTCAAGGAGAAGCTAATTCTCCTTCTTCTAGCTGTCTTTAGTTGCCTGTAGTTATTCATCAAAGAGTAGGAACTTTTAAAACTTTTTCCTCTCCTCAGTCACAGTCCTAGAGGAAGGGAGTAAGGGGAAAATGGGAGGGTGGGAGGAATGGGAGGATACAAAGGAGGGGATAACCACTGAGATGTAATATGAATAAAATAATAAAATTAAAAAAAACTTTCTCCTCTCCATCTTAGCATGTGTGTGGATATTGCCCTTTTTCTAGTCTTGGTTTTGCAGCCATTTCTAGGGTAGATGGCTTCTCAGGATACTTTCTGTACTCTATCTCAGACAGTCTTTCTGCATTCTTTTCCTGCATGTTGAGAAACATGCAGGAGGATCTGTGTTGCAGATGTACTCCTGAAAGACCTGTTTATATCTGCATTGGTCAGTTGTGGATTTCTGTGATGAACTCAGTTTTCAGTAAAGAGAAGCTTCTTTGATAAGGCTTGGTAGCTCCACTGATCTATGACTATAAGGATAAGATTCAGAATGTAGTAAGAAATTATGTTGTTTTGCTAAGTGTCATTAGTAAACTCATTTCTAAATTTTAGGAATTCGTTAACTGGAGGAAACTGGTTAGGAATCCAGGACCATACATTAGGTCTCTGCTCCTGAGTAATTTAATATATTTAACAGTGGGGTTGGTTCCACTGACACTTGAGTGATACTTATTGAACCTTTATGCATCTCTTCCATGTTGATAATTGTTGTGATTCATAAGCTTAGCAGCTGATAGCATTAATTATTTCCCTCTTTTGCCAGCTTTAATAGTACTTCCTGGAGAAATGGAAGCAAGACCATGGGAAAAAACTTTCAGGTCAGATCCAACTTAAATCATCTGAGTTCTGCATCCTAAGTATATAACTTCTTTGTCAATAGGAGCCCATCCTCCTCTTTTGAGAGGCATCCGAAGGTTAGATATACATTGATAATCTATATTGTTTTGGGAGTCACTTGGCTTACTCTGTAAAAGCATTTGAGAGAGAGTTCATGCTTGGTGTTTAGATTTTTGCTATGTTAGTCTATGATTCTTGTGGGGAACATTGTCAACCCAAGTTCCATATATGTGTTGTAGTTTTAGATATAGATAGAATAATATGATTCATTGGACTTTATGAAACATTCGTGGTATTATTTGTTGCTCATTCTTTCTACTCTTTCTGTACAGAACATCTTCCTACCCCAGCTGGAGCCCCTTCTCAGTTATTCTGTCTCCCCCTTCATATCTCCTGTATTTCCTACTAAGCCTCTGCAAAAGCCCTCCAACCACCGTGATCCATCTATACCAGTGATACGTAACCCTCCTGATGCTGCAACATTTTAACATAAAATTATATTCATTGCTACTTCAGAAGTATAATTTTGATAGTTTTATTAACCAAAATGTAAATATCTGTGTCTTCTGATGGTTTTAGGCAATCCTTGTAAAGGGTTCACTCAATGCCGACGGAGATTGCAACATACAGGTTGAAAACCACTCCTCTGTACTTTCTTGGCTTTTGTAGTTACACCACATTGGATACTCGTATTTGAGGATTTGGAGTTAGGAACCATAGTTGAGAGGGAACAGTATTTTGTCTTTCTGAGTCAGAATAAACTCAATCAATATAAGGTTTTCTAGGTATAGGCATAAGGTTATTGTGTAATTCAAATGCTAATTTCTACATCCTCCATATCTGGTTGCAATCCTTGTTCTGAGAATCTCTTGTCTCAGTGTTATATAAACTCAGCTCCCCAATTGTCCTGTCATATACCAATAAATCAGATTACAACCAATTACTAAGCAGGGGAGAGAATACGGCTGGATTTCCTGCCAGCCAGGGGAGGGGGAGTTAGAAGAGGAAGTAAGGGGTTCAGCCACAGGCAGAGGTGCAGAAGTGAAGAAGATTCAGCTGGAGCAAAAGTCAAGTTACTTGGGGATTTTAGCAAAGATGAAATCAGGATAACATACAGAATTAAGAATAGACTTAAACTGCTCAAGAATGTGTTGCAAAGCTTTAAAAACAAATGTAAAAATGTCTCAGTTATTTGTGTGATAGCCAGGATAAGAAACAAACACAGTTATATAAAAATGACTATAACATCTAAGTCTTTCCATTTACCTTCAAATTTCATGATTTTATTTTTTCTTACAGTTGAATAGTATTCCATTATGTATATTCTAATATATATATCCACATTTTTATTTTTCACTCATCTATTGAAGAACATTTAGGTTGTTCCCATTTCCTAACTTTAATAAATGGGGCGCAATTAATGCTATCAAGCAAGTATATGTTCAGATAGTTAAAAAATCCATAATGTGAAGAGGTATAGCGTGACATTGAATATGTCTCTAGGTCACTCCACAATATGTAAGCACTTAGAGATTTTATTTTTAAAATTATATGCTTAATTATTGGGAAATTCATGTTTTATTTCATTCCTTATAACTAAATCTGAATGTTAAGGCACTTGATATTCTTAATTATTTTTATAAACATGGAACAAGGTTCATTTGATGGGTTTCTTTTTAGAATTTTTTGTAATTCAAGTGAAAAGATATCAGTTCTTGAAACCTCTCATGAGAACATTTGAAGACTTCAGAGGTCACTGAATTCCATTAAGGTCTGTCCTTTTTATAAACCTACTGACTAGAGAATATCTTACATAAAGTAGTCAGGCAGGTTTGGGCAAAGTAGAATTTCTCACCTTTCCTCCTGGGGACAGGGAAATTATGTTTTAAAGAACTAAGAAGAAAGTAGTGAGAGAAACTCATTTAGACATAGTTTAGGGCTTTTAACATCCAGATAACTCCAGTAACATAAACACATAGCCCCTTTGGGTTCTGGCAGATTTGTTGCAATGGCATAGGACATGTCTACCACAGCTCAGTTGCTCAGCAATGATTCTAACTCAGTTTTCTTAAGAGTTTCTTGCATTTCTTCTTGAGCCCCAAGTGTCTCTTGACTTGTTATACTTTCTTTTTCAGTCTATATGTATGTTTGGAGCCTATTGAAGCTCAACTTACTTTAAATATCCAGTCATGCCTCTTCCCCTACATTTTATAGGGTGTAATTATTTTCAGGCCTCTGTTCCTGCTCTGTCATTCCACACACAACCCTATCACTGTTCACTTCATTGTCAATCTTTTACAAATCTTTTTTATTTACTCTGGTCTTTCTTCTGAAATCCTTTATTTTTCCAAACACATTATATCAGTATGACTTCTATACCATGACGGGATTCTTCAGAGAGATACCAATGGCCTCCAACATACCAAATATAAAGCATATTATTTTCCATGTACCTGATATCTTAGCAGCTTCTGAGACCATCAACTGTTACTACTTTAGTATATTTCAGTGTTTTGTGATATGATACTCTTGAACAGTGTCAGAATCAAAGAGAAAATACTTGAATTAATACAACAGCAGGGAGAATGCAAGAAAGCAGAAGAAAATACATATCTGTGTGCTAGTTGTTCAAATATAATTATATAATCATAGCAGACACTATCCTTTATCTCTTAGTTTTCTTTCTTTCTCTTGTATTAACTTGTCTGTCCTCCTTTCTTCCTCTCTGCCTAATACTTTCTTTTTTTTTATTTTTACATCTATTTTTAATTATGTGTATCTGTGTGTGGGAATGTATGTATGAGGGCAGTGCCCTCAGAGGGCAGGAGAGGGTATCCGATTCCCAGATATGGAGGCATGGGCACAAGTAAGCAGTCCAGCCTGGGTGGTGTGAACTGAACCCAGATCTTATAAACAGCAGAGTATTAGCAGTGCATTCCCTTAAACCCTGACTCCTTCCCTCTTTTGAAGATAGTCTCCATCTGTTCCTAAGCATTTCTGAAACTCACTAGGTAGTCAGGCTGACCTCAGTGATCCTCTTAATTCAGTGTTAACATGACTGGCTTCCTTCTGCCTTTGCTTGTAGTGGCTGGGCACATTAGTGTTCACATCTAGTGCATTTTCTTCCCAGAGGAGTTAGATGTGACTGTAATGAGGATTGCCTTTCTAAAAATCATGTAAGAAACATAGTAACTATTTGTGGCATTCTTCATGTGTATCACACTCTGCTTTTCCTAGTTAATGTGGGCATGTTGGGAATTACACACTTGGATGGCATGAGTTTGTGAGTGGCTGCATAGAGTAGAGCCACTTCTATGCCAACATATATCCATGTGCTTTACACTTTAACACACATCTGACTGATAGGGCAGTGATTCAATACAAACTTCAGCCCTTCGGTGCACTCATTCCTCATTCACTTTTAGGATAGGACTAGACAATTTTCTTTATTAGAAGCTTCCAATTTAGGTCCATAAGGCCGAGGGTTTGGCAGTGCTACCTTAGACTTTCCTATGAGCAAATGTGTATTTTTCTCAATACTTTACATTTTGTGTTTGTTTTGAAAAAATTTTACCTTGCCTTATTTAATTCAGAAAAGATTATGGAAACTTGATTTAAATAATTCAATTTCCACATTGTTATGAACATTTAATTCGACACAAAATAGAACAAACCACTGTACTGTTAGGAAGATAAATAGAGCTTAGGTCTCTGTTTTGTCATCTTTTATGGATTACCCCATTTCTTCTAAAACCAAATCTCAGCTTTCAAGATACATCTTCCAGCCCTGATATGCTTAAATGCAAGATTAATTAAGGAATTAAGGACCAGAACAAGAGAAACAGGGAGGCAAATAAAAGTACATAGGCATTCATAAAGCAACTTGGTTTGGGATTTTCAACAGAGTAAATACAAAATAAAGTCTGTTATTCTGTGAATTTTCTTTTATTCCTTCGAATGGTACCATCTGTGCTATTTGGGGACAAACAGTAAATGTCCAGTGAGGTTGAATACACTGGACAGGGTCAACAATTGGCAGAACTGTTCACTGATTCAAATCCTATATTAGATGAGGCATCTTGCTCAGCTTTGTCATAAGAAGTGTGTTTGAACTATGTGAGATGACAACCAGATTTAATAACTATGTGTCTGTGATCAAGCTGTTTATTTGTTTTACAAGAAAGTACAGGAGGAGGCCATTAATATCATGTGATAACACATGCTCTTAGGCTCAAAGTAGTTTTGGTGTACTTATACATTTTATGATACTTAATTGTAATAGAGATATCCATCTCTATTGGATATCTCATACTTGACATATGCCCACCAGCTCAAATGCTCCAGGGTTTTTTTTATAGTAATTTAACATGAAAAATATGAAGTAGAGCATTGAGGAACACTAGTCCTTAACAATTTTCAAATAATGTTAAGTCAAAGAAAAGCTTTCAGTTTAAAAAAAGTAGAGTTTTGTCTGACAGCTCCATCAATATTTTTGTTTCAATTATCTAAAATATCAGAGATAACTTAAAAGATTATCTACTAATATTTTCTAAGATATTTAATAACTAATTATAGATTGATTTCTTTCTCATTAAAGCATTTTTCCTATAAATGAGCCTATCTATAAGTAATCAAACATAATGTAAGTTTTTACAAATCTTGCCTTCTTATTTTCTCTTTTTTTCTGACACTTGACTATTATAAAGAAACAGAAAGAAAATACATGAAAGGAAGAAAATTAAAAAAAATTTCTGGCAAGTAGAGACTGTGACAAATCAGGCACCTAGAAATTGAAAGACTAAAATGAAAAGAGATGCAGAAAAACAAAAAGCCGACTGAGGCAGTCTTACATTAATCTGCTCATCTGTTCCTGTAAATCAGGAAAATAATTGATGGGTGACACTAAAATCAGTTCCTGTACATCTCCATTTAAATGGCATGGTCACTGGCCTTAAAATATACTAGAGATGAAGTTCTGATGTTAAGCTGATTTTTATGAAAATCAGAGTAAGGTTTGATACATATAAAAGTTGATAACAGTGTGAAAGTCTGATCTCAAACCCAAATGTTTCCATCCCACACCTTAGATTAACTGGTTCATTGAGTGGGCTACATCTGCTGGAAAAGTGCTCAGAAGGTACCTGTACTTTTCATCAATTAGTCAACCTCCACACCCGCTGATTGCACATCCTGCATATCGCAAAGCCGTCAAGACACATCAACTTCCTTTGATGGTGATGACTCACTCAGTCTCTTGGATGAACATGCCTGCCTCTTTCTACCTCCGTTCAACCCCTCTCCCTTTCCTAACCTAAGACTGGCAAATGGCTCAAGGCCTCCTAGGAACAAGAGAATTTCAGTAAGGTACCATCACTGCACTTTCTCATGCCTTCTATACCGAAGAAAGAAAGGTCAGGTTGTAGAAGAAATGTCAGACTTTCCAGTTACTTTGATAATCTAGCATTTTTTTAGTCCTTGCACAAGGCAGCATTCATAGAAGGTTTTGTAAGGCCTGTGTATGAATCTTTAAGGTGTCTTGTGAGAACAGCCTCAATAACTATTTCCATCACGGTGGCTGTTCGTGTTCGGTACATCCTTGTCATGGTAAGCAGATCCTGTGGCTTACATCATTTTCACCCCTTCTTTCCCCTGTTCTGACTTTTACTGAGTCCCCACCACCTCTCTTTCTAATTCATGATCTTTTTTCCAGCATTGCTACACCCCCCACCCCAACACAAACACACACTGCTGAGTTTATTTACTGCAGCTGCTTTAAATACTGCAAGTTTCCTCTAACATTCACAGGGTCAGCATGGCATACAAAAACAAACAATGCATGCATGCATGAATGAATGAATGAATGAACGAATGAGTGCGATTAAAAATTTAAAGGAAAATATTCCTCTTGCAGTCTTCTTTAGGAAACAGCCAGTGATGAACAGGGATGATGTTCACTTCCCCCTGGCCTTTTTCACTCTAGGTCTCCAGCCTACTTACATGTTTAAGGCTGACCAATGGGGACTGGTTTATCTACCACCAGCTTTTTCTTTGGGAAGATTGATTTTACCTGTCACAGCAGCCATTAAACCCCTATAGTTTTCCATGTAGTAGTGCGGCTCTGTGAAATTTCCCATTCATGTTTCTATTTCCACTTGTATGCTCAGAGAACTTAACATAAGGTGAGACAGAGAGGTTGTAAGAGCCCTAGAATCAGGGGGTCTGATGCAAGACAGTGTCATGGATACGTGACACAGAAGCTGCACCCAGGAGATGTTAACAATTCAGTTCCCTAAACAAATAGTGACCCTTTACCTTAAAACTTATTCAGCTGTAACCTAGTTTCAGTTACATAGTTTATAAAAGATTATTTAACTAAACAACGAGTTTACAAACCAGGAACTCTTAATTTATGGTGTTTAGAATGCTGAACATAAAATTGATGTTTTCATTAATGAATTAGATATTTATGAAGAGCCCATGCATTTAATTAGTGACTAAGATATAGTATTTTATTTTAATGTCGGCATTAATCTATAATGGGATTCTAAGCTTAAAATGTCTTTACATAAATAATATTCAACAAAAAATAGCTATTATGTTTTAAATCAATCTCATTCAACACCCTGTTTATCTTCAAAATCAAGGTTAATATAAATTGCCAAAGCAAAAAAATAAATAAATATATAAATAAATTGCCAAAGCAACGTTCAAAATGTTTTCCTAAATATATCATATTCCTGATAAAATTAAGTAAGGTCTCCAAAGGCTTTGACATCCTGTTGAAGAAGTGGAATTGCTTAAATTTCCTTTTAAATTCTGGTGTTCTTTGACGTTTTTTATAGGTGGCACTTGACAAAAGTAAAAAATTTCTTGTTTTATGTTTAGTTATCCAAGTATGGGCAAACCTGATCTTCATTGATAAGGGCATTGTATAATGCAAACTGGAAGTCAGCTGGGAAAGAGGAGGAGCCCTGCAGAGGCCTGCTATGCAGCCATGTCCACACTGGCACATAGCATGTAACTTATGCAATGTCAGACGCTCTGATTCAACACAGCCCCAGTTGACCAAAACCTAGTAAAACTATGTGTCTTATTCGTATTTATATGGAACAGAAAAACACATACTATTTGTATGTAATTTAAATTGGATAATATTTCTGATATAAATCTTCATTCATTTCTTCTAAACGTATTCTTCTAGTGGCTCAAGGTCTGGGAACATAAATCTAAGTGTACTCTCAGGCAGAAATGTCATTAAATTGGGATGACTAATGCTAATTTGGAGGACTGAATAGAATTTTCATAGTCTATTGGCTTTTGAAACTAGAACTAGAAATGGATTCAGTGACCTTTCAAATTTCGTTGTCCTTATTAAATCATGATTTTTATTGTCTAGGAAAAAATACTCAGTTTCCTGTATAAACGATGTGATCTGAATGTGGTCAGCAATGCAGAGGGAAAGAAAAGGAAAACTGTGGAAGAAATTTGAGACAAATGGTAAAAGTTTTAATAAAATGATGACAAAACGATGAAAAGAAATGCATAACATTTTCAATTTTATTGTCTAATATGTGCAGTCTTGAAATATAATTAATTAAGGTGGATACCAATGTCAAGGTCAGGCACTTCAGGAGGTGGAGTCTGAGGTAGACATTTATATACAGCTGATGTATTGCGTTAAGCTCTTCAGAGAGGAATTGGGAGAAGGGAACAGGAGAGAGGATGGATAGAGAGGCAAAGACAAAGAGGCAGAGACAAAGAGAGAAACTGTATTAAGGTACAGGCTAGACAAAACATACAGCTGGCTAGACTTATCTGATGTATTGAGACTGTCATTGTCTTTCAGTTTCCCCTAATTGAAACATGAGCCAGTGGGGGTGGTTACTCTTTGGTGTGGAGAACTTATTCAGGGAGGGCTCTGTTGGGAACCGGACAAACCGCAGGCACTTGAAGTGCTGTAGCATTAGTCCAGAAGCATCTTCAGTAGTGCAGACGCAGATGCTTCAGGATCTACTTGAATGGATTTATTTATACTCACCTACTTTGGTATACCGGCGTATATTAGCTCTTTCTCTTATTTGACCCTTGAGAAAACAAACATTGTTAAAGAATTAGTTAGAAAAATATGTGGAAATGTGTCTGGAAGTCTACTGGGAAAGAGGAGGAGCCTCTTTTATTTCTCTAGTCCCTGTTTAACTTCGCAAATATTACACTGGGATTCAGTGTTAGGGGACAAACTTGGGTAGCTCATACCTTTGTGTTTTCACCATATTTTATTGGGTTCCTACCTAGTATTTTGTCAATGGCAATACAGCTCAGCTCTAATTTTGTTCTTTTTCCTCCTCAAAATTGGGGAAGAGCTGCATGAAACAGTGGTGCAGCACGAGTAGCAGCTATTAAATGATTTGCATCAACTACACAACTGCTGCTTCATGGAAGGAAGGGATGGCTTTAGAGAGCTTCTCGTGGACGTGCATCCGACACTACTTTGCAAGCTGCAAATGCATTTGGTTTGCACATCAAACGGTTGCCATTCCATTTATTTAAGATAATAAAATGTACAGCAGTGATCTGTGATATTTTCATATTTGTTTATTGCTTCGTTCAGTTTCTGACTATCACATATTTTTATCTTAAATAGCCTACTTCCTGCTCAGGTGAATTTCAGAGGTCCATAAAGGTGATACCTATTGATTCATGAGAAAGACAAGAGAATATTAAGGAATTATGTATTTATTTTAGATCAGTTGATGAGGTAACAAATTATTTTATAAGAAAAATTTCTAGTTAATATGCTTTGATACATATTATTTTAATACATACATACATTTCGGACATCAGTTTCTGGTGGTGTATTGTCTCTGAGTTATACCACCACTGAAAACCGCTAAATGGATAAGGGTAAAATGACACCTTGCAGATACTTATAGTGAACTCTAAAGCAAAACAGGTTTCTTAGTAAGACGTGAGAACTGGAAAGTTACTGAAGGCCCTGTGAGGCTAAGCTCAGGGTGAAAAGCATAGCTCGCTCCCGAGTCTAAGACACACACTTGTTATATAACCTCTGCTTCTTGCCACACAGGCCATAACTGCTATTTATTCTCTGTCCCCTAGAGTCTTTAAATAGATTGCAGAAAGGCAAAATCTCATTTTGAGTTATCTATAGAGCCAGGTTTTTCACTTAGTCCTGTTTATTTTCCATTATTTGCAGACATTCTACAATCTCTCAGTAGATGTTTGATTTTATGATGTCATTGAGCCTTGCAGAGCCTGGGGAGTTAATCAGGACTACCAGTAGGATGCTGTTGTCTCTGTGGCTGGATTTACAAAGAGGGACTTGCTACTGAAAACAAAAGCATTCTCACAGGCTATGTATGAGATGTCTCATTTTAATATGAACAATCTTGCTAAGTAATTTCTTTTAAAAAAACAGTAGAGAAACTTTATCTTTGTTGTTGTTGCTGATTTGAATGTTCCATTCTAATTTGATAATAACAGATTTTATAATATCTAGAAGAACTCATGGACTTTAGGACATCTGACATGTTACCTAGTCATACTATATAAGGGTAGTATTACTGTAACAATAATTTTCAAATTATGTAAAATAATATATTAACTGTATATTCTGTGTTATACATTCACAGAAATTTACATTCACGTAAATTTAGGTGTGAATAATTTTTAAGTAAACATAGTAATGCCTTAGACTTTAGCATAATAGGAAACACTTTGAGTGTACAATATCAGGACAGCATATTTTAGAGGGACCTAACATTACTGTGAAAGGCACCATTGCTAAGTCCATTTACTAAGGAGCCCTCAGCCAAATACTAAGAATGCATCTAAGTCCTTGCTTACCTCAGACTGTGATCATTTTAGCTATTGAGATGAAAAGTAAAATTCTTTGATGTAGTGGGAAATGTCTTTCTTTTATAAAAGGCTGTTTTAAATTCTACTACTTGTCAGAACGAGGAAAGTCTAAAGATAGTGAAAGAAGGAAAAATGGCAAATGATTTACAACTGGAACTGAACACAGAAAGCAGAACATTCACTTCATGATTACATCTTTAAACACACTAAGCATTATATTACTTTTTGCTAAATTATCCCATTTAACATATAAAAGATGCATATGAGAAGACAAATTTCTGGAAACCCAAGATGTTGTTTATAGCCTCGAATGAAATCCAAATATATATGAGTAGCTGAAAGAATTAACAGAACCAGCCTATGAGAAAAATCATTACTCTTATTGTATTTGTAAACAAATATTTTAATCCACCAGTATCAAGGCTATTATAATTTCATACAATATGTAACTTGTTATGCTTTAAAATAATTCTGTGACCATTTCTAAAGTGAGATGGCTCTTGCATTTTATTACTATTATGTATGTCTTCTTTGTGTGCTTAGGGGCACGTGTGAGGAAATCCGGAGGACAGCTTGCTGTAGTCAGCACTTCTCTCTGTGTTGGTTCTAGGGATCACAATCAGGTCATCAGACTTATGTAGGCAGTGCTTTACCATTTTAGCTATCTTGCAAGCTCACACACTTTTCTGGAAAAAAAGTAGTCATTTTGGCAACTTTTTGTGTGGTATTTTGTACTCAATTTCAGTACATTAGAGTGGGTTGCTTACCTCTTCCTGTGTTATTCACAGGGAGTGACAATATTGTGAGTGTGGAAACAACCTCAGATAACTGGGGGAAGGCTGTTTCCTTTACCTTAGAAAGAGGGTGTGATCTAGAGAGACTGTCCTGCCCAAGGTCAGAAACTTCTCTTCCACCATCGGTGCTAGAAAGCAATCCCTTCTGCTCATTTTATAGAGAAAGACTGCGTTGCTAAGGAATCACAACCCTTGAGAATTACTGGGGCTCTGTCTCCTGGGTCCAGGGGCTTCCTCCCCTTATGGCTATAGTTAGAGCTGTCACAGTATTGTAGCTTCTAGGTTGGATTCCTCTCTTCTTCGCACTCTTGGTTTTTCATTACCACATTCTTTCTTAGAAGGCCTATAGAAAAGTGAAATAAAGATATCACTCATGGGCCATGGGTAAAGGTAAAGGTAAGGACAGTGAAGATAATTTACAATTAAATTCTTAGCTTATCTCTTGAGCACACTCACTATCCCTGTCCAATTAATATTACCTGAGAGTTACTACTTCTTGCTTGCTGAGAGTTGTTGTTGTTGTTTACGGTATAGATATGCCCATTATCTCAAGATAAACCAGTGGCAGGTCTTGTATATTCTATCCTACTTGAAGTAGTGGACTTCTCAAAGTGAGGGCTAAGCCAAGTGACACAGCATCCAAGAAGAGCCCTAGCTTTTCAAAAGAAGCTTAGTATACTCTTCCTACACTGCCATCTGCCCTTACCGTGGGAAAAGGACAGTGGGTGTTGTAACCTGAGGATATGATTCTTAGAAACACAAGAACATGCTGTGTTCATAGGAGACAAAGCCAAGGAACTAAGGCAAGAATGTGAGGTTGGCAGACCAGTGTAACAATGAGGAACACTGACTTTAATTATTCTGGGCTTTGAAAGTGATAACTCCAAAGGTAGACACCCGGGTGTGCTGAGTTCTCTGAAGGACATTGGGATGGCCTCAGGAACAATTTCTTGCTTTTTCTTTCCCTTTCTTGACTAATTCTCTTTGCTATCAGTACACTGAGGAAGATGATGCAGGCACTCCTGATGAGACTTGATAGGCTAAGGTCAGTTAGTAGGGGAGAAGGGCTCCTCCCTCTTTTATTTAATAAGAGGAATGGGGGGTGGGAGGCAGGGAGGGTGAGACTGGGAGGAAATGAGGGAGGAGGTCTATGATTGGGATATAAAGTGAATAAATTTTAAAAAGTAAATTAAAATTACTACTACTACTACTACTACTACTACTACTACTACTACTACTACTACTACTACTAATCATAATCATAATTCTCTTTGCCCTCTCCTAAGGTAAGCATAAAAACTAGCAGACATTTTTTCTTGAAGCCCTGCATAAAGCCTAGGACTATTAACTTATATTACCCTAATCATTCTCCACCTTTCTGAGTAAAATATGCCCATAAAGACTTTTTCAGACCTCTCTCATTTGAAAGTAAATCTTTCTAGAATAAGCCCAGCCCTATATCTCCAATGAGGAAGGGTGCCATGTAGAAAACCTGATAGGACTCAAAACAAACAGCCCTTTCTGAGTTTTACCTTTCTGTCAGTATTACTCAATCATGTCTCCTTCCTTGTGAAATAGCATTTCTACACTGTCCACATTAGGCATCCTGTCACTAGACACGCTGTCACTAGGCACACTGTCACTAGGTATGCTGTCAGTAGACACATAAACTTTTTTTAACCTGGGTCGGGGCCTTCATTCTGAAGGGGATTGGATCACATAAATGTTAGGTGAATAGGTGTTATACTTTTGTTACAAAACTTTAACCTTAGCACTAATGAAAGATGAGCAAGATGTCATTCAACTTTACCTCTCTAATCATACCACTGATTTCTTCCCACCCTGAATGAATTACTTATCTCCTAGAGTCTACTAATATGAAATAACATTTTCTTAACTTTTGAGAGTTTTGATTGTGTACTTTCTTTGAAGAATAAGCAAAACAGTTTTAAATAATAAGAACAACAACAGCTGCAATAGTAGTAGTAGTAGTAGTAGTAATAATAATGATAATAATAATAATAATAATAATAATAATAATAATAATAATAATAATAAACAACCTCTAGTTCCATACCCATTTCACTCCAAACTTATATTAGAGGAATATTCTCCTCTTAGGCAAGATAACATTTCCTCACAATTCAACCCAAACAAATAGCGTGCGTTCTCACTTCTACAGAAAACCTACAGCAACACTTATGGGGGAAACACAAATAACTAGAAGAGTGCAAGCAAGATGCTCTTACAGTAAGGATTTTATCTCCCCTAAATTTCATAAGTAAACATACCTTTCTCTAGGTATTTTCATTTCTTCTGGTGATTTTTGTATGTGTGAGGTATATGTATGCGTATGGAGTGTACATGTCCTCATGCATGTGTGCACATGAGACCAGAAGTTGGTGTCAAGTGTCTTCCTAATCACATTCCATGTGATTTTTGAGGCTGTCTCTCTCAGTAACCTTGGTGCTTGCTGGTTCATCTAGACTGGGTGGTCAGCAAGCTGCAGGGATCCTCCTGTTAATACATCTCCATCAATAGGATTACACAGCCATACACCTCTGTGCCCTGCCTTTTTTTCTATTGTTTTAATTTTCTTTTGATGAGCCAGCCTGCCTCGGTTTTGGCTTGAAAGGCATCATACAGTAAAGACAAGTTAGGTTCATTCTTGCTCATAATTAAATTTTTGTTTCTTAAGGATTGGGCTCTACCCCACAAATGGTTCCGTACTGCCTGCTCCAGGAAACGGCAACCATATCTGCTTCAAAAGGTTATTATGACTACCTATGGCTATCTTCTTATGTGTCTTTGTTTCAGGAAGTTGTTATGCCTAACTTATTATGCTTATGTTCTGCTTATGTAACCATGACTATCTCCCACTAAATCCTCATTTGGACACACCCTACCCTGAGCTATAAAAACCTTGTCCTCCTCATGTCCAATGCTGACCTTCTAAACTCTGCCTTAGGAGAGGCAGCATGTATATGTACACGAATAAAAAACAAACAAACTTGTTTTAAATAATTTGGCTTTTCCCCTTGCATCTTTGGGATTGACGTCTTTTCCCTTTTTCCTGGGATGAGAATTGAACTCAAATCCTCACGCTTGTGTGTCAAACACTTAACCAACTGAGCTATGAACCCTGCTCCTGGTTATATGTGAAATAAAGAAAAAGAAATCCACTAGAACCCTAGAAAGGTACCCTGAGACAGTAATGAACTTTTAACTAATAATGTAGAAACTATTATAAAATATTAAAAGGTTTAGAGAGATGGCTCAGATTTTGAAGTGCATGATGATCCTGCAAAGGAGCTGAGATCAGTTCCCAGCCACCCACATCAGGTGGCTCACTACTGCCTGAAGTGTAACTACAGCGCCACGCCATAGTATTTGAGTCCTGTGACCTCCATGGACACTGATGTGCACATATCTACAAATATATCTAAAAATAAATCAAAATTTAAAAAGCATTCATCTTTCATCATCACTTCTCATTTGGATGTTACTACTGTGGTGTGTGTGTGTGTGTGTGTGTGTGTGTGTGTGTGTGTGTGTGTGGTGTGCGGTGTTCTCTGGAATGTAGAAACCCTACATATGAAACTCAACATTATTTGTTTACTAACACACTACCTGTAATGAAGATTGTATATGTGCATTGAGAGCTTGTAGCAGTACTCTGCTTGGGCTAGGTATCAGTCTTCTATTCATCTGCAAATTGCCATATTGATATGAAAATAAGAAAATCCATTTTGAAGCAGCTGATGGTCACAAGAAATAAGATTTTCTCACCCTGGCTTGTAGCTTCTTATTCTCAAAAGTTTGTAAACCATTAAACTGTACACATTAAACTGTGATGCCTAGGTCTGCCATCTCTGCACCTTTGCTTTATTGCTCTGCTTTACCTATTCTCCCCGCCCACCCAAGTTCATACAGGTGCAACCTTTTTAATATCAATTCCAAGAAGGGTGAAGTCAGTGACTGAAAAGGGAAGAGAGTGCTGCTGCCTTGGTGGAGGAGGTGGGAAAGCAGGAGGCTGCCTGGGGTTGCCTTGGCAATACAAAAGAGAATGTCAAGAGGGCGGGATTTATATGCTGATGCTAATTGCATTTGCTAATTACTTTCTATTGTGCTGACCTGCCTGCTTCTCTAGTTTCCCTTTCTGAGTCATTAAATAGTCCCTAAAGCTTCCCTCAGAAGCGAGTTCCCTCCTCTTCTAATTTTATCCCGTCTCCCAGTTGCATAGCTCAGTTTCCCAAGCTACCTCTGGAGCGGTACGAAGGCCCTCCAGTAAGTGACTGTGCAGTGTTTCAGAAACCCAGTATGACATCGCACCCCTGCTGGAGCTTGTAACTCCGCAGCTCAACTACAGCATTCACTGACAGCTGAGAAACGAGAGAAAATAAATCTGAAAAATATAGAAGAAGAAGAAGAAGAAAAAAGAAATTCCACAGTGAAATGCAGGGTGCCAACTATCCACAAGCAGAAGAACATTTAAAATTAGAAACAAAACAAAACAAAACAAAACTGAGCCATTTCCTCTGGAATCCAGTGTACCTAGAGTTGGAGAAGTGCCTGGATAGTGAGGTTTGAGATTTATTCCCTTGCACCCCCTGGTGGCACTTTGCTTTAATTACAACAACCTTTCCCACGACTGCATCTTTATTTTCTTTTTTTTTCTTTTTCTTTCTTTCTTTTTCTTTTTTTTAATATTTTTATTTTTTTCTCCTTTATTAATTTATTCTTGTTACATCTCAATGGTTATCCCATCCCTTGTATCCTCCCATTCTTCCCTCCCTCCCAATTTCCCCTTATTCCCCTCCCCTATGACTGTTCCTGAGGGGGATTACCTCCCCCTCTATATGATCATAGGGTATCAAGTCTCTTCTTGGTAACCTGCTGTCCTTCCTCTGATTGCCACCAGGTCTCCCCGTCCAGGGGACATGGTCAAAGGTGAGGCACCAGAGTACATGAGAAAGTAATATCCCACTCTCCACTCTACTGTGGAGAGTGTTCTGTCCATTGGCTAGATCTACTCACAAAGAAATTAAGCACCACCAAACCAAATGACCCACTTGAGAAATGGGGCTCAGAACTAAACAGAGAATTCTCAACAGAGGAATATCAAATGGCTGAGGAAACACTTACAGAAATGCTCTACGTATTTAGTCATCGGAGAAATGCAAATCAAAACAACTCTGAGATTCCATCTTACACCCATCAGAATGGCTGAGGTAAAAAACTCAAATGACACCACATGCTGGTAAGGATGTGGAGAAAGAGGAACACTCCCTCATTGCTGGTGGGAATGCAAACTTGTACAACCACTTTGGATATCTATCTGATACTTTCTCAAATAACTGAGAATAGGGCTTCCTCAAGACCCAGCTATTCCACTCCTTGGAATATACCCAGTAAATGCTACACCACACAACAAGGACATCTGCTCAACCATGTTTATAGCAGCCTTATTCATAATAACCAGAACCTGGTAACAACCTAAATGTCCCTCAGTTGAAGAATAGATAAAGAAACTCTGGTACATTTACACTATGGAATACTACTCAGCTATTAAAAACAAGGAAATCCTGAAACTTGTGGACAAATGGATGGAACTAATAATGATCATACTGAGTGAATTAGCACAGAAGCAGAAAGACTCATATGGTATATACTCATGCCCAAAAGGCATGTCCCATGAAAGTCTTTACTTACCAGGAGATTGGGATGGATGTGAGGACATCCTACTGGGACTCTAGGTAAGAGAAATATAGGAGATGGGGAAATAGAAGGATCTAGAGGGTCCAAGAAACCTACAAGAAGAACATTGTGACTGGTGGATCAGGGCCCAGGAGGGTCTGTTCAAACTATTGCACTAACCAAGGACAATACAAGTAGTAAACATCGAACCCCTACTCTGACCCAATGGACAAGACATTCTCCACAGTTATGTGACAACAGGGACTGACTCTGCCATGAACTCTGGTGCCCCATATTTGACCAGCTCCCCTGTGTGGGAGGCCTGATGGCACTCAAAGAAAGAATAAGCAGGCTACCAAGATAAAACTTGATAGCCTATGACCATATAGTGGGGGGAAGAGGTCCCCCTCAGTCATAGACCTAGTGGAGGAAGGAACGAGAGGATACAAGTGATAGGATAACAATTTAGTTGTAATCTGAATGCATTAATTTTAAATATTAAAAAAAATCTCTCAGTTATGAATCACAAGAAATGTTATCTTTCAGTGTTGTTGCACGTAGCTAAAAACCATTAGTAGAATTTAATGCATGCAATCCTTTCTCCTCAAACCACATAGTAAATATACATATTTCGAAGCTAATTTGCATGAGTTCATTATTAGATTTGGTTATATTCAGCAAGGTCTTTGCTTTTACATATACTCACCCACTCATCCCTACTGGCTCCTCTTCATAAGCAGGAACCGTGAGACAGCACAGTCTTCAGTCGGCCTGAAGTTTCCCTTTATAATTGTCATTCTCGTTGACTGTAACTGTTGTAATGGGTCATTCCTTCTCTACTAATACCCTACACGGAGGATTTCTATTGGTTCCTTCTCCTCCATCTAACACTGCATCTTTTCTGAAGACTCTCCTGGTGCTTCTGTACTTCTCAGGCACTGACTCACTGCACTACTCAATTTAAATTGGCTCCTGGAAGGCTATAAAAGGCAGGCAGGCTGTCTCTTGATTGCACAAAAGCTAGCATTCTTTCTTGTATTGGTCATTGTCTGTGACTGATTTACCTAACTGTTTTTTTTTTCCTGTGAAGTTTGCTCCATGTAGAGATTTTTAAGAATATTCCCCCAAATGAGCAGATGATTCACCCTTTTCAGTTCTTGGCCTCACATTACTGTTTTCCCTCTTTGTCTATATAGGAAATTTATTGGCATCACTAGTGGTAATGGAGATTTCCTACTCCATGATGGGTTTGCCATACCCTGATCTGAACTCAATATGATTACCTCCCCTGTCCCATGCCAAGAATCATACTGAATATTCCACCTGTGTAGAACTGTCATGCATGGCAATTGAGGATGGCTCTTTGGGTGAATTCTAGCATTTTTTGTGGGCTTGGCTGAGTGTTTGTTTACTTTCTCACTAAAACATAATTTAAACATTTGTGGGATTCTCAGCTGTAGTCACATTTAAGAAATGGGTTAGATGTGTTTTTCAGATATCTATATGTACACGGTTTGGGAAAAGATTTTCCTAAGAGAAATATATTGAAACACACCAAACTTTCATTTATCATAGGCAGAAACTGTTTTTTAAGACGGTAGGAAACAACTTATTAAATTTGTGTTTCACTAAAAGCCTTGTTCACCAGGCCTGAGTCCTAAGAGAGGTGATCAGGGACATATGAAATAGAGAGACAGATGGATTTTTGGAAAAATTTTAGTCTTTTAGAATAAGATTATTGGATTATGTGTGATCCAAGGAAACATGTAAACTTCTTGCTTTGTAAGAACACGGCTCAGTAGAGTGGTTCTTCCCAAGATGCTTCAAAATATACACAGTTTCCAGGACAGTAGTCAGACACATGCAGTCAAGGTACCAAAGGATGGCTAATGAATTCTGTCCCACTTAGAGATTAGGGAAATATTGCAAAGCTCCATTTATGGATTAGGCAACAAATGGAAAGAATATGAACCAGAAAGTCGGGTACTAACAGAAGTAGCTCACAAGTATCCTTATATCTTACCGCAGGATTTCTCCAGAACACTTCATAGAATTGCAGTTCTGTATTAGCAGCTGAAAGCAAGAATGTGTGCCATAGCTTGGATGCAGGGAGAGTCAACGGGCAAATGCTGCCTAGACAGGGTAAGCAAGTCCTCAGCAGTACCTGCCTCACAAATATGTCTGTCAGATAAATTGGGCCAGAAGGCTGAAGACGATACTCCAAAGTTATAGAGAATTTTTGGTGACTGTTCAGGTAGCAAACTGTCTTTGTCGTCCTCTATTTTGGGAAGCTGCTAACCTGCATTCCCTGTATACTTAGGTAATCAACTTTATTCCTTCTCAAGTCTCTTTTGGGGTTGAAGACCAGATAGTTTAGTTTTACAATGAAGCTTAGTTAATAAGGAGTTAAGAAGTTTTTAGGTCTAGATATATGTTTTAAATTGATAATGATAAGATATGCTAGATACTGATTTAAATTCAGAATTTTAGACTCACCAAGATAGGAAAGATGTTTTCTTCAAGGCTGCCAAATACAAATAGCCAAAACACTATGAATATAACATTAATATAATTTCTGATTGTTTCGTGGTTCTTCTTGCTGTGGGTATTTATTATATATGTGTGTAATACTATAAATGCACATGTAAAATTATTTAATTAAAAAATTTTAAAAAGAATGTCTACCATGTCAATTTTTTTTCTGTTAATCTTATCATGCCTTCTAGGGGTGAAGGTGCTGAGAAGGGAGCTCTGCACTTTGGTGGGGTTCTAATCCCTTTGTCAAGAAACACTGATTTTTTTTTTTTTACCAGCTTTGGCCACCTATTTTTAATAAGCCAATCAAAAAGCCAATTTAATAATGGAAAACAGAAAGGGAGGGCGATTGATGTATTCAATATGACCACAGTGGGAAGGGGAACAAAGAGATCCTGGTGACCCCTCCAGTCTGTTCGGTTTCGGTTTTGTTTTTGCTTTTTCATTTCTGAAGTGATCCTGGAGTTTATGCAACAGGTGAAGCTCATGAATGCATGTGTGGCCCCGCCCACCACTGACTCCCTTTCTTCCCTGAAGGTGGTCCATATATGTGGCCCCTCCCACCACTGATTCCTTTCTCACCCTGTAAGGTGGTCCATGTGTGTGGCCCCTCCCACCACTGACTCCCTTCTCACCTTGTAAGGTGGTCCATGTGTGTGGCCCCGCCCACCACTGACTCCCTTCTCACCCTGTAAGGTGGTCTTACAAGTTGGCAGAATCATGTAATATCTCTTCTTTGAGACAAGTTTCCCCTCACTCAGCATAAGTAACCTTATACTACAGAGAAACACACACTATACTTCCACGGTGTCAGGATTTAGCAATAAAACAACAAAGTTCAGCAGGGTTAATACAGCAATTTGTCATAAAGTACACCTAATGTAATAGCTCGGTTGAGGTGAATGCAGATTCTTTTATTCCTGTCTTATTTACTAATATCAGACCTTATAACACACACACACACACACACACACACACACACACACACACACACACACTGTTCAAGAAGCTTCAGCAGGGTTCACGAAGGTTTCAGAAGTGACCTGAGACAAAGTCTGTAGACGAAAAGTCTTGAACCACACTGGTGCCAGGAGGAAAATGCTGCTGGAAACTGCTAGTGACAGGTTTGATAACAAGGATGCAGAGTTTAAGGTGACAAGTAGGAGTGAACCAGGTGAGCAGCAGGAAGTGCATCAGCTCCGGGTCTACCCAGAACAGGTAGGCAGTTGAATAGGCAGAAAGAACACTGGCAACAGATCCAAATCTGATCCTTGCCCCATAAGCAGGCCTCAGATCATATATTGGTGTGGGACTGTGCCATCTCAGTGGTAGGTGTCTATACCTTATGATGGGGGGGAAAGCAGGGGAATTACACTGTTCCTTTGTATTGTGTGTCCGATAAGTTCTTGTGATTATTTTCTCTGATATGATTTTAATATACCATGTAACCCCCTACTTTCAAGTCTCCCCCAATTAAACATAGAGACTGCTTCTTTGCTATTCCAAGGATGATGACTAGCAGAGAAGCAGTTACTAGGTCCACCAAGGAGCTAAAATCAACCTTTATTAGAATACAAGCAACAGCTACTTGAAAATGGTGAT
The DNA here is from genome assembly GCF_964271855.1 of Acomys minous. Lineage (NCBI taxonomy): Eukaryota > Metazoa > Chordata > Mammalia > Rodentia > Muridae > Acomys > Acomys minous. The sequence continues at coordinate 75,375,167 of NC_140489.1, forward strand.
TCTTAGGGTGAAACACAGGCTGAAAAACAGTTTTATACAAAGTAGAGTAACTTAGAATAGGGCATCGCCTTTTCTTAGCTGAGATTCCCGTGAAATTCCCATCTTTCTGTGGTTCATTTAAGACAGTATGAGAGCCATACTGCTTAGAATAGTCATTTTAGAATAGTTTCAAGTGGCCGGGAACCGCACAACCCCAATCCTTCAGAAATCTGGGTCGCCCAAAGACACATTAGCATGTTGCAATCCCCTCAATGAGACAACATCTTTTTCCTCCCAGAAGCCTTCTCTTTTCGCAGCTTCTTGCTGAGTTTCCATTATGTAGCACTTGGAACCTCAGCTCATGGGCTTGCCCACTGTCTGAGGAAGGCCTAAATTTTCCTTCTTTTGTATCCCATTTTCTTTTGGGTGCTGGCCAAAGCCTGGGATGACTAACTGATGCTCTGAACCTCCTTACTCATTCCCCGAAGCTGTACAGCACACCCACACCTTCTGCCATGCTGCTGTTTGCTAGCCTCCATTGCAAACACATGACTTCCCTCCTCCTCTTCTGTGGCCCCTGCTCTGGATAGCTGCTGAGATTCATAGCTTGTCTTTTCTGCTGCTTGCCTTGTCAGATGCTAACAAAATTCTCCTTGAGCTTACAAATTGTCTTATTAATGAGCCTACGATGCTATTAAAGAGAACCTTGATTTCCCTGGTAAGGAGAAGAGAAGGGCAGGACTCTAACAGTGGAGAGGCTGAAAGAGAAAATTGTTTGGTTAATTCATACGGCAGAGGAATGCTGCTGCTGATCAATGAAGCCAGGTCAAGATGACTCAGACATCTAGAGCTTCAGAATTTTCACAAATACTGATAATCCTTGTGATTGATATGGTTCTGTATAAGTACTCAAACCACTTGCCTCAAATATGTATATTTGTTAAAGTACTTTCTGCCAGCCTGTCTTCCTAGAGCTTTATTTGAAATGTAGATTGTAGTTAGTTTAAAAGGGGGGGGGGATTATAACTGTAATACATTAATGAAGACAGGAGCATCTGAAGTTCAAAGCCAGACACAGATATTTAGGCAATTTCAGGACAGCATGGGGTTATATAACAGTTCTTTTCTTTGTTTGCTTGTGTGTTTAAATCCAGACATAACATGATATCATGATGACTTCTCCTTCCCAAATCCTCACCCCTACAACCATGGAAACTAGAGCAGACTATTAGAGTAATGCTAGGTTTATCATAATGAAACAATTAAACCCACCCTCCCAAGAAAGCCTTTCCTAGAATTCCAGCTATTATTCCCTCTCCCAGGTTCAAGGGATCTTGGTAGATACCTGAGTATACAGAATGCAGAAGAGTAGTTTTAAAAGGGACTGCGTCATGTAGCTCTGTGAGGCAATCATCCAGGATGGAATGGACTTCTGCAATGAGAAAGCTGTTTTGGGGTTAATTGTGCTCCTGAAACTATCCCTTCATTGCGCTGCTTAAATAATGCCAGCACACTCATTTGTTTCTCTTTGATCCGCTCACAACTCTACAGGAAAGGTAAATGTAACACTTTGCTCTCATAATAAGACCATGGCTGAACAAATGGAAAAAGAAGCAAGGAACAGTCAAGGAATGGTTTTCTGTGGCAACATTTGGGCCAAATAATTGAGCAAAGAAGAAATCCAACCTATCCAAGACCTCTAGGAAGTAGCAAGTGTTATCATTCTGACATGGACAAGAGACTTCCTTCTTCAATGATCAAGTGAAGCCTAGTGTAATTCAAGAACAGTGAATAAGGGAATGATGCCATCAGGAGTGAGGTAGGGCCTAGAAAAAACATGACATTTATTGTAATTGCAATGAAATTTCCTGAAAATTTATATGGAGAAATAATTTTGCTTTCTTGATTTTCTTACTGTCAAAATATTTCTTGCATGCTGATAGGGTATAAGCTAAGAGGGAGAAAATATGGAAGCAGATCTGCATTGATACATAGAAATAAATTAATTTGGGTCAAAGATTATAAATAATTCTGAAGGATAAAAAGATAGATTTTTTCTATATTTGCAAAATGTGAAAGTTGTTAATGAGTTGGATTGTGGTAATAAAAAAAAGTCATGATCTAGCCTCATTACTAAACTCAGAATGGTGTCATTTCCTGCAACAGGAAAATATGAAAGAACTAATAGATCTGCCTTGGGTATATTAGACATGATGAGTCTTAGCTATTTGCTGAATGTATCATAGGATCAGTTGGTTACAAATCCAGAACTCAAGAGGAAGGTACATGTCATAAGTTAGAAGAGATGAAGAAACTGAGAGTCCACTGGCAACAGTAAGCTCATAGATTTGTTCAATTATTATATTATAAGATTTCCATCAAAAATTTTTTCAGTCTTTAGCTTCACAAGTTGAGAAAAATTATATTAGAGTTCATTATTAAAAGTTCTCAAATTTCTCATACCTCTATTTAGAAGAGATGGTAACATTTATCAACATAAAAATATAATTCTCACCTCAAAGGGGATAAGGACTAGTTTACTGTAGAACCCATATATATATATATATATATATATATATATATATATATATATATATATATATATATACCAGTGATCTGCAGAAACAATTCAGGTTATCAAAAACTCTAGATTGCAGCAAGGTAACAGTTTTAAGCTGTGTCTATATAAACAGAACCGGGAAGGCCATAAATCAGCATTTCAAATTGATTGGTGGGAACATCAGGAGGGTGGGCTGCTCAGGGGGGTGGGCTGCTTAGGTGGGTGGGCTGTTCAGGTGGGTGGGCGGCAGCAAAGTGGGGAGAGCTCTGTTGGAGGTCTCAGACCCTAACTTCATTCCTAGCCCCCACCACTTTTCACTTATTTTAATTTTTGGTGTTTCAAGACAGGGCTTCTCTATGTAACAGGATTGGCTGTCCTGGACTTGCTTCTTGGAGTAGGCTGGCCTCAAATTTACAAAAGATGTGCCTGCCTCTGCCTCCTGAGTGAGTGCTGGGTTTAAAGGGTTGCACCACCATCCCCATTGATTCCTAGCCCTTTTATTGGTAAGAAATATAGGTATTTTTAAACACTGTGCTGACTAAATGTTATGCCAACTTGACACACAAAATAGAGTTATCTTAAAGGAGGCACTGTTAGTTGATAAAATGCTTTCCTAAGATCTGGCTGTAAGGCATTTTCTTAATTCATGATTAATGGGGGAGGGAAAAGCCCAGCCTATTATGGATGGTTCCATCCCTGGGCTGGTGGTCCTGAGTCATACAAGAAAACTGACTGAGCAAGCCATAAGCAGTAAGCAAAAAACCCCACAACACTCCTCGATGGCCTCTGCATCAGCTCCTGCTTCTGGGTTTCTGCCATATTTGAGTTCTTGTCCTCACTTCCTTCTGTGACAAACAGCAATATGGAAATATAAACCTTTTTCTCCCCAACTTGTTTTTTGGTCATGGTGTTTTTGATGGAGCAATAGGAACCCCAACTAAGACACACCCCAAAACACCTAATGGTCATGAAGATGCACAAGAGGATAATAAATAAACATTAAGGAACCCAAAGATGACCCAGATAATTTGAATAATTTGAGTCTGGACTTACAAGGTGTCAAACTCTCCACATCGCTGAGGTTCTGATGAGTCAATATTTCATCTAGTAGAAAGTTACTTTTTAAACTCATGTCTGATGCAAAAGCAAAGGCAGAGAAGGAAAAAAGCAGGAAAACATTTAACTTACAACAACTTATTATTATTCCTCAACGTGTCATGTAAAGCATTTGTTAATATTAGTGGTAATGACTCTTTCTATAAATAACACTTTAAATCAAAGTAGTGAGTGAGAGATCAGACAGAAGTGAGAAGAGAGACCACAGTAGGCTTCAAGCTCTTGACATATGGGTGGCACAAATCTTCTTGAGGTGTATTTTACTGTAGGAAATGACCAAACCATTTAGAAAAGGAATAGTACATGAGAAACTAACATCAGAGAAATTGATGCCAAGAACAATAGAGGAAGGGGAGAAGAGAATTGATACTGGAATGTCCTCAGGTGGATGGAAGATCAATTAGGTCAAAAGGCAAATAAGCAACAAATGCTGTCCCAATATCTACAGCAGAATATGGACTCTTAGCTACAGGAAGACTTTTATTATAATTATCAAACACAATACTAACTTCATACTACTTCACAGAATATTCTAGTAAGAAAACTGATGAACTAGAGTAAACTGAATTCTCCTGCTTTCTTACATGACGAGGAGACTTGCAGTTTATATGATGAATGGTTCTGAGGACAAGAGTGGGCATAGCAACAAGTGTGGCATAGTAGATATGCCACAAGTGTGTCCTCACACGTCCACTTTCTGAAAATCATGCCTGCTCTCATGCAGAGACCTTAGCTGCTTCCACAACACTCGTCTTAAAATATTTTCATCAGCAGGCTGCCTGAGGCATCAAACTTGAATTATTCCTCAGACCTAGAATAGCCTCGCTAAAACAAACTTAAGTATTCCTCCTTGACATCTCATACACTTGCAGTGCCTGGGGGTCATTATTCCATTTTCAGTTGTCAACCTAACAAAAGAGAGCACAAGTGGCAAGTGATATTTCTAGGTAATCAAATAACAGACACAAGCTGCCTTTGGCAAAGTATGTTTGGAGATCACACATGTTTGTTCATTGTGTAAGGAGCTGAAAGAGTTCAATTTTTAGATGTATACGTAAAGGAGAATTTTAAGCATTTAAAGGTAATATGTCAGTTCTGACTCCAAACACCCATGACTGGGTCTTTCTCCTTGTCAGGAAGCAGGATTTTCCATTATCCTTTAAACTTGTATGGTCAAATATGGGGCACCAGACTTCATTTCTTGCTCTTACATAACTTTGAAGAATGTCCTGTCCATTGGGTAGATCAGAATAGGGGTTCAATGTTTACTGCTTGTGTTGTCCTTGGTTAGTGCAATAGTTTGAGCAGAACCCCCCTGGGCCCTGATCCTCTTATCACGATGTCCTTCTTGTAAGTTTCTAGGACCCTCTGGATTGTTCCATGTCCCCATGTCCTACATTTCTCTTACCTAGAGTCCCAGTAGGATGTCCACACATCTATTGCAATCACCTGGTAAGTAAAGACTTTCATGGGACATGACTTTTGGGCTAGTGGGGAGGCCTGGTGAAGGAATAAGCAGGCTACCAAAGTGAGACTTGATAGCCTATGACCATATAGTGGAGGAGGATGTCCCCCTGGGTCATAGACCTAGGGAAGGGGAATAGAGTGAAAGCGGGAGGGAAGGAGGAACGGGAGGATACAAGTGATGGTAAAACAATTGAGATGTAATCTGAATAAATTAATAAAATTAAATTTAAAATAATATATACTAATTAGATTCTCATACTCAAGAATGATGATAAAAATGTTATTTTTCTTTTCTGTAATTAAACCATTTCTATAAGACCAGAAAGATTTATATGTAAAGTAAAATAAAAATTTAATTAAAAAAAAAAGCCTGCATGGTTTTTGCCTTCACTGTCCAGTAAAATCACATGAAAATGACATTGTCAATTTTGTGCACATAGGACCAGCTCTAATTTCACATATATAAACTGAAGAAAAAGAATAAGTTATACGAAATATTGCATACTTGTCTTGCATATCCTCAATTATTATAATAGTAATATGTTTATCTAACAACTAATTGTAAAATCCATTGCAGTTTACAAGGGATTAGAAAGCTAGTCCTTAAAGTTTCCCTACAGCATGCAGTTATTACCTCCACATTATAAAGGAGAGGACTGAGGGTCAGACAAGGGAAGTGCCAAAGTTAACATATAGCTGGGCCAGGAATACTTGATCTACTTCCATGCCAGCTGCCTTCCAGGAAAACAAAAACAAAACATTTTCTCATCTCAACATTCTCTATACCAGGGCACTGCACATGCGTGGCAAGACACCCAACCTCAGCTTTTTCCAATTGCACTGTGTCTGGCTCCATGTTGCTGCCCAGGTTTTCTTAGAAACAACCCCATGATCGACTTCAAAAGCCCTACCTGGGAATCATTTCTACACTAACCAAGAGGCAAGCAAAAGATAGTTTAGTTTTTGGATTAAAGGACTTCAGAGGCACTAGAAATATGGTTAATCCCATTTAAGTATGCAAGTGGGAGCGATGATGACTATAAAAATGTACATTGTCACGTGTATCATTGTTCCCGCTGTTTTTCAAGAACATGCAAAATATTTTCTTATGTGTATTTACTTAACTGAAGCATGTCTGATTTAAAATTTTCTCCTTGAAGATTTACCAAGGTTCTTCTGAGGGGAGAATATAAACACATGCAAAGGAAATTCTCTAGGCCTCCTTTCCAAGGGTGGGTAACAGCTGCTGATATTTAATGGAGCCATGACATGGAGGGGCCTTCACTATTGAATAGCAATAACCTTTGCACAGCTTTCTCAACATGCCCTCAGATGCCCAGAACAACACCAGTAAGGCCTGCTATAACCCAAACTTTTCAACCATGGAGTTTTCTCCTTTCCAAGGAAAAGAACACCAAGAGAAAATCACGCACATGTGTCTGTACATGTTTATGAAGAATACCCATGAAGCTTTCCCTTTTCTTCTTGAAAACAATGTGCCATCTGGTTTCACTTCCATAAAACTCTTTCAAAGAGATGCAGATATCCCAAATTAGCATGGATGATTTATTTTGTTGTTTGCTTTGCTTTTAAGGCATCCATGCATGATGGGAAATGTAGGTATCAATTCTTTAGATCACCAAAAAGAAATCCTATCTCCTCTTGGCATGAAGCACTGTATAGCTAGAGAAGAGAGTGTGAAGAGCAAAGATTTAGCATTGATATGTCCTTTAAAAATGCTGTTTGAAAAGACTGCTCTCCTTTGTTTTAAGGACATAGGAGTCACAGTTATTTGATGAATATGTCCATTTACCAGAACTACTAAATTTTAGACTAAGTTTCCCTGTGATATATAGGAGTACTGCTGCAGATATGATGCAGTGTAAATTATTATTATAATGATATTATTATACTTTTATTATACTTTCCTTCTTTAAAAGCTTTCCGCTTTCCTTCTTTTTTTTTTTTTTTTTTTTTTTTTTTTTTTTTTTTTTTGAGACAGGGTTTCTCTCTGTAGCCCTGGCTGTCCTGGAACCCTCTCTGTTGACTAGCCTGGCCTTGAACTCAGAGTTTTTTTTTCTCATTTGAACACCTTATACCACCCACACATCCACACACATATTCATGCCCACACAACCCTTAGAGGGAACTAAAATATTTCGCAGCACCTTGACTGCTTTCTATCTGTTATTAATATATTACTCATTCTTTCTGTTTCTAATATTTATAAAACTTCAAATCTCCTGATTTGTTTTTCAGTATTTTACCATGCATATTTTGTTCCCATGCACTACAGATGTAAAATGGTCACACTAAGTTCCATATTCATTATTAATGATATAAGCTGCAAATACTCTCTCTACTCATATTACTGAAAATTTATCATTCTAATACCCCAGTGTCCCAATCATATGGACCAAGCTGTTGTTCAGCTTTATAACCAGAGCATGACTGTAATCTATGCCCAAAGTGCTCACATTTCTTTAGTTGATACAAAGGGTCTCTCTTTCTCTTCTTTTAAATGAAAACAGATTTTTTTCATACAATATACTCTAATTACAGTCTCCTCTCCCTCAGCTCCTTCTAGCTCTTCTTTACTTCCCCATCCACACAAATTCACAGCCTTTCTTATTTTTTTTAGAAAACAAAGGGCATCTAAAGACAATAAATCAAAACAAAAGAAGATTAAAATGAAAACAAGCAAACTGTTCTAGGACTAAATGGAAAAGGAAATAGAAAAAGTAAAGATCCAAAGAGAATGACCAGGTAAAGGTAGCAAATTCTCTGTAGTTATGTCAAGATTTTAAATCTGAAAACAAAGTATGGTAGGAGGATCATTGTTTTTGAACTCATGAAATTCAAGGGATGGAGTTGGTGGTTAGAAGGTATTCCAAGACAAGTATAGAGCTGCCAAATGTTGAGCAGCCATAGGGCGATTCACAATTCTATTCTCTCTCTCTCTCTCTCTCTCTCTCTCTCTCTCTATATATATATATATATATATATATATATATATATATATATATATGTGTGTGTGTGTGTGTGTGTGTGTGTGTGTGTGTGTGTGTGTTTTCAGCATAGAAATCACAAGTTAAATTCAAAGGAAAAGGAACTCTTTCAGTTAATAGATCTTATTTTCAGCTAAACCTTCACCATATTTGAGATAGCAATTTGGATTTAATAGATTTTGAATGGTAATCAGACCATAAAGACACAAAAATAGGTAAAAAGCTGAACAAAGAAATCAGGGAAAGGAGATTGTGTGCCAATTAGAATGATTTGTCTATATTAACATTTTTTTCTTGGACAATTTTTTAAATACTCAGAAGTGAAAAAAATGTATAACCATTGTGAATCAGTACTAAAGATTTGCCATTTGTTAAACAATAGATACTGAAAGTGCTCAGGTTTTGACCCAATTAAATTCTTAAATTAATCAATATCTTAGCTCACAAAGACAAAACATAATCTTATACAAAAATGTAAGTCAAATGTAATATACTTAATCTCCCTACCCAATTGTTTTTCTGGCAGGCTTGATTACGTTTGTTTCCTTTAAGAGTCAAACAGACATGTGTGCGTAAATTGCACCGAGGAGCAGATATTCCAAATCTCATGGAATAACTTATTTTTCTATTTTTGGTTCAGTTAATGAGCCTTCTCAAAGGAAATAACTGCAGAGAATTAAAAGAAATCAAGTAAGATTTTTTTCTGAATCAAATTAATCATAATCTATTAGACTTGTAATACATTCATAGTAGTTTTAAAAAGAGCTCATCTGTATTAAAATTCAATGGGCAATATTTCCATGTACTTTCCTAAGAATTTCTTACTGCTTCCACTCTCACAATTAATGTTGATCAATTTGTGTCTTCAGGTAGTGGAAAATGCACTGCTTTTGACATCAGAACACTTGGTGTTTGGCTCCACGTGGGCCCCATTATCTGCTTTGTTATTAACAAATAAACAAAACTTTAGTATAAAATACTATATCCCCTTTAACTCTAAAGTGATAATATGTGAAATGATATATTGAGTATTTCCAGTAACTCTCACATGATGTGAAAACATATAATTTTTTCTTTCAGACAAAGTACCAAGATCTTGCACTGGCTTCTTGCCAACCATCAAAGCTTGAGGAAAAAATATAATTATACTATAACTAATTATTTTTCTTATCTAAATTCACATACACACTTGGGTGTTCTAAGAACCAATTTGATGTCCATGTGTCTCAAGCTAATTGTGTCTGATTTAGAATGAGAGAAGACTGGGGTAGGAGAAACTGATTCCTGTTTGGACACATGGGGAAAGGATTTGCCAGGGAAAAACTTAAGAAAAATGTGATCAAGAAAAACTTCAGGAGTCAAATCAGCAGGTACTGAGTAACACAGAACTTGATGCTTGAAAGAACAAAACCTAGTAAGATGAGGACTGAAAAGCAAACAAGTTTAGCAGCTAGTGATTAATTAGTGTTCTGTCTCAATTAAATACAGTAGTGATCATTTTTAAGTCCAAAGCTGAACCTTAAAGATGTTTAATGAGCCAATTAGTTAGGTAATTTTTACCACATACATTAGATGTCATAGCTACTTTAATACAATTTCAAGTTAAAACAACTAAAAGGAGAATAGACAGGCATTTATAGATTGTTACGATCTAATTGGGTTACATCATGTCTCTGAGATACTTACATTTATATTGCCACCTAATTAAATATGCAATCCATTCACATGAAGAAATTAATCTAGCTCTTCATAAAGGGCTCAAATATATCCTCATCATAGACAATAATTCCACACAAAGACTAGATATATTAATCAATGACATATGCACCAGGGATTTTTGTATGTGGGATTGGAGCTTGGTAATGAATTTGATGCTTAAGCAGGAGGACCTGACCTTGATCCTCAGAAAACACAGTAAATGCTGTGCCCAGTGCTGGGTGCCTGTAGAGATAGGAAGGCAGAGACAGGAGAACCCATCGGCCAACCTGATCATGCAACCTAACTTGTTGATACGCAGCCCTGTAGCTGATAATAGATACTGTCTCAAACATGGATGGCTCCTGAAAAATGACATAAAAGGTTGTCCTCTGCACTCCATACAAATGCAATACATGCATACGCAAAATAATTTTATATGCAAAATTATTTTATATGAATTATGTTTGTACTTTTACATTTTACTTCATACTTAATAGATCATAAACATAAAACTGATTTCATTTTAAAACACATTGTATAGTAATTTATTGATGAAAACACTTATCCATGAGTATATCTAATATATATATGTATGTATGTATATATATATATATATATATATGATAAAAGATTTATACAACCAATACATTTATAGGTATTTACGTTGTACTTGGGGATTTTCTTGCCAAGCAAAGAGGAAAAATATATACCTTACGTTTGAAAGATTCCTGTAAGTATTTAAACATATTTTGAGTGCTATAATTTATTAATAAGAGCTAAGAATACTATTTCTAATATTTATAGTTCTAAAAACATATTCTCCCAAGGTTAAACACTGAATGAAATGTCTGCCTTATTACACCTTGTCACTATGTGTACTATAAATCTCCATGTTTTGACCAAATAAAAGAACGTATCACTACCTGAATTCATTCATGTTTATTTGAGTAAACTGAAACATCCTCTTAACATATCAGTATACTGTCTTTCCAGTGAAATATGGGATTTGAAGGTCTCCCTCAGCTCTATAGAGTTGGATAGCTGAAATATTATAGTTTAATGCAATTGACCCTATTTTTAAAGAAATTTCTACAATAGGTGATACCACTCCTGTCAAACTCTTTCTGTAGAATGCCTAAGCTATCTGCAGAGACAAGATTAGACTTAGTCTTCTCATTTGAACTACATCATTTCCTTCTATAAAACCTTCATCCAGCCCTCTAACTCTTCTCATTATTCTACCATTCTACTCTAGTCCAAAACAGTTTAAAGTGCTCCCTGGAACACTGGAATATATCCTCTTAATAGACTGTGCTTACTTTATTCCTTTCAACCTGGATTCTGTTCTCAGTCTTCACACTGAAGAATTCTGCTGAAGTACAGAGCTCAAGCCATGAAGTCTTCAGAGAAGCAGAGACTCCTTCTGAACAGGATCTTTCACTTCATCTGCTACTTTTCTTATGGCTCAATCTTCTTCCAAAGAGTTAACTTGCAAATCAACTCAGAATTTAGGTATTTGTTTAAAATTATCTTCTCAGACAGTTAAGGCAAGGTTCAGGTGGCAAAGAGTAAGCTCTGAGCTCCTAGCTTCTGGTGGAGTGGTTGACTATAGGGACTTGGTATAGATATCAGTAGCATGAAACTTTAATTCATATTGAAACCATGGTGATATTCTGGTAGAAATGTTAAATGCGTCTGATTCATAATAATATACACTCAAGCAGACAGTAAATAAGTAAAAAAAAATTTGTTTGTCATGGTACATGTTGACCCCCAAAGTGCTTGATCTGTAATACAATTTTGGGAAATCCTAATGAAGGAAGCATAAATACTTCGTCTATGATGAACCATTTTCAAGGACTCTAGTAGACAGAATAAATCAGTCATGTCTGTTTTAGATAGTTTTTCAAGACTATCTATAAATGATTAAATTTATTTTCTTTGATAAACTGTTCAGGTGCCCAAGTTGAAAATACCCTGACTTGCACTCTTATTTGCAGCCAACTACTAGGAGAGGAAAAACAAAGGTTTCAGAAAAGCTGTCTGTAGTTTTCATTTTTCCTCATACACATATATTTTAGATCTATTCTGCCCTTAAACTTCTTTGCTCTATGCAAGAATTCAAAAGATTGCTATATCTTATATACACGTGTAAGAATTCCTCAAAAAACAAAAAACAAAAACAAAAAAATTATTCAGAGCTAAGTGTGTTGGTGTGTAACTGAACTCTCAGCAGTTGGAATGTGGAGGCAGGAGGATTACACACTGAAGGTCATTCTTGGCCACACAGAAGTTCAAGTTCACTCTAAGTTACATGAAAATGTGTCTCAAAAAATGAACAACCAGAAAGACTCTCAATGTGTGTGAGAGTGTGTGTGTGTATGTGTGTGTGTGTGTGTGTGTGTGTGTGTGTGTGTGTGTGTGCATGAACATATGCATGAGCACTTTTTATATATATACTGGAGAACTTATTTTAATTTTATGTATGTACATCTAAATATTTTAATTATCTTATATATCTATACATTGATCATATCTACTCCTAGTTACTCCCCCCTTTCACTTGCTTAGACTCTTTGTAGCATGTGCTTCCCACCATCCATCCCCTTTCCCTCCTATTCACAGTTATTTCCCCCCATTATATCAATATAACCATATGATATTCATCCTTTTTAAATCTCTTTTAAATAATTTATTTATTTTTTTACTCATTTTCCATCCTTGTCATAGCCTCATCCCTCCTCTCATCCCAGTCCCTCCAATTTCCCTCTCCCACCTCTCCCTGCTCCTATTCCTCACAAAAGGGAAGTGCCCTTTTCCCATCTACCCCAACTCATTAGATCACATCTGGACTGTGTATGCCCTCTTCTCCTGTGGGCGGGAGAGTCATAAAGAAAGTGGCATACTTATTTCAAAAAGTTTAATAGTCCACTGAGTTCACTTAGAGTTGCCAAAATTATTTTTACTTAGCTCTATGTGAATTTTAAACAATATTTTAAACATGTTCAATCCCTACCTTCTTTCAGATCCATCCCTGCTTTCCTACTCTTCCAATTTTGTGGCTTCTCCTTTAAAAACAACAACAACACAGGTACAATTTGAGCTGCCTATATGTGAATGGCCTTCCACCAGAGCATGTTCTTGGGAACATACTCTTAAAGATAATTGTCTTTCCCTCTCTCTGAAGCTATTAGTTGCCTAGACATCCTTAGTTAGGAATAGGATTTCCTACCTAGTTCCCTTTCATGGGATTTTTGTCTGGCTTGAGTATTCACAGGTTTTGTGCATGTTGTTGCAACCATTGTGAGTTCTTATATGCATCTGCCCTCCTATGTCTAGGAGATACTGTTTCTCTATAGTAATTCATTTCTTCTGGCTCTTATAGTCTTTCTTCCCAAACTTGTACAATGATTCCTTGTGATATCCAATTTAGAGGTGATTATTCTATAGTCCCTGATTCTTTGCACCATTGTCAGTTGTGGGTCTCTGTGTTAATCACCATCTACTGCAAAAAGAAACTTCTCTGATGAGGGTTGAGAGAAGCACTGATTTATGGATATAATGAGTCACTAGGAGTGTCCATTTAGCAGAATGTTAATAGTTGGGTTTTTTCCTGAAGCCCATGACCAATCCAGCCACAGATTCTTAGTTCTGAAAATGGTGTCAAGTATGGGTTTAAACTTGTGAGCACTAAATTAAATCAGAAAGAGGTTAGGCACTTGCACAGTGTATGTGCCACCATTGCACCTGTGGATGTGTTTTGCTGGGCTGTTCATCATTGTAGATCTCAAGTTCATAGCTGAATAAGATTACTTTTCTCCTCTGTTACTGTGCAAGAACCTTCTAGTATTATGAAAGTTGGCCAGTAGTGATGAGGCTTTCAGCTGTATACCAGTTATCTTTCTAAATGCCATGACTCCAAATCTTGATGACTTCATCAGTAGTCTCAAGTTTAAGTTTTGTAGCAAAACCAAGAACAGGGCAATATTCTGGAATGCTGGGGACATATGAGACCTCACTAACTAAGAACCTCCAAAGAAGTAACTCATTCTCAGCATTAATTTTATTTGGTAGCCTGTTGTACCTGGTAGGGGAATTTTGTTATCCCTTTATTGAGTGACTACATTTAAAATTTTTGTGTGAATGATGACTATGTAGTTTCCCATATGATTTGCATAAACTTGCTGTTAATTATTACTATGCATATTTCCTTCTCTATCCTGCCCACACAATCCCTACCTCAATTTATCCTTCCCTTTTCCCCTCAACCATCTATAGCTTGTGTTTCATCTGCCTTCCCTTGAAAGTACTATTCCATAGAAATGTCTTGGTATCTATGGGAATTCAAACAATGCACACATATATGATGATTCTCTGTTTTCAATTTGTAACCCCTTATTGTTTTTTTTACATATACATTTATATTGTTATATTATTACACATATATACAATTAACTACTTACAGCAAGAAGAACCATAAAACAATCAGGAATTATTCAAATGTTAAATTAATAGTGTTTTGGCTATTTGTATTTGGCAGCCTTGAAGAAAGCACCTTTCCTATCTTGGTGAGTCTAAAATTCTGAATGTAGACTGGGAGAAGATCTGCACCAACCCTACATCTAACAAAGGTCTAATATCCAAAATATATAAAGAACTCAAGAAATTAAACACCACTAAACCAAATAACCCAATTGAGAAATGGGGCTCAGAACCAAACAGAGAATTCTCAACAAAGGAATATAGAATGGCTGAGAAACACTTAAAGAAATGTTCAGCATCTTTAGTTATCAGAGAAATGCCAATCAAAACGATTCTGAGATTCCATGTAACATCCATCAGAATGGCTAATGCCAAAAATTCAAGCAACACCACATGCTGGCGAGGATGTGAAGAGGAACACTCCGTCATTGCTGGTAGGAATGCAAAGTAGTACAACCACTTTGGAAATGTATCTGGTGCTATCTCAGAAAACTGGGAACAGGGCTTCCTCAAGACCCAGCTACTCCACTCCTTGGAATATACCCAGAAGATGCTCCAGCACACAACAAGGACATATGCTCAACTATGTCCATAGTAGCCTTATTCATAATAGCCAGAACCTGGAAACAGCCGAAGTGTCCTTCAGTAGAAGAATGGATAAATAAACTGTTGTACATTTACACTATGGAATATTACTCAGTTATTAAAAACAAGGAATTCCCAAAATTTGTGGACAAATGGATTGAACTAGAAATGATCATAATGAGTGAGTTAACCCAGAAGCAGAAAGACTCAAATGGTATATATTCACTTATAACTGGACACTAGCCCAAGGGGCATGTCCCATGAAAGTCTTCACCTATCAGGAAGGTGGGATAGATGTGAGGACATCCGATTGGGACTCTAGGTTAGAGAAGTATGGGAGAATGTAGAAATAGTAGGATCCAGAGGGTCCAGAAACCTACAAGAAGAACATTATGACAGACAGTTCTGGGCCCAGGGGTTCTGCTCAAACTATGGCACCAACCAAGGACAATACGTTCAGTAAACTTCGAACTCCTACCCAGATCTAGCCAATGGAAAGGACACTCTCCACAGGTGAGTGAAGAGTGGGGACTGACTTTCACATGAACTCTGGTACCCCATATTTGATCACGTCCCCTTGATTGGGAGGCCTGGTGGCACTCAGGGGAAGTATAGCAGGCTACTAACAAGAGACTTAATACCCTATGATCATATATGGGGGGGGACCTTCCCCTCAGTCACAGTCATATGAGAGGAGAATAGGGTGAAAGTGGGAGAGAGGGAAGAATGGGAGGGTACAAGGGATGGGATAACAACTGAGATGTAATATGAATGAATTAATAAATAATAAAAAATAAAAGGCAAAATAGAATTCTGAAAGTAAATCACTATGATATCTCATCATTATCAACTTAAAACATCTATCTACACCTAAAAACATCTTAACCCCTAAACAACTAAATTTAATTCTAAAACTAAACTATCTGGTCTTTAACTCCAGTAGGACTTGAGAAGAAATAAAATTAATTGTCTGAGTAGACAGGAATTGTAGGAAAGCAGCTTCAACAGTGAGAAAATGACGATGAGAGATGCCTGAACAGTCACCCAAATCTCTCTATAATGTTGGAGCATCATCTTCAGCCTTCTGACCCAATATATCTGACAGACATATTTGTGAGCAGGTACTATTGAGGAATTGCTTACCCTGTCTTGGCAGAGTTTGGCCATCAACTCTGCCTGCATCCAAGCTTGCCCATTATTTGGAAGAATTTCAAGTTAAATGCAGATATGAGATAAAATGTGTGACATTTGTCTTTTTGTATCTAAGTTACTGCACTCAGATTGCTTCCAGTTCCACTCATTTAATTTTGAATTCCATAATTTTTTACATTTCATAACAGGTGAGTAAAATTCCATTGCTTAAATATACCATATTTTCATTCTCCATTCATCAGTTCATGGATAGTTAGGTCACCTTCATTTCCTGATAAAGCAACAGTGACCATAGATAAACAGGTATCTGTAGAGTAAAATATAGAGTCCTCTGGGAATATATTTAAGATATGATTATCTGGACCATTCTGGTGATATTTCTAACTTCCTGAGTAACATCTATAGGTTTGTAGAGTGCAAGTTTCCACTGGTTGTATTCCTTTGTGATTCTACAAGCAATAAATCAGTGTTCCTCTTTCCCAATTTATTCCGATGTGTGACATTATTTTATAACACAGCCTAAGTGGTTTGAATTTACATTTCCATGATGGCTATAAACAACGAATATTTAGAAAGTATTTCTCAGCCATTTGCAATTAGTGTTTTGAGAACTCTCTGCTTAGTTTGTGCCACAATTTTAAATTGGGTTGTTTTCTTTATATTTAGGATTTTTCTTCTTCTTCTTTAAAATGGCTTTTGGAGTGAACTTGCACAGGTTGTTTGTAGGTAGTGTTATTGCCTGAGCATCTACATGCCATGCCAAGAAGATAGCATTTTACAGTACTCTTCCTTTCCTTTGGCTCTTGCGTTCTTCTCGCCTCTTCTCCTTGTGTGTATATGTGCCTATACCCCATTTAGGAACGAGTACTCAATAACCACTTTTTCTCAGCATTTTGACCAGTCGTGAGTCTCTTTGTTTACTGCCCTTTCTATAGAAGAAACTTCTTTGGTCATAGTTGAGAACAGCACTAATCTCTGGTTATAAGTGAAATTATTTAAAAGATAGTTTTATAACATGTCCACTTAGTGAGTTCTTCCATTATGGTCTATTCTGAGCAGATTACATCACCACAAATGGATTCCCTCTTGTTGTGAAGAAAAACAAATATATGTACATTTATTTTGTCACTGTCTATCAACATTTTGAAAACTAGCATAGACTGCATAAAGCTGTACATGTGAGATAATGCATTTCCTAGCTTGCTTTTTGGGAAGCAAAAGTTGATATAAAGCCTACACCTTGTTTGGCTATCAGATCTGGTAAGCAACGTGGAAAATCCATTGCCTCTATTTTATTCTTCTCCACCTTCAATGAGAATGAGCAAGAAAAGGAAGTGAACATTGCATAGTGCTGAGGCATTCACTCTTAAAATTGTTTCTGAAACAGAGCAGAAACTAAGGGAATTTCTTTTTTTAAAGTCATAATGTGTAGGGTTGGTGAAGATCTTTTCCCAGTCTGTAGGCTGTCGCTTTGTTCTCTTGACAGTGTCACCTGCCTTACAGAAGCTTCTCAGCCTCATGAGGTCCCATTTATTAATTGTTGACATTAATGTCTGGGCTGTTGATGTTCTGTTCAGGAAGTTGTCTCCTGTGCCAATATGTTCCAGGCTCTTCCACAGTTTTTCTTCTATGTGACCTAGTGTCTCTGGTTTTATGTTGGGGGGAGGTAATCCCCCTCAGGAACAGTCATAGGGGAGGGGAATAAGGGGAAAATGGGAGGGAGGGAAGAATGGGAGGATACAAGGGATGGGATAACCATTGAGATGTAACAAGAATAAATTAATAAAGGAGAAAAAAATAAAGTCATAATGTGCTTCTCATTGATAAACTACTGGATTAAGGTTATATCTAAGGCACCATTTGAAGAATGCTGAGCTACAACTGGAGGACAACATCAATTATTTCAATAGGATAATAGAAAATATTAAGAATTTCTTAGGGAAAATTGTTTCTCTAATTATATATTAAAGACCCTGAAGAGATTTCTCACGTGCTTGTTAATGCTTGGGGTCCCATGTTCTCTGGCTAAGCTCCTTAGACAACTTTCATAGAAGAAAGAGGCTGAGAAGAAACTGAAAGGCCCCATCCAGGAGAATGAAAGCATCACTATACAACACAAGACCATTTAAAAAAGAACAAGCATCTAAGTGCAACAGAAGCTGACAGCTTGTGAGGTGGAAAATTATTTTAAAATAAGGAAGACTGAGGGGGACTTCCTCCCCCTTTATATGCTCATAGGGTAGCCTGCTATCCTTCCTCTGAGTGCCACTCAGTCACAGTCATAGGGGAGGGGCGTAAGTGGAAAATGGGAGGGAGGGAGGAATGGGAGGATACAAGGGAGGGGATAACCATTGAGATGTAATATGAATAAATTAATAAAAAATAAAAAAGACAGAGGGAAAATAAAATAAGGAAGAATGTAGGGAGTTAAAGCTGGAAGAACACAGTTGAGAAAGACAAATTAATCACAGAAGAGAAACAAAACAGATAGCAGGGACGATTGTGAGGGCATAATCTATATATTATTGGATTGATTTAGTCCTAACATGTTTGAAAGAACCAGGTAATTCTGTAATAACCATATACAGCAATGTTCACACTACAGTGAAATACATAAAGTTTCTTTAAAGTTCTCTTAACCATTCAAAAATTACATAAGCAAAATGATTAGATTTCTTTGAGCAGCTTTCCATTTTGTAGGTTTTTTTTCTGTTTTCCTTTTTACATTTTTAAAATAAAATAATCCTATATTCATCTATTTAAAATAAGAAAATCATCATAAATCATATCTGAGTAAAAGTAATTTTCTACTAATCAACCACTAAATTACATTCATATTCCTGTTCAGTTTATACTAAGAAATAGTTATTTTTATTTCTATGTTTCTTTCTTGAGGAATAGCCTCAGAATTTAATAAACAAGTTGAAGTCTAAATGAAATTTCCCACTGTCAAACAGCTCTAGGAAAAGAGATTGAATTCCAGGTACTTTGCTTTTAAAAGAAATGTATTCTGCCTCAGCTTCTATTCCAGGTTTTTTTTTAAATCGATGATATGTTTCTAAAGTAATGAACTTTGAAATGAATTATTCAACAGTGCCTAGAAATGACATCCATTCTGCCCATACTCATTCAGTTATTGTATGCATCTGAAAATGTTGGAATAAAAGGAACATTAAAAAAGTTATACTACACCATATTGATGCCTCTCCTTTCCCCCCAAAGTATGTTCAATATCAAACATCCTATAGAGTTATTTTTTCCATTACAGAGGAAGGCTAAGGCTAAGGAAGACCTTGGATATTTTGTCATATGGTACAAAGAAGAAAACACAGTGCCAAGTCACTGTACAATAGCAGAAGACAGCACACCTTATAGACATTATATGGGTCTCATAAACCATGCTAAGAAACATGTAGAATGTCCACAGTAGAACTTTAAGAAAGATTTCTGTAGCTGGGTCCATCATTCAGTTTTTGCTAATGCAGTAGAAGGCTTTTTATTTTGTATAAGCAATGTGACCTGTTGGCACTCAGAGGAAGGATAGCAGGCTACCAAGAAGAGACTTGATACCCTATGAGCATATACGGAGGGAGGTAATCCCCCTCAGAAACAGTCATAGGGGAGGGGAATAAGGGAAAAATGGGAGGGAGGGAGGAATGGGAGGATACAAGGAAGGGGATAACCATTGAGATGTAATATGAATAAATTAAGAAAATAAAATTAAAAAAATAGTAAAATTTTTCTTATTGCTTTTCAAAATATTGATTGCTTTCAAACAAATTTAGAAGAGGTGTGTGTGTGTGTGTGTGTGTGTGTGTGTGTGTGTGTGTGTGTGTTAGGACTATACGTTCCTATAATGCTATACTGTAAAAAAAACTTCATGTATCATTTAGAAAATTTTAACTGAGTTTTCAGAGGAATATGAAGTTTTGGTTTGGCTTAATGCTATTATATTTTCTAAGACAGGTCATCTACTAAGTGAGGAAGATGATGCAATGCACAGTTATCTGCACTTTCTTTACTTTTATTTTCCAGGTTGTTAGGTATGAGAGAGGACTGAGGGAAGGCTGGTGTTCCTAATTAGATAATCAGTACTCCTTCGGCAGCAGCCATCAAGAATGATGTGTGAGTTCTGTACTCTCAGTGTGTGTTGTAGAATAACATCAGAGGAGACAAAATGATTCACACAAAAAATTTGGAGCTAGGAATTTTTTTAAAGCCTGCTTACCTTTAATTCAGACTTTATAATGCCATGTTTTACAAGCAATCTGACAACTATAGCTTTGCTTTGCTCTAACTTTATCCACAGAGAAAGAAAGTTAGTTGTTCAGTTTCTGTACAGCTGTCTCAGTCATTTTACATTAAGCCAGAAAGTCAGTATTGTTGTTATATTTCCTGGTGTGTACAAATTTAGCTATTGAATTCTGTGAACGAAGGTTCACTGTATGACATAGTCAGTATTGAGGTTCTTTATCTGTATTGTATTCCAGACAAGGCAATGAGCCGCTTTTTACAGGTTAATGGTAAATTTGTTTGGGATTATTAGATATGCTATGCCAGGCGCCATAACTACTAGAAAATACATTTGAAATCCCTATATAAATACTTACTGGAATCATCTAGAACATAAACTGTATGTATTCAGTAAAGTTTACATAATCCATGGATATATCTAAAATGTTTAAAATTAATTTCATTAAAGGAATATTATGCATCTGAGAAAAAAATCACATCATAAACTTTTCAGGTAAATGGATGGAACTAGAAAAGAGATAGTGAGTGAGCTAACCAGACCCAGAATGGCACACATGGCATGCTCTCTCTCATTGTAGGCTACTAGCTCTGAATTTTTAGATATGAACCCATTTAGACTGAAATAACTACAAAAGCCAGGAAAGTAAAATGGGATCATTGCCAGAATAAGGGGACGAGGACAAGTAATCCGAGAAATATGGAAAACAGTGGTCTCTTTTGGAGTGGGGAGAGAGGTAAATACAGAGTAAAGAGGAAGAGGGCAAAGGGGAATAAGGCTACAAGTGATCTGATAAGAGATATGGAGATGAGAGGGGAAGGAAACGTGCACAGAAGAAGGGCGTGTAAAACAACAATAATGATGTCTGAAAACTCTAAAGGAATCATATTATTGACTACATAAATATATGAAGTGTGCATATATATTTTGTATACTTATACTAAAATGTTATAATGAACTTTTCTCACCTAAGATTCAAATGCTCCCCCCAAGAGCCAATGACCATCTAACAACAACAAGAACACAAAAACCAATACCAGGCATGAGAAGCCTTTTTTTTTTTTAGTTGTTGGCTAGGGTTGTCCAAGAGACTTGCAAAATAGACAGCCTACGACTGTTGCCTTTGGTTGCCTTCCAGAGGTGGAGAGTAAGTTCCTACTGCTGAAGACCTCATGCACTTGAGAAGCAGGGCACAGAGACTCCTGAGCTGGAAACAACATGAATGTTCTCTCCCTGAGGACTGGCTTTCATGGGACCAGAAGGCACTATGCCAAAGGAAGGAGGCAACAACAGTCCTATGCAGCATATGTTGAAACATATGTACCAATGACCTATGCACAATGACCACGAGGGAGCAATAGCGGCACCCATATGTTGATGGTAATCACCAACTCTCTAACTGGACTTAAGATCCACTCAACAAGAGGAAACACTGCCTAGCACTAAAAACAGCCAACTACCCAGTGCTAATGAAGTCATGGATATTAAAGGGCAACCTACAACCACTACTGTACTAAGCCAGCACAGTCTCCAACAGCAATCTAAATATTTGTATCTATACGCACAGGTAAGTACCGTCCTCATATCTCATCAAAGAAAATTCTTTCTGCACCAGATGATGACTACAGAAAACCACAACCTATCAAAGTGGATACATCTAAGAGGGACTGTAGCATCTAAAGCTCAAGAAATGTTATGGAAGAGGAGATAGAAAGATTGTAATCTACAAAATATCAGAACGTTTGCTGTCTGATATTGTGTCCCCTAGTAACATCAGAAGTTACACTCAGGAAGTCTCATCAGCATGTCTGCCTACATATAAGGTGAATAAGGATGACACCAACGGACAAGCCAAAATGTATTACAAAAGCCCAAAGGCCCACAGAAAGAACCACAGGCAACTAAGGAAGCCTGAAAGCAGGAAAAGCACATGAATTGGTTTTCCACTGCCAAATTGTCAGTCTTGAAAACACACACACACACACACACACACACACACACACACACACACACACACACACACATGATATGTAGCATATGTATATGATATATGTAAACATTATGCGGACTGATAAGGTTAAATTTTATAAATATATATGTATTCAATAACAATTAATTAGACAAGAGACCATGAATATGAAAGAAAGAAAGATGAGTCATAAGGGATGGTTAGTAGGGAGGAAAGGTTTGGGAGAAATGAAATTATATTATGGCTATTTAGTTTTAGTCTAATTCAGAAAATATATTCTACACATAACTTGGAGTTGCTATGTTATATATAAGTATATATATATATATATCCCCTTGGATGAAGTCTAGGGATATTAAAAGAATAAAAAAAACACCACTCTACTCTGAAATTTATTGCAATAAGCATCTGATATTGACACCTGACACAGTTAAACCATAATGTATCTAAACATATATATTTAATCATAGACCATTTATCTTTATTCAGATTATTATCTATGTTATTTTGTATTGAGGATGGTGGACTATTTCTATAATCAATGCACTATTTTCTTTTGGAGAATTTACCATGTGTTAAAATATTTCATAGGTTGAATTCCAATTTACAATATAAATGGAAACATTAGTAGGAATGGTTCTTGTTTTATAATTGCAGAAAAAGACTTCAACTGGAAAGTTTGCCTTAGAATCTCTAGTGGTTATAAAATGCTTCTAAATACTAATGTGTAATGTGATTTTAAGAGCTTCTTTACAACATGTTTCTGTGGAAAACCATACTTTAAATTAAGTTTAAAATGTTTACACTAGTCAAGTTTTAAATGGATTTTAATGTTTTACTTTTTATGTATCCTTTCCCTAAATATTTGAAGAAGCCTTGTCTGAAGTCCAAGACATATGTGAAGGCTTGACCATGGCCAATGCCTGTCATGATGACTGTGGATGAGTGTCCAGCACAGTTGTTCCCTCTGTGCTTTAGTCGGGTAGCACATCTTGACCCTGGGTTATAGTAAGGAGCACAGAACCCAGATCTAGCCAACAATGATGCCCAAGAACATCACCTGTCAGGGACATTCATCCTTTCCTCTGATCTTTATATTCTAGATACAGTATGCACGAAGCCATCCATCCTCCCAAGCAGGAAACAGAGGAGTCAAGCCTGACAGAGGAACTGAGCTGAGACAGAAGATCAGAAGGAGGGCAGTGAGTGATGACAATCACTTGCACAGACACCTCAGCATGATTTGGGATGTAAGGGAAGCATATTTTCAGGAACTATAGTTCACGTATTCACTTCCAGTCTTTTTTCTATTTTTCTCTTCACTTTGTCTCCTGACCTGATAATTCATTCACAGTTCAGCTTATCTGCCTTTCTCTCTGGGCAAATTCTATGGCTTGTTTCTTATATAATGTACCTGTATAATGTGTTCACCATCTCCTCATGTAACACACTTCCATGTGTGCACTTGTACAAGTACCTGCTCCATGTTTAGTTTTGTTCTTGGGTTGTGGTTTCAGCAGGGCAAGGGCTGTATCTAATGTTACTCACCAGTCTTATCACAGGACCTTGGGAACCGAACATGGTCTCACTTTATTTGTGGACAATAAGCACAGACTAATATTTTTACAATGTTTATAAAACAGTTGATTTCCAAGCAAATAAAACACCATACCAAATAATTAAAAGTGCATTAGAAGCATATCTCCTTAGAGGAGGACTTGTTAAATGGACAAGTACTACTGATCCAACATTGTTTTGTTGCAAGGCCATCCTCCAGTGACTCAATACTATCAAGCCAGATGGCATTCACCTTGGCCTGGTGGTTTAGATTATCAGCTGTTTCCAGTGGTCATGAACATCTTTTGGGCCTGTAGAGAAACACCTAACCCAGCACTACTGACCTGGACGACTGTCTTTTCAGGTATGGGGTGGCAAAAGTACATGAACCCAGGGCCCGTAGTAGTCATAGCTTGATAGAGACTCAAGTGGTGAAAACATATCAGGTGTTGTTGGGAGCAGGCCAATCCAGTTGATCCTAAGTCAGGTGCCATTTAAGGGGATTTTGACATCAATGTTAGCAGGCCTATAATTCATGGCCGTGATTCGTGAAAAGTGATAAGAAAAAAAAATCAGTATATGTTTCAAGCCAGAAGATTGACTCTAAGTCCTGTGCCCATGTCTAAGTCTATAAGCAGCAGTGAGCAAAATGGTCTTATTTAGCATTACTTATGGTCATCTATACATAGCTATTCATTCCACTGACCAGAAGTGAAAGGATATTTAATCTTTTCTAACTCATGTTTACCAATAAATCCCTTGGGACTAGAGAAAATAATTAAAATACAAAAGGAGAGCCAGAATGGAGGGAACAGTGAGAGTGAAAGGACACAGAACATTAGAAGATGTTATCTTGAGGCAAGGGGAAAAGCACATTTATTTTTAAAAGTATTAGGTTGCCTGACTCCCACCTGAAAGGTAACTGGATGAGAGTAGGGTGAATATAAACAGAGCAGAGGTCTTCTTAGGGCCCAGGAAGGAGAGTGGAGTTGTACTAGGGAAATGGCAGTGGATATGAGGTGCCACGAATATGAAAGAGGCTTTTTAAAAAGATATTTAGGAGTCTATATTTAACAAGTAAGGCAATCCAATAGTTTTACTATAACTGTTCTGCTCCCGCTCACAAACAATATGTCAATTTTCCATTTGTGTCAAAGCTGCTCAACTCAATACACTTCTCAGGCTAGGCTCTTTAGTGCCAAGAAAATAGAAATGAGGAATAGTATTAATAAATGCATGGAAAGTACATTATTTGCTATTAAAATCCTTCAGGCATTTAATTTTTTTTAGACATTTAATTTTATGGAAGCTCTGCTACTAGCTGAATAAAGAACCAATTCATAAAAATGCACACATTTACTTTTCAGTATTCAAAAGTTGCTCATGTCTGTCTACCTATATTAATAATACATTCCAGAGTTTAAATCAATAGGTACACAAAACTACTGATTCTTTAACAAAGACTAGAAAATATAAAATGCTAAATTTTACTAGAGATGGAAAAAAAGGTTTGGTGCATATAAGTACTTTCAAATAGCCAGGAAAAGTAACATTTTATTTTTAATTCAGATACTTTGCTTTTTCTTCTGTTCTTTTGACTTAGTCATCTGTTGGTCACCATAAGTCTTCTTAAGATTCTAAAAAATCATGAGAGCTGTCATTATATTGAAAAGCAACACTAGCAGAGCTATGGCAGTTATAGGTCAAGATGGGAAATTGAAAATTCATGTATATTTTTATTCCTATTGTAAAACCTAATGAAATGACAAAACAAGCATTATATATATACATATATATATATATGTTTATATATATATATAAAATTTTAGGGACCTCCTACCTAAAAGTACTAGGGAGCTAATGGCACATAAGAATTAATTATGTAGTGTTATGGAAAACTGTAGATAAACAAAGAAGCGGTAACTCCATGGAACACAAAGAAAGAATAGGTAGCTTCATAGATTTCTTGACACATTCTAGGAATCAACATCAGGGAGAAGTGATTACAACTTTTCTTTGGTCTGCAATGAGTAGTCCAACTAGTTCTTACTTCATTTCTCTGAAGGCTGATATCTTTAGTTTTTGTTAAGGTATTACGAGTAGACCAGGATCTCCAAGTGAAATATGAGTTCTGATGTTGAGAATTCCAGACTCAAATGCTCCGGAGGCAGAGGCAGAGGCAGGTGGACCCCTGTGAGTTTGAGGCCAAGCTGGTCTACAGTTTGAGTTTCAGGACAGCCAGAGCTATACAGAGAAACCACGTGTGAAGAATTAACCCCAATGAAAAAAGCTACAGAATCAAACATTGTGCTTGTAGAAGAGCATCATTGTCAAAGACAATGGGGACTCAAAAGTAAGGCAATAGAATACATCCAAACAGATCTGATGTCATTCTATCTTTATAGCTCTAGATAATTTTTGGACTTATCTTTTTAATTCCCATGAAAGTAGACAACCAGGACTTTAGTATGTATTTTATAAAATATAGAAAAATTTGAGTAGAAATGACACTCTTATGTTCTAACCTTTCTAACCTAATAATAATATGACATACCTTGCATTGTAGTTAGGCTTATAATTCTCTCAATAATGTGTAACCTTAAGCTATAAAAGCTTTTATTGCACAAATATTTTTATAGTTATGTTCAAACAATAACTGTTTTCACAGTAATTTCAATACTTTCACTTGATTTTTATTATTTGTATTTTCTGGAAACGCAGCGGAATTTTTATGTAGCCTTATTAATATTAATTATTAATGATGCTATGGGCTGAATTTTTTATAATTTTTATTCATAAAGGTTTTGCACACATAGTCAGACATTTTCACCTATAATATCCATATACAACAAATGTTATATTTTTGTACTGTTCAACTTTTTCATATCCTTAGAAAAATGGCTGACAAAAGGAGGAGAGTTGTGAAAAGTTAAGTATTGCCTTTTTTACTTAAGTCATATTTTGCTAGAGAATAAATGAAATGAGTCCTGTCCTCTGTAGGCATTAATAAAATTAAGTGAGTTTATCTTATTTTCGTTCCAATGATACAGAAAGAAAATTTAGACTGATAAATGTATGTTTACCCCTGAAAATTTGTTTTGATTTGCCATACCTTTACTACATTTCTCCATAGTGAGAACCTTTATTCACAAATTCCAAAATGTAGAAATTATATAGGACTTTAAAAGGAATTTTTAGGGTTTATATAATTAGAAAAATAGGCTCGAACTTCAACTTCACTCTATTGATTTCAGCACCAATGTTACACTGATTTTATAAAATAATAGAAGAATGCATTTTCTTTCCTACATTTTAAAATATTTTGCATAACATTTGTAGGATATGTTCCTTGGTTAACAATAACTCCTTTACAGATTCTTTCTATTAAGACATTGACTTCTATAATTATCAGATTTATTTTCTTTTAAATTCTGTCTCTCTCTCTCTGTCTCTGTCTCCGTCTCTCTCTCTCTCTCTCTTTCTCTCTCCCTCTCTCTGTCTCTCTCTCTCAGTGTGTGTGTGTGTGTGTGTGTGTGTGTGTGTGTGTGTTTGGCATGCAAGTGCCAATAGAATCCAGAAGAGGGTATCAGGTCCTCTGGAGCAGAATATTGGTGGTTGTGAGCTGCCTGAAATGGGTTCTGGAAATTAGACTCTGGTCCTCTGCAAGAAGAGTAAGAATTCTTAAGTGATGACCATTTCTCTAACCCCTAGAAAGATGTTTATATTTAATAACAGCTTTACCAATACATAATACACCACATAATATACTCTTATTCAAACATGCAATTAACTAATTTTTAGTATTTGTGAATTAGAAAATTATAATTACAATATATTTGAGAACATCATTGCCTCAAAGAAATTCTAGACCCAGTAACAGCTACTTTATATTTATTTCCAAATCCTCCAGATATCATCAGTCACTAATCCTACTCTGTAGACTTCCTTTTCATAACATTTCACATAAATGAGACACATAGCTTTGTAACACTAAGTATGTTTAGTGTTTTCAAGGTTCATTTCTATTGTAACATGTTGATACTTTATTTCTTTTTCTTATAAAATACTACCCCATTACATGGAAATACATTGTTGTATTTAACCACTCATAAACCATTAGATATGTGGATATGTACATCAATTTTGTTGCTATGAATGATGATTCCTTTAGCAGTTATATACTGTCTCTTATTTGGATACTGGCATCAGCATTTATTTTCCTAAGCATCAAACTTTGAATGTTCTTATTTATCCTTTTTTTTTTTTTTTCCGGCAAAGAGTCTCTGTGTAGCCATGGCTGTCCTTGACCCACTTTGTAGACCAGGCTGGCCTCAAACTCACAACAATCTGCCTGCCTCTGCCTCCCAAGTGCTGGGATTAAAGGCATATGCTACCATGCCCAGCTATTTTTGTCTTTTGATGTCAGTCTCTATAAGTCAATGTGGTTTTGTATTCTGCTTGCCTGATGAATAAAATGTATCATTCATGACATCTTTTGGTGCTCATCATACAATTATTTTCTTGTGCTTATTTTGAAATAATGCTTTTTTTTTAATTTGTAAATTTATCTTGATAAAATGAGTTTTGTCTTTACATAGTTTACATACATACCCACTATCAAATGTTTGATTTTTAAATATCAATATAAAGCAGTTTGGTTTTTGAGAAGAGGCAATGGACTTGAATGTTACTATGGTTTACAATAGAACTTTAAAGTCTATTCAGTAAAATGATTAAAATCTACCTATGGTGCAAGGTCTAAAATTCAGCCCACTCTTCCATTCTCCTATGGCATCTATTGAAAGCACACCCTGAGTGGTCTAATGACAAGCTCTCCTCCCACACTCTCTTTTGTGTAGTCCCTGAGCAAAGGACACAGGCACAATTCCAGTTTCTTTCTGAATAGCAGTTTCAGTTCTCTTACTCCCACACTCCTGTTACTGCACCCTGCTTAGAGGAAAAGCCTTCATTGCCATCTGTGGCACACAGTATTCTCCTCGCAAAGACTCTGGATATCTACTGTTAGGACCCTGCCACTGATATCATCTCTGCTTCACTATTTGAGTGAATATAAGGAAACAATTGGTATGATAAACAAAGTAACCTGACCTAATCTAGGTCAGCTTGTCCTGCATGTTTCAATCCACTGCTCTTGCTATTTAACACATACTGCAATTCACAAAAGAACAGCTGGACAAAACTACGGCATGCGAACAAAGGGAGTAGTTTAACAATCTGGAACTTCAACTGGTTTAATCTATATGCCTATCCTCTTTTAATATGGAAGTTAGCAAATGAAACTCTTACCTTCATGTAATGCTGCACTAAGAAATCTATTACCAATCTAACTGAACTGCAGGTATAACTGTATTAAGCAAAGTTACTTCCTTTGGCAACCACTTTATAAGCCTCTTTATATTCAAAACGTCCTGAGACATATCCAGGAACCAAAAGCAATGGGATACTCTTGCCTA
This sequence comes from Acomys minous, assembly GCF_964271855.1. Taxonomy (NCBI): domain Eukaryota; kingdom Metazoa; phylum Chordata; class Mammalia; order Rodentia; family Muridae; genus Acomys; species Acomys minous. The sequence continues at coordinate 75,404,466 of NC_140489.1, forward strand.
GACTAGTTTTGGGTGCATGCAAAGTTAAGGCAAGCTGTCCTCTGAATGAACTTTTAGGAAGAATCTTATTTATCATCTTATATCTATGCATATGGAAGTGCAGATATGATTAAATAAGAGACATTATGGATATAATCAGTGAAAAAACTCCTATATAATCCTCACCTATTACTCAAAATAGAAGAGCACCTAAACTGTGCTACAGGCAACCCAACTCTTCCTTTTATTAGATCTGGTAAAAAGAAATCCCAGGCAATGACATTCATTCTTGTGCTCTACTGTTATATTTGATAATACATATCTTTATTCTTTTTGTGCTGTCAGTTTCTTTTGAATAAACTTTTATTGATAGTTTGCAGTCTATATGATTTGTTTTAATTTTTTGAAAAAAAAAAGTCTAAGAACCTAAAAACACCTAGCCCAAATATGATGGCTCATTTTATGTTAACTTGACACAAGGTACAGTCATCAGAAAAGAGGGTGCCTCAATTGAAAAATATGCTTCCATATGGTCAGGATGTAGGCAAAACTGTAGAGAATTTTCTTAGTTAAGGATTGATGGAGGAGGGCCCAGTCCATTGTGGTTGGTGGTATCCCCTGGGCTGTTAGTCCTGAGTTTTATAAAAAAGCAAATCATAAATAAGTCAGTAAGCAGCACCTTGCCATGGCTCCTGCATCAGCTCTTGACTCCAGGGTCCTTCCCTGACTGAGTTCCTACTCTGAGTTCCTCCAATGATGAACCCTTTCCTTCCCATTTTGCATTGGTCATTATGTTTTACCATATCAATAGTAACCCCAACTAAGACAGCAACAATGGTAAGCAAACAAGCAAACAAACCAGCATATTGCAGTGCACTTTAAGGTTTCACTTAGAAACCAGAGTCGTAAACTGACTGCTTCTGGCAAAACTGTCAGGTCTATGCTGTGCTCTTTGTGTTAATCTGAGCTCTCACTTTAAAAGTGGTGGGACTAGAAGGAGTGGTGGGAGGGGGCTGGGATCAGGCTGTAAAGTGAATAAATAACAAATAAATGGGGAAACGTAGTGACAATTCAATGCCTCCATTTGTAGAAGGATCATTCAATGTGCAACTATGACACAGCAAAGGCAATAGTTCAAGCATGATTTCAGTCCTTGATGCTCAGTCTCAATATGCCAACCACCATCTTTGGAGGAACCACTAACCTAAGTGATAGTGATTTGGGAGTCTCTGAAACAATTAATAAATGAATCATAGCAGTGTTATAGGACCCCTTAACAACCAAAACACACAAGCATACCTACAGATCTCTCTCTCTCTCTCTCTCTCTCTCTCTCTCTCTCTCTCTCTCTCTCTGTCTCTCTCTTTCTCTCTCGTTCTCTCTCTCTCTCTCTCTCTCTCTCTCTCTCTCTCTCTCTCTCTCTCTGTATGTGTATACAAGTTGGTATAACAAAAACATTCAAAATTGGAAGGAAAGAAAATATAGGCAATTAGTGGAATAAAGGGCCTGAGGTGAGGAGAGAAGGGAGAGAGAAAATAAACAAAAAGAAAAACTGAGCAAAAAGGTCAAAAATTGACCCACAAAGGAATCCAAAATTTACTAGAAGAATTCACACAAGGAAAAGGGTAAAAGGTGCAGGAGCAGGAGCTGACTAACCCCTGTACTTCTGTAATACAGATCATTGATTGGATTTAGCTTCTTCCAAAATGTACTAATTGGTGAAATTTCAAGGCCTTAATTATTACTAGAGGTTCTACAAATTTAAGCATTGAGACAGCCACAATTTTTGAAGAGGTATTAAACATAAGATAGCTTATGAACAGGTTTGACTTGAATATCAATACTGCTCTTCTCTCTGCTCCCAGAGATAGTCTTTAGATAAATAATCTTCTTCTTCTACAGCCATATTCCTCCAAAAACTTGCCCATAATTAATATTAAGAATCTCACGTGTATGGACACAAGCAGATGCCCATCAAACATCATTAGATGAAGTGTTATTGGCAACCTAACTAATATCTACAGAATATTTCACCCAAGCATAAAAGAATATACTGTATTCTCAGTACATTATAGAATATTCTCCAAAATTGACCATATACTCAATCACAAATCAAGTCTCAACAGATACAAAAAAATTGAAATAACCCCTTGTATCTTAACAGATCACTAGAGATTAAAGCTGGACTTCAAAGAAAAAAAAAACCCAACAGTTGACCAACTTATGAAAACTGAAAAACTCTCTACTCGATGACCAGTGGGTCAAGGAAGAAATATGAAAGAAATTAAAGTCTTTCTAGAATTCAATGAAAGTGAACTTAACATATGGCCAAACTTATGGGACAAATTTAAAGCAGTGCTAAGAAGAAAGTTCATAGTATCAAGTGCCTTGAAAAATAAATTTGTGAGACCTCATACTATTTACTTAACACCACACCTGAACGTTCCAGAACAAAAAGAAGGAAACACACCAAAGAGGAGTAGATTCAGGGCTAAAATTATTAAAATAATAAAATAGAAACAAAGAGAACAATAAAAAAGAATCAAGAAACAAAATTTTTTCTTTGAGAAAATCAACAAAAGAAAAACTCTCATCCAAACTAACAAAAAATGCAGAGAGAATATCCAATTGCTAACATCAGAAATGAAAAGGGTGACATAAAGACACTAAGGAAATGCATACAATCATTGACTCTTAATTAAAAAACACAAAAACAATAACAACAACAAAAATACGTACTCCACAATATTGGAAAATATAATTTTTCAATTGTCAAGAAATAGGAAAAATTTCCTGACAGATACCACACCTGAAATTTAAATCAAGATTAGATAGTCAATCTATAGAGATCTATAACCTCCAAGGAAATAGAAACAGTCATTAAAAATCTCCCAACTAGGTGAAAGAAAACAGCCCAGGGTTGGATGGTTCTAGCATACAATTCTACAATACTTTCAAAGAAGTAATAGCGATACCCCTCAAATTATCCCTCAATCAAAATAGAAATGGAAGGAATATTGCCAAATTCATTTTATGAGGCTGTGGTCACTCTGATACACAAACCACACATAGATTCAACAAAGAAAGATAATATAAAAGCAATTTCCGTCATGAACATTGATGTAAAAATAATCAATAAAATACTCACAAACCAAGCCCAAGAATACATGCAAAATATATCATACAGTTGAATAATTAGGCTTCATCTCAGAGATTCAGGGATGTTAAAACAACAACAACAACAACAACAACAAACTATCAATGCAATCCACCATAGAAAGAAACTGAAAGAAGAACACCACATGATCATCTCATTGGGTACCAAAAAAACTTTGACAAAGTCCAACACCCATTCATTATAAATGTTGTGGAGAGATTATGGATACAGCGCACATATCTAAACACAATAAAGTCAATATAGCAATCTGATATGTTAAATTAAAAGGAGAGATACTTAAAGGGATTCTGCTAAAGCCAGACACAAGACACAGCTGTGCACTCTTTCCATATCTATTAAATGTACTACCTGAAGTTTCAGTTAGAGCAATGAGACAACTAAAGGAGATCCAGGGGGATAAATATTGGAAAATATGTTAAAGCATCTCTATTCACAGATGATTTGATAGTATACATATATGACCCCAAAAATTCCAACAGGAAACTCCTACAGCTGATAGACACCTTTAGTAAAGTGACTGGATAAAAAATTAAGTTAAAAAAAAACAGCCCTCCTTTTTTTCAAATTGTAAATGGACTAAGAAAGAAATTAGGGAAATAATATTCTTCACAAAAGCCACAAATAATATAAAGTATCTTGGTGTAACTTGAAGAAGCAAATAAAAGACTTGTATGAAAATAGCTTCAACATTTTGAAGAGAGGAATTGAAGAAGATATCAGAAGATGCAAATATCATACATGCTTATTAATCTGTAGGATTAGCATGGTAAAAATAATCATCTAACAACAGAAAACCTATCAAAATTTCAACACAACTTTTTACAGACTTCAAAGGACAATGCTCAACTCCATATGGAAAATAAAAACCTTAGGATATTAAAGAAACTCAGCACAATAAAAGAACTTCTAGAAGTATCAACACCCCTGTTTTCAATCTGAACTATAGAGATGTAATAATAAAAACTGCAAACGAAAGTCACTTCTGCGTTGCCATATACTGCAGAGGCTGTCCAGATCATTAAGGCAAAGTGCTCAATGGTGAATGAGGTCATGTTCTCACTGGAACTTAAAGAGCACATAAAAGAAAACAATTGTACCTGAAGACTGAGTATGAATCAGTTAAATCAGTGCTGCTCAAGCTTGGCTGGATTTTGGAATGGCTTAAAACTACTAAGCTCAGGCTCCATGTCCTGATTCTAGTTTTGGAACTGTGATGTGGTCTGATTATAAGGATTTAAAAATGCCCTGGTTTCAGAATACTGCCAAAGGTTGAGAGTATTTGTACTGAGTTTTGTCTATAGTTTTCTCATCTACAACGTAGGAAATCTTGCTCCCATAATTACCTCACAATAATACCATGGATACAAAGAGATAACACTGAGAGTGTTGGTGTTGTGGGACAAAATGCTGCAGAAATGTATCTGTTGTATCTGTTGTATCTCAACTGCAGATGTGATCAAGAAAACAGGTGTAATTGAATTTGTTGTTATCAGAGGAGCTCTTGTGTTACTCTTGGAAGATGCATGCAGGGATGGAGCAAACATTAATTACTATTACTTATATTCACTATGTTCTCCTTTCCTACCTGAAATAGGCTGTTATAATTATTTGGGTTTTCATAGGAAAGAAGAAATATTAAGGCTAAATTCTGTAATGTTCATTCGCTCATATTTCATTAAAAATTCATATAAAGAATAAAAACTGCATGGTATTGGCATAAAAATAGACCTGATGATTAATGAAATAAAATCAAGAACCTAGATATAAATCCACACACCCAAGGACAGCCAATTTTTGATAAAGAAGCCAGAAAATTACAATGGGGGAAAAGCATCTTCAAAAAATTGTGCTGGTGTAACTACATCTGCATGTAGTAGAAGGCCAATAGATCTAACCGTCATCCTGCCAAAACTCAAATCCACATAAACCCAGATACACTAAACATGAAAGAAGATAAAGTGCAGAATAACTTTCAATTCCTTGGCACAGGAGTCAACTTCTTGAATAGAACACCAATAGTGAATGCACTAAAATTAACAAATAATAAATGTGACCTCATGAAGCTGAAAAGCTTCTGTGAATAAAAAGACCCAATCAATTGGACAAAATGTCAGCCTACACAATGGAAAACTATTTTCACAAACTTCACATCTGAAGGAGGGCTAATATCCAAAATAAATAAAGAATTCAAAAAACTAGCTATCAACAAACCAAACAATCCAATGAAAAAAAGAGGGTACAGGTATAAACAAGAATTCCTAACAGAGTAATCTCAAATGGTGGAGAGGTATTTAAATAAATAAATGTTCAACATCCTTAGTTAACAGGGAAATGCAAATTGAAATTTCTCTGAGAGTCTATCTTATACCTGTCAGAATAGCTATGATCAAAAAAACAAGTGATAGCTCAACTGGTGGGGATATAAAGTAAGGAGACACTCCTCCACTGCTGGTGGGAGTACAAACTCATAAAGCCACTTTGGAAATCTATATGGTGGTTCTTCAGAAAATGGTGAACCAATCTACCTCAAGACCCAGCTATACCACTCCTAGGCATATATCTAAAGGACACTGCATCCTACCACGAAGGTACTTCCTCCACTATGCCCATGGCAGCTTTATTCATAATAGATAGAAACTTGAAACAGCCTACATACAACTCAAGGGGATAATGGATTTTAAAAAATGTGATGCATTTACACATTGGAGTATTACTCAGCTGATGGAAAAAAATCATGAAATTTGTAGGCAAATATATCAACTAGAAAAAAAATCATCCTGAGTCAAGTAACCCAGACAAAAAAAACCAAACATGGTATGTCTTCACTTATATTAGCTGTAGAGTAAATGATAATCATGTTTCAATTTACACACCCAAAGAGGCTAAATAACAAGGAGGCTCAATAGAGTCACATAGTCTTCTTGAGTAGATGAAATAGAACATATTTCATGGTTGGACTGAGGGCAGGTAGGCATGGGAACAGGAAGGATCATGTAGGGGTGTAGAGATAGAGATTATTGGAGAGACTTCTGGAATTGGGGGTCATTTGGGGGCAAGCTATAAACATAGTGCAATAGAAACTCCCAGGAATCTATGAGGGTGACCCTATAAGAGTCCTAGTTGGAGAATAAAGAGCTGAAACTGGCCGTCATCTGTAACCAGGCAAGGCTTCCAATGGTAGGACTGGGACACCAACACAGCCACAAAACTTTTGACCTACAACATGTCCTGCCTGCAAGTTGTAAAGGGGTAAAGGTGATGCAGAAGTTGTGGGAATGGCCAATCAATGACTGCTCCAGATTGAGACCCATATCTTGTGAAGTAGTCCACACTTGATACTTGACATTATATCCAAGGTCAAGAACCAAATGCCAGAAAGCCCAAAGACCTAGATAGAACCAAACATGATAAAAAAAAAAAAGGAAAAGAAAAGAAAAGAAAAGGAAGGAAGAAAGGAATGAAAGAAGTGAAAAGAAGAGAAGAGAAAAGAAAAGAAAGAAAAAGAAGTCAGTGGATCCCTAATAATATTCTGCTATACGCAAGACTGTACCCTAGCATAACTCTCATCAGAGAGGCTTCATTCAGCAATTGATGGGAGCAGATGTGGATACCATTAGCTAAACATTAGGAAGATGTCAAGGAATCCTGCTAAAGAGTTGAAGAAAGGATTGTAGAAGCCATAGGAGACAAGGATATCACAAGAAACATCACAGCATCAAGTAACCTGGGCTCATAGTGGCTGACAGAGACTGGACCAAAAATCAGGACCCTGTATGGATCAGAGCTACATCCTCTGCATATGTGTTATGTTTCTGTAGCTAGATGGGACTCCTAACAGTGGGAACAGGAGCTGTCTGACTCTTTTACCTGCTTTTGGAAATCTTTTTCTTTGATTTGATTGCCTTGTACTGCCTTAATATGAGGGGTTGTACCTAGTCTTATTTGCAACTTGGCATGCTATATTTTGTTGATATCACTGGAAGGCCTGCCTTTTTTTTTAAAGGGAAATGGAGAAGTAGTGGATCTGTGGAGGGTGTGAGAACTAGGAAGTGAAGTGAGGAACCAGGGTTAGGGTTTAATATATGAAAGAAGAGTAAGTTAAAAACATATTGCATAAAATTGACACATTTATTGGGGGTCATGTGCTTAGTCAATTTGCTTCTGTACTGAAGGAATATGCTGATATTTGCCATCTATGTGGTAGTCAGCTGTAGGGTCCCAGGCATGTGTGATGTGGCTCTATTTGTGTCAAGTCAAAATTTTTACATTATGTAGTACACTATAAAGAAGTTTTTTAAAATCCAAGAATAATAGAGAAACTTTCACACTTTTCTATTTTTACTTACAAACAACAAATAAATAATATTGCTGGTGATATCATGTAAAATTAATGAGAGTAAACATCAGAGAAGCTTAAATCATTTTATTATTACATTCAATTTATTGTGCTTATTGTAGATGAGAGTTGACAAGAATTATGCTGACAGATGAACTTAGAGGCATGGGTAATGGCTTGTAGTATGTGGAGATCCCTGCAGAGTCCTTTAGGGAAATTATTATTATTCAAATTGAGAACTTATATTTGATGCAGTTGGAAGAGCAAATGGAAGCTGGCTTGTAGGAATACAATTAGGGGTATGATAGACTGCTCTGGCATTCAGAGTCCAATCTACAGAAGCAGTGAAACTAAATAGAAGGTCAGTGGTTTTGACAATAGGCATCATCCTCATCTAACAGCTCTGAGGACAGCTTGATGACTTAACAAGAGTGTTATATATTCTAACTGAAGAGGGATTGCACTATACTCTACCAAGAAAGAAGTGTGTCCTTAATTTAGAGAAGAAAAAAATGACTTTGAAAGTCACAGTGATCTAGAAGCCCTATGTTTTTAAAAACACCATAAGACAAACTTTTATGCTAAAAACTTAAAATAATTGAATTAACTTTATTCTATAAAAACTATCTGAAAATACATGATTTTACATTAAAAGGTATTTTGTTTTGTGGGCAAATAGAGCAGAACAAGACAATTATTATACTTAGTGGATTTTGAAAATATAAAAATAATAATATAAATCATAGCTCTAAAGAACTGAATATGTCCAGTATATACATAATGAGTTATGGATGGTAGACCCATAAGGTTTGGTTATTTCAATAAGCCAAAAGCAAACAATGGAAAAAAGATAGTATCTTCAACAAAGGTTTTGGTCTAACTGGATGACTACTTGTAGAAAAATACAAACATACCCTTATTTATCACCTAAACAAAACTAAACTCCAAGTGGATTAAAGACCTCAACTTAAAACCAAACACACTAAATCTATTAGAAGAAAAAGTGAGTAAGAGCCTTGAGCTCATTGGCACAGGAGACAACTTTCTGAACTGAAAGCCAATAACTCAGGCTCTAAGATCAACACTTAATAAATGGGACCCAATGAAACTGGAAAGCTTCTGTAAAGCAAAGAACATTGTCACCAGAACAAAAGGACAGCCTACAGACTGGGAAAAAAATCTTCACCAATCTGACATCTGAACAAGGGCTAATATCAAAAATATATAAAGAACTCAAAAAATTAAACACCACCAAACCAAATAACCTGGTTTAAAAAAATGGGGTACAGAATTAAACAGAGAATTCTCAACAGAGGAATATTGGATGGCCATTCCGAAATTCTCAATGTCCCTAGTCATTGGGGAAATGCAAATCAAAGACACTCTGTTATTCTATCTTACACAAGACAATATGGCTGAAATAAAAAACTCAAGTAACAGCACATGTTCATTGGTGAGGATATAGGAAAAGGGGAACACTCCTCCATTGTTGTTGGAAGTGCAAACCAGTACAACCACTTTGGAAATCAATCTGGTGCTTCCTCAGAAAATTTAGAATAATTCTACCTGAAGACCCAGCCATACCACTCCTGAACATATACACAAAAGATGATCCACCATACCATGAGGACAGTTGCTCAACTATATTCACAGTAGCTTTATTCATAATATCCAGAATCTGGAAACCACCATAGATGTTAACTTAAGAATGGATAAAGAAACTGTTATACATTTACACAACGGAATACTATTCAGCTTTTAAAAATAAGGAAATGTTGAAATTTGCAGGCAAATGGGTGGAACTACAAGAGATCATCCTCAGTGAGGTAACCCAGACCCAGAAAGACACACATGGTATATACTCATTCATAAGCGGATGTTAGCCACATAATACAGGATAACCACACTATAATACAGAGACTGATGCACCAACCAAGGACCATGTATGATATGGACCTAGACCCTCTCCTCAGATGTAGTAGATAGGCAGCACAGTGTCCTTCTGGATCCCACAATATAGGGAATAGGGACTACTTCTGACATGGTCTCTGATCCCCATCCACGTTTATCACTACCTCTTGGTGGGGCTGCCTCTCCAGGCCACAGAGGAAGAGAATACAGGTAGTACAGATAAGCCTTATTAGGCTGAGATTAGATGTTAGGGGAGCCGTGCTCCCTTTTCTGAGGACTAGAGGAGGGAGGGAGAGTATATGAGGAAGGAAGGGCGGTATTGGGAGGTAAAGGGTGAGTTGGCTAAAGTGAAAAAAATTTAAAAAAACACACAAAAAATATTTTACAATAGCAGTTTTGTAAAATTCTCCTTTCATTGTTCCTTTCCAAATTCTTTCACTCTATATCTCATATATTTTTAACAATATTCAAAGGGTTCATTTTTAATCTCAAAAACCCCAATTTCTGAAAACCTTCTGGGTGTCCTGAGAGCAAATAGATTGAATATATAGAATCCAGTCATTCATGGCTTAGCATAGCTTCTCTTATTGGAATGAAGAAGTAATTTAGATTTGAGGGAATATATACAACTACCCAGAATTCAGGTATACAAATATATATATGTTTTTTCATTCCTTTGAAAGACTGAGCATGGTTCAAATTTTCCCTTGTTAAGAACTGCCCTCCTAGGCACCACTGAGACAGATGTCTAAGTGGAAAATAGCATTAGAACACATTTAATTTGAAGCATGCCATTATTTACACCACTATCAACAAAAATTTGAATTTATTCATGTTCCTCAATTTCATTTTGTGATTGAAATAACTAATATTAAAATTTCCCATGGATTTTAGGTATATTGCCTTAGTTTGGAGGATGGAGATATACATTAGGATATGATAGAAAACATAAAAAAAAACTATTTGGGCATTTTAGTGAACTAGTAAATCTTAGAAGACTATACATATCTAAAGCAGTGTGAAGTCATTGGGCAAAAGACTGTGAAAACACACATGATGTTCTGAAACGTATGCATGCAGGCAGAGAAAATAATTCAGCAGGTATCTGTCTCCAACAACCAAAATGACAGGCCCTTAAGGAATAGCACAGAGTGTTCAAGGAAGAAGCGTAACATACTCCACTTCTGACATCAAGATTTGCCGTTTCCGTATCACTTAATTTTCAGCCACCTGAAATTTGTGTATGACTTCCAGTTCATGTTTAGCATTTAATTATAGCTCAGATACCATGATCTTACATATTAACTTGTCGATTTCTATCAGGTGGGAATGGATAGTCCCAAGGTTATGGTTTTATTGTCATGTAAGATATCAACTAGAATTATAGCTTAATTCATTATATCCTCACCTCTTCCTCCTCCTCCTAATCCTGTCCTCCTTATTCTCTAGCTATATGCGCAAGGCTTATGAGGGCTTTGGGAATGAACTTTACTATGTCAGTGATCTCCTCATTAGTTCGCTACAAATCCTTCAGATTTCTAGATATAGTCCTAATTGCTGCCCATACCTCTCATTTTAGTTTTACTTAGGCTCTTGTGCAGCTTTAATATTATGACCTGAACATGTGACAGTCTCCATGGAGATTATGAGGCTCTGTGCTTTTGTTTATTGAAGGACATTCACTTGATGGTTATTTTGGTGTCTATCATGTATGTGTTCTTTGCTACTTAGGAATTTAATGCAACGTAGAGGACATTCTGTGTTCTCTAGAAAGGAGAGAGCTGGCTTGAGATCAGTGTCAGTAAGATTTTGCTGTGAGTGACATTATGTGAGGGTCTTGTACAGGGGAACCATGTAATCAACCAATGACCTACACTTATAGCACATTCCATATTTTTCCTTTGTGTGTGGCTCAGGCAGACATAAATCTACAAGTACTGTTATGACTGCATACTTGTGACAGAAAAATAACTATAAGCCTTATAGTTAGCTTGACATACATTATTTGAAACATGTCAGTAAATTACATTATAATCTTTATATAGAAGTGTTGTTTTATTTATGAAGAATAATAAATAAAATTTTAGAGACTTGAACAATGCTCAGATGATCAACCACATCTTTAATTTTTGAAACCCCAAATATGCCAGCATTTTAATAATTAATGTGGGTGGAGAAGGCACGCTATAGGTAAAGGCACCCAACAACAAATCTGACACCACAAAGAACCTTAGAAGCCACATGATAGAAGGAAATAGTCAACTCACACAAGGTGCCTCTGATCTTTGTGGTAGACATTACATAGATGTAAGTGGACTGGAAGAAGGTTGAGTTTATAATAAATCAACTGCTGCAATACCCCAGTAATCTGTTATTCCACTGTTCCATCAATTCAAGAATGAACTAATTCACTGACGAGAGAGAAGCCATCACAAATAAAGATGTTTGACTTCTGTTCCCATTTGAATCCCTTGCTCTTCTTCAGTTGTCATGTTCTCTGGTGAAGAATAGGAATGTAGAGAATGCACAAACTTGTCTTATTCCTGATTCTAGTGGAAATGCTTTAAGTTTCCATCCAAGACTACTGACTTGTTGTACATGCCTTGATTCTGTTGAGGTATGTTCCTTGTATTTCTAATCTCTCTAAGACTTTTACCATAAAGGAATGTTGGATTGTGTCAAAGACCTTTTCTGAATCTAATGAGATGATTGTGTCATTTCTGTCTTTAAGTCTCTTTATGTGGTAGTTTACATTTGCTAATTTACATATGTTGAACCATTCCTTTATCTCTTGGAAGAAACCAACTTGAAAATGATGGACAGTCTTTTTAATGTGCTCTTGAATTCAGTTCAGAAATAACTTATTGATAATATTTTTCTATTTGTGTTTACAACAAAAATGGGTATGTAAGGGTTTTCTGTGTTGTTTTGTTTGTTTGTTTGTTTTGGTTGGTCTTTGTGTGATTTTGATATCACAGTAATAGTGGCTTTGTAAAACGAATTAGAAACAATCTTTTCACTTTCTATTTTGTAAAACAATTAGATGTACTGTGTTAATTTTTCTTTGAAGGACATTCCTGTGGAGGAATGTCTTGAGTGGATGTAACAACTGTCAATAAAGTGCTGTTTAGCCAATCAGCTGGGCAGAAGAACAGGAAGTGGAAGGTGGGACTTCCTGGAGAGGGGGAGGAGCAAAGAATTGACAGTTGAGGGGAAGAGAGGGTTGTTGACAATTGATGAGAAAAGGAAGAGAGAAACCTCCGAGGATCAGATAGGCAAGGCTTGGGATATATGTATGTTATGAGGTTTAGAGTAGTTTATTTTAGTTTATGAGTAGATTAGTATCAGTGTATATTCTGCCCAGTGTAGTGCTTGTAACTTTAAATATGTTTCAATCTCTGTGTCAGTTATTGGCTTCCTAGGCCAAATAGATAAATTTAATGTAACATATCACCCTGGCTAATTTTTTGTTAAAGGTTTAATTTTACTGGTTCTATTTCACTAAGTATTATGGGCCTATTTAAGTTGTTTATTTTATATTAATTTAACTTTGGTATATTGTATATATAAAGATACTATATGGATCTATTTCTTTTAGGGCTGATGGAGTACAGTTTTTTTTAATTAATTAAGTTATTTATTTACTTTACATCCTGATCACAGCTTTCCCTTCCACCTCTCTGACAAGTCCCTCTTTCTCACCTCATTTCTCCCATTATCCTCCTGTTCACTCTTTATTCTCAGAAAGGAGAGGTAGGGCTCTCATGGATATAAACCAGCCTTGGCATATCAAGTTGCAGTAAGTCTAGGAACATCTATTGAGGCTAGACAAGGCAGCCCACTTAGGGCGAAGGGATCCAAAGGCAGGCAATATAACCAGAGACAAGTTCCACTTTAGGAGTGCCCATTTTCCATCCACACCCTGTGTCTACTCTATTTCTTCTTCTCAGGGAAATTCAAGCATTCTTCCTTGGGTCCTCCTTTTTACTTAGCTTCTTTGTATCATTGGTTTGTAGCATTGTTATTCTATACTTTATGAATAACATCTACTTGTAAGTAAACACATACTATTTCTAGGTCTGTGTTAGCTCAGTCAGGATGTTATTTTCTACACTAAACCATTTGCAAATTTTATGATGTCATAGTTTTTAATAGCTGAGTAATATTTCATTTTGTAAATGTACCTCATTTTCTTTATCTACTCTTAGGTTGAGGAACATCTAGATTGTTTCCAGTTTCTGGATATTACAAATAAAGTTGTTGTGAACATAGTTGACCAAGTGTCCTTCTGGTATGGTGGAACTTCTTTAGGATATATGCCCAGGAGGGATATAGCTGGGACTTGAGGTAGAACTGTTCCTAATTTTCTGAGAAACTGCCAAATTGATTTCCAAAGGAGTGTTCAACATTGCTTACTCCACATCCTCACCAGCCTGTGCTATTATTTGAGGTTTTGAGCTTAGCCTTTCTGACAGGTGTAAGACAGAGTTCTTTTGATTTGCGTTTCCATGATGACTAAGGGGGCTGAACATTTTTCAAGTGCTTCTCGGTCATTAAAGATTCTTCTGTGGAGTTCTGTATCCCATTTTTAATTGTGTCATTTGGTTTGGTGATTGCTAGTTTCTTGAGTTCTTTGTGTATTTTGTATATCAGCCCTCTGTCAGCTGTGGAGTTGGTGAAATTCTTTTCACATTCTGTAGGTTGTTGTTTTGTTCTTTTTTACAGTGTCCTTTGCCTTACAGAAGCTTTTCAGTTTTGGGACGTCTGATTTATTAATTGTTAATCTTAATTCTTTTCACGAAGTTATCTCCTGTGCCATGCACTCAAGAATATTCCTAACTTTTTCTTCTAAAAGATTTAGTGTATCATGTTTTATGTTGAGGTCTTTGTTTTTAGCTATTCTGGGTTTTCGCTTTTTTTCCATATGAAGTTGGGTATTGTCCTGTAAAAGTAGGTTAAGAATGGTATTGTATTTTTAGATTGTTTTTTGTAGAGTGGCCATACATACTATGTTAAACCTATGTATCCATGAGCATAGGAGATCTTCAGCAACAGAAACTACAGAAAGCCTACAGGCTGATGGAAATTGAACAACTCTGTACTCAATGACCAGTGGGTCAAAGAAGAAAAACAGAAAAAAACTTTCTAGAATTCAATAAAAATTAATGCATAACATACCCATAGTTATGGTACAAATTGAAATCAGTGCTAAGAAAGTTTATAGCATTACATGCCTTCACAAAGAAATTAGTAGACCTCATAATAGTGACTTAATTGCACAACTGAAATCTCTAGAAAAAAGGAAGCAAGGAGGAGATGACAAGAAATAATCAAACTTGAGGCTAAAATCAATAAAATAGAAACAAATATAAAGAATCAATGGAACAAAGACTTGGTTCTTTGAAAATAACATGATAGACAAACTGCTGGCCAAACCCAATAAAAGATAAAGAGAATATTCAAATTCATAAATCAGAAGTGAAAATAGGAACATAACAACAAATGCCAAGGACATCTACCAAATCATTACCTACTACTCCTGAAAACTTTACTCCATAAATTAGGAAATCTAAACAAAATTATCTGGTAATATATATGGGATTATTTCAGTTTTCTTGTACCTATTGAGACTTGCTATGTGACTGAGTCTATGGCCAATATTGGAGGTGCTGAGAACAAGGTGCACTCTCTTATGTTTGGGTGAAATGTTCTGTAGATATCTTTTAGGTCCATTTATCATTATGTTTATTAGTTCCACTATTACTCTGCTTAGTTTCCGTCTAGACAACTTGTCCATTGGTGGGAGTGGAGTGTTGAAGTCTCCTACTATTAATGTGTAGGGTTTGTTGCAACATTTAAACTTCAGTGATGTTTGTTTAACAAATTGGATGCCCTTGCTTTTGGTGCATACATTTTCAGAAGTGAGATGTCATCTTGGTGGACTTTTCCTTTGATGAGTGTGAAGTATCCTTCTTTGTCTCTTTTGGTTAATTTTGGCTTGATGTGTATTTAGTTAGCTATTAGAATGGCTTGTTTCTTTGGTCCATTTGCTTGGAAAGTCTTTTTTTAGCCTTTTACCCTGAGGTAATAGCTATTTTGAATGTCTAGGTTTGTTTCTTGTGTGCAGTAGAATAGTGGATCCTATTTTCACATCCATTCTGTTACCCTGAGTCTTTTTAATGGGGAATTGAGTCCATTGATATTCCAAGATATTAATGTCCAAGTGTGTTAAGTCTTGTTTTTGCTGTTGTTGTTGGTGGAGGTGGTGTGTGTGTGTTTGTGTGTGCTTTCTCTCTTTTAGTTTGGCTGGTATAAAATTATTTTTTTCCCTGTTTTCTTGAGTGTAGTTGTCCTCCTTGAGTTAGTTTTCCTTCTAGTATTTTTTGTATGACTGGATTTGTGGATAGATATTGTTTAAAGTTGGTTTTGTCCATCTTTTCTCCATCTATGAAAGTTTTGTTAGGTATAGTATTCTTTGATGACTGCTGTGGCCTCTTAGAGTCTGCAAGATGTCTTCTCAGTTCCTCTGGCTTTTACAGTCTCTGTTGAGAAGTTGGTGTACCTGGTATATGGTCTGTTTTTATGTTACTTGGCTCTTTTTCCTTGCAGCTTTTAATATTGTTTCTTTGTTTTGTACATTTATCACTTTTATCACTATGTAGATTTTCTTTTCTGATCTTGTTTGTTGTTCTGTAAGCTTCTTATACATTTATAAGCATATATTTTTAGGTTAGGGAAATTTTCTTCAATGATTTTGTTGGAAATATTTTTTGGGTCTTAAGGAGGGAAACTTCTCTTTCTGCTATTTCTACTATTCTTAGATTTGGTCTTCACATAATGTTCCAAATTTCCTAGATATTATGTGTCAGAAACTTATTATACTTGACATTTACTTTGACCAATGTATCTAATTCTTGTCTCCTATGCCTAAGATTTTCTCTTCCATCTCTTGTATTCTTTTGATGAATCTTGTATCTATAGTTTCTGGTTTTTAATATATATATTTTCTATCTCTATCATTCCGTCAGTGTATGTTTTCTTTATTGTTTCTATTTCCATTTTCAGATCTTATTTATTTCACCTGTTTGATTGTATTTTTTCAGTATTTCTTGAAGAAATGCATTCATATCCTTCTTAAGTACATCTATCATCTGTTAAGATTGGATTTAGTGTAATTTTCTTGTGTTGTGGGTGTGTTAGGTTACTCAGGACTTATTATAGGAAAATAGGCTTTTATTGATGTGTTCCTAATCTGGCCTTTAGACATCTGGATGTCTCAGGTGCCAGCAGGCCACGAGGAATACACACAGATGCCTATATATGTATATGTGGGTGTGTGGTGGTGTTAAGACTTGCTTTATGTCATAATATGTTGGGTTTTAAAAAATAAAGTTCCATAAACTACTGAGAAGAAAGTATATTTTTTAATGTTTTGGTAGAATGCTTTGTTGATGTCTGTTAGGTCCCATTAATTAAAGACATTATTTAATTCTAATGTTTCTCTATTTAGTTTTTGTCTTAATGACTTGATTAATTGGCAAGAGTTGGATATTGTAGTCATTCATTATTATTGTCTTAGTGTAAATATGTAATTTTGGCTATAATGGGGTTTCTCATACTAAGTTGACCACCCTGGTATTTGGTGCATAAATGCTAAGAATTGTAGTATCATCTTGCTAAGTGTTTCCCATTAATGAGCAAATAGTGTTCTTTCCTATTTCTTCTGATTAGTTTTGGTTTGAAGTTTTTTTTGGGGGTGCAGCTATTAAAATGGGCTATATGCAGTTGTTTTTGTCCATTTTCTTGGAAAACCTTTTCCCACACTTTTATCTAGGTGATATATATCCTAGACGATGAGTGTGAGGTTATTTTGATGGATGCAGCAGAGGAATAGATCTTGTTTTGATTGAAGAAATAGGAACATTAAAATTGAGTTATTAATGAGACACATTTATTAATTTTTGTTATTTCGTTGTTGATTCTCTGTGTATATAGAGCTGTTTTGCATATATATATATATATATATATATATATATATATATATATATATATGTACACACACACACACATATATGTCTGTGCACCAATTAATGCTTCGTTGAAGGCACTGGATCCTCTAGCACTGGAGTAAGAAGTCATGGAACTACCATGTAGGTGCTAGGAACTGAACCTGGATCTTTCTAGAAGAGCAGGTAAAACTCTGGGTCATTAAGCCCTTGTTTCAGCCCTGAAATGTCTGGTCTTTATTAGCAAGCAATATTAAAAGGCTTTGCCCAGGCAATTGAGTTTTCAATCCCCATTTGAGCAACTGAATAATGTGTTGCTTATTTTCAATTTATCACGTTCTTGAGTTTGAAACAGTAGAGATACTTTTTGTTTCATAATAGAGGGAGCAGAGGTTCCAAAGAATGACGTTCCATGATTTGTGTATATTTTAGACATAATTTTCCCATACTGACTAATTTTACTCAGACATGACTATTTTCACTAAATAACTAAATGTTCTCTTCCAATCTTTTGTATGTTGTCAACCTACTGAATTTTGTGGAGGAATGTTAAGTATTTTGATAACTAAAGTTTAAATTCCTAAAAATATTTATGGGAAATCATACATCCTTTTTCTTTTGCCTTTATCAAAAGAGAACCTTGACAAAGTTTAGATTCATATGAAAATATTTCCACTACTTAACTAGAATCATATTAGTGCAAAGATATCATACCAAGGTTGAATTTATGCAGTTAACTTTTTAATAATGTGAATATTGTAGAAATTATAGTTTCCAAAGGATATTGGAAAGGTCAAAAGATTTTCCCATCTTTTTTCCTTACTGCCTTCTTAGAGGTGACACTGGTAAAAGTCTTAGAAAATAGTCAGGAATCAACTGTGCTATGTATGGTGGTTCATATCTTTAATTCCACCATTCGTTAGGTGGAGGCAGGGGGATGTCTATGAGTTTGAGGACAGCCTGATCTACATAGTAGGTTCAAAGAGGCCAAGGTTACATAGAAAGACCCTGTCTCAAAAAAGAAAAAACAAACAAACAAACAAACAAATAATTAGTCATTCCTTCTATACAAATAAACAGTGTTCATTCTCTTTACACTGGTATCTTTGGCTCTGAAACATAAACCACAATTATTTAATATCATCTCTATATGTTCTCTACTTATATCTTATGGTTGGCTAAAAGTTCTATAAGTGAAGAAATTTTGTCTGACCCAATCAAAGCTAGTCTCACAATCTTAAGGACAATAACATATCAAGGAGTTGAACTGTAGAAACTTGAATGATCACACTTACAGTCAGTCATATACTTTAGAGCGCAAAGTTAATGTCATTTAAACAACTATTATGATATACCAGCAGACTGCGGCTAGACCAATCCTTTATAATATCAGAAGCAGAGAGCTTCATTAAAACAGATAGATGAAAAAAAAAGATAGCTAATCTGTGTGAATCAGTTTTTTAAAAAGTCTCACTGAACTAATTAGAAAAATTAATTGTGGTTATTTGCAATAATGGTAATTTAATTTTATTGTTCTGTTCTCTGATATTTGTTCTTATCCTTATCTATGTCTAACTCTCAATTTACCAGTCTCATTTTTATTTCATAATTCAAAACCAAACAACTCAATTAAGTACTTGTCTTTAATAAATAAAATATAATTATTTGCAAACACCATTTTCCTTTTAGTAGTCAATGATGAAAAAAGTTGGTCATAACTTCCAAGATGATACCCTGAGTATTGTCAGAAGGCATACTTCAGGACTGTGGCTCAGTGAGTGCAAAGGCAGTCTTCTGCTAGCCAGAGCATGCTGGGAGGATCCTTTGTGTTGTTGCAGAAGATACTACACGTGAATGTGTGAACTACCTACTGCTGAGATAAGACAAAGGAACTTGGACAGAGAGTCTCTCCAGGTTCTGCTCTATTCCCAGTCTTCCCCCCTCCCTCCAAGACTTGTATCAAGTTTCTGGAATGGAAAAATTAACCAGAGAATGCTGCCTTTACAGCCTGTCCTGAGGGCAAAATGGGATGGTGCATGCAGACAGGTGTCTGATGTCTATATAAACCTTACATTGTGCTTTAATAAGTGGAGGCCTCAATTGCAGACCCTTGACCTGGCCTTCCTGTCACCATATTCTCTGTTCTTCCCCCTTCTTCACTACTTCTTTCAGGTGATGTCTGGTTTGATGTTGTGCCACACAATGGGATAGAGTATCTAGTTGAGAAGGCTTCTTGTATCATCATATGGCAAGCCCACACTAATGGAAACACTTAGCCACAGCACCAATGTCTATCAAGGCCTCTCAGTTAAACCTGCCATTCATCTACTCCATTGTGGGTCTCCTGGACCACACCTACAGAGAAACTGGCATGGAATTGATGAGGTAGAGCTTGTTCAAACCCAGGAAATCTCATCCTGCGAAGGAAGGTGCAGGACAAAGCACTCTCATTGTTTCTGTGCATTACTCAGGAGCACATGGCACACCCCAAGGTGGTTAAAGGTGGCCAGTCATGTGATCTTGTCACCTGATATCTTTCTTCCATTTAAATAGAACATTGTCAGCATCCTAGTCCCAGCCTGTTTCACATGCAATAAACACATACATGAGCATACCATCTAGTTCATGGAAGATAGTATGAGCTGTAGCACTGGGAATACAAGGCTCCCATCAATACCATGAAAACTTCATCTCTGTAATTGCAGAACCTTTCCGCCAATGCCTGACTTTGTTGGAACTTTAAAATGCTGGTAGCACACAGTCTTTCAGATATCTTTGAGGACATTGGTAAATTTGATTGCAATGGCCAGAAGCAAAACTATTGATCACACCTGCTTGCTAAATTTTGTTGACTGGATCTGAAGAAAAATTTGCTACAGTGTGTCAAACACATTGGTATGATCTAAAGAATTAACCCATTTATAAAAACTTACAAGGCAAACTTTATGATTAAAGAATAAAGCTGTGTTGTCTAAAATTATTTCCAATATGCTAATCTGGTTGCTGTAGGGGTAGTGTCCATTGTTAATCTGGAAGATACTAGAATCAGCCAGATTATAGCTTTTTCTGGACTTCTCTATGGAGATTACCTTGATTATCTCTATGGAGATATGGAGACCTATATTAGCTGTGAGTAGAACCATTTCATGGCAAGATATCATGGAAGGTATAATGGAGAAAGGGAAATAAATATCATCATGCTTGCACTCCTTATTCTCTATTTCTCTGTTTATGGGTATGATATGACCAACTACTTCAAACTCCTGATGCCTTAACTGTCCTATCATATTGTATTGTACCTAGAACAGTCACATAAAACAAATCTCTTATTCTAAATTGATTGTATCAGAATATTTTATCATAGCAACAAGGATAGAAGCTAAAATAACATCTTTATTCATAGTGTCAGAAATATCAGTAGGAACTATCTAAAATGTTTTATTTATGACATATGCCAAAAATGGTATAATCACCTAAACATTTATAACTTTCCTTTTAGCAGGATGCTATCACAGATATTTTATAATACAAAGATTTGAATTTTTCTCCTTCCAAGAAGATTAAGCACATATAAGCCAATAAGGAGACCAAATGACTTCTACAAAAGACACTCAATGTCAGGTGTTTTGATCATCTCCAGAAAAGTCATTAATCTCTCATTTTACTCTGTTACATTTCCTTATTGTTTGAATAATGAATTGTAGATATATTGTTTCTATTACTTGCTTATTTAAGTTTGGCTCCATTTAACCAATTGACTTCAATTAACCTAGAAAGGTACATACATATACTGTGACTTACTGCAATCTATTCAGAGGGCTGTCATAAATTTTGCAGGTAAAATTTAAAGAAATATAAATTATCCTCACATAGCTTACTTACCTGATTTCTAATTCTATAGCGGAATTTTAATCCAGCAACATGGCTATTCTGGCTAGAATATAGACACACCTTAGACTCACCTTTAAGCCCTCTGGCTGGAATACAGATACTCCCTTAGTACATATCTTTAATCTCAAACAATGATGGTAAAATTGGTTGGTAGAAGGAAGCAGCCATGCTTGAAAGTAATGTCTAATTCTAATGGAGAGGCAGACAAAATGATGTATCAGAGAAAGATTTGACAGAATAGGATATGTCTAATTCTCTAGAGAATAGGGAAGGGAGGTGATTTAAAAGAGAACAGCAGAGAGAGAGAGAGAGAGAGAGAGAGAGAGAGAGAGAGAGAGAGAGAGAGAGAGAGAAAGGGAGAGAGAGAGAGAAAGGAGAGAGAGAGAGAGAGAGAGAGAGAGAGAGAGAGAGAGAGAGAGAGAGAGAGAGAGAGAGAATGCGAGAATGCTTTACTGGGACAGTTGTACAGAGACAGGTTGTAGAGAGAACAATGAACACAAGTGAAGATAAAATAAGCAAGACAATAAAAAAGAACCAAAAGAGTAGAATTGATTGCTACAGTTAGCTTGAGGCCAAGCAAAGCAATGCAGTCAGAAACCAAGAGAGAAGCAGGTGGAATCAGTCAGCTTGAAGGTGTGAGCCAGAGTAGATGAGAGGAACCAGCCAGAAGACTTCAGAAAGAACAAGAATTGGTGAGTTTTTTCAGCAGTTAAGTCTCAGAGGCTAAAAACATTCTAGGCCTAGATTAGATTGTGTGGAGCCTAGTAGTCTCCAAGTCTAGGCCTAGGTTAGTAGATTGATGCAAGAATTCTCCAGGACAACAATTGCATCAGAAAAATAAAAGATACTTTGACTTACCAGCATGCACAGGGGCAGTGAGCCTTCCAAGACTACAATTATATCAGGCAACAGAAAAGTTACTTTAGCATAATCCTGTGTGTGTGTGTGTGTGTGTGTGTGTGTGTGTGTGTGTGTGTGTGTTTGTGTGTGTGTTACTATACATAGTTTCATCTAGAAGAATATCTTTTTCAAGATAAGTAAGTTGTCATAATTTAAATGTAATCTATTTTTATATTTATAATACATGTTAAGAGTATTAGACAGTGCACTCTAAACTCAATTGTCAAGAATTTTATGGCATTGTTTTTCTGAAAGCAAATACAAAAACACAAGAGGAAATGTTTCTAGTACAGCAGAGAATACATTTTAACTGAAATTAAATTTCACACTACGCAAAAGAAAACTATAAAAGATACCTAATAAAATTGTTTTAATTTGAATATTAATTCAAAGAAACATTTGACTTTGTTCAATTATTAATCACAAAATAGTCAAAGAAAAAAGAAGTTGTATAATTACTTCAATGCCATCAAGATTAAAGTTTTATGCTTTTTAGTTTAAAAAACTCACGAAGCCACAGTGTCATAATGATAATAGCAGTAATATTCCTCTACTATGTTTTATTCTCACTCCGAGTCATGAACAAATGTGCTTAGCAATGAATATTTAAAGAATTTTTTAATAATATTTTAATTAATTCTTTGAGAATTTTATACAATGTGTTTTTTCTTAAATTGTATTCCAAAGCTTATTGATTTATTGCATAACAAATAACCCAAATTTCTCCTTCTCACTTTTTTCTAAACTAGTATTTTTTGGATGAAATATGTATGTACATGTATATAAAGAGCTAAGACTCAAGTTAGATGATTTTTCTTAGTGAAAACTTAACATCTCTTCTTTGAGAGTCAATCCTGTGTAGTTGATGTAAACCATGGCCATAGATGCCAACAAGTTTTGTTACTCTTATTAAATTCCATTGTTCAACCCATCTATTTCTATGTCAGTACCATTCTGTTTTTACTACTGCTGCTCTATAGTACAGCTTGAGATCTGGAATAGAGATTTCTCCAGACGATCTTTCATTGTAAGGGATTGTCTTAGCTATTTTGGTTTTTAAAATTTTTCATATGAAGTTGAGAATTGATCTTTCAAGTCAGTAAAGAATTGCGTGGGTATTTTGATGGGAATTGCATTGAATCTGTAGATTGCTTTTGGTAGGTTGGCCATTTTTACTATGTTGATTTTCCCAATCCGTGAGCATGTGAGATCTTTCCATCTTCTGATATCTTCTTCAAATTCTTTCTTCAGAGATTTGAAGTTTTTTTTTTCATACAAATCTTTCACTTTCTTGGTTACAGCTACACCAAGATACTCCTCAAAAATATGTCTATCAGATATATTGGGCCAGAAGGCTCAAGATGTTTGTGGGAAGGATTGTAAGCTTTGTCCAAGGTGAAAGCATTCTTGCTGGTCTTTGCCCCTTGGAAAAGCCAAGGATAAACTGAATGGAGCCTTCCTGGTTCTGAAATTCAGGAAGTGGACCTGAGTAATCCAGCTAGGCTCTTGTGGTTCTAATCGAATATCAACGGTGGGGGGGGGGCAGAGATCCTGACCCAGACTTGCAATTTCATGTCCTGAGAGAGACACAAGTGGAGGAGAGAGGAGAAGGCTGCATCTTTTGGAGCAGGATGCATGTGGATTTGGAGAGAGACGAGTTTACAAGCCAGACCAGCGTGCAGGCCAGAGATACCTTGAGATCTGTCCTATGGAACAGATACCCAGATACCAGATACTCTTGTTTCCATTTAACCCTTTTTTCTACTTGTATAGGATTGTATAATAAAGTCTAATTGTTAAGAAATAGAGCCAACAGATGATGCTCCAATGTTATAGAGAATTTTGGTGGCTGTTCAGGCAGCAAACTATCTGTCTGTCATCTTATCCTTTGGGAAACTGCTAACCTGCATTTCGTGTATACTCAGGTAATTAATTTTATCCCTTCTCAAGTCTCTGATGGGATTGAAGACCCACCCAATAGTCTAGATTTACAATTAAGCTTAGTTGTTTAGAGGTTAAGATGTTTTTAGATATAGATAGATGTTTTAAGTTGATAGAAATGAGATATAATTGATATTGATTTACATTCAGTTTAGACACACCAAGATAGGAAAAATGTTTTTTCAAGGTTGCCAAATACAAATAGCCAAAACATTATGAATGTAGCATTTATATAATTCCTAATTGTTTCGTGCTTCTTCTTGCTGTAAATAGTTTATTATATATTCATGTAATAATATAATTGTGTATGTAAGAAAGTTAAAAAAATTTAATACAAATTTTTTGTTATCTAATATTACTTACATATTTTCCTGTAGTGAATCACTGGGATATCTATCATTTGGTACATACCTATGCATGAATCCATAAAATATTAAATGTGAATTTAAAAGACATTGATTTATTAATGTGAGACTATAATTATAATAACTTGCTTATAACCTGGAAAATAATTTAATATATTGAAAAACTAGTTTAACATGGAGACATTTAGAAATAACTTTCTACATCTAGTAATTACTGTATCATCAAGACAGCAGCTTATTAAAATTTATGCCTCCGAATTGTTTATCCATTTGGTAACAATCTCTTGAGCCCAATAGTAACTTTTTTTTGACAAAGCTGTCTCACTCAATAAGTGGAAAGTTTACATGATGAAAACATCTCCCTCGGATACAACTAGAAATCCTATGTTGATTCTTAAGTATATCAGAGCATAAAATAATATAAAAATAAATAGGGCCTCTCCACCAAGGGGCAATACTCAAATCTTGGATGCTAGAGTTCCTGTCACTAAACAGCACGTCTAGGTTCTCTGCTTTCATTGTTCTTGGCTGGTGCGTCAGTTTGTGCAGGACCTCAGATCCAGATTCCCCAGCCCTGACTGTCTCCTTGCAGAGCTCCTGACAACCCCTCGCCCTGTCCCCTGTCCTTCCATCCTCCAACTTTTTCACACAACTCTAGCATTTGTCCAGATACCCGTGTGGGTGGAGTCTCTCAAGGGCTATCCAGATGAGACCTGATAGGTTGGGGTCAGACAGTGTGGGAAGAGGACCTCACATGTCAAAGGTCTAGGGGAGGAGAATAGGGCAGAAGAGAGAGGAAGGGTGGGAACAGGGTATTACGATTGAGAGGAAATATGAATAAATTATAAAATAAAAGAAAATAGCACAATATACATATATACACATATATACATATACATATGCATATAATGGCTAGGACTTCTAGTAAAATTTTATTTGACCAAAGATGCTGGGAAATGGTGTTGTAACCTGCTTATCTTGATTAAATTTTATAGCCCCTCCACTGACACCTACTTTAGTTCCTAGCAAAACTGTGGCTCCCTCCTCTGTTGCTTTTAGCATACCATAAGACATTTTACTGCTCCATTTTGATCACAAGGTAAAATTAAGTTCAAGTTCTCAGGCTTTACCTGCCTGGGAGCTTAAATAGCCCTCTACTTACAATTTAATACTTGTTGAACATTCTACTTCAATTAATGATTATGTTCTACTTAAACAAAACTACAATACCCTGCTATGTTCCTTTCTCTAGAACAGTGAGGAACTGGAAAGTCCCCATGCTTATATCCTAGCCAATCAGCTTAAAATGCTTTGTCTAGCTACCTGGATACATTGTGCTAGGAACAAAATCAATTCTTCTTGTGTTTAGGTAATCCAAATGATATAATCCTGCCCTCTTCTTTCTTCCCACTTGGTTATGTGGTCATTACCTGGTTATTGTTTTTCTCATAAAAAGCCAACCTTAGAAACATACTGGCATCATAGTCTGGTCTGGAAATCAGGCCGTGGCCCTGACCAGTCAGTGTTCATTCAATACTCAATAAACTTTCATCAATCTGAGTCTGGTGGTTCAGTGGTCAGTGTGCAGCTATTCCTAAACACGTAATAGTAACATATAATATATGTATATATTTGTATTTATGCATATATATACACATATGAAATCCAAAATAAACTCCTTGATTAGAGAATAACAGAAAATATATCAAAAAGTGAGCAATAAATATAGAAAGGACACAAGATAGTATTTAACAAGCTGATGTACATATAAAAAGTACTCATCTTCGTATTGTCACCTATTGTATCACTAGAATGAGGAAAATGGAATATTTTCAAAGTTAAATACTCTTCCAGTTTGTGTTCTGCTGCTGTGATGACCACCATGACCAAAAACTGTCAGAAGTTGGTCTGGTGCTCTGTGCTGAATCTTGGCTCCAAGATGCAGCTGTAATACAGATGAAGGCATCTTGTGTACACTGATCAATATGTAAAGGTTGCTCCAATGTTATCTCTGCTTGGTTAATAAGAAGATTGACAGCCAATTCTGATCTGAAGATATAGGTAGGTGTAACTTCTGTACCCAGTCTTGGGAATCTCAGATAGGGATCACAAGAGGAGAAGAAGGAAATAGAGGAAATTGGGATGGTGGATATCACCATGAGAAATTGACCTGATGGAGCTGAAGCAGCCCAGGCAGGACCAATATGGTCAGTAAGTTGGAGCACATGACTAGGAAATATCTAGCATAAAAGCATATGTACCCAATTATGGGGCCTAACACTTATTAATAAATCTAATAAGTCTCTGTGCCATTTGTTTGGGAGCTAGAATGGGTGATTAGTAAAATCCCTCAAAATATAAATTATCTATGTCAAGGAACTTGAATAGGAAAGGGTTTATTTGGACTTCAGGTTACATCCCATCATCAAAGAAAGCCAAGGCAGGTACTCAAACCAGGAACTGAGAAGAAGGTATTGAATTAGATACCACAGCTTTGCTTTTTTTAAAAAAATATAATCAATTTTTAGAGACTACAACATTTCCCTCTTTTCTTTCATCTCACCAAACATTTCCATATATTTTTCTCTGCTCTCTTTCAAATTCATGGCTTCTTTATTATGTGAATGCATATATTCCTAAATATAAACTGCTCAGTCTGTATAATGTTACCTGTATGTATGTTTTCTGGGCTCACCATTTGGTACTAAACAGCCAATAGACATGTTATTCCATGGGAAAGACTATTTCTCCCATTCTTAGCATTACTTAGTTTCCTGAAGTTATTTGTTGGGATGAGGCCTCAAGAGATTTTCCCCACTCACATACCTATTAGTGTCATCCTTTTCAACATGTTCAACAAGCTGGAATCAATACTTTGTGCCAGAAAACCTGGCTAACTACTAAGTGCTAGTGAAATCCTGGATATTGGAAGAGAACCTACAACTGCTATTTTACAAAATCTGCATAATCCTTCATGATGTGTACTGGCTTGAATGAGAATGGCCCCATAGGCTCATATGATTTAATGTGTGGTCCAAAATTAGTAAAACTTTTTTGGAAAAGATTAGGAGTTTTGGCCTTATTGAAAGAAGTGTGGTCTTGTTATAAGACGTGTGTCATTGGGGTGGACTTTGAGCTCTTCTCTCTCTCTCTCTCTCTCTCTCTCTCTCTTTCTCTCTCTCTCTCTCTCTCTCTCTCTCTCTCTCTCTCTCTCTCTCTCTCTCTCTCTCTCCTAACTTTTGTTCAGGATGTAAAGTCCTTGGCTACTGATTGTGACCATGGACTAATTCACTGAAAGTGTAAGCCCCCAATGAAATGATTTCTTTTATAGCTTGCCTTTTAACAGAAATAGAGCAGCAACAAAAATAGAAGTTAATTCCAAGGAATGGGGGTTTCTGTGAATGGCCTGACTGTGCTCTCATCTGAGAAATAAGCAATACATCTAGACTTTGGATTTAAAAAGTGATTGCACATTTTAGTGGGGCTTAATGGGCTAACCTAATAAGAACACAGAAGACAGTAGAGTGCTCAGTGCTTTGGACAATGTTAAGAGATTTCACAGAGGAAGAATCTTTTTTTTTTTTTTCCGAGACAGGGTCCCTTTGTGTTGCCTTGGCTGTCCTGAACTCACTTTGTAGACTAGGCTGGCCTCGAACTCACATTGATCCACCTGCCTCTGCCTCCTAAGTGCTGGGATTAAAGGTGTGCGCCACCAAGCCCGGCATAGAGGAAGAATCTTAAATGTGGCCTAGAGACCATCCTTGCAATATTTTGGCAAAGAATGTAGCTGCTTTCTGTCATTGTCCTAACGGTTTGTTGGAGACTTAATTGAAGACTTTTGGACTAATGTCATTAGTAGAAGTGATTTCAAGGCAGCTGAGTATTGATTGTGTCGTAAGGTTATTAGTGATCACTCTTATGCAGATCTACAATATAAAGGAATAAGAGGGCCAAAGAGAAATATTTTAAAATATACAATTTGAAGGGAAAAAGGAATACCAGGAAATGTAATGTTAGATGTAAGATCTGTACTCACAGAGAATGTTTCACCTAGCTTCTTAAAGATTTGATCATTTTTCCAATTTTTGACACCCCCCCTCAAAAAGAAACTATGTCTAAAATCATCAGAAGGCAATTGTATGAGATCAACGTCCTATTCCCCAAAGGCAGGATGGTTGGTTTAATAGGTGACAGATGTTTGTTGTTTTTCAGTGGGTTCATTACAAGTTGTTAAATGGTCTTGACCCCACCCAGCTAATCTTCTAAATTGTCAAAAGAAATAAAAGCAAAGCTAAGCATCAATGGGAGCTACCAACAAGTGGAAAACATAGCAAATATAATTTAAAAAGTGTCCAGGCTCTAGCTCTTCCCCACCTCCCTGCTCCCCCTGTATTCTCATGTGTAGGTTTAAGCTGATGGGATTGTGTGTGCACTTGTCTAGTAATGTCTGTTTAGTATTACCCTTAAGGCACCCAAGGTCCAAGAGATGGTCCATCTGTAATGGTCCCTAGGGGCCCCATTTTCCCACGGTATGATACCAGATACTTTAAGAGCAGTTGCGGTAGAGAATGTGACTAGGTAGAGTCCTCCTTCCAGACATGTTCCAAGGTTCAGGCATATCTCCTCTATATCAAAATTAAGTCTTTCAGTTGGCACTTGTTGACAGGTGAGGAGGTGAAGATAGCACAAATCCCTTCAAAAATCTGATCATTGGCCTGGCTAGCTTCCTGCAAAACCAGCAAATGCTCAATAAGGGATTAGAGATTGGTCCTTGGGGAATATTTCAGAGGTTGCGGAGAATGAGAGGTGAGCTACCAAACATAATTTTAAAAGGCGTAATTCCCCTTTTTTTAAGGAGTACATTTGGCCCTGAGCAGAGCAAAGGGGAAGAAGTTGGGCAGTTTTTTTCACCAGTTCCCAGAACTAGTTTTGTCAGAGTCTCCTTAAGAGTCCTATTCATTCTTTCTACCTGACCTGAGCTCTGTGGCCTATTCAAACTATGAAATTTCTAAATGATATTTAATGCCTCTGTCAGGTTTTTAGACACTTTGGCCATGAATGATTGGCCATTGTTAGACCCTAAACATAGGGTCAGTCCAAACTTATGGACTATTTTCTAAACATGTTTCTTAATAAGTACGAGAGCCACATCTCTGTTTGAGTACGGGTTGGCCTTCATCCATCTCGAGAGGGTATCTACAAAGCCAAACAAAAATATATAGCTTGCTGTGTCTTGGAGGTCTGCTATTTTTTGAAGGGAAATGGTAGAGTGGTGGATCAGGAGGAGAGGGAAAGGGGGGAGGAGCTAAAAGTAATGGAGGGAAGAGAAACTGGTCAGGATG
Source organism: Acomys minous (assembly GCF_964271855.1). Taxonomy (NCBI): domain Eukaryota; kingdom Metazoa; phylum Chordata; class Mammalia; order Rodentia; family Muridae; genus Acomys; species Acomys minous. The sequence goes on from NC_140489.1 coordinate 75,434,315, forward strand.
TATTGTATGAGAGAAGAATATATTTTTAACAAAAAATAAATTAATTAAAACTGAAATAAAAACAGTAGGCCTGATTTCAGTAAAGTGCAATTCCTAATATTCCCTAAGTCCATTTACTTGAGCCCAGATTCTTTCTGGGATATCCCTTCCCTCTTTGGGGTTTACCTGAGTACAAGTCACAAGTTAAAAAGTTGTGTTTGTAATTGGGCTTTCCAAATATAGAACATTATACCAGCATCTAAGGAGTTCAGTATTTTTTGCATCCTTAGGTGGGGGGCATTGTGGAAACCAGTAACCATCCATCTTCCCAGTCTCATAGGAAGGATGTGTCTATCACCCAGCAGCATCCATCATCCTTACTTATCCTGTGTGGTCCGTTCTTTTTTTGGTCAGTATATCTTGCCTAGGGTGTATTCTGGGCATTCTAATAGGCTGTCCTCTGGCATAGCTACCAAGACTCGGAGAGGTCCCAAAGGTTCTATTGCTACTTCATTAGCTTCCAAGTCATCCACTTAGCTCATTGAACTGATGTTCCCTTTTAAAGATTGTGCCCAGAGAGTCTTTTTATTTTTTCTGAGATAGAGTTTCTCTGTGAATCCTTGGCTGTTGTGGACTCACTTGCTTGACTAGGCTGGCCTTGAACTCACAGTGATCCACCCACCGTTGCCTCCTGAGTGCTGGGCTTAAAGGCATGTGCCACCACCACCCAGCTCTGAGAGTCTTATCTTGTGTTACCATCACCACCCCTGTAATTCTGATCCTGTCTTGTAGGAAACTGCTTCTATCTGATGTCACCAATGAGATGTCAGTCAAATCAAGCCTGACAAACCAGGTCAGGACAGTCACTTTAAGGCAGTCATGAAGGGGACCTATGGAGGCCATCATTACTAGGAGAATAGCAATATGCAGAGATGATACCTTAGGGAACAAAATGTGGGGTTGATCCAGATGTAGGGATTGGTGTTAGGCTACCTAAAAGTCAGACAGCCATCTCTCAGGTGCTCCCATCAAGAAGGCCTCAAGGGAGGGTCAGGCTGTTAGAAATACTGTTTACCCTAAGATTAATTTGTCAGTTTCTTTCATCATCTAAGTGGTAGCAGCTAACCCTTATATATCAGGCTGAAACTAGGTCAAGTCTCTTGAACAAATATGCCACTGGTCTTTCCCAGTCCTCACCACATCTCCAGATCTGTATCTCTCTACAGTTCATTTACCACTCTCTGTTCTATCTTTCCCATCATGCATTTTTTCATCCCGGTGGTTTCTGCTACCTGTGATGCGAATTGGGGCAGCATGGGTGGCTTCAGTCTTATGAGCCCGTGCGCTCTCTCTCTCTCTCTCTCTCTCTCTCTCTCTCTCTCTCTCTCTCTCTCTCTCTCTCTCTCTCCTTCTACTTTTTAACTTTGGTCTCTCTTATTTTTTCTTAGCTCCCTTTTACCTTTTGTTAATTTATTCACAACATGGCTGATCTTCATGACTAACTCAACTGACATACATGGCATTCTTTCTTCCTCTTCACCATCTCCTTTCTGGCAGATGCCAAGAATTATAGCTTGTCTGCCATCGGGGTTTTCTTCAAACCTCTGCTTTTCCACAAGCTTCTTTGGAGTCTGTTCTTAAATAATTTTATTGATGAGACTAAGACCCCAAAGAGGGAATCCTGAATCCCTTGACAGCAAAATGATTGATGTTAAAATACAATTTCAATAAGTAAATTTAAATCTTTTTCTGGAGAAAACTCAGTTTGAAAACTAACATTGCACATGTACTTGTACATGTATTTGGAAATTTAACTCTTATTTTTATGGTTACATGATGAAAATTTAAATTTCCCAATGATTCTAATGGTGAATTTTTGATATAATTATGTTGTGCTAAATAGGAACCTTATGTTGTGTCAAAAGTAAGAAAATGTAATGAACTGCTTCACACTTTATTTTTTATTTATTTATTTTTTTCCTTTATTAATTTACCTTGTTACATCTCAATGGTTATCCCATCCCTTGTATCCTCCCATTCAGCCCTCCTTAAAGAAAGCAAAAGAAGCTCTCTCCTTTTCCAACCGTGACTTGTTCACAGCTGCTAAAATGAAGTTCAATCCCTCATGACTTGTGAGTGAAGTAAGAAGCACAAACGGTATTTCAGTGCACTTTCTCACATTTGAAGGAAGATCATGTCTTCCTGTCCTTCCAAAGAGCTGTGACAGAAGTATAATGCCTGGTCCATGGCCTTTTGAAATAATGATGAAATTCAGATTGACAGAGGGCACTACAAAGGCCAGCAGGTTGGCAACTTGAAAGTGGTCCAGGTGTACAGGAAGAAATAGGTCATCAGCATAGAATGAGTGCAGTGAGAAAAGGCTAATGACACAACTGTAGGCATCCACCCTAGGAAGGTAGTCATCACCAGGCTAAAGCTGGACAAAGACTGCATGAAGATTCATGAAAGGAAAGCCAAGTCTTGGCAAGTAGGAAAGGAGAAGGGCAAATACAAGGAAGAAACAATCATGAAGATGCAGGAGTAGTGGTCTCTCTCACACAATTTTTGTTAAAGACTATTTAAGCATAGAAAAAAAGGAAAGCAAGAGAGAAAGAAAGAAAAGGAAGAGAGGGAGAGAGAATTCTCAAAATAAATTTGCTAAATTTTCAGGTAAGTGAATGCTTTCTTTCAAAGAAAACCAAACTAAAACTAGTGTCTTTCTCCAATTTCAATTCCTACAGTATTTAACTTTGACTAATTTACATGGTTGAATATTTCCAACATATACTAAGAAGACTTGAGAAGTTATAAGCAGACACCATGGTCATATGTTGATTTGGATTCATAACTGGCTTGTGACAATTGTGATTGTTAACTTGACACGATCCAAAATCAACTCAGAAGAAATGATCAGTGCAGTGGACTCTGTATTGTGTTGGTCTGTGGACATACCTGTGAGAAATTTTCTTAAATCGGTTTCTTGAGACTATAAAACCTGCCTGAAATGTATGTGGTACCATTTGGTGGGTTGGGCTATGTATTGAAGTATTATCTCTTCTCAAGTCTCTGATGGGTTTGAAGACCAGATAGTTTAATCTGTCAATTAAGCTTAGTAGGTTAGGGGTTTGGATCAAGATAGATGTTTTAAATCTATAGAGATTAGATATGATAGATAATAATCTCCATTCAGAAATTTAGACCCAACAAGATAGGAAAGATGTTTACTTCAAGTTTTCCAGATGCGAATAGCTAAATCACTATGAATGTAACATTTATATAATTCCTGATTGTCTTATGGCTCTTCCTGCTGTATGTAGTTTATTTTCCCCTTGTGTAATAATATAAATGTATATGTTAAAAAAGAAACATAATAATTAAAAAACAAAGAAAACAAGAGAGCCAGCTAAGCCCTGGCAGACAAACATTCACTCTCTTATTTGTCTCTGTTAGTACTACCTGTTCCATGGCCCTGACATTTTTCTTTCTTTCCAATGATGGACTACAGTCTGGTATTGTGAACCTAATTAAATTCTTTCTCCATTATTATATATTTTTATTACAGCAAGAGGAGAAGAACTAGAGGAAATTAATGATCTTCCTATATGTCACATAGATACAACCTGAGTACCAAGAATAAAAACAAATAAACAAAAAATAAACTAAAAAAAAAACAACAAACACCATGAGCCTGTGGGCAATATTTCAAATTCAAATCATAATGGAAAATAAAGATTTAGCAATTCAATGGACATGTAAGTCCTTTTACACTTGCAAAAAGCAATTTAATAACTAGATGTGTTATAATTTTCTAATTTGTCTTCTTTTAAAAATATCAGACTAGTCTGAAAAGGTAGCATATGGATGTATTTAAAAGCTGAAAGATTCAAACAGCTGAACTATCAAACCTTGCTAAAGAGTAGGAATTGGAATATTATTCAACATAAAATGACACATTTTCGGTCAATTATCAGGTCTCATCACGAACATATAGCCAATGATACAAAATCTAGAGGTTGTTCACATATGTGCATAGCATATGAATGCCTGCAAATGTGTGTGAGGGGTATATGTGCCTGTAGATGCTAGGAATTAGTGTTGAATTTTTTTGTCTATTTCTTTCCAATTTATGTTATTTTTAAAACCAGAGTCTTGAATGTCTTGATTAACTAGACTGACTGGCCAGTGTTCCTATCCCTATTTTTCTTTACCTCTTCCCACCGACCTAAGTTTGCAGGGTTGTATTATAATGACCAACATTTACCTAGCTACTGAGGATTCAAACTTGTGTCCTCTGAAGTGCACAGCAAGAATTTTACGCTCCAACCTTTAGAGTTTCTCCTTCTTCTTCTTCTTCTTCTTCTTCTTCTTCTTCTTCTTCTTCTTCTTCTTCTTCTTCTTCTTCTTCTTCTTCTTCTCCTCCTCCTCCTCCTCCTCCTCCTCCTCCTCCTCCTCCTCCTTCTTCTCCTTGTCCGAAAATCAGCCACTTCTTATCACATCTATGTTTGTGTTATTAGCATCCTCACCTTTTGAAGCTATGAATCCAAATGTTCCATAGATGTATAAGAGAAAAGTGATACACACCATTATTATTAATTCATAATTGTTGGTCGTTTAAGTTCAGTACTGTTAATATTCCTTTAATCTAGGTACATATGCCTAGCTTAAAATAGTAATTTGTGAGTATGTGTGTCTTTTAAAAATTACAAAGGAACAAAAAGGTAAATAAAGATTTTAAGCTCTTAGTTTATTGTTTACATAATTTAAGTAAGCTGTGGTTTAGGTATAATTTGGTTGTCACCCAAGCATCCTCTGTTTTCTTGTTCCTATAGTCACACTATTGTGAGGGGATAGTAAGATATTTAGGGAAGGCCTTGGGTCTCTGGGGCTTGGGCCTTTGTGGATTGTTATCTTGGGGTTTCCAGTAATTTTCTTTCAAGAAACTTGTCCTTAGTATGTGTTTGGATAACCTAATGTCTCTACTTCCTCTCTTGTCATGTGGCTTTTCTTTCTGCTTGGCTTCATCATATGCCATCTGCATTGTCCCCTTATCTGGGTTGCCTGAACTAGTGCCATGTTTTCCAGGCTTTTAAAGTCCCAAATGGTGAGCTGACTATGTCTCCTTTTCTTTATAAATAATCTTACATGTACTTCATTACAATGGTGAAAACAAAAACAAAGCACTAGTAATGAAAGAACAATTTTTATATAAGGTCACTCAATCAGAACTAAAACCCCAGGGAAGGAAATGTTCACAATTATCTTAACAGATGTCTTCAAGGAATCCAATTAAATTGTTCTTAATTTAATTAAAATTACTTGTAAACTAAAAGTAGAAATTTTTCTAAAGTAACAGCAAATATGAAATTGGATTTCCTAATATTAAAACTAGAAGGTACCTGCTTTCAGAGCCTGCAGAAAAAACAAACAACAAGATAAAAACAGTGTTGTGCCAATGGAGCCTCTAAATCTTAATTTTATATAACTAAACTATGTAAATTATTTTGCATATCATATCTAACACTAAGAAATTATGAAATAAGTTCACTCACTGTCACATCAGGATGTTAAACACCTCGAGTTCTTCACAAGAATATGTGGCATACAATTTGAAGAGTAAGCATCAATGACAGGATATAAAAATAAAACAATCAGATCAGGCTGAGAGGAAAGGGAGAGAAAATCCACAGGATACAGAGACAAGAGTGAAGGGAGAAGTGTAGAAGGCTCTGTCAACTAGTTGTGGAGATTCGGTAAGGATGAGAAGAGAGGTCCGAAGAGATGCTGCTTCTGGAAACACGCTTCTGGAGCATACAGCACGTATTCATGAACTATTTAGCCATATCAGTAATACTTTTATAGCTATGGCAGAGAATTCTTGATGTTACTGGTGTGTGTGTGTGGTATAATATAACTAAAGACAATTAAACATACTGAACTAAGAGCTGAAAATAACTTCGAATAGAAAACAACACACAAATAATAAAACATACTTCTCAGTTTGATTTAAACTGAAATTTATTTAATTATTATTTTTGTCTCTGCCTTTATCTCTGTGTCTGTCTGTGTCTTTCTCTTTCTGTCTCCCTCCCCTGCTCTCTCTTTCCCTCCTCCTTGCCCTCTTCTCATCTGTCTCTCTCTCTCTCTCTCTCTCTCTCTCTCTCTCTCTCTCTCTCTCTCTCTGTATACATGCAAGAAAAGATGGGTGGGGGTCATAGAACAGCTTGTGAGAGTTTTTTCCTTCACCATGTGGATGATCAGAATTGAACTCATTTTATCAATTCAATTCTGATATTAGTAATATTATCACAGTAGTAGCCATTTTATCTCACTGACCCATAAGTTTAAAAATTAATTATGATAGTTCTGTCAATGATTCAATAGGGTAATGTCCATAAAAATTTGAACATTGGATTTTATTTAGTGAGAAAGTGGGATAATATGTTTTCTGAGGAAAGCCCCAGAAAGTAAGGAGTTCTTTTTTATTTCTTGTTTTTTGTTTTTGTTTTTTTTGAGACAGGGTTTCTCAGTGCTGCCATGGTTGTTTTGCACTCGATTTGTAGTCCAGACTGACATCTGCCTGCCTATGGCCTCCCAGAGTGCTGGGGTTACAGGAGTGCCGTGAACCGTGCTTAGAGGTCTCTAAGGAATGAAAATCCCGTGAGCTAAATCATCATCTCATATAAAGTAGCTAATACTGAATATCTACTATTACAAGAGAAAAAAATGACTATGGCTGATATTTAGAGATAATCTTTTGAATTGAGGAATATCGGGTTTATAAGAAAAATAGTAATTCATGATGGCAAAGAAAGGGCATCATAGTTACAATCTTTGAAGTATTATTGGAAATTTAAATTATTTTCTAGAGTTATTTTTTATTTTCTTTATGAGTTTGAGTGCTTACCTGAACATTTGAATGAGGCCAGAAAAGGAAATCAGATCCCCTAGCATTGAAGTTATGGATTAATGTGAGCTGCCATGTGAGGGCTAGGAATGGAATGAGGATCCTAGGAAGAGCACCCAGTGCCCTAAACCACTGAGCACTGAGCAACCTGTCTAGCCTTATCATTGGACACTTAAAAACAAAGGAAGAATATTGATTATGAATTCACACTTTGTATTTAAACAGACTGTACCTCTAATTGGCAACTTCCTAAAGGTAAAACTGAGTAAATCATCACACACACACACACACACACACACACACACACACACACACACACACTATGTATATGTATATGTATATGTATATGTATATGTATATGTATATGTATATGTATATTTGCTTTTCTGAATGAATTCCCCAGTTTTGTCTCCAGCTCTGTAGCAGAACATCTGGTGCAGCTTCCCTTCCTCCACCTGCTCCCATCTTCAGTGGATCACACAGATGTTACACTCCAAACTTTCTTCTTCCCACCATTGCTTTGTCCCAGCCCCCCAACTCTATCTAGTATTCCCACAGTACCCACAGGTTACTCTGACCAGGTAAGCAAGTGGCAAACTGTAGATCTTCACTTTCCCTATGCATTCCTATAAGTCCAGTGCCCTAGTCTCTTTTCCTCATCTGCAGAAGACCTTCTGCTGTGGCCTCTCTTCACTCACTGCTTGCATTCCCAGAAGACTACTAAGGAGGTCCTGGTAGGATACCTTGTTCAAAGCAATTCACTAAAATTAGGAACAAGATAAGGCTGTTCACTCTCTATATCCATTCAGTATAGCGCTTGAAGTCTTAGCTAGAGCAAGAATTCAACCTAAGTAGATCAAGGGGCTACAAATTGGAAGGGAAGAAGTTAAAATATTGCTACTCGCAGATAGTATGATAATGTACATAAGGGACCTAAAAATTTCCATGACAGAAAACCTACAGATAGTAAACACTTTCAACAAGGTGGCTGGATACAAGATTAACTAAAATTAGTAACTCTTCTAATATAGAAATGGCAAGCAGACTGTGGAAGAAATCAGGGAAACAGCACCTTTTGCAGCAGCCTCAAATAAGATATCTTCGTGTGACTCTAAGCAAGAACGTGAACTACTTGTATGATAAAAAGTTCACATGCTTTACAAAAGAAATAAAAGAAGTTACCATAAAATTGCAAGCTCTCCCATGCTGATAGATAAGTAGAATACACAGTAAAATCATCATTCGACCAAAAGCAATCAATCTACAGATTCAGCTCAATCCCCACCAAAAATCCCAACACAATTCTTTACAGGTCTATAAAGAATAATTTTCAGCTTCACATGAACACACACACACACACACACACACACACACACACACACACACACACACACACACATCTCTAGGTACCGAAAACAGTCCTGAACGATTAAAGAACTGCTGGTTATTTAACCATTCTTGACCTTGAATTGTGCTACAGAGTTATAGTGATAAAAAGAGCATGGTACTGGCTCAAAACCAGACACTTTGATCAATGGACTTCAACATGAAGTCTCAGACAGGAATCCACACCCCTGTTTGACACCTGTTTTGTGTTGTTTTTTGTTTTTCATAAAGAAACAAGAAATACATACTGGAAAAAGGGCAGCATCTTCATCAAATGGTGCTGTTCAAACTGGATATCTGCATGTAGAAGAATCCAAATAGATGCATACGTATCACACTGCACAAGACTCACCTCAAAATGGATTAGGGACAGAAATATTACGCTAAATATCCTGAACTTTATAGAAGAGAAAGTGGAGAATAGTTCAGAACTCATGGTCACAGGAGACATCTTTTTGAATAGAACACATACAGTGCAGGGACTCAAATCAACAATTATCAGGACCTTGTGAGACTGAAATTCTTCCCCAGGACCAAGGAATTTGAAAACACAGTAGGCCGGCTATAGCACTGAAAGCATTTTATCTGATGTTTCCTTCTTTCAGATGACTCCAGCTCATGTCAAGTTGATATAAAATTAGCCAAGACAACTGACCCCTTGTCAACTTGATGTACAAACATATCACTGTTAAACAATGACTGTTCCTTTCTTATTCATTTCAAAGATCACAGATCAATACTAATATCACCATTTAATTTGATTTTGGCTATTGGCTTGCCCTCAGTCACAGTCATATGGGAGGGGAGTAAGGGGAAAATGGGAGGGAGGAAGGAATGGGAGGATACAAGGGAGGGGATAACCATTGAGATATAATATGAATAAATTAATAAAATAAAAAATCCAAAAATACTAATATCACAATTTAAAACATTATATAAATACCTTATTCTTTAAAAATTCAAACACATTAAAATTCAGAGTCAAAAATCCCAAATCTTGTTTAAAATTTAAAAGCTCTTTAAAATTGTATAACTGTGGGCTCCTCTGAAATTAAAGGGAAATGCATATCAAAACAACTCTGAGATTCCATCTTATGTCTTCCAGAATGACTAAGATAAAAAAAACTCAAGTGACAGCACATGCTGGCAAGGATTCAGAGGAAGGGGCACACTCCTCCATTGCTGGTGGGAGTGCAAACTTGAACAACCACTTTGGAAATCGATCTGGTGCTTTCTTAGTAAATTGGGAATAGTGCTATGTCAAAACCCAGCTATACCAACTCCTGGGCATATACCCAAAAGATGCTCCACAAGGACATTTACTGAACTATGTTCATATCAGTTTTATTGGTAATAGACAGAATCTGGAAACCACCTAGATGTCCATCAGCCAAAGACTAGATAAAGAAACTGTGGTATGTTTACACAATGGAATACTACTCAACTATTAAAAACAAGTAAATCTTGAAATTTGTAGGCAAATGGAAGTATTGCTTCTTAATTCAAGAAGTAATAGCCAGGGCCTAGTCATGAAGAAAGCAAAATCAAAATCCAAAAGTAAAGATAGGTTCAATTATCAGGGATTCATTCAGTTTTCTGGCTCACTCCAAAAGACATTTTTCACTTCTCCGTCTCTCTTCTCAAGTAGGCAGATTGGCTTTTAGGCACAGACTGGCTCTACTCCACACTCCCTGATGTTCTTAGTGGCCATTTTATTTTATTGGTTATCTCTAAAATTCTTGGGTCTTTTGCCAAAACTAGGCTGCTCTTTCAGAAAGCCGCTCATGGCTTTCATCAGCAACTCCACCCTGCTATAATAAAAAGCCTTAGCTGTTCTTAGTGACCCCTCATGCATTCAAATCCAGCCCCACTTGGGTGATTCTTACACTACCAAATTCAGCTACCAACAGGAGGTACAACCTTGGTCACTTCTGGAAAACAGCTTCTATGCGCCAACCCTGAGGAAACATTTCCCAGAAGAATTCACCTCTTAATCACAGCTAATTCTCCAGTTACAAAGCACAGTTGTCTTTAGTGATTATGGTTTCTCATTGATCATAGTGGAATCTTCATCCCTACATTCCAGAAGCAGATTCTTAACTAAAGTGGCCCAGTAGAGTATTTGCTTCCTTCTGAAACTTCCAAATCCAGGCCTCTGTTTTTTGCACTGCTCTCAACATTGTTATCACCAAATCCCTATAGAACAGCTCACTGAGCTCTCAACACTCAAATCTTTTTGGTGCAAAGTTACAAAACAACAGTGTCAGGTCTGTCACAGCAACACCCCTATTCTGGTATCAACATATCTTGGAGTTTTTATTGCTTACATGAAACACCGTGACTTGGAGTAGAAAGGGTTTATTTGGTTTACATTTTCACATTTTAGTCCATCACTTAAGAAAGCCAGTGTAGTAATTCAAATAGAGCAGGTACCTTGATCCAGCAAATGACACAGAGACCATAGGGCCTTATCAACTTGCACATCATGGTTTGCTCAGTTGGCTTTCTTATAGAACCTAGAAACACTACCCTAAGCACAGCACCATCAACAATGGGCTAGGCCCTCCGCCATCAATCCCTGATTAAGAAAATGCCCTGCAGCTGGATATTATGGAGGCATTTGAGGTTCCTCCCTTTATGATGAGTTTTGTTTTTAACTCAAGTTGACATAAAACTAAGCAGAACACATGGGAATTCCCAAACAATCTAGGCTGTTGCCATGACAATAGATTGCTCTCCACAAATTAACAGTAAGTCCCCATTGGTGAAGACAAAACCTATACAAGGAGTAGAGCTGGTGCCTGCATACAGCCTTCACCACTACGTTCTAGTGCCTTTAGTACAGGAAGGTACTCTTCAAAAAGAAATGTAAACACCAAGCCATCCACAAACTCTTTGATCTACAATAATGTCCTACCTGCAAGATATGCTATGGCCATGGTAACACAAAGTTTGTGGGCATAAATAATCCATGTCTGGTGTGATTTAAAGCTCATTTCAAGAGATAAAACCCATAGAAGACACTGTGTGGGTGGTTAAGAGCAAGTAATTTGATAGCTCAGCAACCTAGTGTATAGCCAAAATATTACAGGTCTAAAAGATATAGAAGAGTTGGAGGAAGGATAGAGGGAGCCAGAGAAGTCAAGAATACCGCAAGAAGACCTACATATTAATCAAACCTGGGACCACAGGGTCTCACAGAGCATGAACCACCAACCAAAGATTTGGCATGGACAGAACCTAGACCCTTTATAGGTATGTAGCAAATATGCAGCTTGGTCATCATGTGTATCTCCTAACAATAGGAGTAGGGACTGTCTCTGAATCTGCTACCTACCATTGGGTCACTTTCCCCTAGCTCGACTGACTCGTCACTCCCAGTTGGGAGAGGATGTGCTTAGCCCTGAAGTGACATGAGCTACCAGGGTGGATTGGTACCAACTGGGGGCTTCCCCTTCTCCGGGAAGAAGGAGAGACAGGGGCTGGAAGGAGAGGGGTAGTGGCAGAATGGGAGAAGAAGAGGGAGGGGGCTGGGATTGGCATGTAAAGTGGTCAAATAATTTTTAAAAATAGGGATAAAATTACTTCTGATGATATTCTGCTATACACATAGCCTTGCTTAGCCATCATCACACAAGTTTTCTCCTGAAGCAGATAGGAACAAATACAAAGACCCACAGCCAGACATTATGCAGAGAAAGAGAAACCTTGGAACATTTAGCCTTAAATAGGATGTCTCATTCAAATCCCTTCCCTCAGAGTTCAGGGAACTCTGCAGGAGTGGAGGTGGAGTATAAAAGCCACAGGGATGGATGAGGGACACCAAGAAAACAAAGCCAACTAAATAAACATAATCAAAGCTCATATGCACTCACTGGGACTGAGAAAATATTAACAGAGTCTGCATGGATCTGCTCCTGATTCCCTAAGTATATACCGTGGCTTGCAGTTTAATTTTTAATGGAATTCCTGAGTGTGCAAACGAGTGGGTCTCTGATTTTTGTGCCATCTCCTGTCTCTTTTCCTTCTTTTGTTTTGTCCCACTGTGATGTGATAGCTTTTTTTTTTGTTTGATCTTTTATATTTTATTTTGTCATGTTTTATTGTTATAACTGTGTGGACTTATTTCTCAGTTCTAGGAGGTGCAGCCGCTAGCCTCTGGTTCTTTTTTTGTTTGGATGGTTGGTTTTTGTTTGTTTGTTTGTTTTGTTTGTTTGATTTTTGAGACATAGTTTCGCTGTGTAGCCTTGGATGTCCCGGGACTCTGTAGGCCATGTTGGCCTTGGAACTCACAGAGATCCATCTGTCTCTGCTTTCTGAGTGCTGGGATTAAAGGTGTGGCCTACCACCACGAGGCTGTCATATTTTATTGTTATCTCTTGGAAGCTTGTTGTTTTCTAAAGAGCATGGATCTGGATGAGAGGGGAGGTGGGGAGGAACTGGGAAGAATAGAGGAGGGGAAACTGTAATTAGGAGATATATGAGAAATTGACCTATTTTCAGTATAAGGAAAAATAGAAAATATTTCATAAAATTGTATAGACATTTAGCATACCAATTAGTGAGGACATCTTAAACCTACCTAGAGAAAGAAGAGTTCCTGGGACCATGTCCATTTTGGGCAATTTCAAAATTATCTGCAAGGCTTACTTTTCCTCCCAGTTTATACCCTTAAATATGCTTCAATTTGGCTTTATTATTATTATTTATTTATCTTTGTCTAATTGTAGCCCTTTGTAGAGAAACCCCAGATTTAATTCCCATTGCATAATAATATCTATGTACTATTCTTGATTATTCAAGCACTATCTTTTTAATTAAATATTTTCTTTAATTTTTACATATACATTTATATTATTACAGATATATACAACAAACTACCTATAGCAAGAAGAACCATGGCATAATTAGAAATTATATAAGTGTTACATTCTTAGTGTTTTGGCTATTAGTATTTGTCAGCCTTGAAGAAAACATCTTTCCTATCTTTGTGTGTCTAAAATTCTGAATGTAAATCAATATTTATTATATATCATCATTATCAACTTAAAACATTTATTTAGACCTAAAAACATCTTAACCCCTAAACAACTAGGCTTAATTGTAAAAATAAACACTCTGGTCTTCAACCCCATTAGAGATTTGAGAAGGAATAAAATTGATTACCTGAGTAAACCGGAAGTGCAGGTTGGTAGCTTTCCAAATAAGATGCTGACAGAGACAGTTGGCTACCTGAATTAGTCACCCAAAGCTCTCTATAACACTGAGGCACCATCTTCAGCCTTCTGGCCCAATATACATGTCAGACATATTTGTAAGGCAGGAACTATTGAAGGCTTGCTTACTCTGTCTTGGCAGAGATTGGCTGTTGACTCTGCCTGAATCCAAGCATGACCTTTTTTAGGCAGAATTCTGTTTCTGATAGAAACAAGGACATTTTGTCCAATGGCTTGTTTGCCACATTTGAAGCCATCTCATTAAGAAGGTTCTTCTAAGCTCATCATCCTCTTTGAGGGGGGCTGGATGTTACCAGGAGTTAATCTATCTCATTGTCAGTGAATCTTTAAAATAATAAAAATCTTTTAAAATGCCATATTCTCTATGTCTCTGAGGTTTTTGAAGAGCTTATCTAACTATTTTGCCTTATCTTTCTATAGAATCATATCTATATGATCTATCTGTTCCACCTAAGATGTATATTCTTGTGATAAAAATAGACTACTAATTGATGTGACCATGATTTGATCAACTAAGAATTAACTTTATTACTTATTTATCCTAAACAGCCCGCAGTAGCACTTTCAAAGTATTGGACGTAAACCTTGTATCATAATTGAGTTATATGGGTACAATACCACACATTAGAGTAGGAACATATATAATGTGTGTGAAGAATAATCTTACATTTGAATTCTATACCACTGTATCTACAATTAAACATATTTTGCATCTATACACCAAATACTATCTTTTTAATGCAATGAGTGAGGAGGGCTCTGTGATGAAATGTTTTTATTTTATTTTATTTTAATTATATAAATTGTCCTTAAAACTTTAGTTTAGAAAGGAACACTACAAATAGTTTTATCATAATGCCAGACTCAAGCAAGAGTACAATAGTGTGTAGATTCCCTCTCTAGTTCCACAAATGCAATGGTTATTTTGAGTCCAGGCTGACTTTATAGCAACCCTTCATTTTCCTAATAAATTTGGGGTTTTAACCACCCAAAGTGTGACATCAGTGGAATTTACTGGCTCACAGGAATTTGGATTAACACACTGCGAAGGTCATTTTGCGCTTGGGAATGTATCCTGGTACAGTGCGTGAATGTCTAGACAACACTGTGATCTGCTTTGATTGAAACCCATCCTAATCCTTAGCATGTGCAGTGCGACTGTGAGCACATTCTTGCAATAGTGGCATAAGCCTTGTACTTCTGGGAGGGACCTGGTAACTTTCAAGTCTCCAGAGAACAGTGACATAAAACTTTTATATTCCCCTGTAGACGTGGTCTTTGAAGAGGAATTTAGGTGACATTGAAAAAATAATTTTGACATACTCTTCCTTTAAAAAAAAATCTGTTGATCAAAATCAAGCTCATTAAAAGCGTAATTTAGTAGCGACCCATCAAAGAAAAGATAGTGAGTCACTGGATATAATAAAAATTCTGTTGCACAGGGTCATCAAAAGTGTCTGCTGAAGGTAATTGCCAGGTGGGGATGCTAACGCCAGATGATCAGGGTCAGGAAAACAAATGAAGTAGCACAGACATCCAGGGCTCAGGGATCTAGTGTGGATCCACGTGACCATTTTGTGAACTGACTCTGTCACATAGTGGTTGTCCATGGAAAATAGACTTAACTGTTTTATTTCCCAGTTTCTTACTTGTGCATAGGAAAAATAATAGCCCTGATTTATTAGGACAATACTGAACACGAAACGTGCTACAGTGGAGAAGAGTTTGGAGTAGGGCCTGACACACTGTGAACAGTAACTGTTTTCTTCTGAGACCTGTTCGGAAACATCATCCAGATGGGCAACAAATACTACACAATTCTTGTCCCCTGATTTTACCGAGGTCTGCCTTTTGTTATTTTTATTACCCCAGACTTGTTACACTGTGACCTTCTTAGAAATTATTTCGCATCTGTGTGGAACTCTTCATGTGAAAATCCAGGCAGAGGCCTGACCTCCCTCACAGAAGGATTAGGTTTTAAATGATTGCCAAGCTCTTGGAAGACATGAAGCATTCCAAAAAGGTTGCCTGCTAATTCTACTTATTCTGAGAAGGGCCAGTGATGATAGCCTTAGGCTGAAGTGTCTCATCTCAGACAAACACTCAGCCCCTACTCACTGTGGAATTTCCAATTTGCAAGTGGCCAAAGGGGCACACTGAGACATTCCTGGAGAAACAGCCCATCCTGCACCTGGCATAGGATTAGTGGTCACATAAGGAAAAGGTTATTTCCTGCTTCCAGTTCTCAATTTGATTTCTTTCTTTCTTTTTTTTTTTTTCCACATTAGCGCATCTGACTAGTTAAGTGGATTTTGCATAGCAATTTTCCTGTCATAGGTAAGAAGATCAAATGCTGAAAGACAATATTATCTGAGAAAAACCCATTAGAATGAGATTATGGAAATAAATAGGCATCTTTAGTGGTTTTGTAAGGTCTGCAGATGACATCATTTCCACAAATTTTACTGCATTTAAACCTCTAGGAAAGATGCTTAAAGGTCCCAAAGGCATCTTCAGTGAAAGTACAGGATGCAAGGGAAAAGAAAACAGTTTGCATGGAATTGTGAATTGTACAGGGGTAATATCTAGAGATACATATTCATAAGTCATTAACAAATTCCAGATCAGTTCATGCTTATTCATCATTAGAGGCACACTTACTCGAATTTACATGAATTATTCATGGGCTTTGTTTATGAACATCTTTAACTGATTAATGGCAAATCTTGATGAATATTCCTGAATTGTTCAGGCTGAAGCACAGATCATACTGAATGAAGTCATGCATTGCTTCTCAGGAGTGTAGGATGAATAGCTGATACAGGAAGAAATGTGAGTTCAATGTCATTTTGCAAATATGTCTGGTTAAGAAATCTGAGGGCTTAACTTTTTATTAGTATCATATTGGCAATCAACATCCAACTCTTAAAGCTCTTGGCCATAGAGTCAGAAAAGGTGATGTAAGGCACAGCCAGGAAGCATGCCTGAAACGCCTCTGTGGAATTTTTCTGGCCCAAATGTCTGAAACCAGCCTTAGACCATGAGTAGGTGGACCAAGCATCCAAATTGCTCCCTCAAATAGAGTATTTCATTGTAACTTGATACCAAATAATGTTCACAGTCCCTCCAAATACTTTAATTTTTCATAAGTGCTTAACTTTCTTAATGAGAAAGTAGATTGAAAGTGGATCATTGAAGAACATTAAAAAAAAGAGTGAAAAAGACAAATGTATTTATATCATTTACCTTCGAGGTTAAAACAAAATAGAAGTTATTAAGAGTAGTTATTAGAGTAGTCCATTGAGTAAGAATGAGTCACAGAATGAAAGGTGAGCCGAAGGGAAATCTGGACAAAAGGGAAAAGTAGACTGAAGCATGAAGTGGGTAGTAGAGAGTGAAATTGCAAAATATGGAAATATAAGAAGACCTTGTTGAATGACAACATCAACTTATTGTGCTTGACTTCTATATTCCATAAGACAACCACAAAGGGTTGAATCATAAGCTCCTAGGAAGGTAATTACCCCAGTATCACGTCTTTCTTTCTCCCAGCCACCCAACTCTAAGTGTATAGCTTAGGTTTTGTAAACTGTTTGACAATATCTAAAATACAAGCACAATTTTAGAGGACAATCACATAGTCCTGTCATATTTTCTGTCATTATTTTTGTTATCTTAGTTTTTCTCAATCAAATTGTAAACGCCAATCATCTGTATGCAGGTTTGAATATATTGACTCCTTGCATGAGACTGTTTTAGGGGAGGACACAGTGGAAACTGCCGTGAAGGAGTTTCATTGTTGATGGGCCCAGCATATTCATGGTCTATGTGAGATAATTTCATTACTGCGCATTTATTTTTCCCCTATCTGTCTGGCCATACTCTACCAATTGGATACAGACCTCTGACTGACTTAGTTACTGTGATAGCAACCACTTCAGAGGCAGAGGCTTAAGAAAGAATTTATATATCTTCATTTTATATGATGAGTACAGGGTCAGACTTGACATCCAGAGAACCAAACAGAAACAAGAAAAGTCTTCATTAACCCATGTAGCTAGGTGTCTAGTTCCAATCAATACAATCAAGTTTGGTTTAATTCACTAAACTACTTACTTACCTACTAATAATAGTAAGCTAATGAGACTGCAAGTGTTTGGGTATCAAGATAGAAATGTCAAAAGAAATCTAACACACAATTTCAAGCAATGAATTATTTAGTTTTATTCTAATTATCATTCTTTAGATAAAATTAGAAAAAGATGAAAGTTTTGTAAAATATAATTAAGTAAATGAATACATTTTCATCATAGTGGGAAATAAGTCAGTTTTTCAACTTAGTAACTTTGGTGATTTAGGTAAGAATGTTTGAAGAGTATGAAGTGTCCATCCTCATCCCTTTTGATTAATCTTGGTTGAAAATCTATTTTGTTCGATATTAAAATGGCTACGCCTGCTTGCTTCTTGTGTCCATTTGCTTGGAATATTTTTTTCCAACCTTTTATCCTGAGGTAATGCCTATCATTATGGGTGAGATGTGTTTCTTGAATGCAGAAGAATGTTGGATCCTGTTTATGCACCCATTCAGTTAGTCTGTGTCTTTTTATTGGAGAATTGAGACCATTGATGTTGAGAGATATTAATGACCAGTTACTATTAAGAGTCTTAATTTTGATGTTGGTTCCAGTTGAGCGTTTGTGTAGTTGTGTTTTTGCCATGGTATAGTTATCTATTTCCTGAGTAGTTTTGATTGTAGCTTGACCCTTTGGGATGGAGTTTTCCTTCTAGTACCTTCTGTAAAGCTGGATTTGTGGATAGGTACTGTTTGAATTTGGTTTTGTCATGGAATATTTTGTTTTCTCCATCAATGTTTATTGATAGTTTTGCTGGGTAAAGTAGTCTGGCCTGGCATCTGTGGTCTCTCAGGGTTTGCAGGATCTCTGTCCAGGCCCTTCTGTGACAGAGGAGAGGACATTCTAGTGGGACTCTAGATGAGAGAATCATGGGAGAAAGGCAAAGTAGAAGGACCCAGAGGGTCCTAGAAGCCTACAAGTAGAACATTATGATAGGCAGATTTGGGCCCAGGGGTCCCGCTCAAACTAAGGCACCAGCCAAGGACAATACAGGCGGTAAACCTTAAGCCTCTACCCAGATCTAGCCAATAGACAGAACACTCTCCACAGTAGAGTGGAGAGTGGGATATTACTTTCTCACATACTCTGGTGCCTCACCTTTGACCATGTCCCCTGGATGGGGAGACCTGGTGGCACTCAGAGGAAGGATAGCAGGTTACCAAGAAGAGACTTGATACCCTATGATCATATAGAGGGGGAGGTAATCCCCCTCAGGAACAGTCATAGGGGAGGGGAATAAGGGGAAAATGGGAGGGAGGGAAGAATGGGAGGATACAAGGGATGGGATAACCATTGAGATGTAACAAGAATAAATTAATAAAGGAGGAAAAAAATAGTGAAAAAAAAAGAATGTTTGTGCATGATACATAGAGTATAAATAGTTAATCCATTATGCTTCCTTTACATGTGCCACAGTTACAGTTATACTGACCAAAGATAAATCTGTATCTGATATTAAGCTAAGCAAAGACAGTGCAATAACATGTGTACAATGATAAAGAATTTCTTTTTAATCAATTGTTTAGATGTAAAAATCCTATTATAATTTTATTATGTATATATACATGTTAATTATCACAATTACAATATATAATAGAGTAAATTATTATAAGAAATGCACACGTAGAAAGAATATATATTTACATATAAAAGTATAAGTAAAATATTGCCTCTCTCTAACACAACCAATATATGTTCATTATAATGGAATACTAAATGATTAAAACTAATTCACATACAATTTAAGTACAAATTCTACCATAAAGCAGAATATAATTGTTTGATTTCAACATTATTATTTTAATAACTGACACATTACTACATATATAGAAAAGATATGCTATGTGTATTGAGATGCATTCTATTTATTACTCAGGGGAGAAAGATAATGAACATAGAGCAGAAATCATTATGATGTAGATGACTGCGGTTGTCCCTTAGTTTTAATTTAGCAATCTCTTACACGTTGAGTGATCTACATACAGTAGAATTTTGAAAGCCTTGTTTGATTAGCAGTCACCTGTGCATTTAAATTTTGTGAAAACCTAGCAAGACTGAAAAAAGAAGGATATGTTGTCAAGGAAAAAATAAAAAAATACTTTAAATAATACTTTATAGTACCTCACTTTTCCAATTTAAATATTTTAGTCTTTCATTATACATACGGCAACATGTTGTAGAAAATAGAAGAGAAAATAGAAGACAATTGAGTGGAATCTGAAAACATGTACAAGTTTTTTTATTATATTTCTCTTTTACATATACATTTATATTATTCACATAAATAAAATAAACCACATACAGCAAGAAGAACCATGAAATAATCAGGAATTATACAAATGTTATATTCACAGTGATTTGGCTATTTGTATTTGGCAAACTTGAAGAAAACATTCTTCCTTTCTTGGTGAGTCTAAAATTATGAATGACAATCAATATCTATCATATCTCATCTCTATCAGCCTAAAACATCTATATAGATCTAAAAACATCATAATCCCTAAGCAATTAAGCTTAACTATAAGACTAATGTATATGGTCTTCAACCCCACCAGAGACTTGAGAAGGAATAAAACTTAATTACCTGAATGAATCAAGAAAGCAGGTTAGCAACTTCCAAAATGAAAAAATTACAGAGACAGAGTTGGCCATTGACTATGCCTGCATCCAAGCTTGCCCTTTCTTAGGCAGAATTCTGTCTGTGGCAGAAATAAGGACATTTTACCCAGTAGCTGGTTTGCCACATTTGAAGCCATCTCCATAAGGAGGTTCTTTGATGCTCATTATCTTCTTTGAGGTAGGTTGGTTGTTGACGGGAGCTAACCTGTTTTGCTGTCAAAAAATCTTTAAATTAATAAAAACATCTTTAAATGCCATATTATGTAGGTCTCTGTGGCTTTTGAAGAAGACCATTTCTATTTTACCTTATATATCTATAGGATCCTATTTATCTGTTGAACCAACTTATATTGCTAATCTGACTACATCAGAATAACTCTGAGACTGGCTAAAACATGAATGTACATACGTAGACAAGGCTTCTTGTTGGTCATGGAATCCCTGTGACTTATTATTAGATGCCATTCTTCATATGGCATGAATGAAGATTTACAGATGTTTCACTTCTGCTCACTACAAAGAGCAGAAAACCAGCCTTAATTGTTCTGTACATCCCACACACCTCATACATTTATAATTTTAGGACTCTATAATGCCTGTGAGATATTATATGTTTTCAAAACAAAAGAACTGGACACTGATGCTGGATCAGAGCTGACAGGATTCATTCCTCTCAGCACTCTGGATGCTGACATCCTGCAGCTTTCATGTTCCAACTCCAGGCACTTTAGATGCTGTTCCTCATCATTAACAGGACAGCTCCCAGGACAGCTTTAAAGAAAGCTTAGGATTCCAATTGGTTCAGCATTTCATAATGTCATACAGGACTCCTATAAAACCTGAAATTTCTCAGCTAGGCGTGGTGGCACACGCCTGTAATCCCAGCACTTGGGAGACAGAGGCAGGCACATCACTGTCAGTTTGAGGCCAGCTTGGTCTACAAAGTGAGTCTAGGACAGCCAAGGCTACACAGAGAAACCCTGTCTCAAAAAACAAAAACAAACCCCAAAACAAACCAACAAACATAATCCTGAAATTTTTCAACATTTAGAAGCTGGACCACAAATGCTATTCCTTGCTTGCTTAACCATCTTCCGAAATTTTTTTGGCCCCTAAAAGGTATTTTAGCCCCCCAAATCAGCTGAAAGAAACCTTAAGAGAATAATGCCTCATTTCCCCTAGGGGTGTCGGGTAGTTTTTTGTTTGCTCTCTTTAGCTTATTTTCATTGGGACTTTGTTATAAGTTATTATTGGTCTTATACAAAAGAAAATAAGGTA
Organism: Acomys minous; assembly: GCF_964271855.1. Classification (NCBI taxonomy): domain Eukaryota; kingdom Metazoa; phylum Chordata; class Mammalia; order Rodentia; family Muridae; genus Acomys; species Acomys minous. The sequence goes on from NC_140489.1 coordinate 75,455,851, forward strand.
GGACTCAGGAATGTCTCTCTTTTTCTTTATCTTTCTTTTGTGGCTATGGAGATAGGAGTTGAAAAGAAAGAAGAGGACACATAAAAATATATAGGAATGATAGAAGAAAAAATAGATTATTGAAACTAGTCCTCAACTTAAGGCCTTAAATGTTACTCACAAAAAAGGTTATTTTTAATTCATTGGTATAGAATTTTGTATATTGATGAAAAATAAGCTTAATTTTGATACATTGGTATAGAATTCAAATTTAAAATTATTCTTCACACATTATATATATTTCCATTCTAATATGAGGTATTGTACCAATACAACTCAATTATACTATATGATTTACTTCCAATACCTGGAAAGTGGTATTGCAGGCTGTTTAGGATAATTAAGTAACACTAGCTAATTATTAGTTGATAATGATCACATCAATTACTAATCTATTTTTAGTACAAGAATATATATCCTAGATTTAACAGATAGATAGCATTCTGTAGATATATAGGTAAAAAGATATGGTATTTAAACACCTCAGAGTCCTACACAATTTTTACTTGAAAAAGATAAATGGAAGAGTCCATGTTTAGTGATGTCTTTCTCCAGATAGCATAATATTTTGTAAATTTTGAATTAAGGTAATTAGCAGCATATTTTCTTCTTCTTTTCTTTTAGTGAGAGAAAATTCAAGTACAACTAGGTTGTATATATTTCTACAAATCAGGAAACCCATAAAAGGTCTATGAAAAGTCCATAAAAAGACTCAGTTTAAATTTTAACTTTCTTATGTGTTATTTTACAATACACCTTTTCTTGTACATTTACTCTATGGAATACTACTCAGCTATTAAAAACAAGGAATTCCTGACAAATGGATTGAACTAGAAATGATCATAATGAGTGAGTTAACCCAGAAGCAGAAAGAGTCAAACTGTATATACTCACTTATATCTGGACAATAGCCCAAGGGGCATGTCACATGAAAGTCTTCACTTACCAGGAAAGTGGGACAGAGGGAAGCACATCCTATTGGGACTCTAGGTGAAAGAAACATGGGAGAGTGGGGAAATAGAAGGATCCAGAGGGTCCTAGAAACTTACAAGAAGAACATTATGATGGGTGGATCTGCACCCAGGGGTCCTGCTCAAACTTTGACAACAGTGTTCTGAACACTCCTGCATATAAAAGCTTAAATCACAAGAGCTATTTTCTGTAACAATGTGATCACACAAGTAAAAGAAGTAAAGCATGAGGACAAAAAGAAAAGAAAAACCTAAAAGCCATTTAACATCCACATGTGCTGGGTTTCTATGCAGTGACTAATTCCATTCCCATAGAAAGAGTTAGAGTAATGCTAAAGGACTCTGAAAATACCACTATGTCAGTAAACCTCAATAAATAAGCTATCATGAAGTGAATACCTATGTTCCTTTGAATCAAAAACAAGATGATTTTTGTCACTGATGAGAATACATAAGGAAACCAAGCTTGAGTAAATATTTCCAGGATAGTAAATACAAGAGCCTGTTCAAATAATGAAGCCATTTTCTTTTTGTGGCAAGGTTAATGCTGTTTATTTTAAAAGCTCCCCTTGTAGTTTTGTTTTTGTAGACAAGCTGTTGTCTTCATCACATTTATATTGAGGCAGCTTAACTGTCAGGACTTGGGTTTATTTGATGCTATCCTGTGTCTAGTGCCTCATTTCATCTCAGGACTGTCTATTCAGGTCAAGACATTTAGCCTTCAGCCACTTTGACAAATTGAAGTTGGAAGGTTAAGAGGCAACAGAACAGGCTAGTGTAGAATGAAGTGTAAAAATAAATTGTGGCAGGATAATTAAAGCAGTACCATCGGGTTCATGGTCAAAGGACCATTTGTTTGGCACATAATTGCTTTTCCAAAGATGATGTATCAAAGAAAGCAGCTATGTTGAAAACTGTACCTAGAGAAAATTGTGATGGAGTTTTGGAAAACATTTGTTTTTATCTATAAATGTACTTTGATATTTTTTCCCTGTAATATCCATATGAATACACTTACTATTTTACTTTTGTCCCAGGACCATAAAAGTCTATTCTACTATATAGATTTCTTTCTTTTAAGTTCTTTATTTTTATTTATATTTCTTTCATTTTGAAATGTTCATTTAAGGTGGCTCGAGAGGTGGTTCAGTTGTAATAGCACTAGCTGCTGTCATAGGGGACCAAGTTTGATTCCTAGTACCTAATTGGCAGACAATTATAACTCAAGTCCCAGGAGAACTTTTATGATCTTCTAACTTCCGCCAGGACCAAACACACATGTTGAAAAGCAAACGTGTATATCCATCCAAACTTCCATACAATAAAAATAAACAAAATATTTCTAAAAATAAAAAAGTTAAGTTTAGGAATTAATGATCAAGTCTTACATAGCCATGTAAGTAGACGAAAGGAATGGTGGTCATAGGATAATATGGTTATTGTCAGAGACATGTTCAATAATCACAGCCAGTCTTGTCCCGTTTTCATAAAGTGCATTGGCTAAAGACACTTGAAGCTTCTAAGATCGTCAAAAATTTAAACACACTGCTTGAATCAAACATAATCCCAAAACAATATACTCAGGTGTTAGTATGGAAAAACAAGCTTATAGCATGGTACACGTGTTATCAATATCCTAAAATGATTTCTGGAAGTTTTGATTGTGATTCACTGGGTCTTTTGTTGTATGGTTTGCCCCCTTTTTTTAAATCATATTGCCAATCTTTAAACTAATTTTATATCTAATTCCTTTATCACTTAGAGAAAAAAATCTTAATCTGTACCATAGGGAGGGAAAAGAAGTCCACTGATAACTTGGAGGAAGAGCAATTGAGGAGGAAAGAGTTAAATCTTATCCTGCAAAGAAGAGCATGCTGCTGCTATTGCAAGAAAACCAGGCATCATTGCTGCAGTAACAAATTAAAGAGGTATTCTGTGGCAGGAACTAAGAAAGCCAAAGAAGGCAAGACCATGCAGAGCCTCTCAGGCCTCAGCAAAGTCCTGGCTGTTCATTCTGAGATGTCATGATAAGCTTTTAATGGGCTTTGAGGAATGTAGGAAAATGCTCATATTTACTTTTTACATGAGCCATACTTCCTACTCTGTTAAAAACAGGTTTTACAAAACAAAAACAGACCAGGACTATTAAAAGTCCAAAGCATTAAGATAGATAAGAATTGACTGTAAATCATAAGAGGTTTACTCACTGAAAAGGATTTTTTTTGTCAATTGAAGTAAAAATTGGTGGGTAAAGAAAGTCATATTTAAAAAGACACTTTTAAACATAAAGACATGCAATATTGAAAACATTCATTGTACAAAATAAATCAAAATTAGATTTAGAAACCTCAAGTTCAAAAAAGAGCTAGAGCCTGGATATACACATTTAAAATTTAATTAAAATAGCTTCACCTTTTATAACAAGAATGAATGAAATCACCAGGTTAGTAAGTAGAACCAGAAAAGGACAAAGAACTTTAACACTTAACTCTGCACTACCTTATAGTTATAGTAAGTCATCCTTCAGACCAGACAAAGCACTCACAAACACATTGTGATGTGTGGAAGGAGAGTTATGACAGCAACAACAAAATTAGAAACAAGTGGAAGAAAGGGATGATGATCATGGATGATGAATTATTTATATATTTTCCATATAAATACAGAAAAAGTTTTGTTTTTAATCAAAGATTAGGCCTTAGCAAACACTTAACAATTTTTACATTTACTGAAATGCTATTAATAGGAAAACATTGAGTAGATTTTGAAAACTGGTCTTTAGATTTCACAATGTGAGTGTTTTTGATGCATGGATTAGATGTGAGGCTCAACCACAGTACATTTAAAAAAAAAGAGTAATAGGGTATAAGTTAATAGCAATAAGTACAAGTGACACACTTGAACTTTTTCTGAATGGAAAAAATGGAGGAAGAGATATCATTAAGGGAAATATTTGTTTAAGAAAGAAAAAAAAAAAACTATGTCTCATTCCTAGTGAGGAAAATGTAATGGGGAATCTGGTGTATTAAAGAGATGCCAAACCAGAAAGATGAGGAATTATGCTTAATATTTTCATTGAAAATAGGTGAGATTCAGTATATGAATTTACATTTAAGTGATGTCATGTAGATATAATTTTCTACCATCAAATGTAAAGGTTTAATGAGAGTTGCATAGTTATTTTTCTCCTTCCACTATTGTAGTACCATGGACAGTGACTCACTAGCACCAACTGTTGCCCCCAGTCTGTGGCATAATCTGGAAGTTTCATAAATATCACTGATTTTTAGAATGATGGTCAGCTGCATAGCAAAGCTTTAAAGGTGGTAATTAAAATCAGATACCCAGATTCTAGATAATTTGTAGCATAATGGGAAGAAGAACAGAATAGGAATAAAACATACGTCTTAATAAGACATCCCTAGTAAGACTGGACACTTCAGTCAGTCAATTAATATTTCTGGAGCTTAGTGCATTCATTGGAAAATGATGATTGGGAAGAAAGTGAAATAAATTTATCAAAGGTATCCTCATGTCCTAATTTTAAACGTGTTGGCTATGCATTGACATGAACATGATGCTAATTTCCATACCATTGCATTTGCCAAATTTCAACATCCCCATTTTCATATCAAATATAATTCAATGTCTTGTGTAAATGCTTGCCTTCATGTAGTAGATAGCATTATAACTATCATGCAAGTAAAGGGAGAATCAAAGCCAGATAACTTGGCAATGCAGAAATTCACAATCTCTTATCAAAAAGGCAGGCAGAATGACTGGCTGATGTAATAATTTGCACTATACATACTTTTGTTACATCACTTATTTTACTCTAAGTATGTACACATTAATGTATATGCTCATGCCTCCTCTCCTCAGATTCTCAAATGACAGCCAATGTGTCATGTGTGCACAGTCATTCAACAAAGTGCATTTTGCTTATACTTGTTACTAGTGAAAATAATGGTCTCTTCTAAACTTCATGTGTAGATATTTTTCTATACTAGACTTGAAATTTATAACGCTTTTTATGCATGAAATATATTTATTGCAAAATTGAATTACCATTTTATCTTTTGCTGAGTGAAATTATGGCTGTTACACTTTGCAGATCATTATTATTTCTTCAGTATATCTAATCCCTTGGCAGAAAATTTCTTTTTTCAGCAATTTTATATTATTTATTTATTTATCATCTATCTGTCAAACTAGGCCCAGCTGAACTCATAAAGGTGGAAGTATTTGGCTGGAAGACAGTGTTGTACAGATAACTCTGTGATAAACCAAAGCTGAATACAAACTACATACATGTTAAGATAACACAATAACATTACTCGTGTACATATGTTTAATTGTCGAGATTTTATTGGCAGAAAATTTTTTAAAAAGTCTCTTAGCTCTATCTTCTCTTAAAAGAAAATACAGGCTCCACTATACTTTGCATACTTCTGTCTTGCCACATTGACATTGACAGACATGTGTGATTACTTTTCAATGAAATATCATTTAGGACATTAGCGTTGTCTTAAATAAAAACTCTCCTGTTTTCCTTTTCTGTGGTTTGTCTAACATTTGGAGGATTAGCAGGTAGGCAAAGAGCAGACAAACATAATTCAAAACAATTAGTAAGAAATAGCAATTTCAGTGCAGTGCTTAAGACATTGATTCCACTCATCAATTGTTAACAATATCTGTACCTTCCATAATATGTAAAGACTGAGTTGTCTGCACAATATTAATGAATGATACATAGAACCTAGACTTCAATTCTATAGCTTATAGTGCCAAATTTTACCTTCAGTAAGTTCCAATTTTATATCATATGACTTTCCATTTAAATGCTAAGTTCTATAAAAAAAAACTATTGGCTAAATCATCAAGTACCAGGAACAATGCATTCTCAAAAAGAAGTTTCTTCAAAAATTTATAAATGGAAAGAAGATGGGCATGATGGAATATGACTTTAATTCTAGCACTCAGGGAAGCAGAGACATGAAGATCACTGTGAGTTTGAAGACAGCCTTCTCTACAAAATGAGTCCTGGAAAGCCAAGGCTACACAGAGAAATCTTGTCTCAAAAAACAAAACAAAACAAAAACAAAAACAAACAAATAAACAAAAGGAAGTATCTCCCATGCTTATGGATCAGTATGATTAGCATAGTAAAAAGGCCATCTTACGAAAAGCAATCTACAGATTCAATGCAAACACCACCAGAATTCCAACACTTTATACAACTTGAAAGAGCAACTTTAAGCATCTTAAGGAAAAATAAAAAATCCTCGATAGGTAACACAATCCAGCAAAAAGAAAAGAAAGACCTTCTGGAGGTATCACCATTCCTGATTTCAAGCTGTAACACAGAGTAATGGCAATAAAAACAGCACTATATTGGAATAAAAAACATACAGATTGATCAATGGAATCAAATCAAGGACCCAGAAATAAACCCACACACCTACAGACATTTGATTTTTGACAAAGAAGCCAAAACTGTAGAATGAAAAAGGGAAAGCATCTTCAAAAATGGTCCTGGTCTATCTGGATGTCTGTATATAAGAGAACCCAAACAGATCCATATTTATCACCCTGTACAAAACTTAAGAGAAAGTAGATCAAAACCTCAACTTAAACTTGATACAGTATATATAATATAAGAGAAAGTGGAGAAAGCCTTGAATAAATTGGTACAGGGGACAACTTCCTGAACAGAAAATCAACAGCTCAGCCACTAAGATAAACAATTAATAAATGTGACCTCATGAAACTGAAGAGCATCTGCAAGTCAAGGGATACCATCAATAGGACAAAAGAACAGCCTAAAGAATGGGAAAAGATCTTCATCAACCCTACATCTGACAGAGGGCTAATATCTAAAATATATAAAGATCTCAAGAAAGTATACACCCACAAACCAAATAACCCAATTAAAATAGGCTATGAAACTAAACAGAATTCTCAATAGAGGGATCTCTAATGTCTGAGAAGAACTTAAAGGAATGCTCTACATCCACAGAAAGACCAACAGAGCCACTAACTAGGGCCAGGGTGGGCCTGCTGAGACATAAACACCAACAAAGGACCATGCATGGATTGGGCCTAGGCCCTCTACACAGATGTAGTCAGTGAGCAGCTCAGGCTTCACCTGAATCCTCTAGTAAGGGGAAAAGGAGTTTTCCCTGATAAGCACTCTGTTGCCTTCTTTTTGAACATTTCTCCCTGATGGGACTAGCTTGCCAGGCCACAGGTGAAGAGGATGTTCTCAGTCCTAATGAGACTTAATGAGCTGGGGTGGGTTGTGAGGGGGGCTCCCCTTTCCTGAGGACTAGGGAAGGGGTGATGGGGGACTAGGAGGAGAGGAGTAAAGGGGTTATGACCAGTATGTAAAGTGAATAAATATTTTTTAAAAAAGGAAATGTTGAACTTCATTAATCATAGGGAAATTCAAGTCAAAACAACTATGAGATTCCATCTAAAATGAGTCACAATGGCTATGACCAAAAACTCAAGTGAAAGCACATGTTGGTGAGGATATACAGGAAGAGGAATACTTGTTCATTTCTGGTGGGAGCGCAAACTTGTACAACTGTTTTGGAAATCAATCTGGTGGTTTCTCAGAAAATTGAGAATAGTTCTATAAGACCCACTTGTACCAGTCTCAGGCGTATACTCAAAAGATAGCAGGCTACCGAGAAGAGACTTGATACCCTATGAGCATATACAGGGGGAAGAGGTCCCCCTCAGTCATAGTCATAGGGGAAGGGAGTAAGGGGAAAATGGGAGGGAGGGATGAATTGGAGGATACAAGGGATGGGGTAACAATTTAGATATAATATGAATAAATTAATAAAATATATTAAAAACAGAAACCACTTGCAAATAAAATATAGAGCTACGTTTAGCACACTCCACAAGAAAAAAAAAAGATGTTCCACCATACCACAAGGATACTAGTTCAACTAAGTTCATAGCAGCTTTATTTATAATAGCCAGAAACTGATTATCCTAGAAGTCCCTCAACTGTAGAATGGATAAAGAAAATGTGATATATTTACACAGCAGAATAGCACGCAGCTATTGAAAACAAGGGCATCATATAATTTGCAAGCAAATGTATGGAACTAGAAAAGATAATTCTGAGAGAGGTAACCCAGACTCATAAAGACATACATGGTATGTACTGACTTACAAGTGGATAGTAGCCAGATAGTACAGGATAACCATGTCACTAAGAAGGAAGCAGCTAAGTAACAAGAAGGCCTAAGGAGGATGCTTGAATCTCACTCAGAAGGGGAAATAAAACTGACATCTGAAGTAGATGGTGGGAGGAAACTGGATGAGAGAGCCGGTTGAGAGGATAATGGGCATGGGAAGCAGGCATGAGAAACGGAGAATACCAGAAGAGAGAACAAAAATTAGCTGGAAGGAATATTTCTAGGACAAGGGAGCCTCCAGTGAGTCAATGAGAGTGACGTTATCTGAGACTCTTAGAAATAGGGAATGGAGCCAGAAGTAACCATGTCCTATAGTCATGGGGGACTTCCAGTGGACGGAGGATACCAACCCACCCATAAAACCTTCGAGCCAAAGTTTGTCCAGCCTACAAGAAGTGTATGGATAAATAGAGCAGAAATTGAGGGAACAGCCAGGTAATGTCTGACCCAACTTGAGACCCACCCCATGGGAGAGAAACAACCCTGGCACTATTAATGATAGTCTGCAATCTTTGCAAACAGGAGCTTACCAGAACTGCCTTCTCAGATTCTTCATTCAGCAGCTGATGGAAACAAATGCAAAGACCCACAGCCAAACAATATTTGGAGCTTGAGGAGTCTGGTGAAAGAGTGGGAGAAAGGATTGAGGGAGCCGGAAGGGTCAACGATACCACAAGATGATCTATAGAGTAAATGAAACTGGGCCTGTGGAGGCTAATAGATACTGAACCAATAACCAAAGAGCTTGCATAGGATGGACTTAGGTCCCCTACACATATGTAGCAGATGTGCAGCTTGGTTACCATGTGGGTCTCCTAGGGGCTGTCTCTGACTCTGTTGCCGGCCTTTGCATCCCTTTCCCTTATCTGGGCTTACTTGTCAGGCCTTGGGCAGAGGATTTGCTTAGTCCTGCTGTAACTTGGTATGGCAGGGTGGGTTGGTACCCCTGGGGAGGGGCACAGGGAAGAATAGGCGGAGAGATATGTGAGGGTGGGACTGAAAGGAGAAGTGGGTGGCAGCTGGGATCAGGCTGTAAATTCATTTAAAAACTGTGTATTATCATACCCATATAATCCCAATAGCCTTAATACCAACATTTTCATTTTCCTTAATGCCAATAACCCTAAGTCTATGATAAAGTAATTATATCAATTCCAAATATAATGGAATAATTGTTTGTCAAAAATATATATACTCTAATTTAATTTCAAACTAAAATTCAGTAGAACCTGAATACCCTGAATCCCACAAAGTTTTGATACACACACACACACACACACACACACACACACACACACACACACAATTACTTTCTATTGCCCTGGGGCAGTAAACTGGTACTATATATTATTAACCTTACATATGCATTAATCCATGAACAGACAGGTCACCAGATTTGCAACCTCAAACTGGAGGCTGAGAGGGAAGTCACCCTGAGTCTGATTGCAAACTCTGTACTTCACTTAGTCACAAAAATATGATTGATATAACAAATGTAGGTCTTTCCCCCTCTGGGTATGACATAATTCTGTCTGTCTCCCCACAAATATATTCCATGTGTGATGTTGATCCAGTTTCTACAGAGAACACCAGGAATGCATTATCGTCTCTGTTCAAGAAGAGGAAAGAGGCAGACTTATTCAGTCACTGAAAGTGTAGATTTATATCGCTAAATACCATGTGCCATTTTGGTGGAGCCTCTGATTTTTGCACATGCACTATTGTAGTGTCCTAAGAGAAAAACAAAAAATAGGATAAGTAATTATTCAGTGAGCCTTCAAATGACAGGAAGCATTGGGTGTGGAAAAGAGATTGTCAAATAGTGATTTGAATATTTTGATGTGATATTATGGATTTATTTAGATTAAAATAAATATTAGAAAGATTTTTTTATCACTGCATGCTTTATACTGTGTTTCATCCCCCATTTAAAAATGTAAAGTCAATGAGCAATGGATTTAAGACAATAACTAACAATCTTCCCACCACAGAGAAAATTTCAGGTATTAAAATTACATAATGTAGAAAATAGTGATGAAGATTAAAAATTTCTGAAGATCATTTAGGTTGTATACACAAATTAAACATTAATTAATGTGTTCAACACATATACATTATATTTATGAGAGAATATAGCTATACTTGAAAATAAATGACTAAATAAATGTTATTCTCACCAAAAGAACAAAATATGGTTCTATAAATAAAATGTTAATGATAGAACATTAGTTAAATGTTATATGTATATATAAAACATCTTTTAAAAATATGTATACTGTACTGACAGTGAGAAAAAGAAATGTGTAAAAAGTTACTATATTAAAAAATCAGAGTCATAGTTGTCATTTCAGTCTACTGAAGTACTGTTTCAAATCCTTCTAATATAAAGTGAAGAAGTAGCTACCTTAGCAAATGATGTAGAAAAAACTCTCTTGCCTCATCATGAGTAGTGTCACTGAGAAAGGTTGTCATTTTGCTTTTCTGATGAAGAAAAAAGTATATGGAAAAGCAGAATAATTCTACCTACGTGGAGTTATTAATCCTAAAGATGATAATGAAATTTTGCAAACCGGAAGACAAAAAACAACATCAGAGAAGGCTTGTTTTTTGTTTTTTTAAATGAAAGACACAGAAGGAAAAACATGACAAATAATGTTATTACTAAGGTACATTTTTTTCTCCTTTTTCTTCTAAGTTATTGAATAAAATAGCATAGAACTCTAAAATTATGGATATTGAAATTATTATAAAAGATGAAATGAAAAAACTCTAAGGGAAGAATTATTGGCATAGAAAAAAAGACTGAAACTAGTATGAAGAGAAAATACTACAAAAGAGATTATTCTAAGAACCAAATGCTTAAGAAGTCAGTCAGTGAAGCGATTACCGCATACACGCAGGATATAAGTTTGAATCTCTAGGAACAATAAAGAAATGGAGACGTGAGTGCCTATAACCTAGACCTGAGGAGGTAGAAACAGGAGTTGTGGCCCAAACTTCCAGCCAGTTAATCTTGAACTTTAGATTCAGTGGACTTCAGATTCAGTGAGAAACCTTGTCTCAAAATATAAGGTAAAAAGCAATAGAGAAACACACAGGACATCAGCTTCTTACCTCCACATAGACATCCATCCTCATGCCTGTGCATACACATGAACATGCACACATGCATATGTTATATAATAAAGAAATAAAATTATACATTAGAAAAGAAGAAAGATAACCAAAATTGAATAAATTGTAATTGTTACATGGACCATTTAATTCACAAATAGGAAACCATTAAAGGAGGCACATAATGAACGGATTTTGTCAGTAAGAGAAAAATTAGCTTATTAAGTTAAAATGGAATATTGTGCCACTAAAATATATCTACTTTGAATTATCTATAAAAGTTATTATTGAGACATTTGCTATAATGTATTTGGGAAAAATTCCTGGGCTCCTGCTGGTGTAGACTCAGCTTCAGATCTTCCAGTACTTGGGTGGTGCAGTTCCAACCACAGGTGCCTATTTCACTGAGCTGAGATTATCCAGATACCTCAGCTTGCATCCCCAATCTTGGACCCTCCCATGAAATGGTTACCTTCTGAATGGGGAGTACAGCTCCAACCCCAGATCCTCACACTCACTGCCACATTGAGGAGACTTTCAGGGCACCATGCCTTGCATCCCCAACTTCTGCCCTTGTGGTGGAATCGATACCTTATGATACCCAGGCAGGTAGTTCCTAACTCAAGATCCAGACTTAGTGAGCACAGTGACTTAGCACAGTGGCTGGCAGTGGGACCTCTTTACACTGGAGCAAGAAATCCAGGAGCAGGGCAGCCAACACCGGGGCTTCTTTTCAAGAGAGGAGGTTCTCAGACTCCTGAGGAGCCCACCTGGTCCAGGATTGTACAGCTGAAGGAATTCTCCAGCAAATCCCTGAGAACCAGTCTGAGACCATTTCTAGCAATCAATGGAGGCCACACAGGAAGGCCAGCTTCCTATCCAGAGCACTTCCTGCAGCCCCTGAGAATGCCCTTGGGCAACAGAATTTACCAGCCAACACCATAGACAACCAGATGGCTAAAGGCCGGCATAAAAACACAATCAACACTCAGAGCAAGGATAGCAGGCTACCAAGAAGAGACTTGATACCCTATGAGCATACACAGGGGGAAGAGGTCCCCCTCAGTCACAGTCATAGGGGAGGAGAGTAAGGGGAAAATGGGAGGGAGGGAGGAATGGGACGATACAAGGGATGGGATAACAACTGTGATGTAATATGAATAAATTAATAAAATATATTTAAAAAGGAAAATTATATTAACATCATATTTTTGAATACTTTCATTACTTAGCTCAACAGTAGGAAGAATATCCCAAGAAGAAAGGTGGGATGAGAAGGGTATGATTGGTGCTGATGGCTGTCATCCTTTAGTTCTTAAATTTCACCGTCAACATCTAGTTTTGTTCCAGTTTTTCACCAGAATGTACTTAATGAACAATTTTGAGTTTTTGAAACTTTTCTTTTATCTGACATTGACAAGTTTGACTACATGAGAACATACATAAAGTGGTGAACTAATTATTCTCCTATTCTAATTGGCTAATGATATGAGTAATTTGGTTCATTTGGATGTGTAAGCCTACTGCTTCACTATTGAATCTTACATTTCTTCAGTTTAGAATGTCTTTTATTTTGTGATACAAACATGTATGTATATGATACAGAGAAAAGCAAAGACTAAAACATATGTATGTTTACACACATGCCAGAAGCCTTTTGTATGCGTACAGTTGTGTCTGTATGTGTTTAACGGGTTGCCTATGCATACGCTACTGTTTGCATGTGAAGACCAGAGGATGATGTTGAGTGGTTTTTGCAATAAGTCACTGCTTTATTTCTTTGACACAGGTCTCTCAACGAACCTACAACTCACTGTTTCAGCTAGGACATGCTGGCCTGAAAGCCTTTAAGTTTCCTCCTGTCTCTGTCTCTCTAGCTCTGGGTTTATAGGTACAAATCACCATGTCCAATATTTCATGAGTGTTGGAGACCGACTCAGTTTTTCATGCTTATCCAGCAAGTGTTATACCAATTGAATCCTGCTCCCAGTTCCACATCAAACTTGTGTCCAGTACCGATTGTGTGTGTATTCTAGTTTCTCTAAAGTATACTTTTAACTAAACTGGACTAATCATCTCTCATCTATGTGTTTGTATCCTCCCATTAGTCTAGATATCTACACAAATAGCATAAGTTTTACAATAAAATATCAGTTCTACTGATGAGAAATTCCTTGAAAGCCAGGAGGTGTCACTTCCAGACTCACAGAGAGCTGTATAACATCCAGCCAGTAGGATTCCAATATGAGTGGAGGCAGAGTCACATGGTTTGGTACTTAGGTAAGCAGCTATTGGCAGTTAGTGGCTTCAGGAGAAGGGCCAACCATGCTCTGTTGGAAGCACATGCCTGTGTGTATATGGGTAGTACCAAATGGAGACAGGAGGATATGAAAAATAGAAAAAGAAAAGGACACAGAGTTGGGAAGGGGATATGTTGAAGGAGTATCCTAGGGATACTTGAGAAGAAATTAAGGGTGTTTTGCCCCAAATGTATTGCATAAATCTATAAAATTCTCAAAAATAAAAAAATCATAAAATGATTTCTTTTAATGTATGGTATTATATACTGCGTAAAAACAAACAAGCATTAATTTTAATGTTTTGTTTACAGAACCTGAAAGCAGAGAGTCAATAGTATTATTGAAAAGAATACCTTAACTGAATCTGACCAATTGAAAAGAAATTCCTTCCTTAATTGCCTAATTCCTCATTTGCTTTCTTTGTTTAGACACAGATAGATTACTTATGAATGAGATGTTCAGTGATGTCAACAGTAAAAACATGTGGTTTTATTTGTTCAGAGAAAATTACTGATGATCAGCACTAGATGCAGTGTAAACATTAGCAAGGAAATGACTAGTTAATTAGACATTTAATTACATTTAATCAATCAGAAGACACTGAGATATTATTGATGGTGCTGTTGATTCTGATGCTCCTTGAGGGGATATTACTAACTATGAGTTCAATATGTTTTCAATCTATAATAATGCAATGAAAGACATTAGAGTCTAAGGCATCCCCACAAATAGATCAATGAAATGCAAGCCTTAAACAAATTTGTGTAGTTCTTGTTTCAAAATGGGCTTGCTTTTAGTATTTCATTAGATGTCTGTTTAGGCTAAGATTTGTTTTTCCTCTCTAGCCAGTTTTTCCTGTATATTCTATGGTAACTGAATTTCAAATTAGCAAATTTCTAAGAATACACTGTTCTTATTTTTGTCTTTAATTCATATTGGCAAAATTCTTCTTCCCATGGAAGTTTCTGATGTCAACTATGGATTCCTTTAAGCTTTTAACATCCTGAAAAGAAAATGTGAGATATACTGACCCTAGTATTATATAGCATAATCATTATAAAATTTGATAATTATAAATAATTAAACATAATTAGTCATAGGAAAACTTGTGAGAAGAGCATTTAGGCTAGCTGAAGATCTCACTCCTCCATCCTTTCCTAAAGTCCAACCCCCAAGTCTCATTCTCTGTTTCCTACCATATCATCCATTGCAGCATCCTTTACGTCCCTGCCCTCATCTCCAGGGATCACAAAATCATGGCTTCATCACATCCCCTAACTCTGGCCAGCATTGTCTTGGAACCTGAAGATCTCCCAGGCAAGAGAAGCAAGTAGGCTAACTGTGGATACTCACCTCTCTCTCCTTTCCTCTAAATCAAATCCTTGCCCTACCTCTCAACTCAATTGCAAACAACTTGCTGTGGCCTCCTTTTCCTCTCTGGCCCCATCTTCAACAGAACATGCAGATCTTCTTTTCCAGTCTTCCTTAACACTCATCCTTTTATCCCACTTCCCAACTCTTGAAATAGGCATTTCCTGTGAAAACTTCAGGCATGGTGTCAGAGAAACAAGTAGGCCAGCAAAACAGAAAGGCAAATAACTCACATTCATTTTCCCTTCTCTCCTCTAAATTCAATTGGCCCACCTCATGCCCAGATCTGTAGCGATCTACAAGGCAGGACCTCTCCTCACTCTCTACTCCACTCTCAGGCAACTAAGCAGACCCTGATAGAACACCTTGATTTCCTCATTCCTGTGGACTCCATTAGTGCCCCAAATGCCAGCAAAGCCCCATTTGTAAGTATCAAATACCAATCAATACCTAGAAACACATTCAACAAGAAATTCTCAGTAGTGAAATCTAACAAAATCCCAGAAGAATTTCTCATCAGGCAACACACATCTACCATACCCTCTTAAGAATTACTGAGGGCAACAGAAATGAAGAAACAAAACACCACCCAAAAAAGATGAAACCAGATAATAGCACCTCGAATTACAATAATCTCAAACCGAGGAGCCTAGACTCCAGCATAAAAACACAGTAAAAACGTGAACATACGTCTCCACTAGAGATCAATAAGCACTCTACATTAGGCTCAGAGAACTGCAACAACATTGAAGCATAAGACAAAGACCTTACAATGGTGTTTATAACAATGGTAGAAGTCTCTAAAGAAGACATGAATAAATCCCTTAAAGAAATTTATGGCAAGCAAAAACACTGGGGAAGGAAAGGAATGAAACAGTTTAAAACCTGAAGGTATGAACAAAATCAGTAAGAAAACCCAAACTTAAGAAAATCTGAAAGTGGAAGAATTGCGACTCAATCAGGAACCTCAGAGGCAAGCCTCATCAAAGTAATTATAAGAGATGGAAGTGAGAATCTCAGGCACTAAGAATAAATAAAAGAAATAGTTATCTCAGTCCAAAAATATGTTAAATCTAAAAATGTCCTTTCACAAAATATTCAAGAAATTTGGAAAACTAGAAAAGGATGAATTTTTTTAATTTTTTATTATTAATTTATTCTTGTTACACATCTCAATTGTTATCCCATCCCTTGTATCCTCCCCTTCTTCCCTCCCTCCCATTTTCCCCTTATTCCCCTCCCCTACTACTGTTCCTGAGGGGGATTACCTCCCCCTGTATATGCTCATAGGGTATCAAGTCTCTTCTTGGTAACCTGCTGTCCTTCCTCTGAGTGCCACCAGGTCTCCCCCTCCAGGGGACATGGTCAAATGTGAGGCACCAGAGTACGTGAGAAAGTCATATCCCACTCTCCACTCAACTGTGGAGACTGTTCTGACTACTGGCTAGATCTGGGTAGGGGTTTAAGGTTTACCGCCTGTATTATCCTTGGCTGGTGCCTTAGTTTGAGCGGGACCCCTGGGCCCAAATCTGCCTATTATAATGTTCTACTTGTAGGTTTCTAGGACCCTCTGGATCCTTCTACTTTGCTCAACCATGTTCATAACAGCTTTATTCATAATAGCCAGATCATGGAAACAGCCTAAGTGTCCCTCAGTAGAAGAATGGATAAAGAAACTGGTACATATACACTATGGAATACTATTCAGCTATTAAAAACAAGGAATTCCCAAAATTTGTGGATAAATGGATTGAGCTAGAAATGATCATAATGAGTGAGTTAACCCAGAAGCAGAAAGACTCAAATGGTATATACTCACTTATATCTGCATACTAGCCCAAGGGGCATGTCCCACGAAAGCCTTCACTTGCCAGGAAACTGAGACAGAGGGGAGGACATCCTATTGGGACTCTAGAAAGGATGAAATTTAATTCTAATTGAAGCAGAGAAAGAAGAAGGAACAGAGGTATATTTGCAATACAATCATAAAGGAAATATTTCTATCCTAAAGAAAAATATGCATATCAAATTACAAGAAGCATAGAGAACACCAAATAGAGTGGACCAGAAAATAAACGCCCCACGGCATATCATAATCAAAACACTAAATGTACAAAACAAAGAAAGACAATTTAAAGCTGCAAAGACAAGAAGAGCAAGTAACATATACATGCAGAACCAGAGGACTAACACCTGCTTAATCAATGGAGAATCTAAAATCCAAAAGAGTCCAAAAAGATGTTCTACAAACTCCAATAGACCACAGATGTCAGGCCAGACTGCTATACCCAGCAAAACTTTAGATCACAAAAGCTGGAATAAATAAGACAATTAAGATAAAACCAAAAGTAAGCAATATCTATGTACTAATTTATCCCTACAGAGGGCAATAGAATAAAAACTCCAATCTAAGCAGGTTAATCATACCCAGAAATACACAAAGAACAAATAAACCTAGATCAGCAAATTAAAAGAAGGGAATTGCATGCACGCATGCACGCATGCACTCATGCATGCACACACGCACACATGCACACATGCGCCGCCACCACCAAAACCAGTTATCAACAAACACTACTCATATATCTTTGTCAGCATCAATAGTCTCAATTCCTTACTAAAAACACACAGACCAAAGAATGGATTCAGAAACAGAATCCATCTCTCTACTATATACAAGAAATACATCTTAACATCAAGGACAGAAACCACCTCAAAGTAAAAGGCTGGAAAAAGATATTCCAAGCAGAAGGACATAAAAGGCAAGCTAGTTTGATAATTTTAATATCTGAACATATAGGCTTCTAACAAAACTAATCCAAAGAGATAGGGAAAGAAATTACATATTCTTGAATGGAAAAATATACAAAGTGGAATTTGCCACACTTAGCCAAACACAAGAACACTCATGTTTAAAAAAGCAATCCTACTTTTCTTGGGCCCTTTTCTTTGTTTTTTTTTTTTTTTCATATTCTGATGTGTTAGTTTGGGTTATATAGCACATCATACCTTAATATATCAAATCTTCAATTATATCATGTGACTATCCCTTATATTCTGAGGCTTGCAAGCCAATTTCTTTTCTTATGAGAGACAAAGAAGTGATTTACATGGGAGTTTAGTTGGGGAGGAAGTAGAAGGTATAGAGAGAAGAAAAACATAATTATATTATATGAGAAAATTAAATTATTTGCAATAAAAAGAAAACTTGTATTTATTCTAGATAATTTTCATAGAGTGCTCAGTGTTTTGGGGGTGGTTCTACTGGAAAACGATGTCATATAAACAGCTATATAAAGAATTGTGAACTCAGACCACCTGGCCTCTCAAGCAGATCTAGTTGAGAAGGCACAAGCATAATGTGTCAGTTGAAAAGTTGGTGCTTGTGTTGAGAAGAGATAAGAAGCAACCTAGGCTTTTTGTTTTAGATGGAATTTTAATAATAGAAATTTTTGTATTGTAGTCTGAAAGATTTACAAGGTATGTGCTCTTTGAAATAGTATGTTTATTGGACTCTGATAACATTTTGTTCTTAATTGTGTAGTTTGACATAAGTGAGTGCTTAACATTTTAGATAATGCTTTTATGTAGCAAATTAGAAAATGTTGAAAAAAAAAAAACATGAGACATTGCTGACAGAAAATTTAGGAGGAACCCTGGTCAGTACAGGGCCCTGGGGCCATGTGCATTTGCAAAGTAATTTTCTTCGCATATTCAGGAAAATTTTACGAGTTATCTCTCTAGGAAGAAAAGACAAGGATATATTTTAGCTCATATTTCCCTTGACTATTTTCTTCCTCACAACTAATAATTACCCAAAAATATCCCACCCCTGTAGCATTCTCTGCCACAGTAGTATTGGCACTGTTATCTTAGCTTCTAAGTTACAATGTCAGGATCAAATCCCAAATTCTTCCCTAATTCTACTTGTCTCCCAGAACCCAGTGAACTGTTTTATCTCCTGTATGTTCACTGAGATGTAAAATATTAGAGTAACCTCAAATCAGCATCCACACCATCGTGCTAAAAATCCATCTCCAAATTTCACTTTCTATTACATTGAAAAAAAACTACACACCTTTTTAAGGATTTTTTTTCTTTCAACGGAAAATAAAAACAGGGTAGACCTCAAATTTATATTAGGGGAATTATTTGATATAGGTATGTCATAAAATTTCCATGGTGCAAACCAAGTATTTAGTGTTCAGAGATGCTACCTTGGCTCTGCATCTGTGGAAGCAGTGATGGCATTACCATCCTCATCAGTACTAGTGTTGCTATCATTAGCACCATTATCACAATCATCATTTTGATTTATACCTAGTCAAACTTGCTGTTTTAACTTAAATCTCTCTAGGAAGAAAAGCCCATGACCCTTGGTGGAAATGGTACATATCCAATTATGCTGTCTCCAAAGTTATTACTTTTTGAAAGTAATCTTTTGAAGTAAAAATGATAATATCTTCTTTCCACTTCAAACACACATGCAGAAAATCCCTGAGGGGATACACAACTTTTAAAATGATATGTTCTTGGTAACTCAAATACCTATCTCATTGTAATTCAAATCGTATGTTGCCAACTCCTACACATTCATTTGTAATTCGTTAATTATTCTCATTCTCATTTCTTTTGTGTGTTTTAAGACATATATTCAAGTAGACCAAGAGTGAACTTGAACTTGCTATAAAGAGGAAGATGACCTTGAACTCCTTAATTGTCTGTCTATAACTCCTAAGTGCTGAGATCAAAGACACTTACCAGCACTCATTTGTCTGCTTTCTCTTTCGTGTAAAGTGCCTTTACATTACTTTGTGGCTGAAAACGATCTTCCAAAGGAAAGGGTTAGGGTATCATTTACATTCCCATATTCAGACTCAGTTACAAGTGTTTCTTTGTTGCTTTTCTAATATAGACTTTAGCGGGCACATCCATTTGAGTTGGTATTGCACAGCTGTACCAGGATTAGAACAGGGTTTGCTTAAGTGTTTTAGTGGCAGAACCTGAGACCAGTGATTATTATCATGGACCTAGCAAAACTAATCTTTTGTGATTCTCAGTTGCTACTGAGAGTCTTACACATGACCTGTGACAACTGACATGCACTGATATAGAGTCCAAAACTAAAATGTTGCTTTTTCTTATTGACTCAACCTCACACTATACTCCTTTCTGATAATTGTGTATTTATTTAAAAATATTATCTCAACTTTTTAAAGTCTCATAAGCCATGAATATCTCTTTACTATTGACATGAACTCTAATAATTTAAATAATTCCATCTAATATTTTTAGAAAATTAAAATTGTATTTTAAAACAAATATTTAAAATCAGTGTTCCTGAGGCATAAAAATTAACATTCCTAGACATAATCTTGCTACACAATAGCTATTCTAAGTTTTAAAACTATAGCCTATTTCTCTACAAAAACAATTTTAAAATGATCTTGTTGCTCTGAAGCCATATGTAGTGTTTGAGTATGATTCTTGGAATCTTTCCTTTGGAACAAATGCATTTTTCATGGGTTAGTGGATATCACATGCCTGTCATGTCAAAGAAAAGATTACTTAGCCTTTCTAGTGATGCTTGACCTCCCCATAATGAATCTTTAATATTTTTAATGTTTAAGTATTAGTGACTGGTATGGTGGTCCAAGCCTTTATTCTGGAGGCAGAGATGGGACATCTCTGAGTTTAAGGGCATCCTGGTTATACTGGGAGTTCCATGTCAATCAGAGCCACATTCTGAGACTCTGACAAAAAATGTTTAAACATTATTATGAAATAAATTTCCAGAGCTGGGTGTGGAAGTGCACCTCTCTAATCCCAGCACTTGAGAGGCAGAGGTAGATAGAACTCTGTGAGTTCAGCCTGGTCTGAAAAGGGACATCTAGAACAGCCAGGGATACACATAAAAGAGACCCTGCCTAGGAAAAAATTCCCTGAATATGTTTTGAAATCCCAAATTTTCCTGGACCTTGTTACACTTTATACCATTAGCCTGGTCTTATATGATATTCATAAAGGAAAAATATGATTTATACATTTTTCAAGGAGTATCTTGATGATAGCTGTTTGGGTAAATGCATGCTCACTGCTTAACCATAGTACTTGCTATGAGAGGGAAAAGAAGATGAGGACATATTTTATATATTGTGGTTGAGGCATTCCTTATGTTAATAGCCAATTTCTACAGACACCTCAGAAGATTTTTCTTTTTTGTTTCTTTTTTTTTTCATGGATGTATTCTAAATTAAACCAATCAGTTCATAAAAGAAGATAATTCCTTAAATCTTACATTGAAATGTAAATTTGTATTTATCCTCAATTGCAGACATCAAATCAAATACAAATAACATTAACTGAGATAGTAAGGGATCTCAAAGCTGGCATGATAAAAAGGTGCATAAACACAAGTCTCTGGCTTTAGAAGTCTCACCAATATTCCTCTAGTGCTCAGAGTTGAGAGCATAATGTTCTTGGCACACAAACACTAGCTTCTGGCACTGAAGAACCCAGGATGCAGTGCTTAGCAGTCTTGCTCCTTGTCTATGTCCTAATTTCTTCTTGATACTGCCTATGCACATACAGCCAACCATTTTTAGGAGTCCATTTCCAAAATACTTGGAATTTACTACTTGGCTATTGTACCTCTAAAATTGAAATTGATGGGCAGCTCATTTAATTGGTATAAGTAAATATCTCTAGGTATAGTTAGTGGAAAATTGAGTTGAGTCACAAAACCAAAATCACAGCCCATTAGTAAATTTGAAAACATAAACTATTTTATGGTCCATCTTTCTCAAGAAAGGACAGCTGTGCTTTGTTTAAAATATATGTTTTAATTTTCCTCATATATTTCATAAACATATGATTAGCCATTCATAATAGACTCTTGAGAGATTAGTGATTACTGACCTCAACCAACATGAAATGCTGAAGAATAACTATTCTCTGGCCATCAGGATAGGAGTTTATGGAGGTGGAAAGTTCAGTAGATGTTGAGCTCATGTCTGTTCTTCAGTGACCTCAGTTGTAGATCTGCTTGCAGAGCAGTAAAAATATGTTGGAGAAGTCACATAGATTTTATATTATGTAACAAGAAGATTAAAGCAATAAGCCTAAGGTAGAAACCACTTTGAAAGGCCAATGATGTATTTAATAGTTTTACGATTTATGAGTGATAGGAAAGAACCGTAGCAATTCTATCTCAATTAAATATCCTAGCAATTAAATATCCTATCTCTATTAAAATATCCTAGACTATGAAATTTCTTGCAGGTTATATATATAAATTCTTCTATTTTTGGTAGACTTCACTTCCAAAAACCTGGCACAAACGATACATATTGTCAATGTATCGAAAGTAGTTGTTATTTCTGCACATCGGATCAATCTAATTAAGTGCCAAGTGACTGTTTGATTGATTTTGTAGAATATGTAAGTGTATATGTAATGTATTTTAATCATATCAATCCTCACATTCTCTCTAACTTCTCCTAGACACCCTTACTAAATCCCCATATCAAATTCATGTCCTCTTTTCATATGAAATTGAGTCTAATCAGTGTTGTTCATATTTGCACTGGTGTAGTGTTATCCACTGGTGCATAGACATAGACAATCTACCAGGGTCCATTTCCTTGAGAAAAACTAACTTTTCTACCCTAGCAGCCTGCACGTGCCAAAGCTCCTCATTTATAATTGGTGGTTTGCAGCAGTCCTTCCAGGTTTATGACTCTTGCAATCTTTCTGCCTTTTATTCTGCAGTGTTCCATGATCCATGCGGGGATGTGCATGGTTCTTGATACTGATGGACAACTTCACCCCAACCAGTGCAAATTACACACCCCATGGACTCTGAGTAGTTGTTAATCTCAGTATTACTTGCCATGGACTCAAAAAAGAAACTTCTTGGGCTTGGAGGATTGCTGAGTCTGTGGCCTTGGGTTAGGTTACCTACTCCCACCTGGTATTTTACAACCACTTGTAACCCAAGCCCTGAGGAATATAACACCAACTTATGGCTCTATAGTCACCAGGCACACACACAGTGTCCATACATAGATGCTCAAATATTCACATCAATAAAATAAATTGAACAGAAAATTCCCTATGAGAGATGATACATTAATGTATGAGTATAGAGATAAGTTTTTAGAAAGCAGTTTCATACTATGTATATTTATCAGAATTATCCCAATAGATTCTTCTTTAGTGTCTATAACTTTTCAACTATGGTTGCCTTCAGGACTGTAGTACCAGGCCTAAGTCCTGCATTTTTAATGGCCCTTAAATCAAATCTGTGCTTGCTTATACCCACAGTAGTCACGATACTACTGCACTAATTGGCATATATGTATTTCCAAGCCATTTATTGTAGCTTCCAGGTTTTATATTGGTAAAACCATTTATTGCTATTGTCCCTCGGCAGCCTGTATAGTATATTTTGATTCTACGAAATGTCAGCAGCAGCTCAATTTCTTTATGTCTTGTGACCCATGTATGCAGTGTAACAGGCAGTAGAATATTACCATCAGGTTATTTTGAATATCAAGCCCTAGCTTGCTTTGATTTAAGGTATTATGGAACTAAATTGCCCAACAACACAAAAGTAGTATGCTACATGTTTAATTTTATTTTTTGTTATTACTTATTACCTGTGATATTATATGCCCATATAAAATAATTCCATATAAATAAATATATATGTGCTTAGATGGGTATATATCTACATACAAACACACATATCCAAGCAATTTAGTGTTATAATTTTTAATAATAATAATTCTCCTTTTGAGATACACATTTTACATGAACAATAGGCTTTAGACGGGATTCAGTGTTTGACCATGGCCCCGGCTTTATCCTGCATGTGATCACCTATCTTAAACTGAGTATTGCTGGACTTAGTAAATTATAAGCATATGTAGCGATTCAAATGTGAATAATCCTCATAGACTCATAAGTTTAAATGTTTACTCTAAGGATGTTGGAAATTGTGGGAAGAATTAGTGTGCATGGACTTGCTGGAGGATTTGTCTCACTTAACTATGAGGTTTGGAAGACCCACATCATTCCCAGTTAGACTTGTGATTGTCTCAACATATAAGCTCTCACTACTGCTTCAGAGCCATGCTGCCTGCTGCTCTGCTCCTAAACATGATAGCCAAGGACTACCCTGAAAATGCAAGTCATCCCCAAATAAAATCTTCTTTAAATTACCTTGGTCATGGTTTCACTTCACAGCAATGGAAAAGTAAGACATCACATACATGGACATCAGCATACCATCATCAAATGGAATGGACACATATGTAAGTTATTCTTCACCGGGTATTAGTGGTTGCAATGACTAGTTTTATATCAACTTGTCACAAGCTAGACTCATTTTGAAAGAGGGGCTTCAGTAGAGAAAACTCGCATGTAGACAAACCTGTAGCACATTTTCTGGATGGATGATTGATGTGGGAGGGCCTAGCTCACTCTGGCTGATGCTACTCCTGGACTGGTGTTCCTGGATACCATAAGAAGGTAGGTTGAGCAAGCCAGGAGGGGCAAGCCAGTAAGCATCCCTCCTCCAGAGCTTATGTTTCAGTTCCTTCTCTGAATAAACAACAAACTAAGAGGTGAAAGTTTAAACCAACCCTTTCCTCCCCAAATGCCTTTTGGTCATGGTGTTTTATCACAGCAGTAGAAGCTCCAAGAGAACGGTACAAACTATTCAGATGAACAAATGGCTTCCATGCTAATGGTTCTTACTTCTGCAAAGCTACGTTCTACTGCTCACCGTGGACTTATTCCTTTGCTTGTAAATGTCTAGTATAATTTTAATGAAAAACATGGAATTAAGGTACATAGGCTTTGAAATAACACATTACCATCCAAATGTGACAAGTTGAGAACGGCTGGAGTTGCTTTGACAGGCAGTGATGAAGATACATACATGTACTTGGTACCATCCTAGGAGCTATCAAAACATCCTGACAATGACAACCTAAAGCAGGGAGGGTTTAGCCGGCTGCACTGGCACACACCTGCAATCCCAGCACTTGGCGAGGCAGAAGCAGGTGGATCTCTGTGAGTATGAGGTCAGCCTGATTTACAAAGCGAGTCCCGGACAGCCAAAGTTACACAAAGAAATGCAGTCTCGAACGCAATCACCCAAAAATGAGGGTTTATTTTGACTCACAATTTGAGGAGATACAGCCCATCGTTGATGGGAAAGTCAAGTCAGTAAAGATATAATGGGTTGGTCACATTGTGATAAGAATTCTTGTGTACTGGTTCGTTCTTCCTTTCTTCCTTTTTCCTTTCTTTCTTTCTTTCTTTCTTTCTTTCTTTCTTTCTTTTTCTTTCTCTTCCTTTTTTCATTTCATGATACCAGTCCATGACACAGTGCTACCTACATTCAAACTATGTCTTCCTTCCTCAATTAGATCTCTCTAGAAATGCACCCATACACTCCTTGAGGTGTGTTTTCTAGATGATTATAAATCCATTCAAATTAACAAGGAAGTTAAACACCAAACTCTCTGACTAGCACAGGTTGAATAAATAATGTGCTGGTTCAGGTGAAAATTGAATGCACATAATATGACATAATAAATATATGGACTTTGGCTGCAGGTTTCACTGAACATTCAGAGAATTAAAAAGGACATAACTGGAAACTTCTTTCCAAATATAGGGAATGAAATTTAGATAAACATTTCTGAATAGACAACCAGCTGAAGGTATTTATAGCCTATGTGAATATCCAAGGACTCATTCCCTAGTAGGAGAAGATATCAGTGACTTGTCATATAGTTGGCTTGTGAAGCAAGTAGAGAGGAGAGTGGTGGTAGACACAGAAGCTCTGCATGGAGGCTGCAATGTAAGTTTCTTTTTATTGAGTTTTAATTATTGCTATGTAAGTATCCAGCATCATATTTGAATGTTCTAGTATGAATTTATTTAGTGGATGAGGAGGTGGAAGAGTCAGCCAGCTGCCTTGTGGCAAGATGTCTAGAAGAGCCTTGATTTTCTGAAAGAAATTCATTCTTTGTCTTGACATAAATTTCCTTTCTCCAGCTTCAATGCTCATGCTAAAAGCACTACACTTGAGTTTAAAACATAAATGTCAGTTAAAGATTCATCTTATTGACACATTTATTTTCTAAAGGAAAAGAGACTGCATCATTTTGATAAAGATGATATTTAATAATGAGAAATTTAATAATGAAAAAACTATATAAACAAATAAACAAACCCAAAATCAAAAAAGGCATAAGAGAAAGCTGGACATAATGACACAAACCTACCTGGCACTAGGGTTAGGGAGGAAAGACTATGAGTTCAAGGCTAGCCTAAGCATTAAATATTCATAGTCTCTCTCTTTCTCTCCATTCCTTCCTCATAGATATATGTATTTATCTGAAATAAATAAATCTCAATTTAATAAATATTAGAAATTCTCTCAACCTAATGGCTCCTGTGTAACTCCTACAAATAATGTATTGTATACAATTATATGTAATAGTGAGAGGCCGACTTTTCTCTTCCAGATGGTAGAAAAAGGACAAAGGTGTCTTCTCCTTATTCTCCTACTAAGAGTTGTGATGAATATCACAACCTATGTAACTATTAGGAATAAAGATTGCACAATTTGTAAACTAAGATATAACAATGACTTTGGTCACAGATGACATAATTATTTATGCATTTGTCATTTTATCTCTACATACTGATAATTTAAAATATAAATAAAATGAGGGTATTTATAATGACATGTAAAAACAATGTATAAATTTAGTATAATGCATGAACTTTAAAATCTATGACAGAAGTCACAAAACATCTAATTGGATTTAATAAAAAACTATGTATATAAAATATGATGAAATCATTGCTAAGATAAATATTACTTTAAGTAAAATAAGAGGTCCTACAATATCTTTATCAACATTTCAACTTGCATTTTAAATTTGGTGTCAATGTGATGATGTTATATACTGAAATCTATAGTATATTCTGAGATGAACTGAAAAGTGTGGAGTGGGGCTTACCAGCTTTTCTGATTTAAAAAAAAATTCAAAAGTCAAATTATAAACCAAAGAACACAAATTGTCAAAATAATTTGATGATAGATAAAATAGGATTCAGGCTATCTGATTTAACTCTGTGCTTTTGTTTATATAAATTGGAGACAGTTGATTCCTGATTGGTTGGTAGACATTCTTATTTCTGGAATATTTCTTGAATCTACATTTAGACCCCACTATATGGTCAACAGATTTTTGAAAAAAAAATCCAGTTCACTTATGGAAATAAGATAATATTTTCAATAAATTATTTTATAATAAAAATGAACATCATTTATACGTCAAATTAATTATTCAAATGCTTTATAGAATGTAATCATGGATGTAAATTGCAAAACTTACTGCAGAAATCATAGAAGAAAATCTTTTTTAGCAACCCTGGTTGACAATATGAAAACATTGATTTCAACAGATATTAAACATTTTTAATTTTTGAAAAGTCACTGCTAAGATACCTAAAAGGCTGCAGATATGACCTGCACTCCTGACTCATCCGCTTCTCCAGCGTGAGGTCCTTGTGCTAATCCATATGTTGCCCCAGTAAAGACCACGTTGAAATACTTTGAAAACTTTTCAGAATCTTTAGCTATTGAAGAAACACAAATTAAAACTACTTTAAGATTCCCTCTTAGGCCAGTTGAAATGACTAGATTAAAAAAAAACAACAATAACAAATCAAAAACAAAAAACAGGAGACAAGACTGCTCTTATGGATGTGGAGTAAGGGACACATTTTCTGCCGGTGGAAGTGAAAACTGGTGCAGTTACAATGCTGTAGATTCTTGGACATCATATCCTTTTACAGAGATGCTTTTTTATCCATGTTTATCATGGTTACATCTGCAATGGCCAGGTAGTGGAAAAGGTCTAGGTGTCTACTGACTAATGAGTGGATAGGGAAAATGTGCTACAGTTATACAATGGAATATTGCTAAGCTGTTAAGCAAACAAACTTACAAAAGTCTCAGTTAAATAAATTTAAATATAAACAGTCATTCTGAGCAGAGTAATCATGCTCCTGGAAAATAAATAATGTATATTCTGTGTCATATATGGAAGCTAACTACTTTAAGAATCTTTAGATATAAGTGTTTAAATTGGAATACTGATAGAGGCCAGGAAAGTAATAAGGGACTGTAGTAAATGAGGCCTTCATTTACTAACATGAAGAATATATAAAAGGAGAATGGAGAGTAATGGAACAAGAAGGATAAAATGGGGTAGAGAAGGAGAGGGCAGGGTGCAGGAGGGAGTATAGAGATGGGTAACTTACACTAAAGACATCTGGAAAAATCACACTAACATACACTACTGAGGAAGTCTCCCGGAATATAATGTACACATATGTGACAACAACCCTTCTATCTACTATGGATTATCACAGAAAACACCCAATGCCAAGAATGGTTGGCCTTTTAAAAATTTGTTGATTAATATGCTCCCAAACATTTCCAAACAAGCCACTGTTCTTGCTTATCCTCCAACACTTGACTGCAAGACCTATTGCTGAAGACACTGCTCTTTTGAGTCATAGAGCATTGCTATTTCAGGCTAGTTCTTATCTGGGGGCTTTATCCCTATTGTCTAGGGTTCATAGTGATGGAAGGTGTTGTGTACACTGCTGAAGGAGAAAAGTAATCATTAACCTTAACCATTGCGAACTCTGAGCTACACCAACAGGTCTGGCAAGACATGACCACTGGCACAGTAGTGGTAAAATATTATGGAAGTAACCAACCACTATTTGATTAAATTAAAGGCCCACCTCACAGGAAGGAACCCATGCCTGCCACCATATCAGGGAATCTATGGCTACAGGGTATGGTCTCTACAGAAGAATACTGTTATTCCACTAACTGGACATAGTACTAAACCGGCTACTAATGACCCATTGTTATACACATTAACTAGTGAGTTGCTCAACTCTTATCTCTAATTATAAAACTGTTTACTTGCTCAGGAATAATACTTGTTTATATACTTCCTCTGTATATAATTATACAGATCAATATGATTTAAACCTTAGAAACATTAACAAATAACATTTAAAAGTAAAAACATAATCGACACTGATCAGAACATATACTTTGCTCATTATATTGTAACTAGGTCTTGAATATAATGTAAATTAGGAATTATTCATTTACATATTTGAATATTAAGTTTATAAATATATTAAGCATTACTTTAAAATATATGGCTGTGCTGGCTGGTTTTATTTCAATTTGACATTGGCTGGAGTTTATCTGAAATGAGGGAGCCTCAATTGAGAAATTGTCTCCTTAGATCCAGTTGTAAGGTATTTTCTTAATTAGTGATTAATGGTGGAGGGCCCAGACAATTGTGAGGAGTGCCACTGTTGGGCTGGTGGTCCTGAGTTCTAATACAGAACAGCTCTTGCCTCCAGGTTCTGGTCCTGCTTTATTTTTTGTGGTGGCTTCCTTTAGTGATGGACTCTGGCAATGTAAGCCAAGTTAACTCTTTCCTCTGACAGTTGTTTGGTCATAGTGTTTCATCACAGCAATAACAATCCTAACTGAAACAGTGGCATTGTGATCAGGTCATGAAGACAGATCTGCATGAACAGCCTATCTTTTTTTTAATTTTTTTTATTTTTTACACATACATTTATATTATTACACATACATACAATAAACTATTTATAGCAAGAAGAACAACGACATAATCAGGAATTATATGTTACATTCTTATTGTTTTGGCTATTAGTCTATCCTCTTAAATTTTTTTCTGTTGCTATTTTTGCATATATCAAGTTAATATATCTTTTGATTGGATTTTGTTTAAATGTTTGATTTTTCAAATTTACCTTTGAGTTTCTGATTTATGTCTAGTAAGAAAAATCCACATACATTTTGGCTTAGAAACACACATTTCTAGAAATTTGTGAAATGACACTAAACATGTTTCTGAGATTTGATACTACACAGTTATACCAAGAAATATTCTCAGCATTGAAAATTATAAAAATTTGACCCACTCGGAAAAAAAAACAAACACATGTTCTATGTTCTGCAGAATCAAAGATTCAACACAGATAATATTTCATGTAAAATGTAAAGAACCAGATCAATTTTATTAGTTTGCTTTTATATTTAGTACATAGAAAATTATATGCCTACCAAAGAATTGAATTAATTTCTTCCCTTCAAACAATACCAGCTACTGCCATCCTCTGGATTTCACACGAGAACTGGATAGGAAGAGACGATGATGAAGGTAACGAACACTTTGGTCATAGGACCAGGAGAAACTAAGCTGGAGCTAAACTAGAAGCGCCCCCCGCTGGCCTGCCTTTGTAGTGCCAGACGGTCCTATGCATGTACTGGGTTCGAAAAGTCACTAGTGGTCTTACCCCGCTGCGAATCCAACACGCCACAGTAACTTCCTTCTAGGTAAATTGTGCCTTCTAATACAATAAATGCTGTGTCTATTGTGAGTAGACAAATTACTTTCTGTTTGACTCGAGTCCTGTTCCCCTCAAGGGAGCTCATACTTAATTCTGTAACCCTGTTGAAAAACTCTTGTCTGAGTCCCAGGGCAGGAGACTTACTATCATTTTAAAAATTGTTTTTCTTTTTATTTTTGAGGTTATAATAGAATTTCAACATTTATTCCTTCCCCTTTCCACTTTCAAACCTTCCTATATACTCCTCTCCATCCCCTTCAAATGTATAGCTACTTTTCTTTCTTAATCGTTATTGCATGCATATATACATATGTATACATGTATGTGTGTATATATATACATGTTCCTAATATACATATATGTGTATGTGTGTGTCTCTAAGTAATGTTTACACCATATAATGTTACTTGCATGTATGTTTTCAGGGCTAACTCCTTGGCATTGGATAAATAATTGGTGTGACTTCTATATGGAAAATCACCTCTCCTGGGACCAGCTTTCCTCAATTGCCTATAGCCTTTTGTGTAAGGCTGAGGACTCATGGGCTTTACCTCATCAACTTTGCATGCCCACTGGTATTGTCCTTGTTCAGTCACCAACATGACTACCATTGTTCTGCTAAATGATCATGTATCAGAACATCTAAATAATTATGCCTAAACCTATGGATTAATTTTGATTCAGTCTTCATTAAAGAAGTGCCTTACTGTGGCAGGCAAATGCGGATAATGATGCTGTGGGGATGTGGTGCTGAGCCCTACCTGAGACAGCTACATCATTGTCTCCAAATCTCAAGGAACATCTAGGTGGAAAGGGAGTCATAGAGTATACTCCAAAGGATGTGCCCTGAAAGTCTCTCTCTCCCCCATGGCATTGGCACTGATAGGTTTTTTTTATTGTTTGTTTGTTTGTTTGTTTTTTACAGAGAAGTTTAGTTTTCTTCAGTGGAGTAAAGCATAAATGGGTGGAGTTGAAACATGCTAAGATCATTATATAAATGTTGAGAATTAAAAGTCTCCAAAATCTTATGAATTGCTACCAGTAAATGTTTCATTTGCACACATATATGGCTAAGGTTGTCTAAAACTTTCATAGGCAAAAAGGACTCATCAGTGGAGAAAGTTACAAGTCCCGATATATAGTATAATTCAGGTAAATAGAATAATAAAAGGGTCACAACAAAAATGTCTAATCTAATGTCATACTTCCAATTTCTAAGTGATGTTAATTTTTATTGTATTGACTTTTAACTATCTTGGTCTTTTGATACCTCACTCTTTTCATTATGCTGCTTAACTTCAAATATCGGTTATTATAAACAACTCCTGTACACCTCCTCAATCTTTGACATTTTTCTGATTTTAATTGCCACATAATATAGCCAAAGGGAAAACACAACCTTCATTTTCCCAGACAATCATAGTAAATTTCTATAAACTATATTCTATAATTTGTCCCAAACTAGTATTTTGTTTGCCTATAAGATGGTTTCATAGAAAAAGGCTCTTGAAGCAAAGCTTTTGCTGGGAACCACACAGTGAAAACAGAGAACTGAGTCCCAAATGCTTTCCTCTGAACTTTACACATGTTTGGTGGCATGTGCACGCACACACACACACACACACACACACACACACACACACACACCAAGCAAGCAAGCACTATCACAGGCTGGTGCGTGATTTAATGAAGAATTCAGATATTTCAAGGCAGTTACTCGCAACATAACCATAATGGTTTTAGAAGTTCATGGTCTTCACTATACCTTTTTACAGTAATTTATTTATTTATTCACTTTACTTCCCCGTCATAGTCCACTCTATCCTCTGCTCCCAGTCCCACCACCCTCCCTCTTCCTTCCCCCATCCTCTCTTCTATATTCTTCAGAAAAGGTGAGGCTTCCTTACCAGCCCTCCCTAGCATATTAAGTAACACAAGGACTGAGCACGTCTGCTTCCCCTGTGGCCTGGTGAGGCAGCCAGGCCAGGGGGAAGGGATGGGAAATCAGTAAACAGAATCCACGTCAGAGACAGGTGCCTCACCGCCTCCCGCCATCCCTGCTCTCCCCTTACTAGAGGACCCGTATGAAGCCCAAGCTGCCCTTTGGCTATCTGTGCAGAGAGCCTAGGGCCAGACCACACATGGTCTTTGGTTGGTGCGTCAGTCTATATTTTTGATAGACGCTCAGTAAAGGCAACATGAATAAAGAAAAAGATTGTGACTGACACAACAAGTATTATCTCTCACATGGTGTTAAGGGAAAAAAAGCCAGCAAGAACAAAATAAAAACCAAACAGCCTAATCTCCCACCAACAAAAACAGCTGACTGCTTTGCTCTTTGGTCTTTGGTGGCCAGCCAACTTTTCCTTCTGTTGTCTTTCACCTACGCCATTTATCTCTGTGGTATCCACATTGTTTCCATGGTTACAGCATATTGTATGCTAGGCACAGCCAGATAATTTTTTTTTTCTCATTTAGATTGTCAATCATGACTGTAGAATGTTCCATCAGCGATATTATGTTGTGTTAAACCAAGCATGATTTGTGATATGGGAAAATCCTGAGTAGAAACTGAAGCAATTCACACTGTCTCCTTGCTGAGACTTAGCTTAATCAGTAAAGCTTTATATTTCAAAACACTCACTTCACTGATACAGTCTCCTGATCTAATTTTTGGAAAGAAATCTAAAATGAGGCTGACTTCCTATCAATCTTTATTGCATTTTAAGTTATGTTCTTTATATACTTAAAATAAGTATTATTCACCAACATTGGATCCTACATCAGACTTGAGGACTATTAAGTACTTTTCAGAATGCTAATGAAATGATAAGATTGCTTGCTAGATCTGGAAATTCAATGACCTTTCTTGAGAACCAAGTCTTCTATAAAGCCTGTGGCTCTGGTAGCAGTTAAATCCATAGACGAGCCAGCAACAGTGGAACCAATGCCCAGAGAACATAAATAAAGGAATGGCCACTGAAAGACAAACAGGCCACCAAACTCAGTCATGAGGACACAGCCTCACAGCTGTTTGCTAAATCAAAAAAACACTGCTGGAGTACATAAAGAAGTGAGGTTAGGCCTGTTTTCTTGGAAATGAATGGCTTAAGAAAAATCAGTCAATCTGGAATTATCTACTGGGATTATTTTTCATCAAAACCAAAATGAGATCCTTCCATTTATAGGATTTATACTTATTAAAACTGATAATCATAGCATTCTAGATTATGCATATCTCTGAAAACACACTTAGTTATTTCTTTTGGAATTGGGAATATGGGTATGCAAACAAATGCTGGAGTTTGTCTTCAGAGCACAGGGCTTGAACCATGTTTTCTCTTTTCCTCCTTCTGTGTTCTGCTCATAGAATGGCTGAGAAGAGGCTCTGAGCAGATTTGGAAGGTTGGTTGCTGACCAACCTGATACCTAGTTAAGTACCTACTTAGATTAACTATACGCTCTTAGCTTATCAGTAAGCCAAGATGGACCTCATCATAAAGAACAAATACTAACAGTGGTAGGCCTAGGTCACCTACTTTAGATCTCTCCTACATATTTACTTTTGGTCTCAGCCTCATCTATAGACTGCTTAGCTGTGATCTACTTTTTCGTTTGGCAATATTTTTATTAAAATACTGTGGAAGTAATGGCTGTGTTTTTCCTTTGTTTTGTGTTTTCTTTCCACATAATAGGAATATATTTTATTAGCTTATGAAAAACAAAGGTTTAGTGAACAAATCACCAATCACTCCTTCAGAGGCCAAGACTTGATGGTAGGTACACAAAATTAGTAGATCTTGAAATCAGGTAAGCTGGGTAACTATCTTAGCTGGGTTTCTGTTGCTGTGGTTAAAGCACCATGATCAAAAGCATCTGGAGAAAGAGAGTTTATTTCAGCTTACAGTTCTACATCACAACCCTTCACTTGAGGGAATTAGGGCAAGAACTCAAAGGGGACATGAACCTGGGGGCAAGAGCTGATGTAAGAAAACCATGGAGAAGTGCTGTTCACTGGCTTTCTCTCTATGGTTAGTTCAGCCTACTTCCCTATAGCATAAAGGATGACTAGTCCAGGGCATAAGCTAGCATCACTCATAGTGAGTTGGGTCCTTCCACATCCATTATCAATCAAGAAAATCCAACACAGGCTTGATCCCAGGACTATCTTTTAAGGGCATTGCTTCAACAGAATGGTTCCTCATCCAATACATCAGTAGCTGTGTATAACAATGGGTATTTTTCCCATGCTCCAGTTTCCAAAACAATGACTCTGAGACCTTATTATTTATGAATAAATGACTAGTCCATAAGCTTTGGCTTGTTCTACTACTAGCTCATAACTTAAATTGCCCATTTATTCTATTCTATGTTTGCCACATGGTTGGTCACCTTTCCTCAGTCTCACGTGCCTTTCCTTTTCACTGTATGTCTATTGCTTTCATACAGAAACAAGAGATACCCTCTACAGCTGTGTCAGTTTGACAGAGCCAGCCATCACAGCTACCTCATAAAAAATAATTATTCTTTATGGATCATATTTTTCTTATCTAAAAATGGAGTCAAGGTAAATTCCCTCTTCCAAATTATTGTAAGTATTATACAAACTACTTCTGTTACCAGATAGAGCAAATGTATCTATAGGTGTTTACAGTAACACACACACACACACACACACACACACACACACACACATGTATGCAACCACTGCCATACTTGGCAGATTCTTCCAGGAAGTTTTAACTATATAAAGCTTCAAAGTGAGAAAAGAAAAGGTCCAAGGTCTGAGTAATTGGAGGTCAGTTGTAGTGGGTGTTGAAGGCAGACAACTCAGAAGCTGGGCTTCTTATTTGTCCGATGTGGGAAGTATATTTGATTTTACATAGTTGATATTGTGTTTGAGGTTCACAGGAAGGGAATAGAAGCTGAAAGTCTTCCACCAAGTCACTGCTATGTGGGTGTGGTTTTAATTCCTAGTTACTGTTGACAACTACAACTGTTGTTGTAGATGTATGGATCAGGGTTCTGTTTTGTCAGACATTGCTTGTCCATAGTTTTGCCTATTGTATTTTGTCTTACACACTGACAATTTTACTTATTCTGCATATTTTATCAGATTATTGATTTGTGTATATGAATGATATGAAGGCATGAATACTTATAGAAAGATGGCTTACACATTTCACATCATAAGTGAAACAATCAGTTTATTGAATAGAGAAAATCATTCATTTCAGCCAATTGAATATTTTATTTAAAGTAAATTTTATTCTGCTGAAAGTTCCACAAAACACATTTTTAAAGACGTCAATCCTCAGAGGAATATAAAAAGAATATGAGTGTCC
The DNA here is from genome assembly GCF_964271855.1 of Acomys minous. NCBI lineage: Eukaryota > Metazoa > Chordata > Mammalia > Rodentia > Muridae > Acomys > Acomys minous. Next base: position 75,491,718 of record NC_140489.1, read on the forward strand.
CATTATCTGGGGCCAGGATGAAGTGTTTCCCCTCAGAGGTATAAAATTGCATATTCTTCCAACTGCCTTTGGGTGGTTTTCCCTTCTTGGGACGCATCTGGTCCAGGTTGCTCGCTAGACAGGATATTGAGTCAGAGATCTGTTCATGTAAGACATAAACCACAGTCAAGTCTTGCAAGTGTTCATTTAGCGACAGTGTCTGCACTTAACTCAATATAGCCTTGTTGTCACCTGTCAGGTAAATCAAAGGCACATAGAGCATATTGAATGCCTGGTATTATCTAAGTGTATCAGTCATGCATGAGTAGTCCCAAAGGCTCTACTTAAAGTAAGAATCACAAAACCTGCCTTGGATAAGAATAGGTGCCTAGGATGTATGTTCTAGAAATAGGAAATTGTAAAATGCTACACACAATGATTTCCTTGTTTGCAATTTTAATGTAAGCTTATTGAAAATAAAAAAAATCAAACTAAATAGTACAAAATATATTTAAAATTAGTTTCTGACCACATGGACTTGTTGAGAGCAATGGCCTTCAAATATATTATGATAACTACATTTTAGAAAATCTTAATAGTTAGTTCATCTTCCCCCTTTCATTGTTAAGCATAAGATTACTCTAAGACTTACAAATATCCTTCATAATTTGCCCTGGTTGCAGTGATGTCCTTTTAAAAAAGTAAACTTAGTGTTTTGTTTCCTGAAAGAAAAATCGAACATTTTCATAGCTGTTGTCACCACTTTTCAACCCTTTTCTTTCCTCCCCCATTTCCGTTCACTTATTTGGCTCTTCCCAGGAAAGATGAGCTCTAAAAGCCATTTAACAAGAACAGAAAATGTAAATGCTTGCAGTACTAATACTCCAGCTGTAAAATCTATATAATTAGTCAAATTATTGCATTTGGCTATTGGCTTTATAGTAAAGAAAACTTTTTATTTAAAATATTATTTTGAAGAGTAAATAGGTGGGAAAATACAGTCTTATCAGGGAAATAAATTTAAATCCAGTGGTACACATCTAGCATGCGTATTCAACTGTGTGTTCCTGTCACTGAATATTCACATATATGTATATGTGTCTGGGTGTGCGTATGTCTGTATGCATGTGTGTTGCCTATGTATGTATGTGTGTTTATGCATGGATATGTGTGTCCATGTGTGCATATCAGAATAGAAGTATAAGAGAACCAGGTTGTCTATTATCATGTTGTATAAGATATATTACTATTTGGAACTATTAACATATTTGAAAACATAACCACAATTTAAATAAATCAATTTCAAAAGAAAAAAATGATTCTTTATGTTACAAAACTATTTAAACTTCCTGTGCTAATATTTCTTTAATTCTGTATCAAGACTGTCTTTCCCTGCTCCTCCCCCTTTTTTTTGATGGGCTAAAAGGATTAAACAGTCAGGAGCTGTTTTCTCAGCTGATTTGTATCTGGGATTTGAAAATGCTCTCATACGAAAATTGGGTCCTTGTTTATTTATGAGATAGCATTTTATCAGTAGTGAATAAAGCAGTGTTTAAGAAGGGCTAAATGTACAAAAGAGGTCAGAGCCCAGCATCTTAAAGAACAAGAGACATCCTGAGTTCCAGACAGGCGCAAGAGGTGGGGACTCAGGAACACCGCACCTGCAGAGTCAAGCTTGCATGCACTTCCATCCTACTCTCCTTCCCACTCTAGCAAGGTTTAAATCAGCAAATTGTTTCCCTTTAGTTCTATGGAAACAGTAGTAAGGCTGTGTGAAGACATCCTTGCATCACAATAGATAGACTATAACACACACTGTAGATGAGCAAATGGCAAGGGATAATATGAAGGAATTTTTAGGGAAAAGTAGAAGATATATTAAAATGTAATATTTTGATAATGATTTGATAAAAATCACACTGAGGCACAGAACACAAAAACAGTACTAAACAAGAAAGGTTATATGGGGCTTCCAAGAGACCACTTCTGGATTTAGGAAATGCAGTGAGCACAGACATAGTGCTCAGTGAAGGATTTGTATGTGTAAATCTCCTGAGGCCACACTTCTTCTCACAATCTCCACTGAGCTTCATGTTTAGGTATGTATTACCAAAAACCAGAAAATAAGTATAGCTGCTGCTTCACAATCCAGGCCAGCCTTCTGGGACAGACAGAAGAAAAGATGAAAGGATCTCAAGGGGCACATAGAAAACACAATGTAGCAAGAAATGTATACCCCTGGAGGACAACAAATCAAAATTAAAGGGAGGGAATTCCGGTATTTTTTGTTTTCAGGAATGTAAAAGAATAATAATGTTCAGTATTAGGGAACTCATTGAACAACTGTTTAAAACTGTTTGTTAGTATTTAAATGTCATATTTCTCTCTTTTAATCATTGTTCTAAGAGTTGGGACTCAGTTCTTTTTTGGTTTGCTTTTGAAAAAAAAGTGGTAATTTATGAAGACAAAAAAAATTAATGGAGTTTAAAGTACAGGTGGAAAAGAGAATGAGGGATGGAGGGAAGTGAGACAGGGGGAGAAAAAGAGGCAGAGCGAGACCCACAGTGGGGTGTGTGTGTGTGAGAGAGACACGTAGAGTCAGTATCAAGATGCAACGCTACACCCAAGGGCTAATTCAAACTTCTCCAGAAAGTCTCAACTGAGTTCACAAGAAACAGATAGATCTGGAAAAGAAGCACCAATCACGGAATATTCACTACTGGTTCATAATAGAACAAGATAATCAGATGTGCTTTGGGTTAAAGATCGTCTTTAGATACAGTCATCAATGAAATTGTCTCTGAGAAGGTGACAGTGATCTGAGGTCTGAAACATGAAACACCAGAATTAACTCTGGCACCTGTGCACATTCCATTTACCATTCCCACTGATCTTAGCTTTTATCACATTATCAGAAGATGCAGGATTGAAACCACAGCCTGTGTACATTCTGACAATTAGCCAAACATATATCTATTAATTTAGCAAATATTATTGATTGCTACATGGCACTACGTTTTAGGCTTGGAAAATACATGCCTGAATAAAATGCTCAGTGTACTTTCTCTCAATAAGCCCTCCATTCTAGGAAGGGGGACAGCAACAGAGCATAGGTGGACAGAGGAAGGACCCATCGGTAAGTGAGACAGTCTGAGAGATAAAAGGACAAACTGGGGTGTGATGTAATAGAATCTGAAGGAGGAAAGCTTCGAAGGGCAATTGCCATTTATCATACTCATGAAATTGCCTCTAAGTCATGTAATCCAAGACCTAGGAAATGAACCTGACAACATGGTGGGAACTGCTGACATTAATAAACGCAATCTTAGGGAAGTGATTGTGACCAGAGATCAATTGAAGTGAGTCAAAAATAGAATGGAAAAGCCAGGCAGCAGAGAGAGCAACCTTTAAAGAGGAAAAGCAACAGAATAAAGTAGAAACAGGAGGTGCAGTCACAGAAGTTTCATTTTCTTTCTTCCTCACTAAGTTTTCCTTTGCAGCAAAGTGTTTTTTGAGTTTATTTAGATGTTAGCAAGAGTGTTATTATTCAAATATTAACTGATAACATGGGAGAAAAAAATTCACAATTGGAGGCCTAAGTCTAAATCCAGGGAGTTTAACATTGATAGCAGCTTTTGTTTAACCATTGAAAGCATCAATATAGTGATTAAATCTTGTGGAAAGTTGGGTATTTTTCTGTAATGTATCTTTGACCCTACTATTTGTGACAAGTTAGCCTTTTAGCATCTTGAGCATGCTTGAAGAGGTAGCACTAATGTAAAATAATCCAGTAGCTGGCTAGGAGAGCAAGGGTACTAGGAAGAGACTGACAAGTAGGAAGGGTAGTTACAATTTTAGAAGAGCAGGAGCTCTTCCTATTATGGAGCTGTTGCGACAACACAGGTGAAAGCACAGTGCACACAAATAATTGACAAGAGAAGGGGACCGGGATACAATGAAGGAAGAGAGGGCAGGAGTGCTGCATCTTTTCTTCCTGGCATGGTTATCTTAATGACTATGAGTCTTGGGAAGTAGAGAGTAGACAAAATAGAAGAGGTGGGGCCTGACTACCCAGCATCAACAGTACAGGGAACGGTCCCCACACAAATGCCTCCATAGTATCAGGCAGTAGGCAGTCCTGTAAGGCAGTTTCTTAATTAGTGATTGATAGGGGAGGGTCCAGCCTAATTTGGGTGCTGCCAGCCCTGGGATGATGGTCCTGTGTTCTATAAGAAAGCAGACTGAGCAAGCTAGTAAGCCTCTGCCTGTCACCACAGCTGAACTCTACTCAACTTGATATACAATACTTCCTAAGTCAAAATTTTCCCTGTTTTGTTCAAACCTAAGATATCAGACTAATAAATACCACCATTATAAAACATTTTACAAACGTAAGTTTCTCAGTCTTATCCAATTCAATCTCTTCAAAGTTCAACCTCTGTAAAGTTCCAACATCTCATTTAAAATCCAAAATCTCTATTGAAAATGGAAAGACCTTCAACTGTAAGTTTCTATAATAGAAAAAATAAATTAACTAAATACTTTCTTACTTGAAGAAGGAAGAACCAGGGCATAATATGAACAAAACAAAACCATACTCCAACAGTGAAAATAATTCAAAGTCCAATATCTGGGATTCAATCAAGATCTTTTAGGCCTCTCCCTGGTCCTTTGTTCTCTACCCCAGCTCTGCCATCTGCAGTACACACAGCTTGCCTTCAATAAGGACTGAGGCTGCACCTTAGCCAGTGGCCCTTCCTGACCTCTTAGCTGATCTCTATGCATCCAAAACCAGTGTCAACTACAAAGCTTCACTGCCAACAGGAAGTACAAGCTTGGCCATTTCTGGAACACAGCTTCTGTGGGCTGACACAGGAAAAAGCCAACAGACACAAAAACAAAAACTTCCTAGAAGGTTTCATTTCAACTCTGTTAATTTATTCTTAATTACGGCTGATTCTTTAGCACCAGTTGACAAGCATCCATTGGCCCAGCAAAGCAAAGATTTTACATTAGTGGTTCTGATCTCTTCTTCATCACAACTGATTCTTCAGTTAAATCTGATCAGATAGCACAAGATTCTTTACAAGGTGAACCTCTATAGTCTGCACTGCTCTCGACATTCCCGTCTTCCACGTTCCTACAGAACACCCAGCTGAGCTCTTAAGACTCAATGGCTTTTCTATCTGAAAGTTAGAAAGCCCTTCCACAGTCTTCTTTGAAACAAAATGGTGTATTATACTCAGCAGTATTATACTCTCTGGTACTAACTTCTGACTTAGTGTTCTATTGCTCTGAAGAGACATGACTTCCACATCAACTCCTGTAAAAGAAAATATTTACTTGAAGCTTGCTTATGGTTTCAGAGGTTTAGTCTGTTACTATCATGGTAGTAAGCACGGTGGCATGCAGGCAGATATGATGCTGGGGAGGGAGCTGACCGTTCTGCGCCCTGATCTAAATGAGTTAGGGAAAACCACTGGTCTTGGCTTCGGCTTTTGAAGCCTTAAAGTCCACCTCCAGTGTCACACTTCCCCTAAGGAGGCCACACCTACTTCAATAAAGCCACACTTCCTAATCCTTCTCAATCAGTGCCATACACTGATGACCAAGCATTCAAATATAAGAGCCTGGGGGTCCACACTTACTCAAACTATCACATGTGTGCATGTAATTTTGAATATTTTGGAGATGGATGCATATATTCAACAGTTTACCAAATGCACATAAATAAGGCAGATAAGTAGACAGATAGATCTCCAAGAACATTATATTTGCTTTACTATGTTGTACTAAGGCTAAGAATAGATCCATACAGTTAGTGGGTTAAAACAATGCATATCCACTGACTTTCAGGTACCGTGGGTCAAGATCATGCTTTCTATTGGAGGCTCCATGTCATTGTAACTAAGATGTTACAGGATTTGGTCTCATATTAAAAGTTCTTTATGGAAAGATCCTCTCACAAGATTATTAGATAATCTCATAAAATTACATTGTCAAAGCCACAGAGACATGCAATTTCTCCAAAAATATACATGTAGTCGTATTTAACATCATGGGAGTGATGTACCATCATTCTTATTACAGTATTTATCAGCAAATCACAGTTCATTACTGCTTGGAGGGATAATGCATGGTATGAGTATCAGGAAACAATAGTCTTAGATATTCTGTCAGTCATCAACTATGACAAGGGAATTAGATAACAAATGTCACTTGTCTATGTGGTAGTGATGTGAATTTGCATAGGAGAAAGATTGGGGGAACAGTCAGTGACGTTAGTGAGAAAAATAAATTCCAAAGGTCTTTAAGTATAAGGTGAAGATATTTCTAAAAATGGGAGGTAGAAAGTGTCTTAGTTAATTTCTTATAGCATGGAAAAGGCACCGTGACCAAGGCAAGGTATAAAAGAACATATTTTATTGAAATGCTTACTTACAGTTTCAGAGTATCAGTCTATTATCACCATGGTGAAGAACATTATTACTCAGGCAGGCAAGCATGGTGCTGGAGCAGTAGCTATTAGCTTTCATCTGATCCACAGTAAGGAGGGAGGAAGAGAGAGAGAGAGAGAGCACTTCTGTGCCACATATTTCCGCTGTGACATACTGCCCTCCTATCCAGGATAGTTGAGCCAGGAGCGCAACCTCTGAGAAGCCATGATCCCTAAATAAACTATTTTTATACATTAATTTATTTCAGCAATTTTTTTATAGTAACAGAAAGCTGACTTTTATATCAATAATCAAAATGTGTTTATCTTAGTGTGAGTGACCATATGCGTGCCTTAAAAAAAATCAATCTAGCAGTTCAGAGAATTTTGCCAAGACTTTGAAGACTCACTAGGCAAACAGAACCCCAAGAGTAACCAAAACAGAGCAGAATCCCTGACATGCCCAGGTGTTCTAGGACTCTAGTCCCCAGAAGTTCTGTAGACGATTTCTAGTGTCAATATCAAGGGACATTTTTCTTCCCAAGTAGAACAATTGCAGTAGTAAATGAAATATCCACACATCTTGGCCTTGTGGTGCTTTCTTAAGCATTTAAAAACAGACTCACTTAGGTAATGAATGCAGACTTTTTCCTTAAAAGTAACATATTTAAGTAATGTGCAAAATGGACATTAAAATATTTTGTGATTTTTTTCCTTTCTTTTTTCTTTTCATTGCTTTATAAGTATGATCTCTCCATTAACATGTTCTTTCTGTTGCTGCTTTCCAAAGTACTGGGAATATAGGTATGTGTCACAGTCACAAGTCAAAATTCTCTACTTTTATCAATGTGTGTTCATAGTAGTCATATGCTTGTTATTGGTTTTTTTTTTTTTGTTGTTGTTGTTGTTTTTTTTTTTTTTTTTGTCTATTTCACACAAATTAGAGTCACCTGGGAAGAGCAACCTTCAATTGTTCTGTAGGCAAATCTCTGGGGTATACTCTTGATTAATGGTTGATGGAGGGCCACCCCACTGCAGGTGGTGCCATCGTTGGCCTGACGGTCCTAGGGTATATGAGAGCGCAGGCTGATGTAAGGCAGTAAGTACATTTCTCCAGGGCCTATGCTTCGGTCCCAAGAACTATTTATTATATTATACTTAAGTGGAGTTCAGCCCACATTATGTTTTTATTATAAGAAAATAGCATGTGAAAGAAGGGATAGTATTTTGAAGCAGGGGAGTGCCATGATTGAAAGTATTTGAAGGAAGGCATATATCTTTATATGAAATGAAAGTGCTTGAAGGAGAGTGTATGTTTGCTTAGGAATGTCAGAGCTGAGAAAGCAAAATGATGACGCAAGTGGGAACAGAACAGACAGAAGGCTTTGTGCTTTTGATTCCATGTTTCCTGAATACCTCCAGTCTTTTCACTAATTCTGTGTTCTCAACACAGTTCTGACATTCTGCTTTTGCTATTATTTGGCCTCTAATGTCATTATCTCTTTTACCCTAAAAATTATATTGTACACCCATTTCAACTCTTACCCAACTACCAAGTTCCTTCACTTCTTTCCTTTCAGTCCCTGACCAAAATAGCATTATCTTTCCCTATTGAACGATATTTTCCACTGTCAGCATATCTATTATTGATAGCCACATCTGGATTTAATACTATTTATTCTGAACCAATTTTCTATAGAATCTCCCAGATAGGTATTTGTTAAATGGAGGTTAGGCAGTGATGGCAAAGTAGATGTTGTGTAAGCCAATGCCTTTTTGATATCACAGACAATTTAAAAACAGTAAAAAACACAGCATGTAAGTGGATTATTTGGGCAAGCTGAGGCTTAATTGCTGAATTCCAAATATAGTGCGCATTCTGAGCTGTTGAATCAATATGTATCAAGCTTAATGTAATAAAGTAAATTCCAATTATCCTCGTGAGAAAGATAGTCTATGCTAAACCGAGGAGTCACAAATCAAGCAGAAAGCATTCACAGTAACTTGATTTCCTTGGCCACAAATTATAATGCATATAATCATGTTTCATTAAGGAAGGAGGAGCAGAAGGAACCATTACCTGAATATCAATGCTTCAATATTTACCTTTGCACAGATAATTTATAGGTTGAAGGGCAAAATAGCAATTTATTTTATGAAGCTGAGTGACAGAAAACTAAATATGTATTGGGAACAACAGAATGCCCTTGGAACTTATAAGTAATAAAATAAATACATTATAAGTCCTGGATCAGTAAGTAAAAATTTTATTAATTAAAAATTGACTTTGTTTATTTGTTGGATATGTGTGTGTGTGTGTGTGTGTGTGTGTGTGTGTGTGTGTGTGTATGTGTATGCATGCATATGAGTGACCAGAAGTGAGTGGACAACTGGCAAGTGTGTGATCTGGTACTTTCTAGGGATTAAACATAAGTTGTCATGTTAATCTTGGCTGCAGGAGCATTTACCTCCTTAACTGCTTTCTTAGCCTATAAGTTGGTATTTTTAACTCAGTTTAAAAAATGTTATCACTTACATATGCATCATTTATATATGTATACATTTTAAACATCACATACAAATATATTATATACAGCTATATATATCTTATGTATATCACATACAAAAATTGAGAAACTTAATAAAGCAGTAAACATTCACTTCAAATTATTCACCGAAATTATCATATAGAATTTTTTTAACATCTTTGATTCTATTTTTGTTTTTCTGTCTCTTCAGACTACTACCAGTCAATAAAACACGTCTCAGAAATGAACACTACTCTTCTGCTTACTATGATTTTTATTTATTGGCATACAGACCCTTAGATTTTATTACAGTATGTTTAAAGAAAGTATGGTTTTTTTGTTTGTTTGCTTGGTTGGTTTTGTTCTTTTGAGACAGGGTTCCTCTATGTAGCCTGCCTTGTCCTGGACTTGTTTTGTAGACCAGGCTGGCCTCGAACTCACAGCGATCCACCTGCCTCTGCCTCCCAAGTGCTGGGACTAAAGGCGTGCGCCACCATCTCCCAGCAAGAAAATGTTTTTCTTGCTTCCCTTTCCCACTATCCCCAGTCCTCTCTCTTCCTCTACTCATTCTCTACCCCAGTAGGTTTTTTTTCCAATTTCGTCTCCTATGTGCACTACCCACCCCCATCACTTTCACCACCCTTCTCAACTCCTCATGTTCCCCTTTCAGTCATAGTCTCCTATTCAGTTCCATGGTCTTTACCCACTTTAAATCTCCTTATCTGCACAAGCACACACACGTTAGCTTCCCAAATGTGACATGAACTGTCAATTTGTTGTTGTTTGAGGAGGGTGCTAGTTTGTCTGTTTCGTTGTGATCTTTGGTGTTTTGTTTGTTTGTTTGCTTGCTTGCTTGCTTTTGCCTCTCTGGGTCTGGGTCAATTTGTTCCAGATTTATCTGTTTTTCCCAAAATTTTCACATTTTCTGAAGCTAATTAAAATCCATTGTGCATATATTGCCAAATTTTCATTATACATCCATTGATGAATGTGTAGGTTGGCTTTGTTTTCTCATTATTTTAAATGTGGCAAAAATAAACAAGGATGGAGTAGTTGTAGTGGGGTTGTTTGCTGGGGTTTATTTTTAATTTGAGGTGAAATCTCTACACTCATCCCCATATGAGTGTACTAGTTTCCACTATCACTAATAGTGAATATGTCTTCTCACAGCCCCAGCACACCTGTTGTACTTTGTTTTTTGATCTTTGCTTTTGTAACTGCAGTGAGATAGACTCTTGGAGCCTTAATTTGCACTTCTGTAACAGCTATGGATGTTGAACATTCTTTAAAACTATTGTCTTTCCTCATTTGAGAACTGTCTGTTTATTTCATTCACCTACTTCCTCAATGGCAATTTGTTGTCTTGATGGAGGTGCTTATTAAGGTACAAGAAGCATACCCAATACCAATTAAGCTGAACGGGAAAGAATTCCCCATGAGGTATAATAATCAAAATATGAAAAGCTACAAGAGAAAGTCAAGTAACATATAAAAACAGGCCTATTATAAGAAACCCCAATTCTTTAATGGAGAATAAACAAAGACATACTGGCGCTAAATGACGTATAAACCAAATGGGATATTTACACAACAGAGTATTACTCAGCCATTAAAAATATTAAATCATGAAAAGGTATAGGTAAATGGATGGAATTAGAAAATATAATCCTGAGGTAGGTAACAGAGACCCCCCAAAAGATAAATATATATGGCTTGTGTTGACTTACATGTGAATGTTGCCTGTTAATTCTTTGATAAGTAGGCTACAATCCATATAGCTACAGAGATTAGATATAGAATAAAGAATTGGTGGTATAAATGGAGAACCATAGGAAGCAGAAAGAGAACAGACAGTTATGGGTTAATGTGTTTAACTAGAGCAGGAAGATTAATGGGGATGGGGAGGAAAAAGGAGCGTGAGGGGAGAGCAGTGAGAGAGACAGCTAACACTCAGGGCCCTTTGGTGGGTTATATGGAAAGCTAATACAACAGGAACTTTCTAAAGCATACAGATACATGAAGGTGATCTAAAGGAAATTGCCAAATAATGGGGACACAGAGATCTTGGAACACTCAATTCTACACGGGAGGTTTGCTTCAATGTTCTCCTCCCAAGCCTCAGGAAATGATGCAGGAGAGGAGAGAGAAAGAGTGTAAGAGCCAGAGGGGACGGAGGACACCAAGGAGGCAGTGTCTTCCAGCCACAACAGTAGTGATGCACGTATAAACTCACAGAGACTGAAGGAACGTGTACCGAGCCTGCACATACGCGGCTCCCACAGCTGAGAGTGCAAGTACACACAAGCCCACATTCCTGACACAGAAACTACCTCCAATTGATACCCACGTGCAAGTACAAAATTAGTTTTCTCCAACAAGGTTTCACTTGGTATACAAAATGTTCTTAAAGCCAGGCCCCATGCTTACCAGATGGACACAGAACAACACCATGGTATTTGGAAGATTAATTTTTTTTAGTCATACCCTGTTTTGCTGTTTTATTTCTTACCTACATTTCTTTAGCTTATATATCATGCTTTCAAGTTTTGTGGTTTTCTGAGATTCTGTGCTTGTCAGTGTGCAGGTATCTGGGTCTGGATGTGTTTCTTGTGCTTTTTCTAGGGATCTTTGTTTTTCTGGTTTTTTTTTCCTATTCAAAGGTGTTTGTTTATATTTTATCTTATTTTCTTTTCTTTCTGTAGATTCCAGTTTTCTGATGAGAAAAAGCAGGAAACGATATGGATGTAGGTGGGTTGGGAAATGGGAAGGATCTGGGAAGAGTTGTAGGAGGAAAACCCACAGTCAGAACACATTGTTAAAAATTGTTTCAATAAAAATTTAAAATAAAAGACTGGAGGGATTGCTCAGAAGTTAAGAGCACTGGCTGCTCTCTACAGGTCCTGACTTGAATTCCCAGTAATGACATGGTGGCTCACAACCATCTGTAATGTTATCTGATGCCCTCTTCTGGCCTGCAGGTGTAGAGGAAGACAGACAACTGTAAACACAACAATTAATAAATCTTAAAAAATGAGATAAAGAAAAAAATCATTGAATTTCTAAAACATATAATTTCCCTCACACTAGAATATATATCATGTATTTGCGTGCGCATGTGCGCGTGCGCGCACACATACACACACACACACACACACACATCATCATATGTCAACATTCTGGCATGAAATAAATAAAGGTTAGTGCATCATTTTTAAGAAACCAGGAATATGTTAGGAAAGGTATGAAAGAATTGTCACTTTTTACCTTATATTGTTTACATTTATAACATACTCATATGTTGTTTTTAACAATTTTTGTCTAGACAGGGACTGACTGACTTAAACATTGCTATGCCATTCAAGCTGGCTTAGAACTCACAACAGTCTTCTTGCCTCTATGTCCTGAGCCTGGAATTAAGAGGTAAGTCACCATGCCCTGTTCTCTTACAGAATTTTAAATCTGTTTGCTAACTGAAAATAAAATAAAATCAAAGGAAATTTCTATGTTTATCATTTGTTTGATTTTCATATATCAACACAATTTCAGAGGAAACAGACTAGCACTCTTTAATGTCTTCTTAATTTGCATAATGATGATATTGCCTAACACATAAACCAAAGTGCCTGAGTTAAAATTTAAATGCATCTAATTATCTGTGTAATGGGGGGAGAAACTGGCTTTACAAGATATTTTGTAAGCTTGCAAGTGGATTTTGAAGCAAGTACAAACTGGTATTAAAATAGTTAATTTTTAATTCATACATTCAGGATTTTTCAAAATGTTTGTTTTAACTTTAGTTTTTATTTTCCTTTAAAATAATAGCAAACCCACCAACATATTCTTCTGCTTTCCAATAGATGTCAGTATCAAAAAGGAAAACAGAAAAATAACCTTTTAATCTATCTTGCAGTAAAACGGGGAACATTATTTTTTTTATTTCCTTTCTCATCTAAGGATAACAATTTTAAAATACAAACCATTTATTATTAGGGGTGAAAGCTGTTCACATACTTAGTGTAATTAAATTTACTCATGATGACTAAGATGAATAAACAAGTGAGGAAGAGTGTGGATGTTTTCTGGTTAATCCTTATTTTCTTTTCTATATATGGTTCTTCTCTTTACCTTTTTACTTTTTTTTTTTTACTTTTACAAATTGGTAAAAAGCAAAGTGGAAGACGTCACAATGTGCTGTGTGATGATCTGAGAATGCAGTGTGGTGATCGTCAACTTCACACCAACCACACATCTTTTACCAAACACAGTTACAAGTCAGCATGTATGGCACATATATGTATGTCAAGTACACACAAGAAAACTTGCTTTAGCAAAATTCTACCAAATAATTTAATGTTAACTACGATCAAACTACTGTACACTGAATCTCCAAAATCTATGTTTTTATATCTGTGAGGCTCATAACCTTGGCAAGGCACTTTTTAAAATCACAAGCAGATAGTTATTTTTTGTCCATGTTTATGTTCACATATGCACATGCCACTGTGCCTGCAGAGGTCAACGGGCAGCAGAGCTGATTCTTTCCTACTGTGTAGGTCCCTCAACCAAAGCCACAAGACATTGTCTTCCAGAATGCAAGTATGGTCTTCTGGGTCAAGTTTCAGAAAGATGCTGGTCTACCTCCTTGGCATTGTCTGACCACAAGAGTAGGTCACCTTCTGATCTCCTGGACTCGGGCTGCAGCAGGTGGACTTCTGACAGAACTTATAATGTGCCTCACTAGCACTGGAAGACGATGCCTATAAAATATTCTGAAAATCACAGGAGAAAAGTCAGGATTTTAAATCAGTTTTGTTGGATCCAGATTACTTTTGCAGATGAAAGAAACCATCTGTTCTCTCCAAAAATCTTACAGACATCATTTTTAATGAGGTGCAGTTTATGCCACTGACACGATGCCAAAAATAAACAAAAAATCTTCAGACCAGAGTTAACCAAAGAAAAGCTAGGCTTACTCATTTATTTTCATGAACCCCTTTGCCTTGGCCCTTGTTTTCCTTAAGTCAGTTCTTCATAAATTTATATATATATATATATATATATATATATATATATATGTAAAATGTAAATACTTTAAAGGAACAAACAAAAAAATCTCCACTCACCAAAAGCTCTAAGCTCTAGCCTTCCAGAAGCAAAGACCTTCTTACTTCTGATTTTGCATTTGCTTTTACTGTTTTTGTTCCAATCTGCCATACTTAGTCTTATTTGTTACACTTTCTCAGTTAGAAAATAAAGACCATTAAGTCTGCATTAATAAGCATACAAAGCACAGCCAAGGGATTTCTCTAGCTTCTAAACGTGTTATAGGTAACTTTTATAATCACCATATTCTATATAAATTGTGCACTTTTATAGCAACATTAGTTACACTAGCCCAAATGTGGAGACAACCTAAATGTTTAACATCAAATGAAAGGATAAACATAGTAAGTATGAACATGTAGCAAAAGTATTCAGCCTCAGAAGGAAGGGGGCTGTGACGTACAACATGGAGAGCTCTTGAAAATACAATGTAAATTAAAAAATTCTGATCCTTCCTAATCATCTCAGCTGCCCATAGGGCATTAGTGATATACACTGCTTTAAAATGTTGGGGTTTTTTCTCAGTACTTTTTGCAGGTTTTTATTCCAATAAAGTATTTAATTTTCTTCATCAAAAAAGAAAATATAATGTAAATACAACCTAATTTAAAACGTGGAAAGTGAGAACATTGTGGGGTTCTACGAACAAAAGGTATATAGAATAGTCATATTAGAGAAATAATACAGCACACTCATAATACAGAAAGCAAAACAGCATTTCGGGGTTTGAGAGCTGGGAAATGGAGACTTACTTTTAGATGGATGAAAATTTTCAGTTTAGATTAACAAGTCTTGAGGGCAGATGTTCCAATAGCAGTGAATTTATCTTTAATACCATAATGGTAAGCTTTAGCCAGTGTTTAAAATGGCAAATTATATATTACATACATTTTATCATGGAAAAATTGACAAATAATTGGAGAACACAATTTTTGTTCAAATATTCTTTAAGTTGTTTTAACATAATAGCATGTATTTCCTTATATGTATATTTTGCCATGTCTCTATTTTTGTTTTTGTTTGTTTTCAAGTTTAGAGAAAATAATTATTTCTCATTTCAGAACCCACACAATTGGAAGATGTTCAAGTAATTGGCCCTTCCCTAAAACTCACTGTGTTGAGTGATTCAGTAATAATAATAATAATAAAAAGCAAACTTAAGGAGTGTGTGAATCTTATAAGATCCTATTTACTTTGGATTCCCTGTCAGAATATCCTGGAGCTGCTCTTTCCAACACAAATAGCAATGACTGATTTCATGGTGTTCCCTGTAGAAGAGTTCCACCCTCAGCATCCTCACTTAAACACCCTTGTTTGCTGCTGATGCTGTGGGGTTGTGGGTGATGCTGCGCAGACTCTAGACTCACACACTGTAGGGTTCCTGCAGATTCCCACACTTAGCAAATTTAAGGCTTTTCAGTAGGTGTTTTGTTTTTTCTGAGGCTCGGTTTCCTGAATTGTGAAACAGAGATAATGGCCGCTAGAGAAATGGAAGAGTGATTCAGGGAGTTCATATGCTATGCTAGCTATTGGCAGGATTCACACCACAACCTCTATTAACCATTTTTTGGACACACTTCAGTTAAAGTAAGTGAAATCCGTTCTTCTAGTATCCAGAAATTATAGCCAAATGAAAAATTATAGGAAATAAATTATTTTTAACTACTTTGTTGAAGGACTCAACAAACAACTAGGATTGTATAGTCCCTGCTACTAAACCCACAAAGTGAGACAACCACTCCCAGGGAAGAAGTTTCCCATAATGCGGTTGATATTGTTAAGCACATTTTAATGAAGCAGAAAATTGCAGCATGTTTTAATGAATTGTTTCAAAGAATTGTTAGAAATATTTCCTCCGGAAGCAGTATTTAATTTAATCCTCACTATCCAAAAACTTGAATACATTTAAAAGTATCCTACACTTTGTATCGAGAAGTGTAATTTCTTTTCAAATACTCTGTGCTCATTTGGAATAGAACTTCTAAAATTTATAAGAAATTTAAAGGGTGTATCTCTAAAGAAAAACAGAGGAAAGAATAATAAGATAAAAACCTGGAGGAAAGATAAAATTGAAAATAAGAAAGATAACAGGATAGGAGAAAAAAAGAAAAAAATGAGAATGAAGAAGAGGAGAGGAAAAGAAAGAAACTAAGGAGTGAAAGTAGGGGCAAGAAGAAAAGGTAGAAGGAAGGAAGGACAGAAGGAAGGCAGATTATCATAATAAAGTATTTGAATTGCAATAAAGCCATAAAGAATTGGTTTATTTGGTAAATATGTTGTCTGCAAAGATTCAAGGCTAGAAATGAAAGTAAACAAGGAATCTGTTGTTAAAAACTTATTCTAGAATATATAGAAAATAATGCTTTTATAAGGTTAAAATATATAAAAGATATTTTTGTGTTCATATTATAACACTTTTTATATGTTGTGATCAGGCAGGTTGTCTTTAGTCCTGTTATTTAATGTTTCATTTTCTCTACATATTCATATTTTAACTAATCATCTTAGTGTCTCTTTTAGAAAATGTGAACTAATCATATGACACATTTAAATTAGAAAGCATAAGATAAGTATTTTCTGTATATTTCTATTTGCATGACTGATATAGGCAGTAAACACATTAGACTTTGCTTTCATTTTAATTCTATTGTGTTTTCTTTAAAAGGTACCTACAAGTATTTTTCCTGTTGGGAAATGAGTGAGACCGCAGACTCCGGGGTGTACGAAACACCTTCTACACCAGTCACATTGATTACTTAGTGTCTGTAGCAATTTATGAGCAGTTCTTTTGTGGGGGAAGGCAGTGAGGTGAAGTGTAGTGGAGAGCAGTTTAGGCCTGCTCACCAGCATCCCAAGGAAAACTTATTGCTCATAATGCCAGAAATGCACTGTCCGGAAGAAAGGAGGACAGCTTGCCTGGAGGTTAATCAATGCTAGCTGACTGTAAGAGTCTTTTGACTTTTTTTTTTTCTTTTTGAGATCAGAGCCAAAGCCTGGTTCACTAAGGATCTGAACCAAAGGTGAAGAGTGCAAACTGTAATCTACAGAGCACTTGCATCTTGTTTTCTACGAGAGTAAGGTTAATAGAATTTCATTACCACTGTGTATAGGAGACTTATTAAATTGGTCCAGAATTAAAATTAATTATGCAGGTTTCAAAAGTTCATGGCAGCTTTTTCTTTTTGTCCTATATTCTAAGTGTAGCTCAGGCCCATGTGATTTTGGGAACTCTGTGCACTGAATTTTAAATAGCTTCATACATATACTGTGCTCTGTGCAGGATTTCCAGGTCCACAGTGCTATAGACCAGAGCAAAGCCCGTGTGCACTTGACAGGTAAATGAATCCACCTCCGTACTCTCTACCTCTTGGAACGGTCTCTCCTTTATTCCAAATGTCGGCTTTAAGGCTGGTTATTGTTTCGCTAATATTCTGTTGGTAAGATGCCACTTCGCAAAGCTTTCTTCATGAGTTCCAGAAAGCACTTGGCTCCAGACAACACAAAGGATCCTTGCAAGCATTTTTGGTCAGTTTTGATTGAATGCAGATTGCAGGATTGTTTTGCAAACCACATTATTCCCTCAAACGTTTCTTCAGTAGTAGCATATTACTTTCTAATGATAATCATTTGCATTTCCAGGACCCCGTTGGTCCCTGATGTTTTATAATGAGTTCATCCCCGTCTTCAGTCTTCATTGTGCTTTCTTCTGGGTTGAGAGGAGGCTTGCAGCTCCTGGTCTTCACATGGTCATATTAACAAATGGCTGCATGGGGTAAACAGAGAGCAGCTCATGTAAGCCACCAGCTTAGGCTCTTTAAAGTGTGCCATGCGAAGCACCGCCTTTCCCAGGCTCACAGAAAGAACAGTTCCTCCAAAATGGCTTCAACTCTACTTCATCAACATTATAAGATTGTTTTTAGCATGCATGCTAAGATACTTATGCTTCTTATATAATGCAAAAGGTAAACGGAAGGTTAAGCGGTTCAGCTGGATGTTTGGTCCCAAACAGCGCCCAGTTTTCCTTTTCATTGTCTGCCGCCTCCGCCCCCTCAGGCTTCCTCCAGTCCTCTTCTGGTGGTCCAGCAAGCTCACTGCAGATGTTTCTCCCACACAGTGGAAACATTCCCTAATGGATCTGGGCACTTCCCGGCTGTGCTCATATGGGAAAAGGAAAAGTTGGAGAGAAAGAATGAATTTCTGGATTGGTCTAATTTTCTTTTGAGCCTTTAAAAAGTGCTGAAACAGAGTAGAAAACTAATTTAGACCTATTCACCTTTCCCACACGGCTAGCCATATAAGCCATGGCAAAACAATTTTCTTTTTAAGTGAGCAGAGAGTAAACAAGCAAATAAATGAACCCTTTAATGTCATCCTCCTGAAGTGCAAAGTAGTAATCCTATGTTAGATAAATTTACATAAGAGTATATAAATTTTTTTGAATTTTTAATGAATTATTATAAATTATTCACTTATTTGGGAAGTCAACATATATGTCATTTATTCTACATAAAGCTTAAGCATTTAATCTTTTGTCAAATATTTCTGTAGGAATTCTTTGTACATTGTATGGGGGTTGTATTCTGAAAACTATAACCTGCAATAACAAGAGAAAACAGCTTTTCCCTTTGTCCATCACCTCTCAGGAAAGCCCCTCTCCGTTTCCTTTTGTGACTTTTGGTTTTTAGACAGGTTAATTCTTTAAATAGTAAAACTTCTTTTGTCACAATAGTTATAAAACTATTCTTAGTTCAGAAATATATGTGGCAATATTTATGGTTTTAAAAAAAAGTTTATAAAACTAAAAAATTTCTGTTTCTAGAAACTTCTATTTTCCCAATTTCTCTAAGGAGAACTTCTAGGGAAAAGAAGATGGAGGGAAGGCAGTTTGGGAAAGGAAGCCTCGGGAAGGAAGTTTGGGGAAGAACAAGAGAGAGACTGAGATTGTTGTGTGCTGGGGACTTGGCTTTAGTTTCTCTTTGCTCTGTGAGTTCTACTTCTTCTGAGGCAGGAGACCGGAGCCATGGACAGGTTTGTTGGACACCTCCAAGGTCCTATTATGTTGACTTTGTCTTGGCCTGGCAATGGTTAATGCAAAGGTCCTATTAGGCCCTCCCACTCTCTTCCCACTTCCTATAAGCAGCACCTTCACTGCCACCATCCCCCACTGATACTTAGTGAGGCCTCTCATACTTCCGGTTGCTGCTGGAGATCTTGTTCCCATGCCCCCTGAGTGAGGTGACATCCTGAATGAAGCTGGTGGCCACAGGGAGAGCAGATAGGACATCCAGAAGTCTATCAAGGCAGACAAACTTCAGAGACTGAAGGATCAGGTCTGTCTGCAATATAAAGCAGAAAGGACCATCTGCTGTGTCCTTGGGCAGCATCACATCACTATACTCTCTACATAAACACTTACCTCTGTTTGTTGTCTTCTAGATTCTCCTTCTATGTGGACTTCTGTGGGAACAATCAAGGAACATAATGCTCATCATAGATAATGTCTGTCCCTTGTGGTTTCTATAATCCCTCTTTCAATTTAGGATTATCTTGTAATTATTATCTTGTGTGTCAGCCAATACTGAGACAATTTCAGTTATTGAAACTGTTTTGAAAAAAGAAAGCATTAATAATCATTATTCTTCTGTCATGTGACAGCATTATATTTGATGCTGGGAGAACCATTTCAAGACAATAGTCAGTTGTTTTTGGTCTTGGAAACTCTTTGTAAAGAAAACAGAAAACACACACACACACACACACACACACACACACACACAAGTAAATCCAATGAAAGTGTCTTTGCAACAGAAGAAAATAACAAAAAGAAAACCCTTTGGAAAGTGTGGGGGTCAACAGGTGAGGAGGGCTTGTGGTTGGATGTTTGTATGTGTGTGTAAAATTGTTCTGAGGAAAAAAATCTTTAAGATTCCATTTGGCTAAAACTTCTTTGTCAGGGAACAAAATAAGCAAACCATTTTCAAACCTGAAAATACTTCTTAATAGATATTGGCAACAACATCCATTTGAAAATGACTTAGGAAAATCGCTTTCATTTATAAAAATTTCAAAGCATCCCTTCCATTAGAGATCTGGACAAAGCAGGGATATGGACATCACTGCAGGATGAATGGAAGCCAGTCAACAATCGCGCAAGGACAACATTCTCCCTGTCAGCAGCAGCTCTCCATGTTCCTCCTCCCATTCCACCCAGAGCCTCTGGAGCATGCAGAATTAGCATCATAAATTTCAATTATCAAGATATCCAAACTAAGCCACTTTTTATAGATGACCTTGGCCTCTCATACATCCTGACACAGAGAAAAGCCATAGCAAAAATTATTTCTTGGTCTATTTTATGCCAATAGATTATTTTTTTTCTGAAAAAAAAATATACTCTTATCCTCAGTAAAATGCTGTTTACCTCTTATATTTAACAGTAAAATGAAAATGTGAATGTTTCCTGACACAGTAAGCAACTTCCTTTTGTGTCCCAAGACCTTTCTTGCTGCTACACGATGCTACTTACAACCATATGGAGCAGATGACCTGAATTTCCTGAGTTGTTTGTGAAGTCTGTGTTCTCAAGTTTTGCAAGGGCTGCATGTGAGCTGGGTTGCTGTTTATTCATTTTTAATAGCAGAGGAAATTCTCACTGAGGAAATCTCTGAGCTTTTTTTTTCTCCACAATAGAGTAAAAGTTCAGTATGCACCTCCAGTGAGTAAAAAGGTGGTGGCCAAAATGAGCACATGGAAAGAAATGCAGAACAAGCTGTCTCTAAAACTCTCTTAACTTAACCATAGTAGATAGAACAGAGTGACGGAAATGGAAACAACAGATTAAGATACACAGAGTGCAGGAAGCACCACAGACACGAGACGAGATTGAGAGTGTTCAAGGGGCGTGGGTGTAGATGACGACGGATATTGGAAAGTAATGCTTTGTCTAAAAACAACTGAGTTCAGAAATGATGCTAAGATTTTGAATTAGGGGAAGAAAATAAAAAAAACGTTTGCATTATAATTTTCTAGTTCTCTTACCCTTTTTCTAATCTTGACCCATACACTCATAATAATGAGCAACTATAAACTTTATTAATTTGTTACTGATACAACAAGTTAGAGAAAGTCTAAGTGTGTGTGTGTATGTGTGTGTATGTGTGTGTGTATGTGTGTGTGTGTGTGTGTGTGTGTGTGTGTGTATTCACATGCTTATCTCATAGATATAGGTGTACAAGCGCAAGGGAGCAAGCTCCAGGAATTCTCTGTGGTCACTGACCTCCCAGGGCTGGGATTAAGACAGACACTGCCTCTACTTCTCTGTAACATGGGTGAAAGTACTCAAACTCAGATATGCAGGATTGCATGATAAGCACTATACCACTTGAGACATCTCCCTAGGCCACTAAATTCAATTTCTTTCCTTTACAACATGAAAGCAATTTGGATGAACTACTCATTACAGAGTCAGGATTACAAAAGCTCGTGGACAGGCTTGATCCGGGGATCCCATTTTTTTCTCCAATGAAGGTCTTAAGAAGATGGATTACAGAGACAGTTTGCTACCTGAATAGTAACCCAAAACTATAATATTGGAGCATCTTCTTCAGCCTTCTGGCCCAATATATCTTACAGACATCTTTGTGAGGCAGGGAGTATTGAGTACTTGCTTACCCTGTCTTGGCAGAGTTAGGTAGTCGACTCTGCCTGCATCCAAGCTTGCCCTCTTTTAGGCAGAATCTTGTCTGTGGTTGAAACGAGTTTTTGATGACTATTCAGGTAGTAAACTGTCTCTGTCACTTTCTCATTTGGAAAGCTACTAACTTTTACTCCTGGCATACTTAGGTAATCAAGTTTATTCCTTCACAGATCTCTGATGGGGTTGAAGACCAGGTAGTTTAGTTTTATAGTAAAGCTTAGTTGTTTAGGGGTTAAGATAGTTTTCAGTCTAGGTAAATGTTTTAAGTTGATAATGACAAGATGAGATGGAGATTCAGAATTGTAGATGCACCAAGATAGGAAAGATGTTTTCTTCCAGGCTCTCAAATACAAATAGCCAAAACCACTAAGAATGTAACATTTATATAATTCCTGATTATGTCATAGTTCTTCTTACTATAGGTAGTTTATTGTATATATGTGTAATAACATAATGTATATATAAAAACATAATGTTTTCAAAAAGAAAATGGATTATTAGACTTGAATATGTGGACATGTGGTCACTGTTTCTTAGCTACTTTCTGTGTTTAGAGTCAAAAGTAGGTAGCTAACGTACTAAGAAAAGTTTAAGTACAACCTTTCCTTCATTTTCCTTAAGCAAGTGAAACCCATTTCAGAGAAAGTGAGTCATTTGCTGTCTGTGTTACAATTTAAAGAAATTATTTGGGAACAACGTTATAGAAAATCATTTGAATTTGGCATTGGATACTTTGTTGAATTTATTAAACAAAATTCACACAGTTATAAATATGTGTAAGGGATATTGTTCTTACAGGGCGAGGGAAAATTTTTATACCAGACTCAATGTAACATGATTTCTTATTAAATATATAGGCCTAAATGAACCTTTTCCCCTCAGAGGCAGGGATTCATTAATTTTAAGGTGTAAATAATTCTATGGGAAGCTATTGATTTAGACAGATACCAGATAATTCAGTTTTTTTTTTAAAGTGTGAGTGGATATCTCGGAAGCAAGCTATGTTATGATGCAGAGAAACAGCCTCCAAAGTGAGGACCACCAATCCAGTTAGACACTATTTTATAGCTTTAGCATCAAATTAATCTGCATAATTCAGTTGTCTTATTATTCAAACACAAAACTAAGGCTTAAGCTAATGGGGTGGCTTACATAAAAAGTTGGTCTGTCTTCCAAAACATTTTATTTGTGTGGGGGGTGGAGGAGAAGGAGGGGAAGAGGAACAGAGACAGAGGAAAGAGAGGCCATGGACACACACACACTACCTGTGTACAAAAGTCAGAGGCCAACTTTGAGGACTAAGTTCTGATTTTCCAATACAGAATTCTAGATCAGCTTGCAAAGCAAATGCATTTACACACTGAGGTATCTCACCAGGTCTATATCAGTTCTTTATGAGTTAGTGAAATTTGTAAAATATTTCTTGTATTTATCAAGTTGGTACCTTCAGAATAGAAGAAAGCAGAGGCATGGTCCACAATAAATCTACAATAGACGGACATGTCGGTGGTGAGGAGTATGGAAGAGTGCTATAGCTAGTAATCGTCTAAATTGCAGACCAAACAGAGATGCTTTTATATCCATATATATAAGAAAATACATTTATTTAACTAAAAATCTATGGGTTGCTAGATTTATACAATATGCTCAAAATTGTTTTCCCAATATTTGTTCCAAATATAAGAGTATATAATAATATCGTCAAAACAATCTTAAGAAAACCTTCACGCTGATTAAACTAATTATGGTAACATTGACATTTATCTTGAAAAATATAGCTAATGGATAGATCTTTTGTCCTTTTTAATTTAGTGTAAGAAGTAAATAAAAAGCCATCCAAATAGATATTTTATGCTCTCTTCCATTTGTGGTAAATTCAAACATATTCAAAATTTTTATTAAGTAATTTGCCTCAAACATCTTGTTAGGGCCTTTGAGTTGTTCATTCCTTTCCAGTGTTATGCATTTAAAATAGCATATATATGTATATTGCATATAGATCACATATAATATATAGAGAATTATTTACATAGAAAAAAAAAATATATATATATATATATATATATATATATATATATATATACATCACAAAGGAAGATATTGTTCAGGTGACTTTAAAACCTAAATCTTGCACTATACTTTATCTCTCTTATGCTCAGTGTTTTTTTATTTCCATAGGGATAAATTTCCAAATTTTTATGATTTTTTCTTTCAATTTGTAAAAATCAGCTGCAGCATTGACACCTCACAAATAGTTTCGCAGTCTCTAAATAAACAACCCACTACTGATGGAGAATATACATTCATCTATAGAACCATTGTTTATGCTGTGTATCACTCAAATGACTGAGCACCTGTTTAGCATGTGCAAATCTATGCTACAATCTCCAGCACCAAAGTTTCTATAAAACATCAATCACTACTCAGTCTGATATCTGACAGAAAGTATACTGCCTCTCTTTGTTTACTATCATTTTAACAAACATCCCTCTAGGTAATTAACTATCTCGTGTATATAAGATATTTTAGCCTATTAATTTATCTCTCTCAATACTAACAGTCATACATATTAATGCATATGTCACTGGGTTTTTAATCAAGAAAAGATACTGTTTTTCACCATACTGTTATCTGTCAGAATTTGTATTCTTCTCACCATTAACAAAATGTTTTGATCTCCTCTATTAAACTTCAATTGACACATTAGTGCTAGATGTGTCACACTTGATATGATGAGCATCCTACAAATGGCTCTGGTTCAGTGTTTAATTGATTACTCTTTTACTGCAGTGTGTGTGTGTGTGTGTGTGTGTGTGTGTGTGTGTGTGTGTGTGTGTGTGTGTGTGTTTGTGTGACCAGCTTAGAGTCCTTTAATTAATCCTACAGCCTTCAGCTTCAGGATCCAAGGCTTTAATCATGATTGCTTCACTTCTTGTGTGTGTAGAAGAAGGAAGCTATAATGGTTAAAACTGAAGCGAACTTAGAAGACTCTTTCAATTTGAATAAAAATGTTTCTGCATGCTATGTGCCTCCTGCAGTTACCTGTGCTAAAGCATCTTCTGCAGACACAATTGTCTTTAAGAAAGCACAGACTTTTAAAACACATGTGATGCTTCTTGGCTTATCTCTTTCTATTACTTATAATCACAGATATCATTAGCCTCTTATCACATGGTGAAACACATGGATATGTAAGCTACATGTTTAGGTAAAATTTTTTAGAACATTCCAATACATTGCTCACCACATATGCATTTTTAATTTTGAGAGAGACATTAATGAGAATTAGTACGCAAGTGATTATTTTTCATGTTGTAAACTATTGCAAATGACAGCAATGTTTCTGAAAATGTCACTTGGCTGCCACACATTATTGTTTAAATTAAGATAACATCTACCTAGGAAGAACTGTCAAGGCTTCCTCACTGACAGTGAGAGCAAGCATTTCCCCTCTGAGTTAAAATTCATTATGAGCACTAAGTCTGAATGGAAAAATGCTAGATGCATTTTGCCTAGATTGGATGGAAAATCAGTAGAAACCATTATCATACAAAAATATTTTATATTTAAGATTGTGTTAAAAGGAGAACATTTTTCCTCCTTATGAATCCCTCATATTAGTAAAAGAGACTCTACCAGGAAGTGTAATTAATAAATAGTATTTATAAAACCTAAAGTAGTTTATTTCCAGTAATGACACTTAATTAAAATAAAGAATGCAGACAGAAGCAGGAGGGATGGTCACAGTTCTCAACATTATGCCCTTCTCTACTCCATAGTTTATCACTCCCCATCTTCCTGAAATTTCCCCTGCTTTTAAACTTTCAGGGTTCATTTTTAAAAACACATGCAAAATAGTTCCATGTTAAAATGTGTGCACTGGCGAGGATGTGGAGAAAAGGGAACAGTCTTCCATTGCTGGTCAAAGTGCAAACTTGTACAACAACTTTGGAAATCAATAAGGCGTTTTCTCAGAAAAATGGGGAAAACTCTACTTTATGACCCAGCTATACCACTCCTGGTCATATACCCAAAAGATGCTCCACCATACAACAAAGGCCATTTGCTCAGCTATGTTCATACCAGCTTTATTCGTAATAGCCAGAATCTGGAAACAACCTAGATGTTCCGCAACTGAAGAATGGATACAGAAACTGTGGTACACTTACACAATGGAATACTACTCAGCTATTAAAAACAAGGACATTTGATTTTTTTTCTCCTTTATTAATTTATTCTTGTTACATCTCAATGGTTATCCCATCCCTTGTATCCTCCCATTCTTCCCTCCCTCCCATTTGATTTTTACAGGCAAATGGGTAGAACTAGACACAGTCTTCCTGAGTGAGGTAACCCAGACCCAGAAAGACACACGTGGTATATACTCACTTATAAGTGGATATTAACAACATAATACAGGATAACCACAGTATAATCTATAAACCTAAAGAAGCTAGAAAAGAGGAGGGACCTAGGGAGGAAGCCTAATTCTCATTCAGAAGGGAAAATAGAATAGACACCAGAAGCAATTGAAGAGAAAAAACAGAAAAGGAGCCTACCATACATATCCTCTGAAAGAGTCCACACAGCAAGGAATCAAAGCAGATGCTCCTGTGACTTACAGCTAAACTTTGGGTTGGAGTACAGGGAGTCTTAGGGAAGAACTGGGGTTCAGAAGAACCTGGAGGCAACAGGATCTCTACAAGGAGACCAATAGAGCCAACAAATCCAGGCCCTGTGGATGCTGGACCAACCAAGGACCATGCATGATGAAGACCTATACACCTTGCTCAGAAGAAGTCGATAGGCAGCATAGTCTCCTCATGGGTCCCATGATATGGGGAGTAGGGACTACCTCTGACATGGACTCTGGTGCCCACTAGTTGATCACTCTCCTCTGTTGGGGCAATCTTGCCAGGTCACAGAGGAAGAGAATTCAGGCTGTCCAGATGAGACTTGATAGGCTGGGGTTAGCTAATAGAGGATGACTCCCCTTTTTGAGGATTAGGAGAGGTGAGAGGGAGAATGAAGGTGGGAGGGTGGGATTGGGAGGAAAGAAGGGAGGGGTTACCATCAGGATGTAAAGTGAATAAATATAAAATGAAAATTAATTAAAAAGATATCTTAAAAAAGAAAAATGTATGGGACATCTAAATATTTATAAAGATAGTCAATGATGTCTTTTTTGTGTTATTCTTAAGCAAAAGATCTAGTAAAACAAAAGTAATGCTCAAACACAGAAATATAAGGAAAACGATTGGAAAATTCTAGTGAGAAAGACAGACCAAGCAACCAGATGGACTCTTTTTTGTTTATGTCAAACATATCAATAAAACTAATACATTACAGAGGGTGTGGTGGTGCACACCTGTTATCCCAACACTTTAGGAGGCAAGGCAGGCAGATCATTGTGAGTTGGAGGCCAGCCAATCTACAAAGTGACTCCAGGACAATCTTGTCTCAAAACCAAAACCAAAACCAAAAATGCACAACACAAACCAAGAACCC
The DNA here is from genome assembly GCF_964271855.1 of Acomys minous. Taxonomy (NCBI): domain Eukaryota; kingdom Metazoa; phylum Chordata; class Mammalia; order Rodentia; family Muridae; genus Acomys; species Acomys minous. The sequence goes on from NC_140489.1 coordinate 75,518,968, forward strand.
AGTACATTATCAAATGTCCTGGTTGTATTTTTGTGTCAACAGGATGCATGCCATGGTTATTTATCTAGATAGAAGAACCTTAATTGGGAAGCGTCTCTAACAGATTACCTGTAGGCAAGTCTGTGACATTTTCTTGATTGATAATTTATATAGTTGGGTGAAGTCACTTTGGGCAGTACTACCAATTGGCAGCCTATGCTCTGTTGTAAAAGAAAAAAGGCTAAATGAGGCATGGAGACCAGCCAGTAAGCAGCACTGATCCAGATCTCTGCTTCAGTTCCAACCTTGCCTTTCCTTGGTGATGGACAATTACCTGGAAGTATGAGATGAAATAAGCCCTTTTCTCCCCAAGCTGCTTTTGGTTGTTGTGTTTATCACAGAAATCGAAACTTAAATAGAGCACCAATCTTACAAAACAAAATTTAAAAGTCCAGGACTCATAAATTTCTCAACTATCACTCACAAAATTATCTTTCCATCTTTTTTCACAGTGGGAACATCAAATTGAAGGGTAATGACATACACTGCACGTGAACTTCTGAGCCTATAATTCTTGAGTTTTGCTCTGAATACCTTATAGCAGGAAATGAGGATGTGTCATAGTCTTTGATGTTAAAATTTAGAGAATTAAAAAATGACCACCCATTGTGTTCCATGGTGGCTTTGCATAAGTGATTTAACTTCCCTCAGATTTCCACAGAATGGTTTGTCAATACCTGTTTTTGCAATAATTTCGAGGTTATAGTAAATGTTACTCATAGGGTTCTACCTTATAAACAAATAGCCATTTTGGTTATTTTGGTAGATAAGCAGGCCTGGGTGTCCCTGTGATTGTACTTCTCCGTGAAAAATGGGCAATTGAAGAGTCCTATTTTAGTGCTTTTCTCTTGAGGGAGAGAAATAAGGACAATTAAAGTCCTTCCAGTCAAGAGCCAGCATAAATTACATGGAATCATTCAAGATCAATTTACAGTATTACTAAGGGTTGCATGATCTGTCATCATGCATTAGTGCTCACCAGAGGAAATAGAACTGGAAAATTAGCAGGGTTGAAGGTGAAATAAAAGTCCTATCTCATGCACAGACGCCCCAGGAACATCACATATCTGGGAACTACATCCATATTCAAAGGCTTAGAAATTTGTAACTTGAAAATACTTATATTTCTAAAAGAAAATGTTCCAAATCACAGTGAAAAAAATCTTAAGGTGGAACAAAAGAAAAGAAATATATTTGAATTTATTCAAAGAAAACTGGGTTTCAAATGCGATATTTTCATTATTAAACTTACTTTAAACTACTCCTGTATGTTCACATGCTCACCTGCATTCTACCTATCCATCGATCACGTGTGTGTGTGTGTGTGTGTGTGTGTGTGTGTGTGTGTGTGTGTGTGCTCGTTTCTGTCTGTCTGGCTTTTCTATCTCTCTCTCTCCATCATGGAACTATCCTGACTTGCTAAATAAGTATTTGAGAATCAATAAAATGTTCTTTTCTTTCCGTTATTAAATGATAGTACCAATGACAGATTTTTTGGGGGAAATATATAAACCGCAATAATTTTAATTATACACTAAAATTTTCATACCAGCAGAGGGCTCCCTGCTGTAAGGTAATTTCATACCTGTGAAGGCCAGCAATGCCTGTTAGTGAGGCACTGAAGTAGGATTTAATATTTGCTGTGGACTTCAGAATTTGCTTGAATTTAGGTTTAGTTGCAGAGTATAAAAAGAGAAAAGGAACAAAGCTAAATGCACTCCTGGTGTTTGAGATATAGTTATTAATATTTCTATCAGGCAAAGTAAATCTTCTGCTGCCCAAGTTGAGGAATGAATGTGCTTCCGCCCTGTCTCACTCCTGCACAGACACCTGCAGCCTGGTTTTCTGACAGCTTCCTAAGTTTCTCTCTTCCAGTCTCAAGCAACATTTTTAAAAATGAGCTTTAAGCAACTAATTATAGTTAGTCACCGTAATTCAGTGATGTATCTAAGCTGAGAGCAATAAAAGTCATTAAGTTAAACTAGCACTTTTGACTTGGATTGTTAAAACTGTCACTTGAGATTTTCTAATAAATATTTCAGGAAAGGAACAATTCTTACTTTTTAAAGACTTTTAAAATTCCTTTTATAAATTCAGTTCTTATTTCTATCAATTTTCCTCAAATGAAACATATAAGCGAATTTTAACATCTTAATAAGCAACATATTCATGCCACCTTTGTCAGTTCTGTTCAGAAAACTTTGTTAGCATTATTATGACAATTTGAAATATCATGAACTATTATGTACTCCTCAAACTATTGAAACAAGTTGACCCAACATTTTAGAAGAATGTATTATAAATTAATCTGTTGAACAAACTAATTCTGCCCAATTCTAATCATTTTTATGCCGTTGATGCATTTTTATGTAATGTGGCACTACAGACTCTTTGGAGAGGCAAACACAGGCTCACATAGACACCAATACAACTTAAAGACTACAGAAATGTAGCTATACTTTTAACAAAATTAGAGAAAATGTTCTAGGATCAATCAAGACAAATCTAATTTTCATTCTCTTAAACATGTTTAGCCCTCTTTCCTATTGCCACAGACAAGAAAGTGAATATAGTCTGGATGTAAATGAATTATTTGATTTTTAGTGAGAGCAAAGAAATATAATTCACTTTAATTTTAACAAAAGAACACATATGAAAAACAGAGATAAAGAAGTACTTTCATTTCATTAATTGAGTAGCTCTCGTAGATAGTATGTAAGATAACGATCATCCTTCAGTTAGTTATCATACACCATGGGTAGCTGACAGGGCTGAAAGATCTTGTGCACTAGGCCTTTTTCCAAGAGCCAGAGGCGAGCTGTTTCATGCTTCTTACTCCCCAGAAAGCAATGCAAACAGAAAAGAAAATCTGAAGAAAGAAACAACAAAACAAGTCAAAACTTTTGTTCCAGTGAGTTAAATTATTTTCTTAGAAGAAAACAAATAATTTTATATAGTCAAATTACTCACACAAAATTTATGAATTTGTTCAATGATACAAGGTAGTCAACTTAACACAAGGCATGCTATGTGAAGATAAAAGCAAGAGTAAGAAGTATTTTTCTCTGTTTTGTTGTTGTTCTTACATTTCTATTTATGTATTTTATAAAGATATGGGGCTATGTAAACTAGACACTGAAGAAAAAAAGGCAAATTTCTTTTATACTTGTGGGTACCAAATACAATCTGTTCTATGTTAAATGATGTCATTGCTTCTATAGTTTAAGGAGGCTTAGGAATACGAGAAGTAAAAACACTGATGAAGAATCATTTTCATCTGAGGCGATATAATCTAGCCAAACAGGCATTTCATCTAACAGGAATGAAATTCACAAGACTCTGGCTAACTTGCTTTCCCCACCTTTTGATCTCACTGTGTATGAAAATGTAGCTTAAAATTCTATTTAAAATTAAAGATATATCTAAATCATTAAAAAAAAAGCAGCATTGTGAGTGCATTGAGTTTAATTTCATGCTTTTGGTTAACACAAGATACAACAAATCACCAAAAATCAAACGTGTGGTACACTGTTTTGTAGTGAATTTAGCAATACATTGCATACAGCCATTCCATGCAAGAATATAGTTGTAGTTTTTTCCGCTCTTCCTAATCTAAATACTAATACCCATACTACATCTCTCTATACACTGATTGCGGTTGTGTGCCTTCAGGTTTCCCCCGTGTGAACTCTGGTTCCTTTTGTTAAGCCATAGTAGGACTGCTTTCCTGATCTGCATTTTAGGATAGTGTTAGATCAATGATGAAAGAAGAAATGGTTAAAATTATTGTATTACGTTTGTGATAAGTCAGATTTATTGTAATAGCTATGGTGGTATTCTCCATGCATCATGCCTTTCTGTATGCATGTATGTATGTATAAACTGTGCAATCATCTGCTTCAAACAATGATAACACTACTAGTAACTCCTCCCCAGGAAGACACTTACTATTTATGGAAAATTTATTAAAATATACAGAGGAAAAATACTTAATTAGAAAAATGTAAACATGAGAGTGTGCCCCAGTAGTGAGGAACTTAGATAAAGTCAATGGCGTCAACTGAGGTCAACCATTAATTCACATGAAATACATTTGCAATTAGGATCAGAATAACGAAGCAATGCCAGCAACAATAAACAAAGAAACAAATGAAATGCAACAACTCAAATTAAGCAAAACAAATTTTGCTAACCATTAGTGCTTAGATGTGATAAATTGCCCACTTTCATTTCAACCTCCAGGTTCTTTCTTGATGATCATTAGCCTGAATGTTAGCTAGCCATACAGGCTTGTTTCTCTTGCTCTCTACATTACTTTCAGTCTATCATCTCCACAAAATGAGAAAAAAAATAAGTCCTTACATTGAAGTAGAGGACAAGAATAATATTAACATTTTGGGGTTGCCTCAGAAGGCAAGCACAATGTATTTAATGGCTGGTTTTCAATTTGTTTCTTTTGACTGTAACTCAAGAGAAATGACCTCATGAGATTTCTCGATATGGTGCCAGGTAAAATACGACTAGGAGCAGAGGAGAACTGTGAATGCTTCTGTACTTCAGTAGCAAGTTCCTTTTGTCTTCAAACATGAGTTAATGTGGACAGAGTAGCTGAGAATACAGCTTCCAAGAAGGTCAGAGATGATGTCTACAATATTGGTAAATATTTTATTGTAATTCAGTATATCCATCAAACAACTAGTACATTGTAGTGGACCATGAAATATATGTGGCAATAAAAGATTTTATTAAATTTGAATCTGATGTTTAAGGTCCCAAGGATTTTCCCTATGAAAGAAGACTGGAGAGTAATTTCCATGAAGCCTCAAAAACTCATGTGAAATGTCATGTGTCATAATTCACCTTTTTCCTAGGCCCCAATTATGGATGGTCTCCTTCAGATTATCCATAATTCTGTCTAGCGTCTCTGTGATTCTAAAAATTCTTAACTAAAACTAGAGTGAAAAAGTTATGACTTTGCTATTAATTCGCCATCATGGCAAAACTTTCTGCCTTTGAAACTCTGATCCAGTTGGATCCTGTAGGCTGCCTTCCTGCCAAAGCCTGAGCATCGACTATTTCTTACCCACCTCAAATGCATTCAGCATCCTACACAAAACCAAGGTTCATGCTTTTTCATTTTCTCTCTTTGGGTCATCTATGGACAAACTCTCCAAAGAGAGGTATAGCTGGTGATTGTCAGGTGGCTCAGTCAGAGCTACTAATGTGCTGTAGATGGAGCCTGTGCCAGGCACAGCTCTTGCTATCTTTACCAGAGTGTGCAGTTTGATTGCTATGACACAGTTTGGAGGGTTGGTATGCAGTTTGTGAATGAAGCAGTGGGAACTCAGATGTGTTAATGTACGATTATCAAGCAATCTCAAGGCTATCAATAGCTGGAAATGTGCCTCACATTTTCAGTGGCGTTCAGAAAGCCCAGTTGTGCAGACAAGGCTGGAACGCAGCTGAGTGACATGAGTATCTGGATGAGAGTGAATTTATTCTGTTTTTAAGAGCAACAATCTTCATTTGTAGTCTTTAAAGCCAGTCACTGCTAGGTTTTTGAGATGTTTTCACAATCAATATTATGAGGATGAAAATTGGATTTTTAAAAAATATAATGACATATACATTCACAAAGAATCACAGAAATGGCACAAAATAACTATGTCCTAAAATTATGGTTGACTCTTATCTGATAGAAATATCAAAGTAGAGGAAAACAAATTATTTTTTTTATTTTTGAGCATGTGGATAAGACATATTATCATATATATCATATAATAAAATTAATTATGTTGCATGATAATTTAATATAGGTAATTTTGTCATGGAATCCATATAACTGCTTGATTATTGATATCAATTCTGTTAAAATGTTTCTCTTTTTCAAATTCATTTTTCCACTCAGCTATTTGTGTTTTCATTTCATAATAGATATTTGTGTCCCATTTGATAATAGATACTAATATATCTCTCAATCAAATGAAATAAAGGCAGCTATATTCTTGCTTAGGCAGAGTGATAGAGTAAATAGGTATTGCAGCAATTTTAGCATTTATTTGTATATGTTTCTCTAATTTATAGATATGTTTCTGGATATATACAAACTCAATGCACTCTCATTTTATCCTAGGCTTGTCCAAGTCCCATGATTATAACATCTGGATGCAAACTATGAAACAGAGGAAGTTCATTCCCAATGTCAAGCCCTCCTTGTGCTAACACATCATTAGTAGTCCTTGTCTTTAGGATATATTCCTGAATTTCCAGGGACTTCAACTCTCATGCCTGAACTTTGAACTGTACAGATGCTCTCTATGTTTCTTCCACCTCATTCTAGAAAGATCATCAGTTGGCAGGTGGCTAATCTGAGCACCTAATCCCTATTAAACACCAATGGGAGCTATTGTCCTTCCCAGTTAAGTCTGTTTCAAAGGCCTTGTTAAAATTGGCTCAAATATGAGCAAATCAGGCTTATAACTTACTGGAGGAAAAATCATACAAGCAGGAGTAATTTTGTTCAAATGACAAGCCCTAAAGCTGCAAATCCCCAATTTACAAGCCAGGGTGCTTGACTTCTTATATGCCTCTGTGCATATTCAACCCTTCTGGTTTGGGTATTCTGACTATAGACATTCCAATAACCAAAAGAAACAAGCCTGCTGTTAAACAGTGGACTGTTGCAATGACAACTAGTGAAAAGTACTACAGCTTTTTTGGAGGTTTTAAAAAGATTCTTCATGGCATTTAACACTGATATAAATTTTCAGGAGAAACATAGGCTTTAAATTTTCTTGAATTAGTCACAAGAGAATGAATATCTATGGGAGAACTAGACTTTTGCATTGATTGGTTTATGAGGCTCAAACATTTATTTTCCATGACATTGAAATAAAAACAGTCAGTGTGCTGCATCTCATTTAATGTTCTGCCTACTGATAAAGCAATACAATGTTTTATGTAACCCCAAAGCACTAATGAGTTGATGAACATGTCAAATGTGTTAAGTCCTTTTCTATAGGAAAGGATCACTTATTAAACTTGAGTAGAAAGAACCTCAATTATCAGAATATAAAACAATATTTTTGTGTATACTAAAAATCATTAATTAAAAAAATCACACAATTGTGTAGTTTTATAAAATGTAGATTTCTCCAATAATATGAGGTCTTAGGACAATTTAGTAACATTTATTTTTTTTAAATAAACTATTTTTGTGCTATGTTATGTATTAAAATGAATTAAAGTTATTACCTTTGAAAAAGCAGTAAGTTTATGCCCATGTATATATGAGCATTTTTGGAAAGAATATATTTTAGTCCTTAAATACTATTGATGTTAGTTTTAAGTAAGAACTACGCAAAACACCCATGTTCAAATTTTAAAAATGCTTTAGGATGATGTTTCAAAGCATCAGAAGTCATAGTTTTTCAATTATCTATTTAATCACTTGACAGAATGATCCCAGCCCTCTATTCTCCTCCCAGTCCCACCCTCATATACACCTCCTTCCATTCCCCCCTCCTTCTTTTCAGAGGAGGGAGGCCCCCAAAGCGTGCCAACCCACCATGGCACCTCAATCACAGCAGGACTAAAGGTGTCCTCTCCCACTGAGGTATGACAAGGCAGCCCAACTAGGGGAAAGGGATCCAAAGGCTTACAGCATTGTCAGAAACAGGCCCTATTCTCATTGTTAGGGGACCCACATGTTGACTATTAAGATACTCTGCTATGCTTACAGACAGGGCACTAGCATAACTGTCTTCTGAGAGGCTTCCTCCAGCATCTAATGGAAAGAGACGCAGAGACCCACAGCCAAACAATAGGCCTAGCTCAGGGAGTGTTGTGGAAGAGTTGGAAGAAGGAAGCGTTCAATGACACCACAAGAAGACATTCAGGTTTTTTTAAAACTTTATTTGACTCTGTATAGTGAAAATTAATGTATTTTACTACTTCATACTAAGTTGGGCAAAAGAAAACAGTCAAAAAAGTAGCACACAAATATCATATTTTCCATGTCAACCAATTCAGCCCCCATCTGATAATCTTGTATCATGTACAATAATGTACTCATTTTTGATAGTCTAGACCATCAGAGAATGTGTGTATTACTTTCTGTACTCTTTGGGAGCTAGTGTACTCTCTATCCAAACCATATTTGAATTATCACATAAACACTTGACAATGACAAATATTCTTGATAACATTAAGGCTCACTTAGAAGTCTACAAAGCCTACCTACCATTCAGAGAACATGTTTGAAGACAGTTGGCCTGAATTAGCTACTGTGCATGAAAACCCATCTGGTTGGAATTGTATAAACCATAATTAACATAAAGTGAAAATACATGCTATATTTCTCAAAAACATCTGTGGGCACTTCTGCATTGAATTTAAAGTTTGAATTAATTGTCTTTATTGATACACAACTTTTAAGAATACTAACAATACCAAACTTTGTCTTCAGAGTATATTATTTGCTCATACAATTTGTAAAATTGCTTTTGATTAGTTGCTAAATTTTGAGCAATAGCTTCTCATTATTCAGGCTTCCTTCTGCATACCCTGACCTGCTCCACCCCCACCTTTCCAGTTAAAGGTTCGTTCTTTCACTTTGAAGTTGCAAGAGAAATTAAAAAGAGTGAAGTCAGTGAGTTGGGGAATATTTTAGGAAGAAATGTTCATTTTCTCAGATTCTTTATTCCAAGAGTCTCCTTGAACTTATGAACCACCACATTCTTCTTTTGTGTGCATGTGAGAAGGAAACAGAGCAAAGCAAAACGGTGACAACTCATAAGCATGATCAACCTGTTTTAGCTTTTAAAAAGATGGAACTAAAACTGGAGTACAAAGAATAGCAAGGGCTTGAACATTGCCAAGTGTTACTTTGTGCGGAAATTTTTATATGCGTTAGAGTTACTGATAGGTAAACCATACTAAATACTGTGACATTATAATCTAAAACTGAATTAACTATGACTGAACTATTTTTTGACAGTTAGTGAATTTAAAAGTTCACTATTAAAGTTTCTATTTTTTTACTTTATTAAAGTTTTATGGGATGTTATCAAATACAAGCACTAATAAACCGGAAAGAAATTACCTACCACACCAACCATACCCAATAGACACTCACATTTCTTTTGTGTTTCTATACTTCCACACAAATGATTTGGTTATAACTAGAAGTAAATTCTTTATTATTTCTTTGTGCATGCCTACCATCAGCACAAAGTTCTTTGCCTCCTATCCTGTATATTTGGAACTGAAAACTTGTGAGCGAAATGTTGCTGTATCCTAGTCTTTCTGTTTCCCTAAAGAATCTCTAATGAGTAGGAGTAGGGCTTACTTCACACATAGACTTTGGTCACCACACATTGATCACTTCCCCCTGCATGGTGACCTTGCCAGGCAACAGAGGAAGAGGTCACAGGCAGTCCAGATGAGACTTGATAGGCTGAAGTCAGATGTCAGGGGAGGAAGGCTCCCCCACTTTGAGGACTAGGGGAGGGGGAAGATATAAGGAAAGGAGGGTGGGACTGGGATGCCACAAGGGAGAAGGCTACAATTGGGATGTAAAATGAGCAAATTAAAAAAGAAAAGAACCTGTAATGGAAATTGCTTGAGAAATAATCTAAGATTCAAAGTATCTATGTTTTTAACTTACTTCCGAGTAGTGAAATTGCAGCATTTGCATTCTAAAACAGAACTGTGGTTCAATAAAGTTAATAAAGTAAAATCAATTGGCCACTATATTCTAACAAAATGGCATTTCTGGGCTTCATGAGTGGCAAGTAAACCCTCTCCCCGGAAACTTACCATGCAGCATATGGATTTTCAGTGCACCCCAAAGCCAGATCCCAGAGATTCTGATATGACTAAAAATTCAATATTTGTACAATGCTCACATCTGCAAAGGCACATGTTTACTAATACAGAATTACATTCAACAGGGCTTATCAGTGTATTTAGTGGTGCACCAAAAATGTCTTTGTATTTGTATATTACTTAGGAAATAAAAACAAAATGTTTCATGTGTCCTATTTTTCAGGGGAAAATGCTCTTTACAGACATAGTAGTGGTGTCTAGTGTTAAAAATAGGACAGTGTATCTTAAGAGAAAGGGATGTTGAAAAGAATCATTCATAATGTTTTTGCTTGCGTCACGAGGGTGATTAGCGCCCCACTAAATGAGAGCCTCCAGAGTAGACTAATAGAAGGCCAACAGCGCACATATGGCTTGCAGCTTGGGCGACTTCTCAGAGTTCTTCCACAGATTGGACTGACCAAAAGGTTTGCTGCAAATGTCCTTAGTCATAAACTGTTTCCTACTAGGCCAGTCATGCCAGAACTGGACCCAAGGGTATCCACCGCGGCGGCTGACGCCTAATAATGACGGCTTCCCAAGGAAGCTACAGCTGCCTTCCTGAGAGACACCCCAGATGCCTGAACGTTCCTTTACTTTCAGTTTGGACTACCTGTTCTGGCAACACTTCAACGGGAGAGGCAGGCAGCAGGCACTCGGATGTTTCTAGTAAGTTTGTCAATATAGGTCCTGATTACATACAACCAAAGTTCATATTCTACCTTTAAATCCCTAAAAATTGTGTTAGCCTGTACCAAGACTCACATCTCCCTGTTCAAAGTGATAATAATATTAATAATACACTTAGTTATGAAAGCAAATATATCACTAAAGAGCATATCAGGAAGCAAAGGAAAGATGTAGAATTTGCCAAAATTGAGAGAAAATTTATATAGCTTTATATTAGTTTCAGGGGAAAACCACACATTTCAGAACTTTCACCGAGGATCTTGAAGAACATAAGGGAATATCTGTAAGAGATACGTTACAATTCAACAGTAGAAGTGTTTCTTGAAAACGCTGGCAAAGTTAAGAAAAAAACAGTAAGAAAAATTGAGTCAATTCTGAGAAAAACAAACATACTAGAATGATCAATTATTTGAATAGATAACTGATAATCGAACTATGAAGGAAAGAGGCCCAACATAAAGGAGTTTGCATGAAGAATTGTAGGAACAGTAACACAAGGATGGCTTTACCTCACCTCTGCTATATTGTCAACAACAGACAGTCAAAACTATTAAAAACTCCCACATAGAACTAATGTAAAGTAACTCAGGATTTCAAAGTCACAATGGACTCATTTGAAATAAATACCGATATAATTCTATCAATTCATTAACTATTTATTTAGTGTTAGGTATGTAATCCAAAGGAGAAAACGGCATGGTGTCTACCTCAGATGTGAATGGATGCACAAAATATTATGTGGACTCAATCCTCATTAGATAATATTTGTTTTATTTTTTAATCCCCTCTCAAAACTCCATTTTATTTCATGCATGTTGCTAATGATCTGAAATAAGAACAATATAGTCCTTGAATTCAGATAACTTGGAGTTATATAGTTTTTTGTGAATTTGTCTCCTATAGACTGAAAGATTTTTATATGTATGCTTCTAAGTCTTTAGTTAAAATTGTATTCATCATATTGTCAGTAAATATAAAAGAAAAATTTGATAAATTAAGGATTATCATATTTATTTTCACACTTTATTTAAAACACGAGTTCTATTTAATTATTTTGTAACAGTGTATACAAATAAAGAAAAAGTCATCCTAATTTTAGCAGGCAGCGAATTTCCTATGTCAATCATAGTTCAGTACCATTGTTCCATTTTTGCACAGAAAGAAATATAATTAAATTACAATTTCATCTTGAGTAAGTAAGATATTTAATGCCAAGAAAATATATTTAATGGTACCATACTTAAAGTATATATTTGAAAAGAAAAACAGTCTTATTAATTCACTGGAAATACTAATTGAAGTAATGCGCATGACAGTTTATTATAGCTTCAGTTGTGTCTCTATTACATGGGTATGAACTGTCATGTTATCATTGCCAGTATGTTAGTTACTCAGTCTTAACAATGATGTTTCCTAAATTTTGTTTTGAAAATATTTACATAAATTAATTTTCCATTGTTTTTAATTTACTATTATCATTACATCTTCTTCTTCATCATCATCATTATATAAGACACATATGAAGGATTTATTTTTTGAATAAAGATGTACAAATAAAAAATTTAATATCCACTTCTTTCATCTCAAAGGCTACTCTCATCCATTGTCTTTGAAAACCACAAATCATAAGTGTATAAGTTTTAAATGCTCTAAAACTTTGGGTTCTAGAAAACCAATGCCTCAGAGCTCCGGAATCTCAAAAGTACCTGTTGCCACAAAAGGACTAAAGTATTTCTATTTTCTCAAGAAGAGAGAAAGTGAAGTTTACCAACACAGTAAGATGATATTAGAAAATTCTGAGGATCATCCCCCAAAATAATTACATTGCAAGAAAAAGAACACCAAGTAATAGTATTGCCCAAATCATGAGCAAGACAAGGTCAATGAATGAACAGAGAAAAAGTGATGAAAAGTGCCTTGTAAAAAGTGTTCTCCATGCATTTTGGAGAATGAGGAAAGATATGAAATGAAGAGAAGAGAGGTATTTTTATGTTGCCAAGTCCCAGATATAAAATTTTGTAACCTCCATGGACATAGTGGTCTCTGGCATTCCAGTGTCTGAAACCTAAAGATGCATGAGTACACTAAGAAATCTCCAAAGAACAAGGCAGTGGATATGGCCAATATGGCGGCAGGTAATGTACTGTAATGACTGATTTTGTGACAACTCTGCAGAGGCACAGTCATGGGAATACAAAGGAAATACAGTGATTACTTGGTAAAGAGTGAGACTTTAAGGACAAAAACTCCAAAGGTAAATAAGGTGTTTATGCACATAATTAAAAAATAGAAAATAATTTTCCTTGGGCAAGTTACAAAATGATAACATACACATCGTTGCTTAGCTTTTAATATAGTGCAAAGTTTGTTTTTGCTTCTTTTTCTTCCTGTAGAGGGATAAAATTTGGGGGAGATAGACAGAGCTAGAGAGGACAGTGAAACTGAGGAGAGGGAGTTCTAGGAATTCTTTAAATAATTATGCTGTTCTAAAAATTGTTGGAATGTTATAAATGTTATAAAACATTTCCTGTAGACCAAGTTATATTTTAGGCTAATATGATTTTTCAGAAAGTATGTCTGTAGCTGTGGATACCTCTAGAAGAGTAGTGAAAGGTGGCCATGGTGCATTTTACAGATAAAGGAATCATGCTAATGATTCTGAAATAAACAGGGGTTATAGAGCACCCTTTGTTCATCTTATGATGCTAGGATGAAAGGTGTTAGAGGTAAAATTATCTAGAACATTCTTTAAAGAGCCATTATATAACACAGATGGTTTTGTGTATACAATTGTAGTGTATTAGTAGACAGTTGAGAAACACTGTGTTAGACTAGAGCTAGTGGTGGATGAAAATTTCCATGTAATATATGGCCATTCAAAAAAAATCCTACCTGTAGGGGGTAAGCTTCAAAACATCAGAAGAAAGACATTTTAGTGACACACTTCTTCTAACTGATAATGTTCTTTATATGCATGAATCTAGTATATATTTAATGTATTTAATTGTTGTTGTAAAGGTCTACTAAGTGGGTTCTACCTTTAAAATAATTTCCAAATTATGAGAGAACCTTAGCTGCACAGTGGTGTCAGATATCGTGGTCTAATAATATTTCAACACTGTTTCGTCGCCCAGTTATGATCCTCAGCAATAAATCAGTCCACCACAGAATACTTACTTAACTGGTACTCCTTGTTAAGGAGCAAAAGCCCTAGAGAAACTTCACAGAACTCTGGAATGAGGAGATTGTTTTTGGCCCTTGACAATTTCACATGGATGAATACTGATGAAAATTTAACAGGATGAAATCAAGGAATTTTCTAGGCTGAAATCTGAAAAATGAACCCACATTTAGAAATGTTCTTCGTCTTTCTCATTTTTTTTTTCTCTCCTTGCTTCATCTCTTCCCCTTTGCTCTGGCAAAGTGAGTTACAAGTTCTCAAAAAACCTGAAGACAGCACAGCTTGGTTTGTCGACCGGATTTCTCCCACATGGGTTTGGCGGCCAGGTCACCATGATAGTAGTACATATAAATTTCAAAACACATACAGTTGTAACAGATGGTTTTTATAGGGACTGCAAGATGAAGCAGAAGACTGAGGAGGCCTGGGCAATGTTGGAATCCAACATAGTCAGCGGTCACTCTGGGAGACTAACGCCTGCTGATAATTACAGCTGGTCTCTGTGAAAAGCAGTTTATACTATTTGTATATAGCACTGTGGAGAATATCAAAGCTACCAAAAGTTGAAGCAGTACAGCAGGAGCTCCAGATCTTTATGTAAATTAGCCGCACAACATGGAAAGCATTAACTTGAGGGTTTCAGGAATTTGGAACTTGAAATGGCTAGGATGTGGGTTTAATTGAAACATGGTATTATGACAATCAGTTTTTCCCTTGAGATGCTTTTTAAAGGTGCATACAAATGTGTAACTGAGCATTGACATATTACATCACAGTGATGTATTCTAAAAAAGCCCTATCTCTTTTATGGTATTTATTTCATCAAATACCACTGGATGTTCACCGATTCCTCCTTTAGAGTCAAGGTATCTGAATAAATGAGCAGCAGGCTGAGGTGAGCCAGTCAGCTCCCCGATGAATCCAGGACTCAAAGGCTCACACATAAGCAAAGCACTTCTTCTGGAAAAATATTCCTGGGTTTTTTAACATAAATCAGGGTCAACACATAATACAATCGTACTCTAGTGCATTTAAAAGCTGGAAAACAGTCTAGCTAGGACATTGCTGCTTCCAGAAAACCTTCAGTCCAAACAGCAATCAGAAAGAATTCATGGCTTGTGTTTAAATCCATCTTGCTTAGGCCCAGAAATGGGTTGCCTGGCCTCCTGAGGAAGTTCCAAATGGGTGTTAGGAAATAACACTTTCTCATTGCCAAGAGTCCACAGAATTTCTTTTTCTTCCTCTTATGGTAAAATATACACATAGTAACATAGCAGTGATTAATAATACATGTTTAAAAGTCTTGATGTTCATGTCACAATTAACTTACAGGTTGAAAAATCTTTTAACTGTAATCTCATATGTCTCCAACTCGTAATTTTTAGTATTAATAAGACTTGAGAGGCTGAGGAATGGTTGGTGGTTAGCTGGATGTAGAGGGAGAAACACATTACAGTCAACTAAACACATGTAAAAAAAATAGCCTCATCAGGTATGTCCAGGCCACAGCTCACACACAGCCAAAGGTCACTGTTAACTAAACTCAGCATAAACATAAATTATTATGTGGGTAGTTTTTTGCAACTTTTATTTTTTTCTTTGACTACAAAGTAAAAATAAAAAGTGAGTTCTACAAATAGCAGGAACTAGAGGAGTTAGGGTCATTTGAGTTCTAAAAAATTATTTGGGATTATGAAAATTTACTATTTAGGTATCAGTAAAAACTGTAGATGCCTCAGAATTATACATAAAAGTAAAAAAATTCTATTTTGTCAAATTGCATACATGATTAAATAATCCTTCAGATAAATCTGTTTAATATTTTTCTAATATAAAATGTAAGATATTAATTAAATGATGCATATGTCCTGTCAGAATTGAAGGGATAAAGATCAGTAGATGAAAACACTTCATTTCATTTTGCATTATCTTCCTAGATAAGTACACAACAAGCCTGGTTGGGGTAACGCTTAGAAGACAGAGTGTCATTGTGAAATTGAAGCCAGCCAAAGAAGAAAGAAAACATTGAAACCCTGCTGTTAAACAGGACAGAGAAACCATTCTGTATGTTTGTTTGTATAGTTTTAACGTCTTTAGCACTGTATTGTCAATATGAAATACGCAGTTCCTCTTATCAAACAGTCTAGGACTTCCTGTAAAATGACTTATATGATGGATGTAAAGAATCCTTCTAACATGTGGAACAAGAACGTGTTAAAGAAGGGTAATATACAGCTAACCCCCAAAGAGATGGAGTAAGTGCCAGATTCTCGGTGAAAATCAACAAGGAGAAGGAGTATAAAGCTGGATCATGTAGAGGAATTGAATCCAGCAACATGACTTCTCTGGCAAGGGATCACATCCGACGTCCTGTGTCTTTGTGAGCCAGCTGGAATACAGTGATACCCTTGGTATACACCTTTAATTGTTCTGTAACTTTAATCCCTCTCTCTGGAATACAGACACAACATAACATTAATCCCTTTGATTGGATTACAAACATGCCTTTAGTTCACACACTTGATCCCAAACAACAACTTCTAGTTGAGCGGTAGACAAAGTGACAAATCAGAAAAAGATTTGACAGAATGAGTCAGTGATAAGATATGCCCAGCTCTCAAGAGAACAGACAGGAAATAGAAGCTACTTAAGAGCAGTTAAGAGAGCTTGAGTAGGAGACAGACAGTAAGAGAGTGAAGGGGAGTACAACTTGGTACAGTTTGTCTGAGTTCAGTGCAGGCAGTTCGATGCAGTTCAGTTCCAGGAATAGAGAGGCACTTTTTCCAAGCACAGCAATTTAGTGCGAAGCGTGCTTGTATCAGTCAGCTTAAAGAAGAGTTTTGAGCCAGAACAGCTAAGTTGAACAAGCCAGCCAGAGTTCAGAAGGAACTAGAAAGGATGAGTTTATTCAGCATTAAGTCTTGGAGGTTGAAAACTAGGCCTGGGTTAGCAAAAGTCTGGAAGCTGAAGTCTTCAATGTCTGGGCTTGCAGATGATTAGATTTTAGGGCTTCCAGGCCTATGCCTAGGGATATTTAGACACAAATGCTCTGGGCTCAGCCCAAGCCAGGTAATTAGTAAAGCTTATGTATGGCCCTCATCTCATCCCCATCATCTGGGGAAATAAAAAGAAAAAACACTTACAGGAGCAGAAGTTTTTTATGTTGCAAATGAGTTATCATATGTGGCTTTGCATCTGTAAAAGCAGGCAAGCTGGAAAGCAGCCTATAAATGGTCCAATAAGCAAAATGAAAGAGTCCTAGGAAAAAGCAACACTGGCTCAGAGATGTACTAAAAACGAGTTTAGTTGTTTCCATGTCACAGATAATGAAACTCTGTGAAAACTGATTTTCTGAGAGTTTATTCACAGCTGTGAGATGAACATAAACTTGACTTTATCCCATGAAGCTGATGGTGACACAAGAGGTGGTTGTTAAGTTATATCAAAAAGCCTCATAGAGTACACAAGAAGCCCAGAAAAATAACAATCTCAACCAAGCCTGGGCTCAGTCAAACACCTAGTCGTATGTGCACACACACACACACACACACACACACACACACACACATTTGTGCACATTCACACACAGGCACACATATACAGAGAGAGAGGGAGGGGGGCAGACACACGCAGGACATCACAAAGGAGATACTAGTACATGTAATGCGAAGTCTTATGACAAATATTAAGTGATGAAGGGTCTGAAAACCGAAGGTAGTATTTTTTAAAGCTCTTTCTAAGATGTATATTTATTTTTAATTGTGTGTATGTGTGAGTGTCTATGTGCATAAATGTGCAGGCCAGAATCCCAGTGAGCCACCTGGCCTGGGTGCTAGGAACAAAACTATAGTCCTCTTTAAGAGCAGTACAAGCAATTAATTGAAAAGCCATTTCTCTGCTCCTTAAATATTGTAAAAATTTTAATTAAAACTAAACAAAAATATAAACAAGGAAAAATATACATGAACTGTGAAAATAGCAGGTGAGTATAAGTGAAAAACCAAATAAAACTACCTCAAACAAAACAAAATGTACTTATTGAAATTAAAATATGATAAACTGATAAAACAAGATGCTTGAGGTTTAAAAGCATCAAAGAGTGTTAAAGAGGAAAGAAACACAGAGCATAGATGGAGATGTGAAAGATTATGTGAGAAATACAATGCGTAGAATTTGGTCAAGTTACTGAAATTAATTGCAATCAATTGAACAAGAATTAATCATAACCTCTAGGACATTTAAAAAATTCAGATTTCTAGCTGAGATAACTCAGAGGTTAATAGTACTGGCTGTGCAATCATGAAAATCAGCGTTCAGACAGAACCACCCTAATGACAAGCCTAACAACCCAATATGTCTGTGACCACAATTTTTCTGGGAATAGAGAGAGGAGCAAACCTCCTAGGAGGTTTAAAAGCATCAAAGAGTGTTAAAGAGGAAAGAAACACAGAGCATAGATGGAGATGTGAAAGATTATGTGAGAAATACAATGCGTAGAATTTGGTCAAGTAACTGAAATTAATTGCAATCAATTGAACAAGAATTAATCATAACCTCTAGGACATTTAAAAAATTCAGATTTCTAGCTGAGATAACTCAGAGGTTAATAGTACTGGCTGTGCAATCATGAAAATCAGCGTTCAGACAGAACCACCCTAATGACAAGCCTAACAACCCAATATGTCTGTGACCACAATTTTTCTGGGAATAGAGAGAGGAGCATTCCTAGGCCTGGCATTCTTCTCACCTGGATGAGGAATAAATGTGAGGCTTGGCTCATTCTGAGACCTTGCTTCAAAGGAACAGAGAGTGTGATGGAAAAGGACATCTAATGACTCTTCTTGTTTCCATGCTTGCACATAGATGCATGTGCCTGCACACAGACATGTGCATTAGATTCATAAACAAATATATATGCACACATACCTACTTAAAAACCTAGGCATAATTAGATGTGAGTATAAAACTGGAGATGAAGGTGTTAGACTAAAGGTATTAATAAATGAACTTTACATAAAAAGTGTGAGTAAAAAGTCAAAAACCAAAATCATAATTTTACTCATACAAATATCCATACCATATTGAATGTACTATATAATACATAGCAAGCTTTATATCATGATAATACATAACCATACAACCAGTAATTACTCTAGAGTAAAATGAGATTACATATTTTAATGTGGGTAAATTTTAAGAACAAAGTTGAGTAAAATATAATGTTACCTAATTTTTAAAAGCAAAATAAACTACTGTGTACTTAATATAACACCTGGAAGAACATCACCAATGACATATATATTACATTAGCCATGGCGTGTGTACCTTTGTGTGCTTTATACTTTTTTCTGCAAGTTTAGAAGCCATGTGTTTCAATTGCTCTTCAGGTCGTGATCTCCATAGTGATTCCTGGCCAAGGAAGTAAACTGTGGGTCTTCCTGTTCAATAAATGCATTTTCTTTGTAAAAAAAAATTAATAAAACATTGACTATTGGCACTGGGGAGATGTTTCAATTGTATTGCTTTTTTTATAGAAGACTTCAATTTTGTTCCTAGCAACCACCTGAAAAACTCCAGCTCAAAGAAATATAACACCTCTAATAGAGTATATATACACACACGTGGTACTCACACATACAGGGACACACACACACACACACACACACACACACACAGAAATAACAAAAAAATGAATCTTAAAATAATTGACACTACCTAAATTTTATTATGCTTAAACATAGGTATTTTGTTTTCTTTCTGTAGTAAAATTCTTACAAATTAGTAGTAACTTTAATTTAGAAAAAAAGGAAGGACTACAAGGTGGGAAGTTTGAGGGCAGACCATGAAGCCATTTCAAGGGCTATTTTAGTCAAGTCTGAGTCACGTGGAACTCCTATGGTGATTATGAGGGTGACTGTCATTGAAAGGTTGAAAATAGCTGAGATTAAACTAAGTAGTTCAAAGGAAATCACACAAAGACAAAGATATCATAACTTAATTTAGTTTACTAATCAAATTCATGTAGAGTACTTTCACACAGAGGTTGTCTGTTTATATTCATCAGCAGAGAAGGGCTAACAAATATATGCTTGATAAGTATTATTTGAACCAGTAGCTATCAAGCAGGCATTTCCACTGATGTGGCATTAAGTAAGGATCAGGGACACAGACTGTGGCACATTTGCAGTGCAGCGCACAGCCTGCAGTCTACATGGTTGAAGACAGTGTCTGTGCTTGGGTTAATTTATGAATGAGTGACTACATGACTGCACTAATTGGTATGTGGAGCAACTCACACTGAACTCAGTTTCTCCACATATCAGCTCATGTGATATGTGGAGCAAGTGACACAAAAGTGAGTAAGAGTTTTCAAGGTTTAAAAGAAACAGTAAGTTGTGAAGAGAGGGACCATAACCCAGATGGGGACTAGAGCCAGGAATGAGGGGCTGCAGCTTTAAAAGAAGAACTGAGAGATTTAGAGAGCTCTGTGACAAGAAGCAGAAAGGGACAGGATGGGCTGTTTTTACCATGGCTTGATGGCATTAGATTGGATACAGTGTAGAACAGAGACAGGAAACAGCAAGAAAATCCTGTTATAATACAGTCTGATAAGGTGATCCCACCAGCAGTCAGAATCAAGAGTAGCGTGGACTGTGGCCACAGGGAGTATTGCGTTTACAGACTTAAGATTCAGGGAGAATGCATTCTCTAAGGAGTTTATCCATAAAAACACTATTTTTATGGTGTCTTGATAATACACTACTGTCCTTTAAAATACATTATATAGAGTTTGGGCTATTTCTTGACCACAACACACTGCTCTTAATACACAGTTGTGTTCCCATACGCCTCCTTTTTTTTTTTTTTTCAGGAATCACTCAATATGGCCCCCTTCAGAGAATCTCTTACCTTCCAAATTCCTTCACAGGATATTTAATCTCTGCTTGCTGTATATTTCCAGAATTTCAGAATGTTATTTCTATTATTGGTTTTACTTAAAAGTGATGTGATATGTTAAATTCATATTATCTCATTAAAGTATTTGGCATATTTCCTTATGCACATGGAAGACCATGATACTAATGCACACCAATTTAGAGATAGCTAATTTTGATTGCATTTTCAAATTATTTCTATAGAAAATTAGAGTAAATTTAAAAAATTAAATTAAGACAGTGAAAAAACTACAAGCCAGAGTCTATAGTTTGGTGTTGGTATATACTAATAATGTTACCATATATAGTTTCAGTATCTATATGTCTATATTCAGTATCTGAATAAATTTAATTTGGGGTTCAGGAGCTATATGTACAGTATGTATATGTATATTGCTCTTGTTTGCAATGGCACCCATAAATCAGAACAGGGAGTGAAAATTTAAAAAATATTAAATAGGAATGAAAAACTAGAAAAATAAAATTGAGACACTGTTAAACGCAACAAAGGAAAGCTTGAGTGTGTCAATCCATTTGTCCACAAATTTTGGGAATTCCTTGTTTTTAATAGCTGAGTAGTATTCCATAGTGTAAATGTACCACAGTTTCTTTATCTATTCTTCTACTGAGGGACACTTAGTCTGTTTCCATGTTCTGGCTATTATGAATAAGGCTGCTTAGAACATAATGAGTGAGTTAACCCAGAAGCAGAAAGACTCAAATGGTATATACTAACTTATATCTGGACACTAGCCCAAGGGATATGTCCTATGAAAGTCTTCACTTACCAGGAAAGTGGGACAGAGGGGAGGACATCCTATTGGGACTCTAGGTGAGAGAATCAAGGGAGAATGGGGAAATAGAAGGATCCAGAGGGTCTTAGAAATGTACAAGAAGAACATTATGATCAGCAGATTTGGGCCCAGGGGTCTTGCTCAAACTATGGCACCAGTCAAGGGCAATACATGCAGTAAACTTTGAACCCCTACACAGATCTAGCCAATGGACAGGGCATTCTCCACAATTGAGTGGAGAGTGGGGTCTGACTTTCATATGAACTCTGGTGCCCCATATTTGATCACATCCCCTGGAGGTCTGCTGGCACTCAGAGAAAGGATAGCAGACTACCAAGAAGAGACTTGATACCCTAGGATCATATTCAGGGGGAGGAGGTCCCCCTCAGTCACAGTCAGAGGGGAGGGAAGTAAGGGGAAAATGGGAGGGAGGGAGGAATGGGAGGATACAAGGGATGGGATAACAATTGAGATGTAAAATGAATAAATTAATAAAATATATTTAAAAAGAAAAAACCAATTGAGTGTAATCTGAATAAATTAATAAAATTTTTAAAAGTTAAAAAAAAAGAAAGCTTGACTAGCAAGGTCATAATATAGAGATCAGACTGCACTACATACCAAGACCTCATCTCAAGTAAAACAAATAGAGACAGTCCTGGAATGATTAAATAGGATCCTGCTTTGTACTCCTAAATTAGGAGAGAGAGAGAGAGAGAGAGAGAGAGAGAGAGAGAGAGAGAGAGAGAGAGAGAGAGAGAAATTGTACAAACATCTTTCATCAGAATCTGCATGCTTCCTTGGTATCATGCCAATGAAAGATGCAGAAGAATCATTTGGCCCTATTTGGCTTCTGGATATTGAGGACATGTGTGTGAGATCAGAGTTAGAGGGTAATTTCCATGAATCCATTCCAACCCCTCTGGCAGTAATGTCCAATTCTCAATTGCTTGAGCCAGAACTGAGTTCTTGTAAGTCATCTATCAAAACCAGAATCTGGCTGATAACATTGACTTCTGCTAAGATGCCTTTCATGAAATAACAACTTTACCTACATCATAATCACAGTGCTGGAAGGAAATTGATATGATTTAAATCACAACCCCTCAGTGTTTCCTATTCAGATTCTTTATTTTCCTCGATGAGCGAGAATACAATAGTGGCAACATAATGCCAACTCCCACCCGCAAAAATCTAGAATGGTTTTGATTTCATCACACTCAGGTTGGATATTCTGATCCCTGCTTTAGTGTTCAACAAACTGCCTTGTCTCAGCTTGTCACCACAATGAAGGTAAGTTAGAATATCAGTTATAGAAATAGAGTGAGCATATGGAAGTTCTTGTTGAAAAACTGCTCTTCAGCTAAATGTATCATATGTCACCTATGAAATTAAACTTAAGCATTTGCTTCCTTTAAGGAAGAGCCATTTGCACCTCCTCCAGAGGGAAACCCTGCAGAAGAGGCAGTTTATTTCTTCTGTAGGGTCTCCTGTCCAGCAAGGGATGCAAGATCATGCTGGTGTATGGTTACCCCAATTACATAGCATTATTGTCAGATTCCCAATATCATACTAAATCACATTTCACATTCAAATTACCTTAAATTTTATATCAAAGGAAATCAAGGACTTACAGAATTATCTCTTATTATTAGTTATGTGGTTAGGAGTGCAAAACTTCCAATTAATTTCATAATTGTCCTTTGCAATATTTTTATCTGAAATACTGTCAGTGAGGAAAAAAGGATATTCAAAGTTTGAACTGAGAACTCCACTTTTTAAACACTCTACTGAAGGTCATTAGAAAAAAAGAGTGGTAGATCTTATTCTGAGGTTATACCTTTTGGAAACTGTATTATAGGATTATGGATATCTAAGGAAACAGTTATACAATTATTCATGAATTGGTTTCATATTAATTAGATTACAGATGCCTAAACTGTAGCCTTAATTATTGATATTATAATTGAAAAAACATGGTTTGAGGAGCACTGTGAAAAAAACTAAAGCATTTATATTCCTCTTTCATATGACAGATAAATTGTGTATCTCCAACTATCTTCACAATGGACAAACCTATAAAGAAACAAAATAACACTTTGCAAAAGTAAGAGAGTCCTCAAATATTGGGAACACCCTAGGATACCAGAGCTTATGATGCTAGTGTCCATTCAGTACGATGGGTGATGCTTTCCTGCAGCCCACTCATACCTTCTTGCACTTTAATTGCACTCTAGATCACTTGTGTAAGCAATATAGTAGAACATTCTCCACAGTAGAGTGGAGAGTGGGATATTACTTTCTCACATACTCTGGTGCCTCACCTTTGACCATGTCCCCTGGAGGGGGAGACCCGGTGGCACTCAGAGGAAGGACAGCAGGTTACCAAGAAGAGACTTGATACCCTATGAGCATATACAGGGGGAGGAAATCCCCCTCAGGAACAGTCATAGGGGAGGGGAATAAGGGGAAAATGGGAGGGAGGGAAGAATGGGAGGATACAAGGGATGGGATAACCATTGAGATGTAACAAGAATAAATTAATAAAGGAAAAAAAATAAATTTTTTTAAAAAGATACAGAATAAAAAGATTTATTACCCTTTTTATTGTATTTATAAAGAAAAAGAACGTTCTTTTACATGCTAACAAAAGCATGATAATATGAGCGCTTTATTGCAGATCAAAAGTCCATTATATGTAGTATGTACACATTGTGTATGACCTCTCAAGTGTAACCTACATGCACCTGTTGGTATATTAGTGTGCATTGTATGAAATTAGAGAATACTCAGAAATCAAGAATTGCATTTTATCAAATTTTACATTAAATTCAAACCACTTCAAAATTGTTTGACCATAAAGTATAATTGGTATCTATTAACTATATAGATTTGTAACTTCATAAATTTTAAATAAGTGACCAAAAAGCAATTTAAAGCAAATACTGAAATTCAGTTTTCAAAAGGATGTAAAACATGTAAGGGAACTCAGCATCACAGTACTGCCATTTCTAATTTGATCTTTCTTGCATTTTGTTGTAATATTAATAAACATTACTTAGCAGATAGTTATAATATGAAATTTAATCCAATTGTGAGGTCAATGACACCATTATATTATTCAGAACTAATTTAATTATTACAAATATATAATATTTGTAAAGGAAGATTCTCATATGTGTACAAGAATAGCATTTTATTTGTTAAAGTTTTTTTCAGTGATCTAAGCAGACAAAAGTTAGAATTTGTTCAGAAGAGAATGTGAACAACAGGCTCACTAATATAATATTAAACAGACGTCCAAAGAGAGGAAGAAGTTTGCCTTGGTTATAGGGGTTTGTGAGGCTAGATAAAATATTCTACACCCATGGTTAAAACCAATGTTACTTAAGTGACCCCCAAAATTCCACCAGAGAACTCCTACAGCTGATAAACACCTTCAGCAAATTGGCTGGGTACAAAATTAACTAAAAACAGGTCAGTGACCTTCCTATATACAAATGACAAACATGCAGAGGAGGAAATTAAGAAAGCTACACCCTTCACGGTAGCCACAAGCAATATAAAATATCTAGGATTAACTCTACCCAAGCAAGTGAAGGACTTGTTTGAAAAAAAAAACTTTAAAACTCTGAAGAAAGAGATTGAAAATGACATCAGAAGATAGAAGGACATCCCTTGTTCAAGGATAGAGAGAATTAACATAGTAAAAATGACCATCTTACCAAAAGCAATTTACAGATTCAGTGCAATCCCTACCAAAATACCTACACAATTTTTAAAAGACATTGAAAGATCAATTCTCAACTTCATACGGAAAAAAGAAAAACCCAGAACAGCAAAAACAATCATATACAATAAAAGATCCTCTAGAGGACTCTCCATTGCTGATCTCAAGGTGTACTATAGAGCAACAGTAATTAAAACTGCATGGTACTGGCACAGCAGTAGGCTGGTGGATCATTGGAATCGAATTGAAGACCCAAAAATGAATCCACACACATATGGTAACTTGATTTTTGACAAAGAAGCCAAATCTATTCAACGGAAAAAGGATAGCATCTTCAACAAATGGTGCTGGTCTAACTGGATGTCTACGTGTAAAAAAAAAAAATGCAATTGGACCCATATTTGTCACCTTGCACAAAACTCAAGTCCAAGTGGATCAAAGACTTCAACATAAAACCACCTAACCCACTGTCTAACTCAAAGCATACGCTCAGCAAATAACTTGTAAATGAAGGAATAATACACAGCTCTTTTGAGTGTGATGTGTGATTTCTCACTGTGTGCACATGTGTGGAGACTGCCAGTGTTAGCCCTGGTTTTATTTGACTCAGTCCTGAACATCCTCAGATCTAAGGCAGCAATTGTCTTTAGTCAAGACAAGATTGACTAATATCCTTTCAAACCTGTTCTGCGAAATAGCCAAAAAGCCGAACTTTTGTGTCTATCTTACTGCCCTCACGTTGCTCCCCAACATGTTCTTTACTCTAAAAAAATATTACCAGGGTGGATCTGTCTCCACATTCACTTGGCTTTTGACTCCCTGATTTCTGAGATGAAGCCACAACAACCTTAGGAAACGTTAAGCTGTGAAATAGCATTTTCCTTCTGACATAGTTCAGGACAAGGTGCTTACGGCTCCTGAGAAAATGGTAGCCTTAAATGAATTACAACACAGCTTTCTGCATGTACTTGATGTTCCAACCCCATGGCTTAGCTTATGAGGCATGATATATCTTAAAAGAATTAAACTATGAAGTCAGAACTTTTGTCTAGGCAAAGCTGACATTTGAGGGAAAAAATCTGTACATGACCTTCATTTTATTATGTTAGTGTTAGAAAAATCAGATTGCTCACTGACCCACAACAAATCATGTTGGCACCTTGGGGGCACACTAAAAATGTTAGAATATTAATCTTTACATAGTTTTAGGGGAGACAATCTGGTTATTGATCAACACAGATAGCACACACATTGAAAGTCATCCTGTGAAGAATAGCATAGGCACAAAGAAGAGCTTGCCATAAGTTCAACAGAAATGCAAAAACATAGCAATCATCCTACATATCTCTGAAAAAATGTCATGTAGTGGAGCAGAGGTGCGGCTGCATATGACAGGGGAAAGTTAGCCCTGGAGCTATTACCTGAAGAACTTGAACAAATACAAATCCCTTTCTTCAATTCCTAGAACCACCTTATCTGTGTTGTACACGTTTCTTTTAACACGGGGCAGGACTCACGTTTCTTTAAAAAATTAAAATTCCTACTTTTCCAGCAGCCAACAATGTATCTTCCATTGTATATCAAGAAATGCATGTTAAATCATGGGGTAGCTTCCTGAAGCACAGGGTTCAAATCCTGAGTTGAAGGCTTCCTGAATGTTGAGGAAGGATTTCCTGACTTAACGATGTATTTGAGCATCCTGCGTGTCCATAGAGGAGAGATGATTAAAAATAATTCATTAAAGTTGAAGGATGGGCTGTGGAGAAAGAAGTTCAGTAGAAACAGACACTATGAGGAGGGTGAAGGGAAAGATTGAAGAAAGGAATCTGGAAAAACAGCGCTGAAAGGTTTAAGTAAAGCATTCACGGAGTGCAAGCAGAAAGCTGAAACTGCCAAGGACAGTCTTGAGGACACAGAAACAAAAAAGTCGTGTCAGGAAAAGAGGATGAAGGAGTCAGGATGACAAAGGCAAATGAGGGCACTAAGAAATATAAATGATCACTTAAAATATTGGGCATTTATTCACATTTTGGCATGGTAATTATCTACCAAAGCTGAAATTACTGTATTCCTCTGTGATTCACCATAATAGGTTTAGCCAGGTGCATTATGTGCAAGCATTCTCTTTTAGGATAAAAATAAGACAATCATGGATCTGGATGTGAATTTAAGAAACAGGAATAAGTGAAAGCCCTCCCAGCGATATTTACGCAGTGGTCCAATCAAAATTGCATAAATTACTGAATTCGATTGCCAGGGAAAAGGGGTTAAATTTAATACAGCTAGACAGCTAAGCAGCTGCTTTTATGATTTAAATAAAAGCAAGCTGAACCCTTGCTGTCAGCTCAGTGATATATGACTTGTTATGGGATGTTTCCAACCTTCACTTCCATATGGCCGCCTACACATTAGGTAATGCTCCCTGCCTCCAGTACAACCAACTTTCCAGAAAACATCTGGATCCCATTCCTGCCCTATTAGCTACAACAATGCCTCCAATGAACACAAGTGATTCATTGGACAGCATCCTTCACTCCAGGATCAAATTAGGGAATCTCATTGATAATTTCATCATGTTTATACCAAAGATATCATATGCAAACATGCAATAAATTCATTCCATAAATTTTCTTTACATACTGTTGATACTCATATAGATAGTATATCCTAGATTAATTAAGAGTTGGAAGTAATATATATTTATATATTATGTATGATTATGTATGTATGATATGTATCTGTATATTATACAGATACATATCGGCTATTCCTAAGTGAGTGCATTTTCTGTCTTGCTTCTTTCCCAATACCCTGTGATAGATAGATCTCTTCATCTACAGAATACCCTTATCCTTCCTAAAGTGATAATCTTCTGATAAGTAGGATCTTTTGTAGAGGGGACAAAGAGAGCTTTGTTACACACACACACACACACACACACACACACACACACACCCTAACTGATACTCTTTTAATATTTAAGGTATCATAGATAGTAATGCATGGGAAACTGAATATATACTGTAGGAGTATCTGAGCTCTGCTAGATACTATTTGGTAGATGTTATGGGGAAATCTCTTCCCATACTTCGTTCTGGACCTGTCATTGTCACTTTTGCAATACCCAACAGTAATTAAGTGCAAACTGTATTTCCACTGTATTTCAATAATCCCAAATTAATGTTGCGACTTTGAAACTTTGTGTAAGGACAACATTTTAAGATGTACTTGTTATATGTTATATGTATAAATGAACTCTAAAACAAATTTTATTCTCCACATCAGAAGATGTCAGTGATGAGGAAGGAAGGAAGAAACTTATAAAAACAAAGCCAATCTGGACCTGGCCGCAGCAGTTCAAAATTTTTCCTTTGGTAATGGTTGGGGGGTCGGGGGAGCGCTCACAGTGCCCTCTGTATAACAGAGAGCCACGCCTTTGCAATTTCTGCTTATTTCTGTATTAAATTCATACTGAAATTTATAAAGTTCATTGAAAAAGTCTGCTTTGGTGGAAAATCTATATGCAGTTTCTCAGGCCTGAACTTAGGCAATTACAAAGACTTTATCTGCAGGTCTCAAATGCAAGTGCCCTTCCTTATGCCTGATCTGGGGCACTGCTAATGCCTGGCTGATTGTGAAGAGATATCCATGAAGTGGCAGGCCCTGTGCTTTACAGGGCAGTTTAACATATTTACATTCCTCATCTGAGAAGCTTAGTCCCTGAAGCTCGCATTAGGATGGCTTGGGCAGAAACCTGTTCCTGTTGTCAACAAGGGGATCTTGGGAAACACTCCTGGGTCTGAATGCACACCGACACTGCTTACTTCTAGCTCTTTGCCTCTGCAACCCTGGTCAAACTTTAGATCTGTTGAGGCTCTACCATGGCCTTTGACCAAAGGGTGTTGGAAGCAGGAGAAGAATGATAGCAAGCCCTAACTGTAAGCACTCAGGAGGCAGAGGCACCTGGCTGTTTGTTGGTAGGAGGCCGTTGTGATCTACATAGTAAGTTCCAGGATGTCAGAGCTGCATAATGAGACCCTGTCTCCCAAACAGCAAACAACAACAAGAGATATGAACTGTCTTCTTTTTTTCCCCTTTGGTTTGTTTAGACAAGGCTTCACTGTCCTGAACTCACTTTGTTGACCAGGCTGGCCTCGAACTCACAGAGATCCTCCTGCTTCTGCCTCCAGAATGCTGGGATTAAAGGCTCTGAGATATGAAACTTCTACTCGCCATATGTCACTTGTTTAACAATTCAAACCTCTAAGTAGGATAGTTTGGTTAACTCTGCTTCTCTGGTCTCTGCCTGGTTGATGCTAGTGACAAATCAGTGTGTATGCTGTTTGTCTTCAACCTGTCCCATTATTCTGAGGCATAATTCATACTGAGATCTATCAGATCATGAGCTTCCTTTGGATACTTTTTGTATCCTGCATTAGATTTTTATGAGGCAGTTTGTTCAGACTAAAATGTCTTCTTAAATGCCTCAGCATGTGCACACATTTCTATCAGTCTTTGGTTAACAGTTTATCACAATAAACAGCCCAGTCATTCAGCACGCATATTCCACTAAGGCAAGCAGTTTCGATTGGAGCTGGTCAGACTCAGGATTGCAATCTGGATCTCCTAGACTTGCCTAAACTATCTGTGACAATAATGTTCCCTGCCTTCCAAGTTCCAGTGAGGGTTAAATGAAAGGTGATCTTTCCACACATACTTCTCCTCTTTGCACCACGCTTCTTGTCATGTGGAAGTTGTTAAAAATCTATGCAACTTTGTGGCTCAAGTACAACATGATAAAGTACCCAAAGCAGTACCAATATGACAATCAAAACCAGTGCATTAGGAATTTATGTTTTTATTGCTGACTCAGGAAAATTCCAAATGGTATTACAGAAAATATAATATTTTAAAACACTCCTTTTTAATATGCTTCTTCTCCAAGTGTAACATTTGTGATATAATGACATCACCTACCAGTTAATCTTTTTCTATTTTTTCTTTGTTGATTAATTCATTTGAGCTAGAGTCTCATGCATCCATGGCTGACCTAGAACTTGCTGTGTAGACCAGAGCTCTGCCTGCCTCTGTCTCCTGTGTCCTAAGATTAAAGACTTACACCATCAAGTCAAATTCAGCTGAGAGAGCATGTTTGCTTTTTTGTGCGTGTTGAACTTATTTCTAAGTAATTTTTAAAAACTGCCTGTTGAATGTTTACTTGTTTTTTCTTCAACCATCCAACAGATCTAATTGAGAGCAAGCCCTCCTTTCCCATCTTCACCACAGCCATTAGTTCACTCTGTACAGAAGGGGCCCTGGAAGCTGCCCGGTAAATTCCACCTGCTTCTTGCAATGGCAATGAGGGTGTCATGAATGCCATACATCCTGGGAGAACTAGTAGCATGGAGGCGCACTGCCTTCCTCTGGTTCACGGATCCTGGATGCAACTGAATACTCAAGTAGCATCCCTTTTCTTACTTCTCCCACTTTACTCATTGAACTTGCTCTGATAGCTACTATATCTGAAGCATAGGTCAACATATTGGAATATCAGAGGAATACACACGTGAGCCTCTCCTTCCAACTGAATTGATTAATAAGACGTTTGCAGAGGATTCTAGAGTGAGCAGCTAATTAATGGCAGTGCCTTTGATGAAGAAAAAGGTTTTGCTTGTCACTTGAAGTGTCAGTGCTAAACTTGGAAGCAAGGGGCTCAGCTCTGAAGGGAATCCATCTGCCAACACCTAAGGCCAAGAGGAGAAACGTTTACCTGATGAAATTGCTTCCATAACAGGCTTGTACTTCAGTATCTCATGGAATCATTGCAGTGACATTAATATTTAAGGTTAAACATGTAAACCACAAATGCAAATTACTAAAAAATTCATCTGGTCCAGTCTTTCACATAATGTTTGTGGAGAGTGTGGAGATGAGCATTTTGGAGGCCCCACAGGGAGTGGCAAGTAAAGTGTCAGTGGCACCTAAGACTCCTCGAACGGTCCTGGTCCACTGTACACAATGTTTATCTACCAGGGACTCCTAGCACAGTGGTGAAGTCTCAAAATGGATGGAAAGTTGGAGAGTGACTGCTTCTGCCTTCTTTATGGAAATCTTGTAAGATGACCTTGGCCCTAGATATCTCCCACATTTCCTCATAGCTATAGCAACCCAATAGGTTGCTATTGGTGCTTAAGGGATGGCCTCATTGGCCCTTCGAGCTTTTTAAAGGCTTGTATATTGAACAATTAAGTTAGATCTGCACCTCTGAGACTGGGATCTGGAGTCTGATTCCTGTGATTCTGTATGGGCTCCATGGCCATTCCCCCTCTTCCCCCAGTTCTGATCCCCAATAATTGTTATTCAAGCAGTAATAAACATGAGCAAAAAAAATGAGGCTACAAGAAAATGTACAGACACTTTAAAGGAAAGGCAGACAAAACATTGTAAAGAACAGATGGAGACTATAGAAAAAAGGAGTAAAAGAGTAGTTGTCCATCAACAGATTAATGGATAATGAAAAGAAAATTGAAGCTAAAAATTTGCAGAAAAGTAGGTGTACTTTTAATGTATTAAACTGTGAGGTTACACAATCCCAGAAAACAATGAAGTACATGTCCTTTCTCATATATGGAATTTAGAAAAATATATGTGAACAAATGTTTGTGTGACTATACCATGAAGAAAACAGAAAAAAAAGACTAAATATAAAGGGATGAGGATGAACTAAATGCAGTCAATGGACATGAGTATGAAAAATGAAATAACGGTAATTACGTTTCTACTTCTATTTCTGTCATAGATTTATTTTGTTTTGTTGATGAATAAATGCATAAAAGTATATTTGATTCTGAAAGTATATAATTTAATGTGAAGCTTCCATGCTTTTATTCCAAATGTCAATGCTAGCTGTATAATATTAGTTGAGGTTTTCAGAGTTTGTGACTGCTTAGTTTGGCTTTGCTTTTTTGGGTGTGTGGTATTTTTGTTTTTGTGATTTTTTTACTGCTTTCGTACTTTTTAAATTAATTTTTAAATTTTTACATATACATTTATTTTATGACACATATATACAATAAACTACCTACAGCAAGAAGAACCACAAAACAATGAGGAATTATATAAATGTTACATTCTTAGTGTTTTTGGCTATTTGTATATGACAGCCTTGAAGAAAACATCTTTCCTATCTTGATGTGTCTAAAATTCTGAATGTATTCAGTATCTATCATAGCTCAACATTATCAACTTAAAACAGCCATCTAGACATAAAAATATCTTAAATCTCAAACTATGGCACCAGCCAAGGGCAATACAGCCATGAACTTCAAACCCCTACCCAGATCTAGCCAATGGACAGGACATTCTCTACGGTTGAGTGGAGAGTGGGGTATGACTTTCACACGAACTCTGGTGCCTCATATTTGACCATGTCCCCTGGATGGAGAGACCTGGTGGCACTCAGAGGAAGGATAGAAGGCTACCAAGAAGAGACTTGATACCCTATGAGCATATAAGGGGGAGGAAGTCCCCCTCAATCACAGTCATAGGGGAGCAGAGTAAGGGGAAAATGGGAGGGAGGGATGGGAGGATACAAGGGATGGGATAACCATTGAGATGTAATATGAATAAATTAATAAAATAAAATTTAAAAAACATTTAAATCCCTAAACAACTAAGCTTAAGAATAAAATTAAACTATGTGGTCTTCAACCCCATCAGAGACTTGAGAAGGAATAAAATTAACTACCTGTGTATACAGGGGTTGCAGGTTAGCAGCTTCTCAAATGAAAAGATGACAGAGACAGTTTGCTACCTGAGCAGTCACCCATTGTATATAGATGCAGAATACATTTAATTTTAGATACATTGGTATAGAATGCAAATTTGAGATTATTTTTCACATACATTATGTATATTCCTACTCTAGCATGAAGTATTGTACCCATATAACTCAATTATAATATAAGGTTACTTCCAACACTTTGAAAATGTTATTGCAGGTTGCTTAGGATAAATAAGTTATACAAGTTGTTAGTTGATCAAATCATGGTCATATCATTTACTAGTCTATTTATATCACAAGAATATGCATCTTAGGTGCAACAGTTAGATATGATTCTATAGAAAGATAAGGTTAAATCATTAGATAAGGCCTTCAAAAACCTCATAGACATACAGAATATGGCATTAAAATGTTTTTATTATTTTAAAGATTCAGTGACAACAAGACAGTTTAACTCCTGGCAATACCCAGTCTACCTCAAAGAGGATGATGAGCATCAAAGAACCTCCTTATGGAGATGGCTTTAAATGTGGCAAACAAGCCCCTGGACCAAATGTCTTCCTTTCTACCACAGACAGAAATCTCATGAAAAGGGCAAGCTGGGATAGAGAAGGAATAAGAATTCTAAGAGAAAAATCAAATATTTAAGGAAGGAAAAAACTATCAAATGTTTCTGTGGGCATTATTTGTCAAGCATTATTAAATACGTCTATCTTGTTAAAATGCAGAGAATGAATTGCATACATGTGTGTGCACTTGCAATTTTAGAACTAGTGAGTCTAAGCTGATAATCTGGTGACATAGTGAGAACTTATTTCAAGAAGCCAGGTGATAAAGAAAATATAGCTTAAGGTTTTTTTCTGTGCTTCAGGTGTGTTAGGATATACAGGACAAGTACGGTATCTGGGTTTTGGTGGTGGCATATTGCACTGGGTTTGTTGAGTGTGTTCTTATAATTCCTCTGGCCATGTGGTTGTCCCTGGTGAGTGGGTTGGTGCTCCCCTCCTTCTACTAGGGGAATGGCCTAGTTAGAAGGTGGCCTCTTCATTATCCTTGACACCTACACTAGCTAGAGTCACCGCCATATCATCTCAGGAGCCGACCCTGTCGTAGGTCTCCAGTTTGTCTCAGAGATGACACATCACTGGTCTCTCTTCTCTCTGCAAGCCTTTTGTCCTCCCGAGGCCTCTCCCTGCATCTGATCTCCACTCCCATTTCTCTTCACACTCGCTCTCCTACCCTGGTCCCTCCCTTGAAGGTCCCTAGTAGTCCTGATGGCTGAAGTCTCTGGTAGTCACTTAGAGATGTCACCTCTGAGATTTCAGGAAAACTGCGGACAGGGGAACTGGTGTACAGAAGGCATTTTTTTTTCAGAAAATTGGGAGTACCTCTATCTCAGAACCCAGCTATACCACTTCTGGTCATGTACCCAAAAGATGCTCTACCATAAAACAAGGTCATTTGCTCTTCTATGTTCATAGCAGCTTTGTGTGTAATAGCCAGAAACTGGAAATAACCTAGACGTCCCTCAACTGAAGAAAAGATAAAGAAAATATGGCACATTTGCACAATAGACTACTACTCAGCCACTAAAAGCAAGGAAATCATCAAAATTTCAGGCAAATGGCTGGAACTAAAAAAATATCCCAAGTAAGAAAATGCAGTCCCAGAAACACACACATGGTATGTGCTCACTTTTAATTAGATATTAGCCGTATAGTACAGGATAGCGATACTATAATTCACAGACTCAAAGAAGACAACTAACAAGGAGGACCCAAGGGAGGATACAGAAATCTCACTCAGAAGGGGAAGTAGAGTGGACAGGACAAGCTGTTGAAGTGAAGAGAAGAGAAGGAACGTCCAAGCAATGCCTGGCCAGCCTGAGACTCACCTCATAGGAGAGAGCCAACCCCTGACACTATTAACGATGCTCTGCTATGCTTGCAGATAGGGAGGAGCCTAGCATAGCTGTCCTCTGAGAGACTCCACCCAGTAGTGGATCAAACCATACACTAAGAACCATAGCAAAACATTAGGCAAACTGCAAGGCGTCTTGTGTAAGAGTAGAAGTAAGAATAGAAAGACACAGAGAGGACATGAGCTCCACAAGAAGATGAACAGAGCCAACTAACTTGAGGGGGAGGGGCAGGAGAGGTTATAGAGACTGATGCACAAAACAAAGACCATGCCTAGACTTGACCTGGGTCCCTTACATAGCCAATGGGTAGCTTGGTCTCAATCCTCACCTAGAAGGCAGTTGAGGGGGTTGTCTCTGTTGCATGCTTTTTTTATCACTTCCCCTCACCAAGTACAAAAGAAAAAGATGTGCTAAGTACTGATGGGTCATGATGAGCTGGTTTTAGTTGGTCGGGGGTGAGGGGACATTCCCCTCATCTGAGAAGTATGGGAGCTAGGAAAGGGAAAAGAGAGAAGGAGAACAGGAAAGGGAAGAAAAAAGAGAGGGGTCTGCAGTTGGGGTATAAAGTCAATTAATTAATTAATTAGTTAAACAAATCAAATAAATGCATGGGGTAAATGAATACATTTACAGTGCCAATCAAAGCCTGGTGTATGATTGCTTGCTTGGCTGTACATTTAAAAACTATACCGTTAGGGTTTGGAGCAATTGTTCAATTGTTTAAATAACAGATGTACAAGAATGTAGAGCAGAGTTAGGATTCCTGGAAAGCAGATGAAAAGCCAGGCATGGCTGATTGATTTTACTCCCAAACACGGCACAGAAACTGGTCTATGGGCATCAGGGTTACAGAGTGGCCCTGATTTAAAAGAGGAAAGTGTAAAGTAATTAAGAAAAACATCTGATGGCTGATTTCATACTTTGCCATGATTGGCT
The DNA here is from genome assembly GCF_964271855.1 of Acomys minous. Classification (NCBI taxonomy): domain Eukaryota; kingdom Metazoa; phylum Chordata; class Mammalia; order Rodentia; family Muridae; genus Acomys; species Acomys minous. Next base: position 75,554,841 of record NC_140489.1, read on the forward strand.
GGGACAGAATGAAGAAAGAGGGGGAACAGGGGAGTTTTCTCAATAGTTACAGACATTATACAGTTGTGATGGTAATAAAGCAATTATAATGTGTTCAGTGGCACTATTCTGTATACTTAAGATGTTTGGTATATATTTTTAAATTGCATTTCTCTTTTTAATTAAACATTTTTTATTTTTACATATTCATTTATATTTTTACATATATTCATACACATGTACACACACATATATACATATGTATGTATGTATGTATGTATACAATAAACTACCTACAGCAAGAAGATCCATGACACAATCAGGAATTATATAAATGCTACAATCTTAGTGTTTTGGTAATTTTATTTGACAGCTTTGAAGAAAACCTTTTTTCCTATCTTGGTGTGTCTAAAATTGTGAATGTAAGCATTATCTATCATATCTCATCATTATCAAGCTAAACAACTAAGCTCAATTGTAAAATTTAACTATCTGATCGTCAACCCCACAAGAGACTTGAGAAGGAATAAAATTGATTACTTGAATATATCTGGAGTGCAGGTTAGCACCTTCCCAAATAAGAAGATGACAGAGACAGTTAGCTACCTAAGCAGTCACCCAAAACTCTCTATTACATTGGAGTACCATTTTTAGCCCAATATATCTGACAGACATGTTTGTGAGGCAGGGAAACACATTTCAACCGTATAAAATAAACTCATTTTATCTAGACTTTGCCACAATTACTAATGAAACAGAAACCAGACACAGTGTCTCACAAACTGTAATCCCAGCACTGGAAAGGCTAAGTAAGGAGAATTCTGAGTTCAAGGCCAATCTGTCTTCATATGAGACTCTATTCCACTAATAAAGGTAAAGATAACAAAGAGAAAGGGCTTGTATAATAAAATGTTATAACAAAGAATAGTACCTATCAGAAAACAGAGAGGAAAATTTACACATTAAGAACAGAAATATACTGTGCAGGAAGCCCTGGTTACCTAGACTGGAGGATCTACAGTATCCACTATTGGCTGTCAGTGGCCAGAGAGGTAGAAAAAAGATTTACAGAGGTAGGAAGTACAATTTGCAGACTTTAGTCCATGCAGGGTAGAAGTAAATGAAGGACAAAAAATGGGTATAAAAGTTGATAAACAGTTGACAAACCACAGAGTATACTGCCACCATATGCAGTTAGAGACATTTCAAATGATTCCTGATAAAAACATACTATGAGGATCATAAACCACGTGACAAAAAGGAGAGGTCAAAATAAATCTTTAATTTTATCACAACTGAAAAGTTCTGGAAAGAGGATTAAATTAAATCCATCTATCCACGTGTCATTTTCTATCACTGAAAGACACATTTTACCCGAGTAAAGTATAACTGGAATCATCCAGTTTGAGAGCTTTTGCAATCCTCAAAGGAGACAGAGTTGATTCATTGCCATTCCTAAAACTTTATTTTGTCTGAGCATCTATTTCTCCCAATGGTAAATTTTTCTCAAATCTTCCTCAACTTTCTTACACAGTAAGGGTCCAAAATCATCACTACTGGGTTTCTCATCAATCATGCCTACACACAAACTATTTCCAAAGTTTGACACAGAATCATATCTTACATAAATAATAGCACGTAACAATGTACTCTCACTTATAAAGAGCATATGGGTTTTTGTTGTTTTCTTTTTCCTTCTTGTACCATAAACTCCTGAAGAAATGGTCTATGATAAGCGTTAGTAAATATTCTCTGCAAAGGACCAGATAATAAATACGCTGAGTTCTACTGCAGCTTCTCGACTATCCCATAGTAGTATAGATGCAGGCTAAGGCAATCCATGAATTAATGAGAGTGGTTGTGGCCCAGGAACCATTCCTGTTTAGGAAATGTTGAACTTCATGTCACTGGTGTCCCAAAATATCATACTGGTCATTTTTGTATGATTCACACATAAAAAAAATCTTAGTTCACAAGTTGCTGAAATCCAGTTTATGACATAAACGTTATGTTCTGGACCCTGTTTTTTTTTTTTTCCATCTTCATCTGTTCTCTCCTTCCCACTTTTATCCTGTAGCTGGGTTATACAGAACACTATAGTTCTCTGGCTTGTCTGGCCATTTGCTACCAATGTCCTCTTCATTGACTGATTCTTCTTTCTGTGTGTTTTACAGACATGCCAGTCTCTGTCACTCTCACCCTACTTTGAGAACTATCAATTTAAAATGTCTCTTATCTCCCTTGTCCTACAGGCTATGCACTCTCAAGCTATTGAAAGCTCTTGTCAAATGTGTCTTCTCCATAGAGTCTTTGCTAGAAGATGAAGACCAAAATTATATTCTCTTCCTCACGATATTGCAAATGTGAAAAGAATGCTTGCCCCTCAAATGAACAGAAGGATAATTAATTAAATAAAATCGACTTTCTTGGCCAGTAAGTGATTACCATAAAATATTGAATTTAGCAGTCTTCCATTATCTACATACATCCTACTACTAAGTGTCCTTTTTTAGAGTGTTACACTTCCACTCTTCAGTGTACAGGCAATTAGAACAAGTATTGGAGATGGGTGGGTCAAGGTCCTTAGTGCAATACTGAACTTAAGTATTGTTTTGTTTTGTTTCCCTGGATACTGGATAGGACATAAGTCCTCAAAGAGAAATAGCGATTAGGATTACAATAACCAGTAACACCATAGGCACCTGGGAGTTTGCAGCTGGAATATCTAGAAACCACACTGAGTAGATTTTTGTCAATTTTCCTCTCTTTTAATAGAAGGAAGAAAGTCTCTTTGGAACTTAATTTAAACCACTACTTTCAAGGAACAAGGTAGTCAACAAGACAACGCTGTGAGTTGGAAATCAAGACCTGCATGATTTTCTGATTTTCTTATTAAAGACAAGCCAGAGAACCGTAAAGAAAGTCTTTGCCAAAATTATGTTCCCCTCTTTGCCTTGGTGAAGTTGATGGAAAAATTCTGGTGATGTGGTTATTACTGGGAAGGCTAACAAGAGCTACTTGGTGATAGCATTCAACTGCATAGAAATGTTAAGGGACGGGAAACAATACAGCAGTCTTTATCCTCAACAATATGGGCACTGCTCAGGGATTCAGAGTGTACCCTGGATAATATTATCAGCGCATATAGCCTTAAAATCATTGCAATGATTCCTTAGTAAAAGAAATAATTCTAAAGGATTTTCAGAGAAAAACTCTTCTGCAAGGGTTGGGTATAAGTAACACCCAATCCAGAAAATTTTGACAGAATTTCATGTAGTAATGGCTTTATTTTGAAATTTGAAGAAGAGCCTATAAGGTTTACATGCCTATTGACAAATTATTAAGTCAGACTGAAAGAAAGAGCTGTTAAAGGGCCATGGCCCTGAAAGATGGAGATCCCTGTCTTGATGTATCTGCCTAGACATCAGAAGTGAAATTTCTGTTTTAAGAACCTAGATTTGACATGGCTATAAGAAATATGTAACAAGAGGTTCATTGATTCCAGGACTGAATTGTGTAATTCAACATCTTAAAGAAGACAGCTATAGATGATGTAACTGGAAGGTTCAGTGAAGTGAAAGACGAGGAAGATATGGGCTAGGGATGTGTAATATGAAACTAAGGATCTTCAGAATTGTTGTTGTGCCATTATCTACTAGTTGTTTCAAACCAAGAGAGAGAGAGAGAGAGAGAGAGAGAGAGAGAGAGAGAGAGAGAGAGAGAGAGAGAGAGAGAGAGAGAGAGACTCTATTTAAGAGTTCAGGGTGAATTGTTAGCCTGAAATGCTTTATGCACTTCAAATTTACATGCCACATTATGTCTCATCAATAACATTATCTGAAAAGATCTCCAAACATTACGTTCATTACAAGAAAACCAAACTGAAGAGAGTAAGTATACTCTTCATCTAAAATTCAGTTAAGTAAGAAATAGCCATAAAGGTAACAGAAATATCTGTTGCAGAATATTTGATCCCGTTGTGATCTCTGAGATTATGAACTGAAGAGAAAGGACAGATTATCAAGAGAAAATGTTAGAAAAAAAGGGAGAAATTGTCCAAGTGCTATTGTCCACCTCTATCTTGTGTCTTCTGTCCTCTACAGACATAAGTAGCAAATGGTGTTTATGTGGTCCCAATACAATTATTTTTTGATATTTAATTAGCCTAGTGCACAATACTGAGCAATAATAATTTAAAGCTGGCTTTGAGATTGGGACCTGGCTCTCTACTTCTCTAAACCCATGCATGCTTGTTAAAGGAAAATCCAAATTCTCTGTCTCATATCAGGAGAGTGACCTGGTATGGGACAGAGGAAAACAAAAATTAAGGGATGGTTCTATTTTCAGTGATCTCATAATCTTTTGGATCTCATTTTACTCTCTCTCTCTCTCTCTCTCTCTCTCTCTATATATATATATATATATATATATATATATATATATATATATATATATATATTTGTGATACAAATTGTTGTACAAAGTATTAACTAATTTTAGAAATAAGCTTCATCTAGCTTCCTGTACATGTTTCCAGGGTTGAGAATAAAGCAAGTAGCTAGAAACAAAACTTGTGTACCTTGGATGTACTTAATAGATTACGATGCTCAAACTTTCTGAGATCTGCTGAATTTAAAATGTTTAGATTTTCTCTCCATCTTAACAGCAAACTATTAGCTTTCCAAAAGATGGCCGGGCTGTTAACAACGAATCCACCTGGATTGTGTAACAATACCCACTGAGGGGGAAAAACTCCGTGTTTCTGCTGCTGCTTGGTTCTCCACAAACAGTGGACACTGTGCATTGACTATTATATTCTGCTAGTCAGGATTGCCCCTAAACTGACAAAAACCAGCCAAAGATCAGCTTTGGACTATCAACTGCTTAGGACATTCAAATTGCTGAGTTCATATGATGAACATTTTACAGAACTCAAAAATATTTAAGCCTAAGACTGTCAAATACACCCAAACTGGACATTGTATAAGCTTTTGGTATTGCCTTTAGTTGTCCCAAAAGGGGAAAGATAAATCCTCATTACTTAAGACACCATACACTTCAGACTAAGGACCCAGTGGCCTCTGAGCTGAAACTAGCTTAAATCTTCCTCCCTGAGAGTTAGCTTTCATAGTACCAGAAGGCATCATACACTTTTCCAAAAGAGGGAAGCAAACAATAGTTCTACCCAACTATGTTATTTATAAACCATTGCAATGACCAACATAGCACAACAATCCTAGGGGGAGCAGAAGTAGCAAGTGTACATTGTTGTAACCAACATCTTTCCAGCTGAAGACTTGCTGAACAAGGGAGTCATTTCTCTTATTGGAATCCTAGCCAATTGCTCAAGGCTATTGCAGTTGTGGATCTTGGCGGAGAACCCACAAACACCATTTTACTACCACAGCATAATTCCTGTCCTTATTTTAAATACTTGTTATTATACCCACAAATAACCAAGGTCCTCACACACCGTCAACAAACTTCTTTGCAACAGGCAAAGATAACTACAGAAAATCACAACCAATTAAAATTCAGAGATTGGAAAGCCAGTCCCAATGGATACATTTACAAAACAGCACCCACACGTAAGACTCAGGAAACATTGTAGTAGAGGAGCAGAAAGGTTGTAAAAGCCAAAGCATCACAGAGTTTGCAGTTAAGACTGTGTCTCCTCTTGATACCCTATGAGCATATACAGGGGGAGGAGGTTCCCCTCAGACACAGACATAGGGGAGGGGAGTAGGGAGGAAGTGGGAGGAAGGGACGAATGGGAGGATACAAGAGATGGGCTAACAACTGAGATGTAATATGAATAAACTAATAAAAAAAAAAAGACTGTGTCTCCTAGAAACCAGCATAGGAGACACAATTTTCCCACCCACATGTTCTGAATTTCAGCCATTGCTTCTGGATGCTACTTCATTTGTCAGAGATAAATCCATAAGCTTTCACCAAGAGGGCAACCTAAACATGACCTTCAGAAGGACAAATGGCAATAGCATTGCCAAAGTTGATGGAGGAACTGGTAGACCATTACCCAATCTAAAAAAGTATAGGCACCAGATGAATGCTGAGAGCTGGACAAATAATCTTGCTCAGAGAAGAGCACAGCCAATTAAAACTGTCCAACACTAAATGGTCAGCATTGGAGAGATACATAAAAATAACTCTATATTAACTGAGCAGGTTATACTTAGGAATATATGTGTATAGGCACATACATATATCCAGGAGATAATAATTAATGTAGAAAAAGTTATAAATATGAGAGAGAGCAAGAAGAACTACATGGGAGGGTTTGTAGAAAATAAAGAAAAGAGGATAATGATATAATTATATTATAATCTGAAAAAATAAAAATAATTAAAAACAGCTGGCATATGAGCAAAACAAAAGAAGACCCTTTGAAATTTTCTTTTTATCAGTACTGCATCATCAAACGTAAATTTCCCTTGCAACTTAGAATTATGCAAAGTCTAACTTGCTGCCAATTCTGTCTGGACATATCCACACCAGACAGTGGCCAGACGACATGAAGTAGCTTCCAGAAGCAGCAACAGCTGAAATCCAGAACCTGTGGGTGGAAAAATTATGTCTACCATGCTGGGTGTTCTTTCTTCTGTGGAGGGTCAGGCATGTCTCAGAGTCTTCAAAGACCTTTCACAAGAACAGATGAAAGCAACATGAAGGAAAGAGAGGAGTTTAGGAAAATTTATTCTATTTACATTTTCCTGTGTTCTTTTTTAAAACAAATGATTTATTTTTATTTTATGTGCGTTGCTGTTTTGCCTGTATGTATGCCTGTGTGAGGGTATCAAATCCCCTAAAACAGCAGGTACAGACAGTTCTGGGCTGCTATGTGAGTGCTGTTAATTACGCCTGGGTCTTCTGGAAGAGCAGCCAGTACACTTAACCACTGGGACATCTCTCCAGGCCCCTTCTTTTCATCTTTAAAAAATAAAGTCTAGATAGTATTAGACTTCACTAGCTCTATGGTCAGATCAATCTAATATATCTATCTGAATTATGTTATGGTGTTCATTAAGTCTCTCGAAGGTTCTAATGAAGGAGTCTTGGCCCCAGTGTGATGACATGAAGTTTCACAACCTTAAGGCATGATGTCTTCCGGTCAGTAAACAGCCTCCCTGCATTTGGAAGGCAGTAAGGTCATTTTTGTGGATCCCTGAGTCAGGTTTTGAGAGAGAGAAAAATGGCACAGTCCCAAGTCCAATCACCATATCACTCTAGCTTTCTGATTTGCAAATTGGTTTCTCTCTACTGGTTGTATTCCATCACTGTGAGGTAGTTGGGCATGTTTTCATAAAAGACCAACTGACACCTATGCCATTCTATCAATGGATAGAAATCTGTGCTAAGGTAACCTCTTGTCTTTATAAAGTTCACAGGCTTTGGTATGTTATATTTATGAAAACATAGATAATATGTTAAGCAGACAAAGATTGTTCTTCCCTTCCAAATCAGAAAACATATAGATTCTTCTCATAAGAAACCACAGAACTTAAATTTTGAGAAAGTAGATCACGAGAGGAGATACATATGCTTCTGTAGCGACATCAAGACAGAAGTTAGGATGAACGTTTCCATCACAAGTATGAAATATCTACTGTTGCACTTTCAGTGAGAGTTATACATGCCTACTTGTGCTTTAAAGACATATAAGGAGACACTCAGTGCTATTATCAGTCCACTCAGCTCATCAAGCCATGGACCCGCTTTCTTCCTGACTATAAACACTAGCTTCCTTGACAATTTCTCTTTCATATGTTATTTTTTAAATATATAATTGTATTGTTTTACTTCACTATTTTGTAAAGTAATGTCTTCTACTTCTTTTCTTGGGACTTGGGAAACATCTTTAGAAGTGTAAACCTTAAAAAAGCAGGGGGTTCCATGTCACAGTTGCCTTGGGATAGAAAGAGCCTGGTTCCCACTAGGGACAAGTAGAAGACAGGCAGCTTAATCCAATGGAGCATTGCTTGCTTAGCAACTTCTTCATGATCTCACCCTGAATTGACAATCTTTTTGTCTTTGACTCAGTGAGGGTGAGTTTCTTTTGCTCTTCTTTAATGGTATTCTTGACACATACTAACAATTTCAATAAATTTTTCTTAACTTTACAACAATTACCCTGAGTATTTTATTTCAGCATTCATTCATATATTAAAAAACATTTTCACAATAGTCTTTTTTTTAACCATTCAGTTATTGGTAAAATATTTTAAAGTTACAGGTACAGTTTAAAATACAATGAAAACATACTATATAAATTAAAATAGGTATCTCTAGGAATGGGAGGAAATTCAAAGGTCTGTTTTTAAAAAAATAAAGTAAGAAAGGTGTACTTTTAAAAGAGCAATTTTGCATTCTATTGTCCAGAATATGTAAATGTATTTTTGATTTGGGCATGCATGAGATAATTAGATTAGAAAAAATTATAATATAATCATATGACAGAAGCTTAGCTTTTAATAACGTGTCTTTATCCCTTGAAGGGTCTATTTAAAGTGATATAAATAGGCAGCACAGTCTTCTTGTGCCTCCCATAATATGGGGAGTAGAGACTGCTTCTGACATGGACTCTGGTGCCCACTCATGGACCACTTCCCCCATGCCAGGCCATGGAGGAAGAGGATACAGACAGTCCAGATGAGACTTGATAGGCTGAGAGGTCAGATATTAGGGGAGGAGGGGGATATGGGATTGGGGGTGCGACCTGGAGGTGACTAGGTAGGGGGCTACAACTGCGATGCAAAATGAACAAAATTTAAAATATAAGCAAAGTGATATAAATATAAAACCTTTTAAATCTACACAACTACTTTTCTTTTTACAACAAGCCTTGCTACATAGCACCGTCTGACCTTGAACTAGCTCTGTTAGACCAGCCTAACCTAGGATTTGTGGCAGTCCTCCTTGTTTTTGAATCCAGAGTACTAGGATTGTAGGTGTGTGTCATCATGCCTGGATACCAATCTCTTTTTGACAGGACTGTCATTATCCTCTGTTTTCCAGTGAGGACTCAGGAGCAGCCGAGCTTCATATCTACACTGATAAGTACATATCTGAGGAGTCTTAAGTTCAAAACGCATGACTATCTATGCACTGAACATACGTCTCCAAGAGTGGCTGAAGGGTGCACCTGCTCAGATGGAAATCCCAACCGCAGAAAGTGTGGCAATGTCTCAGAGGAGGGAATGAAAATCCAGAATTAGTTAAAAATTGCAAGTTCTGTTTAAGTCAATTTCTCGAAGTGACATTTTTATTAGAAAATTTTAAATAATGATCAAAATAGACAGTTCGAAATCCACAGATGAATCTTAAAGTATCAACTATCTGCTTATAAATTCGTCAAAGATGCATTAATCTAGGTGCTTCGAAAATGGAACGTGAAGTAATTTGCCTCCTGTGATGTCTGCAGAGATAAGAGTGCTGCTAAACTGAGAAGAGAGTAAGGAAGTTCACATCAGTTTACACAGTAATCTGCGTGGAGCTGAGTTTAAACATGTACCAGCTTTCAGCTTTCAGGTGTGGGTGACGGGATGGGTAGAGGGGTTTGTGTGTGTTAGGTTCTAGAAATCTCTTGAGAGAACTCATGAAATTTTCCATATTGATTTCAAAGTGGTGCCCTGCTCACATAACAAAAGACTGATACTTTCATATCAATTTGAAGCAGAACTTAGTATTAAGAAAGGAATTTAGACCCAACAAGACGGGAAAGACACTTACTTCAAACAGGTCAAATGCAGATGGCCAATTCACTATGAATGTAACATGTATAGAACTCATTATTCTCAGGATTGTCACATGGTTCTCCCTGCTGTATGTAGTTTGTTTTATACATGTGTAATAAAATAAAAGTATTTAAAAATAAAGAAATGAATCGAGCTGGGCGGGTGGTGGCACATGCCTTTAATCCCAGCCCTTGGGAGGCAGAGGCAGAGGGATCGCTGAGTTTCAGGCCAGTCTGGTCTATAAAGAGAGTCCAGGACAGCCAGGACCCTGTTAAACAGACAAACCTTGTCTCGAAAAAAGAACACCAATAACAACAACAACAACAACAACAACAACAAAAACAAAACAAAACAAAACAAAAGAAAGGAATTGAGTTATTTGGAAAATTAAACTTGGTCTTTCATAAACAATTTAACTTGTAATTTCTTAACTCTATCAAGCACTTATTATACACTTATTCATATGTATCATTACAGATAAAAAATATAACTTGTTCAGTTATTTAAAAACACTGTTTAAGACACTTCACTGACTTTTAGCATTAAATGTAAAATGTATAGACTTGGTTACATTATGTAAGAATTGGGTATTGTGGGGGTATACTTACTGATTCATACATTTAAAGCTAATATTTCCAAAAAACATGTTCTTGTTTTATCATTTATTGTTGTCTTAATTTGTGGTAAAAAAAATAATATATGTTGTCATTGACAGAAACTTTGAAAAAGAAAAACAAATTTTCTCTTAAGACATCAAAGCAACAGTAAAGGGATGTTTTAATTTAACAGGCTTCTTTTTATTAATATCTGTCTAATTCCATTTTTTCCATTTCCTTCACACACTGTTAATAAACTTTAAATTTCTTTTTGAGAATTTCACATACAAGCACTATACCCCTTTCCCTCTGTAACGCCTCTGACGTACCATCACTCCCTCTCATTTTCATCATCTTATATTTTAATTATTGTTCTTATGCATACACACATACAAAATCTACTGACTCCTGTAGTATTGATTATATATGTGTGTTAAAAACTGTGCATTCACTTAAATATGTTTTTAATACAAATATCTTCTATATGTTAAAATATATTTATATTAAGGAAAATATAAATAAAATTAACCATCAGTTTTATCTGCATACTGTGTTTACTATGCAGAGTTCCCTTGGCTAGAATTAAGAGGCGCAAAGGCTAATTAGGCTAGTTACAAAACATTTTCCACCTCAGCTACTTTGTAAAATTTGGCTCATCTGGCTGAATTGTACTATATACTCAAGTATGACCTTGAACTTCTGAGCCTCTTCCTTTTACTTCCTACGTGCTGGATTACTAGAGTGTAAGTCTAGTTTATATTGTGCCCAGGATCTAGCTCAGGCATTGTGCATAGGCATTCACTGGACCAACTGAGCTATTTACTGAGTCCATGGCTTGCCACGTGAGATACAGTTTTTCACTTAGGTTTTTTTTTTTTGTGTGTGTTTAAGTGCTTAGCAGAAAGCACAGAAACATATCTTTTTATAGTGAAGATTGATCTAATTTAGTCTTTTTTAAAGGTTCAAAATAAAATCAGATGAACATAACACTGAACAATCAAATATCACTTCTAATAATTATAGCATCTTCATCTTCTAAATTTCTAATATATACACAGTCATTACATACTTTTAAATAATATTTCTTATGACCATTTCTAAGGGGTTTGTAAATTTAATCTATTACTAAAAAAGAAATAAATAAAAATAATCTTATGATAATTGCAATACATGCAGGTATATGCCAAAATATTTACTTCTTTTAACTGTTATTTAGTTGTCATAACAGTCATGTAATTTTTCTAAGAAAAGAAAACAGGATAATTTCTTTAGGCTATCTTATCAGAAAGTAGGGAAAACAGAAAGTTAAAATATATATTTTTCCTATTTCTATGTAGTAAACATGTTTTCATCCATGATGGCAGTTGGGCCTAGATTACAACTATTTTTGATAACAGTGTGGAGTACAAGGTTCATCAAGAAGATTTAATCTCCACCACAAAATATCAGTCACAGCTAAAATCCTACTGGTATGTTCTCCCTTTTAACCAACTCTTCTTAATGCCTCAGAGAAAACGAGAAAAGAATGGTCATATGATTTTATGGCCTGAGCTACAAGATTTTGAAATGCATTTGTATTGTCAGAGAACTACTTGGCATTGAAAGTTTTCATGTGATGTAATAGTTTTCAGTTAATGATCTCTATTTAGGATAAAACATGAGGCTTAAGATTTTAATTTTATTATTCTTATTAAATAAGCAATTTTAACTACATTTGATTGTTATATATTGTAAATGTATGTGTGTATTGTATATGTGTGTAGATTGGACAACTTATAGGGGTCAGTTTTCTCCTGCTACCATGTCTTTGACACTATGGTATAGTGTATTCCTTAGCTATGGATGCAGTGTGACAAGCTGGCTTCCAAGTTCCAACTCCATGCCTTCCTACCATGATGGATTGCATCCTCTTAAGTAGCATGAAGTTTAATTTTTCATTAATGGTTCTGAAGATCTTTTAGAGTGTGAATGTGGAATGCTTTTCATTGGGCTATGTGGTTGAATACTTGACCTATAGATGTTTTCAGCAGGTGTAAAACCTTTAGAAAGTAGAACATGGCTAACATAAGTGGGCTACAAGAGGTGTGCCTTTGAAGGTTCTAAGCTGGGATCTTTTCTCTTCTAATTCTCTGCTTTGTGGTCCTGCTCTATGCTCCCCCTGGAAAGATGTCATATTCCAGTTCACCTCCACTGTCATGAAATGTACCTTCTCAAACCAAAACCACAAATCAACTATTTCTCCCTTCAGCTGTTTCAGTCAGATATTTTAATAACATCAATGAGAAAAGTAAATAATACAACACCTAACTGAGTCATCTTTGGGTCTACAGACCAAAGAAAAGAGGTAACTGCTCATTCATCAATGAGCAACTGAATCCCAAACAACATAGTTTAAAGTTAAAAGTATTTATGGTTAATCAATAAGTGAGATTTCTCTAAGGATATAAAGATTTACACAAATACTGCAAAACTGATTGTAGGCTAAAGCCTTCAGGGAAAATATGACAAATATAAAGTTAATATGAGTAATATTTATTTTATCTATTATTACAATGAAATGAATGAATAGATTGGTCTAAAATATAAATATCCTTAACAAAAATGAAGACAAATGCTGTTACTGTGTTTACGACCTAGGCCAACTTAAAATATAGAACAGAATTAAATAGAGAACTGCTAGGCAGGAGTTGAGGTATGTGGCTGGAAACAGGTGAGATAAATTTCTTATGCAACTTTAAAAGCCTAGTCTATTATTTGTTACAAATTATTGAAAAGACATTAAGACAGAAAACAATTTAATGTTAATGATGAATGAATGGTATATCTCAAGGGTTAGGTATGCAGAGATCATGGCTAGAGGCTTTGAGGAAGAAAAAGTAGACTGTCCAAAACTAATTAAGCTAATTAAGTTTCAAACTTCATTATAAGCACTTTAAGTAATAATATGAGATAATTTAGTTATCTAGACAAATAACTATTTGTTGGTGGTCTTCAAAACTCTAAGAAACAATGCTTTATGTTTTTTAAATCATGAACATTTTCAAATAAAAAAAATCATGTTTTCTACTTCATCCCTGGTTAATGTTTATCTTCAATTAACTTACTCACTAATGGACAGGCCTTGGCTTGATGATGTCTTATCTTTACCTTGCCCTCTACTTTCTTGGCTCAGATCTTCTCTTCATATGGAATATTTTGCTTCTGAGTCTCTACACTTAGTTTAAGAATCAAATCAACTCTCTTAAAACTTTTGGATCTCTTCTGAGCTAAAAGTAATTACCCTTCCTCTTTCTTCCTAAAGCATTTTGCTTAGAAATGCCAATCAACCTTATATTAGAGGAGATAAAGAGGTTTGTAATAAGGAAAATAATATATACATTTATTTAAATATTAATAAATACATATATATCTTCCCTAAAGATTATTACAGTATAGCCTTATAATGTCATAAGCATCTCAAAAACATTTCTATTTTTTGAAGAAATAATCAATGATTATTGTCAGACCTTGTCTCTTAATAAACCATTAAAGACACAATGCAATTTGTATTTATTAAAACAGGAATTATCAACCTGTGGTATCCAAATTCCCTGACAAACCTCTATCTCCAAAAATATTTATATTATTATTCAGAAAATAGCAAAATCATAGTTATTAAGTAGCAATGAATATAATTTTATTGTTGGGGGTCAGTACAACATGAAGAACTGTATTAAAGAGTCATAACATTAGCACGGTTGAGAATCACTATACTAAAACATAACTAATTTTAATTTGTTTATTTCCTTGAAACTAATACTGTATTCCAATTCCAGACTATGAACATTTTAAGGAATGAAAACTTAAAAAAGAAAAGAACTCCAGGAACTGAAAGGTCTGTATATATTGTGACTTATTCTAGGACACATCCTTCTAAGAACATTTTGAATTTTTTTCTTTCACTACCATGGTAAGGAGCCATCCCATCCATGTAGTTTCTTCTTTTACCAGATTAACATTATGTCACAGTCTTTTGTTGTTTGTTTTTAGATATCTCTATCTTAAGGTGTGGCATTAAAGACTACTCCCTGCCATGTTCCTTTTTGATGAGGAATAACTTTTAAAATAGAGTCTGAGCTAGTCTACTTAATGGACAGGAAGCCTCCCATTTGCAGCCTTTTAAGTTAGACCTAGATTCCTAATTACCTCAACAGGGAATGAAATAAGTTTCCACCATCCTTTTTCTTATGACACTCTCACACAACTAGGCAATGCAGAGTGTAGCCCATGAGGCTCAGGAAAAAAATCACTACCATAGATTAATGGTGCCCCCTAAATATTCAAAAACTAGAATCGTGAACCTCTAAATCAGAAGATTTTGTATGCATATGCTGAGCACCCTAAAATACAGATCATTTTCTATATTCATAAAGGGAGAAAATACCACAACAATTATCCATGACAATTTAACCACCTTCATTTTTTTTAGATAATTAAGAATATTATTTAACTCTGAAGAGCAGGGATAATTTTCTAGTACAGAAATAACATAAACGCTTGGGTTTTTTCCCCTGTGCTTAGGATTAGTACAAAAGCCAGAGCTTAAAGGAATGATGAAGGAAGAGAGGGGAATCCCTAGAGCACTAAATAATAGGTCTGCATCACATAGATCACCATCCCTAGACAATCAGACACTACATAAATGTTTCCATTGTTCATTTCCTTCATTGCACATACAATGAAACTGTCCACGATGATTAAGTGATGGCTTGCCACAGAAAAGGAAAGCATTTTCCTAGAATACATCACTGTTGCATTTTTAAAAAGCTTATTAAATGCCTCATCTGTTTCATCACAAACCTTCACTTACTAAAGATAAAGAAATCATACAATAATTCAAACTGCATTTTTATGGGTTAAGCTTTATGCCAAAATGATTACATATTTCAGCAATAGCTCTCTAAGGATTGTGGTTTTACAAAATAGCTTCCAGTGGTGAAATGGGTAAGCATTTTCAAACTGGATAAGCTGCATTAGTTACTAAATAGACATTTGTTTAGCTGGTGAGTACATTTGCTCTGTGGATAGTCTGTTAATTAAAATGGTTCGCTGAACAATGTTTCAGGTACTGACATTTTAGGAATACAAATCTGTTCAAATTTGTACTATATCTACCTTTTAATTCAATAGGTCAAAGTTTATTTGTATTCCACAATTTGTCATATTCTTTAGCAGAAGAGCTATTGAAAATATTCTCAAGCTTATATATAATATAAAGTATATGTCATATGATTATTATACATAAATATAGAAAGATTCATGAACATATATACATATATGGACAGAGAGAGAGAAAGAGAGAGAGAGAGAGAGAGAGAGAGAGAGAGAGAGAGAGAGAGAGAAAGAGAGAGAGAAGAGAGAGAGAGAGAGAAAAGAGAGAGAGAGAGAGAGAGAGAGAGAGGGAGAGAGGGAGGGAGAGAGAGAGGGAAGGAGGGAGAGAGAGAGAGGCTCCTTAACCCCAAGGAACTGTCTCCATTCTCCCCAACTCCCCAGCACTGGGTTTCTCACATAAAACACATAGGGATCTTTTGTGTGGATACCAGGTATCAACACTCAGGTCCTTATGCTTGTGTCACAAACGTTGCCATTGAAGTACCTCTTCCCAGCCCTTGTAAAATTTGTAATATAAAAATGCCATATATCAAAAATGCAACTGGACCTATATTTGTCACCTTGGACAAAATTCAAATCCAAGTGGATTAAAAACCTCAACATAAAACCAGAGACACTAAGTCACTTAGAAGAAAAGGTGGGGAAGAGCCTGGAACATATTGGCACAGGAGACAACTTCCTGAACAGAACACCAACAGCCCAGGCCTTAATGTCAACAATTAATAAATGGGACCTCATGAGGCTGAGAAGCTTCTGTAAGGCAGGAGACACTGTCAAGAGAACAAAGCGATAGCCTACAGACTGGGAAAGATCTTCACCAACCCTACATCTGACAAAGGTCTAATATCCAAAATATATAAAGAACTCAAGAAATTAAACACCACCAAACCAAATAACCCAATTGAGAAATGGGGCTTGGAACTAAACAGAATTCTCAACAGAGGAATATCAGATGGCTGAGAAACACTTAAAGAAATGCTCAACATATTTAGTCATCAGAGAAATGCAAATCAAAACAACTCTGAGATTCCATCTTACACCCATCAGAATGGCTAAGATCAAAAATTCAAGCGACACCACATGCTGGCGAGGATGTGGGGAGAGAGGAACACTCCTTCATTGCTGGTGGGAATAAAAATTAGTACAGCCACTTTAGAAATCTATCTGGTGCTATCTCAGAAAAATGGGAATAGGGCTTCCTCAAGACCCAGCTATTCCACTCCTTGGAATATACCCAGAAGATGCTCCAGCACACAACAAGAACATTTGCTCAACCATGTTCATAGCAGCTTTATTCATAATAGCCAGATCATGGAAACAGCCTAAGTGTCCATCAGTAGAAGAATGGATAAAGAAACTGTGGTACATATACACTATGGAATACTACTCAGCTATTAAAAACAAGGAATTCCCGAAATTTGTGGATAAATGGATTGAGCTAGAAATGATCATAATGAGTGAGTTAACCCAGAAGCAGAAAGACTCAAATGGTATATACTCACTTATATCTGCATACTAGCCCAAGGGGCATGTCCCATGAAAGCCTTCACTTACCAGGAAACTGGGACAGAGGGAAGGCCATCCTATTGGGACTCTAGATGAGAGAAACATGGGAGAACAGCAAAGTAGAAGGATCCAGAGAGTCCTAGAAACCTACAAGTAGAACATTATGATAGGCAGATTTGGGCTCAGGGGTCCCTCTCAAACTAAGGCACCAGCCAAGGACAATACATGCTGTAAACCTTAAACCCCTACCCAGATCTAGCCAATGGGCAGAACATTCTCCACATTTGAGTGGAGAGTGGGATATGACTTTCTCACGTATGCTGGTGTCTCACCTTTGACCATGTCCCCTGGAGGGGGAGACCTGGTGTCACTCAGAGGAAGGACAGCAGGTTACGAAGAAGAGACTTGATATCCTATGAGCATACACAGGGGGAGGTAATCTCTCTCAGGAACAGTCATAGGGGAGGGGAATAAGGGGAAAAATGGGAGGAAGGGAAGAATGGGAGGATACAAGGGATGGGATAACCATTGAGATGTAACAACAATAAATTAATAATAATAAAAAATAAAAATTAAAAAAAGAAAATTGAAAAAAAATATTTTGACAATAAAAAAGAATAAATTAATAAAAAAAGTAATGTAAGTTAAAAAAATGCCATATATCACAAGGGGGAATAAAAATTGAAATAACTATTCTAGAAGACGTATTAGCAAATTGTTTAAAAAAGTCTACACAATAAAAAGTATGTACATCTATTGAATCAATACTATTTTGTTGTTTAAATATACACTATTAAAATTTTTTGAAGTTATTATGTGGGTAATCAGAACACTGATTTTCACATAACTGATTTTACTGAGGAAATTCATAAGTAATATAGATGTGCAATAATGGCAAAAAGGGTACATTACAGTTTTCAATAGTTGTAAATACTAATCAACTAATTATAACTATGTTAATCTATAGTCAGAAACCATTTTCAAGTTGAAATGATAAATTATAAAGCTATTTGTTAAGCATAATCTTGTCATTTATAAAAATCCTATATACAAACATAAAATATTAAGAGACCGAAGATCTCAATTTGGATTGTTATTGTAACCGTACAAAGAAACTACAAGTTTTTTTTTAAACATGCAGTAAAAGAAAAAAATTGAAGAAACAAATATATTTTGACAGAAAAAAATAACCCGAAGAATATCTTCAACTCACTCTACTTGAATAAAATTATGTTTTATTGTTCAATAAGATTTTGACCATACTAACTGGAATGGTTTATTGTGCATTGTTAGCCAGATGATTACTAAGGTTTGGTTCAAAGTACAGAAAAATGATTATTTACAATAGATTAAGGAGATGAGAGTTGACAAAGAATTTCAAATCTAATGGCAATTTCTCTTTGTTGAATATAAATGTGTTAAGAAAACTAAAACTACGTTTCAGCACAATGGTAGACTATGATGGCTCCCAAGCCTTTGGTTTTACCTCCAGGTTATTATTGAGGTAAAGTCAGTTAGAATTGCTATTGTCATTCAACAACACTTCTTGTGGATACTGAACTTGAGAGCACTTGCTCCCAGATTTGATCACTTTCCCTTGGTGCAGAGGCCCAGTGGGACATGGAGTAATGGGAAGCAGGCTATCTGGATGAGTTCTGATAGGCTTTGGTCATACGATGGGGGAGGAGTTCCACATCTGACAGAGGTCTAGAGAAGGAATAGGACAGAAGAGGGATGGAGAGTGGTAATTGGAAGATACAAGTGAGGGTATAACATCCGTGCTGTAATGTGAATTTAAAAAGGATAAATAAAAAAGTAACTTTTAATTTTGATGTTAAAAAGTCATCTTTGGCTAAGAAAGATATGAACTTGAAAGGCCGAGGTGGTTATAAGGAGTTACACAGATGAGAAGGTGTTATGAGGTAGTAGGATGTGAGAGATAAAATATATCTGTTTCCAACATTTTCTAAGTCCATACTCATATCTAGGAGAACGTAGGATTCTCCCTTCTCTCCAAACATTTTCCCAGATGTGGAATCAGGAAGGAATTATGACCTAATATCATAGGCTTAATGGTCTTAAAATGTAGTTTGAGAACTTTAGGCTTGCAAAATTTTCTCTTAGAAAAAGATCCAAAGGCCGACTTTAAATCTTGACTTAGAAAACATCTTTTGATAAATCAGCTTTTACAAGGTTGCATCTGTCAGTATTTATTCAAGTCTAGTAGACAAGAGATTATAACCCACTCATGGGTTTGTCCTCAATCTATGTGTAATTGTAGTTGAAGTCTTCAACAATTTAATATAATTGTGCTGTTACTATAATTTGTAAAATTATTAACAAAGCCCAATGTTCATATTTGCTAGCTGACCTAAGCTAACCTGGGTAATCCCTGGGGAATAATATCTGTGAAGTCTTGTTTTAAACCATCACAATTTAATAATTTGTTTAAAGCATAAAGTTAGTTGTAAAAAGTCATGTGTTGATTATCCCAGTGCTGAAAAAACTATGACCCATTCAAAAAGCAGCTAAGTTTTCTTTTTAGAAAAGGCAGGCTAATATACATGAATGATTAATCAATGAATGAAGTATACATTAGTTTTAAAATTTTATGGTCTATTTTATACTAGGGGGAACTAAAGTCCACTAGTATTCAAACATTGTTCAGAGTGCCTGATATTTTGGCAATATATTCCAGTAAATAGAAGGGTCAGAATATTCTCTCTCTCTCTCTCTCTCTCTCTCTCTCTCTCTCTCTCTCTCTCTCTCTCTCTCTCTCTCTTTCTCCCTCCCTCCCTTCCTCTTCCTTCCCTTTTCTCTCTCTCTCACTATCCCCCTCTCTCCCTCCCATTCCCCCTGTCCTTTCCTCCCTCTCTCCCTCCCATTCCCCCTGTCCTTTCCTCCCTCTTTCCCTCCCTCCCTCCATTCCTCTTTCCCTTCCTCCCTTTCCCTCTCTCTTCTACCCACACATTTGTTTATGCTGTTGATGTTCAGAAAAAAAAATCTAAAGTTTGAGAACTACCAGAAAAAATAAATAAATATTTGAATTGACTGCACTGTGAGTTAAGTGGTAACGTCAAAGTCAAACAGATATAGCATGAGGAGTTAGGGAAGTGAAAAGTTAAGCCTTGATATTTTTTCAGAAAATTGCTTCAGTGTACGTGTCAGCACATATACGCATGCATAACCAGGTTTGTATTGCTTTCATATATTAATAGGCTTTTTGTCAACTCAATTAGAATTTTAAGTTCTCCAACTATCTCATCATTGTTCCTCTATTGAAAAAAGCCCTTTGCTGTTCCCATCAGCCTTGTCCTTACTAAAGTTCCTGCTTTTTTGCCCAAAGTTGACATTCATAAGTAGATGATTGGCAAAACATAGGCCAACTGAATTTTCTCTCCCAGAGATTTGGAATTTTAATGTAATTAGAGACTGTGAGCTTCTGCCCATAAAGTATCAACCAGGAAAATAAAAAGTAGCTTTGATTATTAAAACTAACAGAATTTCATGCCACTAATGTTACATGCATGATGAAAAGGCTGCGAGTCAGATATGAAATAATGTTGCTGCATAAGACAGTCACTATCCCTTAGGGGTGACTGTTTTAGCACTGCTTGGGAGGAAAAAAGCAAGCCCTTTCTTTGTGGGACTTAGCAAATTAAGGGAGACAATAAGTAAAAAGTCTACTATAGCTAACTGTTTGTTCCCCACCAATCTTTGGAGTTAATGTCCCTTACAATCTATACAGTTACTAGAGGATTCAAGGTAGCAGTCATAGCATGCAGGTATGGCAATGTCAGACATTCTTTCCAGTGAACTTCTAATAGAAGTCAAGAAGATATGTGCCAGGGAATGAGGCTCATGGGGCCAAGAGAAAGAGCTGTTGGTCAGCACAGCTCTGCCTAAAACTTTATGCATCACTGATGCAAATCACTTAGCATCATTTCAGCATCCTCAGCAAGGGACATGGTGGGTGTTATTGGTAAAACTTATGACATTCGGAGTAAGCTAAAATGTTTATCAGCTGTGCTTCACTCATTACCCCTCATACACTGGTGGAATTTACTAGTCAGAGACAACCCAGTAGTACTTCTTCCCCTTGTAGTGACCTTTTGGCTTTTTCCAGAGAAACATTGCTAGGACTTTAATAGAAGGTATACTTTCCATGAAGTAGGGAAAGGCGCCGAGGGCTGGCACCTGTGGTGTATTATAAACAACTAGGCCAGTGTAAACTCTCCAGGCTATCATTCCGTCATGACACCACGTATTCTGTCCTTTCCACTCTGGACTCCTGGAAGAAAGTCATCATGTTAGAAAGACTCAATGGAAAGGACTTTCAGGAAGACTCCAGCCAAGAAATAGTTCTTATGCCAGTATCTACTGAGGAACTGAAACTGCTGACAACTGTGTGAGAGGAAATAGATTTCTCCCCATTTAAGCCCCAGATGGCTGATATTGGCAACATTTCAGAGGAGCAACAAAAGCCATTTTTGGGCTTCACTCATTGAAACTGTCAGAAATAGTGCGTTACTTTAAGCTGTCAGACTTGTGGTGATACTCGTAGCCAACAAGCAGCTAATATATCTAAATGGTGACTGTTAATAATGTGCTTAAGTGACATCTGGTTCTCTGAAGGAAGAATACTTGAGGAAAAGCAGGTCTAGTTAAAAACAACCCCTAGAGGGGTATAATGGAATGTTCTAGGGCAAGGAAGGCGACAGTGCATCTGCAAGAGAATGAGCAGCAAGAGAGCACTAGAAGAGGAAGCAAGAGCTTAATCAGATTTATTAGCTACATTCAAGACTTGCAGGCTTGACAGACACAGAAATAGCGTGCTTTGATCCAGAAAGATACAACAAGCTTAAAAGAACCTTATATTGCATAGTATGATGAAAATAAGCTAAAGGGGTAAGATCATAATAAAGGCCAGACAGGCAAGGATCATAGTAACCTCAATGGAAGGGATGATGGCTTGGAACAGAGTGAGTAGTTATGTGATATAAGAAGGTGTTGGATTTTGGTTGTATTCTGAAGGTGTCATGTATAGGACTTCCAGAGAAATTTCATATGACTGTAAAAAAGAGAACCCTCTATGTGTCTTCAATATTTTGGGTATATACAATAAGGGGTTGGGAAATCTTGAGTGAAAAGGCTTTATGTGTTGAATTTTTAGCGAGGATAATGAAGACTGACTACACTAAAAGCATGAGATACATGGAACACACTTCAGACTTGGTGGATATGTCACATCAGTACTGTATGCCAGTGGATCACAGGGTTACAGGGTTCGCCTTTTGCAGTCTACAGCTATGAACTGAGATAACTTTTCTAAGATGTTTTATATAAAGACATAGGGAGCCATAAACCAAGCTTACAACTGCTTCAACATTTAAGGTAAGAAAAATATAGTAACTGTATAAAAGAGGCAGAGGGAATCAATATCCTGAGAGATATTAGAAAGATGCCAGAATCCACAGTGAGATGAAGGTCAAGAGAGAATAAATGGAAGGCACTTGATTCAGTTGAGTCATTCATAAGAGCAGACACAAAACAATGAAGAGAAGCAGGCCATAAGGCATGGGATAAACTACTAAGATTAATATGTTACTAAAGTTGTTCCCTGAAGAAACAGCAGTGTAGAATAAACAACACTGTGGAAAATAGAGAATTGTGGGAAGGACGTTATTGTGTAGATAAGAAGGGATAGCCTCTTTCTCTGAGAAAATGCCTGGTACAAAGAAAGAAAGTTCATTTCTCAGAGCCAGAGAGGAGACAATTCGTATTGGTGAGTCATAGCTTATCAAAGCTCTTTCTTAATTGCTTGGTTTTTTTTTTTTTTTTTTTTTTTTTTAGTTAAACAGAAAATACCTATTAGATAAAAATAAGGATGACAGGAGGCTCTGAGTACTGAAAGTCAGAATTTTCATAGATTAAAGCAAAACCTGGAGCGCTGATAAGAGAGTGACTGAAAAATAATTGTTAGTGAGGGATGAACTTGCATTTCCTGACCATGAAGTTGTTGCCTTCTTCCTCCTTCTTCCCCAACCATTCTTTCTCTTTCTTTATAGTTTACCTATAGTCCACTGGTTGGGTTTAGGCAATGGTGATTAAATTAACTAAGGCTGGTTTTTTTTGTAGAAAGCTCCTTATAAAGTAAATATAGAGAGATGGTTGTTAATATATAGAAAAGATTACTTACAAGTGTAAACACTGGATAACAAATGAATTCTTGGAGAAGAGGGGCTATTGAAGACGTTGAAAGATGCAGCAGACAAAATGCTTTTTGTTAATCTACGTGTGATAGTAGACTATGGTTACTATCCAGATGCTGTGGTTGACAAGATGGGAAGCGGTGGCCAGTGACTGGCACAATGAGACAGAATTTGGTGGAGTCGGCAGCTATTGGCAATAAGAGATTCTGTGGTATATCCAAGGGGATTTTATTGAGGAAGGAACTAGAACTGAATAGTTAGAAGAGCATAGGTGTGGCTTTATTAAGAATGTGTATTGGCATATTTAGATTCTCCAGAACTGAGTTAAGAGTGGCATTGGGTGAAGTGAAAATTTTAGGGAATAGAAGGCATTAAGAAATAAAAGATCCTGTTCTGGTAGCCTAATGATAGACAACTGTGAGGGGCCATGACTGATACAAGTTCATGGAAAGAGACTAAAACACTCAGTGCTTATATGTATTCAGAAAGGTCATGGACAGGGTTAAGAATGAAGTCATGTCTCTAGAAAGAAACTAGTTTTACTTAGAGAAAGAAAGAAAAAAAATAGAGCAGTATATTTAGAAGTTACTACTTAGATTCTTCCTTGTGCCCAAGGCAATTTTCCTAAGACAACAAAGCCAAATTTGTATAAAATACCTAAGACTGTGGCCATGCTTCTTTAGATTATTTTATTGACTTTTGATTCCTGCCAGGATAGAGTCCAACTTTGCAGTATCATCTGGCACTTGCTCAACTCTTCCCCTCTCACCCTACCATGTCACCAGCACCTGATGAGCACAATAATGCACCTCAAGCCGTGTGTTGCCTTTCAATCTTTGTTACACAAGATATTTCCTTTGCCTAAACCCTCTCTCATTCCTTAATCTCTTTCATCTACCTACTGGCATGATAGGTTTTTGCTTTAAAAATTGCTAATATGTTAAATTAACTCAAGTTTTCCCAGTACCCAGTTCAAGCTACTGACCTATCAACATGACTGCAATCCCATTAGTAGAACATGTACGTCTCCATCCATAAACCTTCACATAGCTATTTTTAAATTTCATGAATAAATATTATATCAGACATGTTTATTGAAAACATAATATGAAATGCCAACCCAAGAATGGGTACTAAGTACATAATACAATAAGCAAAAATGTGAGTGAAGGACCACCTATTTCAATTTAAAGAAATATCAGGGTTGAAAATATATTTCATTTAGCATAGTGCTTATCTATCATTCATGAAGCACTAGGTTCAATTCCAGCATGATATAGATAAGATGTGGTTGCTGGTGCATGAAATCTTAGCTATTGCTTGAGGAGGCAGGAGACCAGGAGTCCAAGGTCATCTGGCCCACACACCTAGTTTGAGCCCATCCTGAGAGTCATATGAACTCTCACAAAACTTTCCACTGAACCTAAAAGGTGAGTATCTGAAAACAACCACAATTAAAACTCAAAAGTTATCTACATTCCAATCTAAGTTAAAAGAAAATAGAATGCATTTCTTGATGTATTGCTAAAGAATCATTGTATGTCCAGGATAAGTGAATCAAACAAATCAATCAATTGTAAGAAAGAATTGGAAAAAGAACAGTTTAATTATTTGCTATCTAAGAGTTTGCAACAGAATTACTACAGATTTGTATAAATAAATAAATAGATACTTTGCTAGTGTTCTTTACTTAAGCGTCTAAACAGAGATACTCTTCAGTGAGAAAATCTTACTTCTAATTTCTAAGATTTCATAGTTTTAGAGCCCCCCCCACTTCATACATATGAGAAACATTATAAAAATTGAGCAGATTATATTCAGGAATATTTATGTATTTTTATATGATCACAATTAATAAAAAAGAGGCCATCAACTTAAAAGAGAACAATAGAAAGTACATGTGAAGGTTAGGAAAGGGAAAAGAAGGGAGAAATTATGTAATATGATCTCAAAAAAGAAAAAGAAAAAATTGATTAAACAAATTATATTTTATTTTTACCATATTTTTGTTTGACTTGGTTTTAATATAAATTTTGTTTTTAAAAGAATTGTTTTCGTGAGACGATTTCCGTAGGCTGGAAGCCCTGATACTTCCTGCATATTAGCCCAAGGGGCATGTCCCACGAAAGCCTTCACTTACCAGGAAACTGAGACAGAGGGGAGGATATTCTATTGGGACTCTAGATGAGAGAAGCATGGGAGAATGGCAAAGTAGAAGGATCCAGAGGGTCCTAGAAACCTACAAGTAGAACATTATGATAGGCAGATTTGGGCTCAGGGGTCCCGCTCAAACTAAGGCACCAGCCAAGGACAATACAGGCGGTAAACCTTAAACCCCTACCCAGATCTAGCCAATGGACAGAACATTCTCCACAGTAGAGTGGAGAGTGGGATATTACTTTCTCACATACTCTGGTGCCTCACCTTTGACCATGTCCCCTGGAGGGGGAGACCTGGTGGCACTCAGAGGAAGGACAGCAGGTTACCAAGAAGAGACTTGATACCCTATGAGCATATACAGGGGGAGGTAATCCCCCTCAGGAACAGTCATAGGGGAGGGAAATAAGGGGAAAATGGGAGGGAGGGAAGAATGGGAGGATACAAGGGATGGGATAACCATTGAGATGTAACAAGAATAAATTAATACAGGAAAAAAAAAGAGAATTGAAATAAAATGTTGACACCTTTCATGCTTAAAAAAAAAAAGAATTGTTTAAATCACAATGTTGGCACTTTTTGAATGAATCAAATATGATTATGTTTAACATTTGATATTTAATATCAAATATGATTTTATATCATAAGCCTGATATAAAATATGACACATGTATGCTGGATGTTTAAGAAAGATTACTTAATCTAGCATGGGATGCCTTTTTGGGTTGGATATTATATGACTCCCATACTAACATATGAGTTGTTGGCTATTATGAATATGCTATCATAAAATACTGATAATATACAAAATAAAAGTTGGTGATAACTTAATTGACAATTGACATGCCACACCATTTGTGATTTTCTTGTAAGAAAAGAGTTAAGGTAGCTGAATCTTAATTTCCTAATTTGAAAAATATAAAGAACATAATCCTACAGTTGTCTAAGTCATGGGAGGCTTTTAAATTTTTTGCTATTTGATGATAAACAGAATTTCTTCCAGGCATATAAATTATTAAACAATTCATTACAACAAGAATAGATTTAGAGTACTATATTTTACCTATAAATGTGATGTACCTAAAATGCTATCTGTTCAGGATGTTATTGTAATATTGAAGGCAATTAAAAGTGGAGGTGGAGGGCGGGAAAGACAGAAGAAAGGCTTCTCCATCTAATTGAAATCGTATGCTTCTCCATTACATTGGACTACTCCTGTGCACAACTGTTGTGGGCAGTGGAGATTACCACCCACTTAAAAATTCAAGCTGAAACATAAAGCTGCTGTTCAGCACCACACCCAATAACATACCCCAAACAGATTTGTTTTATGAGTGGGCCTTTGTAGTTAACCAAAATTGTATTTAAATAATCTGCTTAGCATAATGTGAAAGCTCAGAATAATAAAGTAAAAACACACAATGCTCTAGTCATCACTATATTTGTAATATTCCCTACCAGATGACCATTTTCCCACAGTCTGGCTGTACTAGCCCTGAAAATAACTAATACCAAACTGAAGTTATACTTTATAATTTGGTAAAGGCTGATATATCATCTACAGTTATAAACGGGCATATTTCTACTTTAGCATTTGTTTTAATCATAAACACAATGCAAGAAATGAACTTTTGAACCATATGAGACTAAAGGTCTTGTTTCCATTTAAGAGATTTGGGTTTTCATATTCCTTCTCTTTGCCTCTTTTTTCTTTTCCCAACTCCTTCTCATATCCATTCCCCTCCTCACATTTTTCCTTTCAATATTTAGATGCTCAAGATAACTATGTGACTTTGTATATTGGTTAATTGTATGTAACATTGTATTCAATGTGTTTGAAACATTGACATAACAGAGGCTGCCTCTTCAGTATAACTAGAAAATCCTCTAGTTCACTGGCCATTTCTTCTGTATTAACTATCCATTCCTTTGTTCATCTATAAGAAAGTGAGATCAGAATATATTTCATGTTCATTCCTTTTGGAAATAGTCATAGGTTTCCTTGGTGAGAATAACTGCCCCAAAGCTAAGAGACTGTAAATAAAGTTGTGAATTACCTATTATGCAGCTAATTGCCCTATTAGAATGAATAAAATGTGAGACATAGATGCAATGATTGAAAACAGAAAAATGAAATCATTTTGAAATATCAAGAAAAAAAAAGAATAGAAGAAGGTTAAAAATTATTTTATGTAGCTGTGTGTGGTGACCAATCTTTAATCCCACACCCAGAATGTATAAAGAGGTAAAGTTTCATCAGTTTTAGGCTAATCTGATCTATATTGTGAGCTTCAGGCCTACCAGAGGCACACACAAAATCAATAAAAAACAAAACTACTAAACAAAAGCAAGCAAGCAAGAAAGAAAGAAAGAAAGACAGACAGGAAGGGATTTATAGGATTATACCCATTATCTCATAAATGTATATAAAACATCCATTACTAAAAGCAGTCTTTTTAATTGATATGCATTCTTTTCAAATAATAAGATAACAATTCCTGGAATGCTCATAATATTCTTTAAATTAATTTATTCACACATTAGAATTTGGTAGGAAAAAAAGCATACAAGGAATGTTCTGAGACAATAGAAGATTATTGTTCATTAGACACCTGAATAGAAGATGTACTTACTGTAGCAACCAGTGTAGCTGATGACCCAAGTCAAACAGTAACTGAAGTAATTTTTGAAAAAATAATCATGCTTCCTGTAGTAAAGCATTATACCATTTTTCCTTATCTTGTGCAATTAAGGGCTGATGATTAAAAACTACTTAACATTGCCATTTCTTCTCATATTTAACTTAGTTAACCTTAAAGAGCCATTATCATGAAAGAGTACTTTCTTATAAAATCTGGAAATTACTGCTTTGGAGTATAGAAGTCTGTCGTTGGTGGTGATTTATTTGTCTATCAGTCTGACTTATTGGTACAGTTTCTATTTCTATTTGTACTCATCTCAATTTTTGTCATTTTCATACTGTCTTCCAGGATCTCATTTTCCAAAAATGGCATCCTGGAGAAGTCTATGAAACAGACACAAACTTTCAATATAGGCAGTTTTGCATTTATTTTCATAAATACATTCTCATCATTGATACAAATTTTACAAATAAATTATTCTGTGCACACACTATATTAATTTACCTGATTATAAGGAACGGACATTTTGTAAAATTCATATAACTCCAAATATGCCAGTAAAAAAAGAGAAATTTAGGTGACAATGTACAATACGTGGAGAACTAAAATATGTACTAATGTCACTAGTTCCAAGCTAGTTTTAAGTTTCAAAAATTGTAATGCAAAGTCAAGTTTCTGTTTAATGCATTGATGTAACCCTACAACCAGCAGGGCTATTGGCAAAACTGCCACATAACAGTGGACTGAGAATAAATGTGAAGGTAATTTTGTCAACCTCTCTGTGAAACTGTTTCACTGTGAGTATTTGTTTTGTTTCAGAGCAGTTCATGAGTAGGAAATTAAATCAAGAAAATAATTCTATGATCATTAGTTGAAATACTGAAAAATTATTTGCTTGTTCTAGTCATTACTTTATTATTTGGAAAATACTATTGTTTACAGTTATTTCTCATCTGTTTCTTGGAAAAAAGACACAATAGATAATAATAAGATATATTTATCACGTGAAATGTATCCCATACATTGGTATAAAAATAAGTTGACTTGTTTAATAAAAAAATAAGGCTTTGAAACTAAGTACTAAGTACTTTCAAAGGTTAGGGGAAATGTGAGTCTTCAACTGTTGAATATCACTAAATTCAAGGCATCAAAATGACCATATTGAATTCTGATAGACGTTTTGTTAAAGGTACTTCACATTTATTTTAATTCAATAATTTAGTTATGTGTAGGAAAATTATTTAGAGATAAACTGAATTTAATAAATTTTTATAATACTATAGAGCTTTATTGTCCCCTTCAATAATGATTTCATTAATGGTTCCCTATGATAGAAGTTATAGTGTTTTTATCTACTTGAAATAGTAGCACAAATTGGAAAATAAAAATGGGCTCACATATTAATGAAACATTACTGACATTTAAAAGTCATGATTCATTAACTAAAGGTAAAGCATACTGGAATTGAAATTCAAAATCATGACTTCTTCCACAGAATAGTAAAGAAGGGTATACCAATATATTATAAATATTTCCATATCTAAGAAACATAAAAAGTACATTTTAATGATAATAATTAGTGCCAGAGAAAATTTTACATACTATACATGTCAATGTCATTTCATTTATTGATTGAACAACTAATATGGATGCCAAACTTGGGCTATATTTTCATAAAGAACTAGCGTAGGCCAGGAGAGGCACGGTCTGCCCTGGGCCAGCTGCTCCCGATCCTACCCAGTGTGTTCTACTCTCCGTCTCCTGTATGTACTCTACTTCCCAGGCCATACATCTATGTGCAGTCCTGGAGACAGGCAATCATCAGGAAACAACAATCCCAGAGACCAGCACACTTCAGGGAAGACCACCAATGATCAGGAAGCAGCAGAGGCAGACAATCATCAGCCTCCAACAGCTTCCCACCTGCCCCAATTCCTGGACCTTATCTCCACCTGCAATACCAGAGACCAACTTCCACCAGAGACTACCAGTTCTATGTTTAGCTCCAGAGGCCTGCTAAAACCCAGGAAAAACCAAGGACTGCTACTACCCAGGAACATCAGCTCTGCCTATAATCCTTCAGGCCTACTATCATCAGGCACCTACAGACTTACTAACACTACGGTCAAACACATGGCTAGAGGTCAGTGTAAGAACGCAAGCAACAAAACCCAGGGCCACATGGCACCTCCAGACCCCAGCTATCCTACTTAAGCAAGCCCTGGATACACTAACGCAACTGAAACACAAGAAAATGGTCTCCAATCTGATGTTATGAAAACCACAGAGGCACTGAAAGAGGAAACTAACTCCCTCAACAAAGCTCTGCTCCTCTCCCTCAAGGTGATCACTTTCCCCAAGAGGAGTAGCCTTGCCAGGCTGCAGAGGAAAGGTATACCAGCAGTACAGATGATAATTAATAGGCTGAGGTCAGTTGTTAGAAGAGGAGGGCTACCCTTTCTAAGGACTAGGGGAGGGAGGGAGGTGATATGAGAACAGGAGGGTAGGGTCAAGAGGAGACAAGGGAGCGGGCTATAATACAGATGTAAAGTGAACAAGTTAAAATGTAAACTGTGAAAAAGAAATACAAGAAAATTCAGTCAACAGATAAAGGAATAGAATAAATCCATTAAAGAAATATAGAAAATGCAATCAAATGGGAGAAAGAAATGAATACATTTGTTCAAGATCTAAAAATGAAAATAGAAGCAGTAAAGAAAATACAATATGAGGCAATCTGGAGATAGAAAACCTAGGGAGGAGAACAGGAACTAAAAACACAAGCAATGTTCAGAGGTGGCAGAAGTGGAGACAGAGGTGGCTTCCGAGGTGGCCATGGCATGGACTGATGGAGGAGGACGAGGTGCTCCTAAGTGGCCTCCTGGACCTTTGATGGAACAGATGGGAGAAAGAAGAGGCAAATGTGGAGGACCTGGGAGAAATGGATAAAGGCAAATTCCATCACGAAAGCAGAGACGGACCTTATTAGAGACCTCCAGAGCTGCATTGATGACTAAACGTATTAAAACAGAAACTGTTTTAAATTTACAATTCCATATTTATAATTTTCATAACAACATTATGAATTTTTCTTGTCTGTACTTTGTTTTCACCATTTGTGAAGAAATATTAAAATAAGTGAAATGATAATGTGCTGAGTTGTAGTTTATTTTTTCCTTTTAAAGATGGTTGTTTTCAGGTGTAACAGTTAGAACACCTTATGAGCATGATCAACATCATTGTGAAGAACCAAGAGGACCTCTAACTGTAACAATGTTCATGTTTGTGATCTTTTAAAATAAAATTTCAAATATTTATAAACTGAAAAAAACCCTACATATGAATTAAGAAAGATATGTGCTAATCCCACTACATGGGAATAGCTTAGATACTGGCTGAGACATGAATGTCTATGCATAGACAATGCTTCTTGTTGGCTACAGAATCCCTGTGATTTATTATTAGATGACATTCTTCATATGACATGATGAAAGATTTACAGGTGCCTTTTTGTCTGCTTAAACAAAGAGCAGAGATCTAGCCTTAATTGTTATGTGCATCATGCATACCTTATACATTTATAATTTTAGGACTATATAATGCTTGTGACAAATTATATGTTTTCAGACCAAAGGAAATGGACACCGACGCTTGATCAGACCTGACAGGATTCATTCCTCTCAGAATTCTGGACACTGACATCCTGCATCCTTCATGTTCCAGTTCCAAGTGCTTCAGCTGCTGTTCCTCATCAGAAAAGGACACCTCCCAGGACAGCTTCGAAGAAATTTCCAATTCCAATTGGTCCAGCATTTCAGACTGTCCTACACAGGATTCTAATTAAGCCTGCAATTGCTCAAAATTTAGAAACTAGACCACAAATCTTATTACTATCTTGTTAACCACTTCCCAATTTTATGTGAGCCACCTACAAAAGTATTATTAATTCCAAATCAGCCCGAAAAAAATCTTAAGAGAACGACGCCCCATTTCCCTTAGGAGGATTGGATAGGCTTTTGGTTTCTTTCTTGGGCGATAGATGTTTATTTTCATTGGGAGTTGGTCATAGGTTATTATTGGTCTTATTTAAAGAGAAAGGAAGATTGAACTCAGGGATGTCTCTTTTTTCCTTTATCTTTCATTCTTAGGTTTGGAGATAGGGGTTGAAAAGAAGCAAGGGAAATATGTAAATATATCAGGATGATAAGACAAAAAGTAGATTAATGAATCTACTCCTCAACTTAATGCCTTATTGTTACTCACAGGGGTATTTTTAATCCACTGGTATAGAATTTTTTTTTACATAGACACAAAATAAGTTTAATTTTAGATACAGAGGCATAGAATTCAAATTTAAGATTATTCTTCACACACATTATATATATATTTCTACTCTAATATGTGATATTCTACCCATACTACTTGTATGTAATACAAGATGTACTTCTAATAATTTGGAAGTGCTATTTTAGGCTGTCTAGGATAATTAAACTATACAAGTTAATTGTTACTTGATCAAATAATAGTCATGTCTATTTTTAACCCCAAGAATATGCATCCTAGGTATAATAGACATAATTCTATAGAAAGATAAGGTAAAATAGTTACATAGGTCTTAAAAATATTAGAGACATACAGAATATGGCACTTAAAGATATTTTTATTATTTTAAAGATTCATTGACGATGAGACAGGTTAACTCCTGGCAAAACTCGGCCTACCGCAAAGAAGATGACGAGTATCAAAGAGCCTCTTTAGGGAGATGGCCTCAAATGTGGCAAACAAACCACTGGGCAGATTGTCCTCATTTCTGGCACAGACAGAAATCTGCTGAAAAACAGACAAACTCGGATGCAGGCAGAGTTGACAGCCAAATCTGCCAAGACAAGGTAAGAAAGTCCTAAGTAGTTCCTACCTCACAAATATGTCTGTCATATATATGGGCCAGTAGGCTCAAGAAAATGCTCCCACGTTATAAAGAATTTTGGGTGACTGTTCAGACAGCAAACCATTTCTGTTGGCTTCTCATTTGGGAAGCTGCTAACCTATACTCTCAGCATACTCAGGTAACTAATTTTATTCCTTTTCAAGTCTCTTATCGGATTGAAGACCAGATAGTTTAGTTTTACAGTTAAGCTTGTTGTTTAGGGGTTAAGATGTTCTTAGATCTAGATAGATGTTTTAAGTTGATAATGATGAGATACGATAGATATTGATTTAGATCCAGAATTTTAGACACACCAATGTAGGAGAGGTATTTTCTTCAAGGCTGCCAAATACAAATAGTCAAAACACTAAGAATGTAACAATTATATAATTCTTGGGGTTTTTTTTGTGGTTCTTCTTGCTGTAGGTAGCTTATTGTATATATGTGTAATAATATAAATGTTTATGTAAAAAAATAAAATTATATTTAATAAAAATATCAAAGCTAAAAATAAGAGCTCTGGCACCCATGTCAATCTTTGTACATGCTTATGAAAGATTTACATATTAAATAAAGGTAATATTTATCCTTAAGATTGTATATTTTTACATTTCTTCTACTTTCATAGATATTCTGACATAAGTTCTGATCTTTAATTCAATTTTTATTATTTCCATGATAAAGTTTATATATCTTTAATGCAAATCACAAGCTATGTTGGAGTAAAACATTATAGGAATTATATAGTCCTGGAAAAAGAAAAGCAAGATGGACACACAGAGAAGAAAGAATAACTCCATCTTTATAAACAGAAGAGTTTAAAAGAACGTTTTTAAGGCCTCCAACCACTTGGCAAGCATCACACAAGTCTCCTCCAACTTGTAAGGCTGGAGCTGGTCCAAGTCTCTGGTAGTCAGAGCACATCTGAGCATGTTGTTCATCTGGCACCTGACAGACAGCTTTGGCTATGTTTGCAGCATTTTCTATTGATTCTTTATAGCAATGTTTTCCTTCAATTGGAAATAGGATTTTTTCCTCACATAATTTATACTGAATTTAGTTTCCCTTATCTCTGCTCCTCCCAGTTTCTCCCCATCTCCCCTCTAAACCAGAACCATCCAGTTTCTGTCTCTCATTAGAAGCAAACAGGTTTGTAAGGGATAGCAATAAAATAAAATACTATATAATAAGATAAGAAACAAAGACTGGCACATCAACATTGCCATAGGACAAAATAAAAACAAAACAAATAAAAAACATGAGAAAAAGATCCCAAGAGAAGGCATAAGAAGCAGCGATTCACTCATTCTCACACATTCAGAAACCGCATGTAAGCAGTAAACTGGAAGCCCTAATATATATGGAAAAGAGCTATAGTGTAAAAATAGAGAAGTAAATACATAAGTAAATTAAAGCAAAAATAAAAAATAGTAAGAAAATGTTCTTAAAAGAACAAAAGCTCTGACACACCATTAGGAGATAAAGGAATATCCAAAGACGTTTATGAGTTCATTTCCTGTTGGCCACCTCCTGCTGTGGATGAGGTCTGCACTTAAGCACAGTTAGATTCCCCAGTAAGTTATCACTTGCAAGAGGCTACCAATTGGAGATTGTTTCAGAGTTGGGGAGGCACTCATGTATCTACTTCTCTTTTCAGCTATCAGCCCCTATCTGGTGAAGAACAATGCAGGGTCTATGCTTCAGTCTCTGTGAGTTCGTACGTACACCGATCTTATTGAGTTTGGGATTCCTTGATGTCCTTTGTCCCCTCTGGCTTTCATACTCTTTCTACCTCATCTTCCACAGGATTCTCTGAACTCCAAAGGGAGGGATTTGATAGATATATCCATTTTAGAGACAATTGTTCCAAGGTCTTGCATTCTCTGCATATTACCTCGCTCACTTCCATCTGTTGTAGGAGGAAGAGTCTCTGATGATGGCTGAATAAGACACTGATCCTTGAGAACAGCAGAATTACATTAGGAGTCATTTTATTGTTACACTTTGTGATTGGTTGATTGTTTCAGAACAGTGATATTCGGTTTTACTGTGCTACTACGATGTCTAAGTCTCAGGTTCTTGGTCTCAAAGCGGTGTTGTATATGGGTTCCATCTCATGGAGTGATCCTTAAGTCATATCAGCTATTGGTTGGTTGTTCCCTCAAACTTTACTTCACCATTGCAGTAGCATATTACGCAGGCAGGTAGATCAAAGAGTTCATGGCTGGGTTCCTATTGATGTTCCTCTCTTGGTAGCATCCAGTCTACATTCCTGATCCAAACCTGCTAGCTCTTAGAGTTGAAGGCTCTCTGTACCCAGCAACTAGACTTTTCTATGTTCAATGAGTTGTGTAGGTGTTGTCAGTATATTGAAGTGTCTCTCAGCCATTTTCACTTTTTCTTTTGAGAATTATCTGTTAAGTCTGTAACCTATTTTAAATTGGTTCATTTGTTTTCCTAATATATAGTTTTCTGAGTTATTTTTATATTTTGTATATACAGCACTATCAGATGTGTGATACATGGTTAAATATTTTCTCATTCTATAATGCCACTTTGCCCAAATAACCATGTCCTTTGCCTTGAAGAAGATTTTTAGTTTAATGAGGTCCCATTTATTAGTTGTTAATCTTGGTATGTTTTCTATGATGTTCTTTTTTTTTTAAGTGTTTTCTTGTCCCAGTGAGTTCAGTTATATCCCTATATTCTCTTGTCAGGCTCAGTGTATTACATTCTATGCTGAGGTATTAGATCCACTTGGGGTTGAGTTTTGGGTGGGATACTAAGTCTGGATTTCCTCGATTCTTTTACATCTAGTTTCACCAACACCATTTGTTAAACATGCTAGTTTCTTTTTTCATTATGTTTCTGGTTTATTTACCAAAATTCAGCTGTCCATAGGTGTGTGGATTGCAGTCTGTGTTTCAGTTTAATTCTATTGATAGAGGTAACTGTTTTGTTCCAACGCTATGCTATTTTGTTTTACTACTGTTGCTCTGTAGTACAACATAAAATCTAAGATGGTGATACTTCCATCAGTTTCTTCATTATTCAGGATTATTTTAGCTGTCCTGTTTTTGTTTGTTTCTTTGTTTGTTTTTGTTTTAGGGTATGTGTATGAGTTTGTGTATATGAGTGTGTATGTGTGTGTTTTATATGGATATGAAAATTGTTTTGTCAAGATTTGTGAAGTACTTTTCTGGAATTTTGATGAGGACCCATTGAATCTGTAGACTGCTTTTGGTAGAAAGGCCATTTTGATTATATTTATCCCACTGATCCAATAGAGTTGGAGAGCTTGTCTTATTCAGACACCTTCCTCAATTTCTATTATTTTTAAATTATTTATTCACTTTACACCCAAAATGCTGCCCCCTCCTTCTTCTCCTCCTGGTCCCACTCTCCCTATTTTTGCTAACCCCCCTTTCCTATTCCTAAGAAAAAGGAAACTCCCCTACCAACCTACTCCAACACATGAAGTCACATCATGACTGACCACATACTCTTCCTCTGTGGCCTGGAGTGGCACTCCCAAAAGGAGGAAGTGATTAAATAGCAGGAAACAGTACCCCTGTCAGAGACAGTTCCCACTCCCCCTACTAGGGTATCCACATGAAGCCAGAGCTGCCCATGGGCTACATCTGTGTAGGGGGCCAAGGTCCACTCAGAGGACAGCTATGCCAGGCTCATATCTTTAAGCATAGCAAAATATCACTAATAGTGTCAGGAGTTGACTCTCTCCCATGAGTGATGCTGTATTTAATGCTTTGATTTTTATGTACCTAGAAAATTTTGCTGGTACTGTCTAATTAGTGTTCTGTATGCTTCTTCTAGATTGATAAGCCCCTCCCTTTTTCATTTAGGATAATTTTCTTCTACAATTGTGTTGAAAATATTTTCTGGGCCTTTGAGCTAATATTCTTTTTTTTTTTTAATTTATTCATATTACATATCGATTGTTAGCCCTTCCCCTGTTTCCTCCCAATCTTCCCTCCCTCCCACTTCCCCCTTCTCCCCTCCCCTATGTCTGTGATTGAGGGAGACCTCCTCCCCCTATATATGCTCTTAGAATATCGAGTCTCTTCTTGGTAACTTGCTATCCTTCCTCTGAGTGCCACCAGGCCTCCCCATCCAGGGGATGTGGTCCGAAAAGGGGCACCAGAGTTCATGTGAGAGTCAGATCTCACTCTCCACTCAACAGTGGAGAATATCATGTTCGTCGGCTAGGTCTTGGTAGGGGTTCGAAGTTTACTGCCTATATTCTCCTTGGCTGGTGCCTTAGTTTGAAGAGGACCTCAAGACCCAGATCTGCCTGTCATAAAGTTCTTCTTGTAGGTTTCCAGGACACTGTGGGTCCTATTATTTCCTCATTCTTCCATACTACTCTCGCCTAAAGTCTCAATAGGATGTCCTCTCCTCTGACCCACTTTCTTGGTAACTAAAGTTTTTCATGGGACGCATCCCTTGGACTAGTGTTTTGATATAAGTGAGTATATACCGTTTGTCTCTTTTTGCTTCTGTATGAACTCACTCATTATGATAATTTCTAGATCAATCCATTTGTCCATAAATTTTGGGAATTCCTTGTTTTTAATAGCTGAGTAGTATTCCGTAGTGTAAATGTACCACAGTTTCTTAGTCCATTCTTCTACTAAGGGACACTTAGGTTGTTTCCATGTTCTGGCATAGTGTAAAACAGCTATGAACATGGTTGAGCATATGTCCCTGTTGTGTGGTAGGGCATTTTCTGGGTATATTCCAAGGAGTGGAATAGCTGGGTCTTGAGGAAGCCCTATTCCCATTTTCTGAGAAAGTGCTAGATATGAGCTAATATTCTTATACTTCCTTATTCCTTTTGTTCGTAGGTTGAGTCTTTTCAATGTGTCTCAGATTTCCTGGCTGTTTTCTACCTGTATTATTTTTGGATTTAACATTTTCTTTGATTGACATTTTTATTTCTCCTACTATGTCTTCAACCCCCAAGATTCTTTCTTCTATCTTTTGTATTATGTTAGTGTAACTTGCTTCTGGAGTACCTATTTGAGTTCCTCAATTTTTCACTTCCAAATTTCCCTTAGTTTGGGTTTTCTTTCTTGATTCTACTTCTGCTTTCAGGTCTTGAACTGTTTCATTCATTTCCTTCCAGAAG
Source organism: Acomys minous (assembly GCF_964271855.1). NCBI lineage: Eukaryota > Metazoa > Chordata > Mammalia > Rodentia > Muridae > Acomys > Acomys minous. The sequence continues at coordinate 75,592,915 of NC_140489.1, forward strand.
TTGTTTGTGTTTTTTACAGATTTCTTCATTTTCTCTTTAAAAATTTTATATCCGAAAAGGTATTTAAAGATCATTGTCTTGTATTTCAGCTATGTTTCAATTTCCAAAGCCTATTATGCTAGGATTTCTTAGCTCTAGTGGAGCTAACTCATAGGCTGTTATTGATTCTGTTTTTATGCTGCCATCTAGGCATCTGGATTTGAGAAATATATATATTACATATTACATATATATATATATGTAATCAGATGCTAATATCTGTTTTTTTCTTTGTTGGGGGTATATTTTGTATTTTGTTGCATTCTCTGGTTCTTGTTTGATGTCTTTTGCCTGGTAAGAAATTTTTTCTAGGATCCTAAAAGATTGTAAATCGTTGGAGGTTCTGAATAAAATTTGTTTCTAGACTTTGATAACAACACAGTACAGCTAAATTATTTAAAAATATTTTTCAGTCTCAAAATGTAAATCAAGAAGTATGTGAAGCTATGAAACTGGACATTTTTCTCTCTTTATGACTTGCCTCCTTGAACTCTTAATCTTATTTCTTCTGCAGTTTCTCTTGTTGTTGTTGACACCTAGGAATAATGACAAACCTGCTCCTTTCTTCTTATTTATAAAATATTTTAATTCTGTATCTTCATATTTTATGACTCCTTTCATATTGTATTTTAATGTACAAAATATTTTTTTCATAATACAAACGATGAATATTTTGTTTTTTATTTTGTTTGATGCCAACAAATGGAGAATTGTAGGTTTTTAAAGATACTATATACTATATATAGTTAGGGATTTGTTAGGTTAAGTAAAAACAACAAATGATGAGATTCTCTTTTTTTGACAAAACACTTAGAGACCAAAGTACTATAAACTAACTCAGAAACTGATTATATGCACTGTTTGTGCTGTGAATAAGGTGATTAAAAAGAGATAACAATGTGACATAAACTTTAATCTTCACTATTAACACATTTATTGTGAATTAAAATGAAGCATAGATCTTTTAGAAATGTGGAGAGTGAGAATAATTATTCAGTTAAAGTGTATCATTTTAGGGAAGAGAGTGAAATATTTGTCAGAATTCTTAAGAGTATTCTAACATTGTTTTTGGAGATTTCAACTGTGGAAACTGGAGTTAATAAAAATATAAAGATGTAGCTTAAGAATACAACAAGGCTACTGCTTTGGGGAGTTTATTTTGGTACTATTAAGTTTGTTTTCTCTGTGAAGCTTTTCCAAGTCTCTTTAATTATCCCCTCTCTTTTACCAAACATTATGAACTCTAAAATGAAGTCCCACCTAACTGGTTAGTGTATTGCTACCGTATAGTCTTCCTTCATGGTCTTTATCTTACTCTGTCAGCTCAGATAGTCCATATAAATTGCTATGAGGTTTAACTTGTGAAAACATAAAAGCATACAGGAACTGACTCAAGAAGTTGAAGTAGATGGTGATGAGCAGGTCAATGGGAGGAAAACAGAGACATACATGAGTGAAGAAGACCCCAGTCAGGATGTGCTCTTCCTTTTCATGGTCTTATTATACATCCTTCCCCCTTGTATTAACTTAATTAACAGTCCTTAATTAACTGAGATGGCAGCCTTAGGTCACTACCCCTGTCTTCCTAAAATGCTAGATTTTGAACATATCTAGTTACTTGATACTAATTCTCTTTTCCCAAATAGTGGCTTGTAGCTTGAGCTGCAGTCTAAGAACAGGAGTAGGAGATACTAACACAGTTGTACATCTGATAGTATGTATTTAAAAGCTTAAATATCAATCAATATATAAAAAGATTACTGTTAACATATATATATATATATATACGTTAGTGATAATTAAATAAATTTGCCTTCAAGACTCATATATAAACAAAATGTTCATTATTATGCATGAAATTTTTTTCAAAATTATATAAAGACATTTAATAAATAAAGTCTAGTGAATAAACTGTTTTTCCCCAGAATTTAAGATATTTTTAGTATATATGATTGTACAAACACCAACTTTACCCTCTCATTTGTCACAGGGACCATTTTGCACTACACCTAAAAAGACTCCAGTTAAACTAATATCAAAGATGGAATTGTTGCCCAAGACACACTTTTTTTATCCTACCAACCTCATTTCATAGGCTCTAGGGCTTATTTGAAACAATTTGAAGAGATAGGGAACATTAGGAGGATGACAGAGAATATGACTTATCTCTCTTGTGTAACAAATGCACTTTCTAGCATGTTGGTATATATAGTAACTTCTCCTTCACATCGCCCATGGTGGAGACCCTGGGCCTCTTGCTGCCCCATCTATATATTCTTATTCTCTGTCTATGTTATCATCGAATAAAATCAGAAATCTTTTTGTTGATTCTTGTAATTTTTTAGATAATACCTAAAGATCTTCTTCCAAAGTAAATAATAAAATTTGTACTAATGAGCATAATGACAGAAAGAAAAGAACACATGATCACATTCCATGGTTGAATTATAACTATGGCAGACACTTTATAAGTTCTGTAGAAATCCCACTCTACCACACATCAATAAGTAGGAATTCTCACCAATTATTTTGAGAATTAACAAACTAGTAAACAGGAAAAAGAACTAACTTACCACAGAAAAAGGTAACATATCCACAGATTCAGTTAAGCTAAGACTTGTCATCAGGCTTGAAAGAAGTCTAATATAGTCTTTTATTGTTCTGTCTCCCATTTTTATATTGACATAGAATTCCTAAAATCTACACCACAACTGGTCTTTCTTCTCTATTGTTACTTTAAATGGAACTTGAATATCTCACAATTCTTACAGACTACATTCTGTCATGTGATCTATATATCATTGGAGTCATGGTAATCTTCTTTTGGCTCATTGCCCAGATAGGTAGTGTCTACACACATACACAATCAGAAGATACTCAATATATATTTGTTGAACTAATCAATACAGGATTGAGGATAATCTATGGCTGCTTGTATTTCTACATTCTATTAAAAATAGCTGGGGTAAGAAACCCTGAGAATTATACTAGCAAAGACCAACAATACTGACAAAGGACTATAAAGAATATACAGCCGTGAAAATAAAAATATTCACAATACTTGTAAAGAGCAAGTGTGCATAAATCATTGGTGGTCTACACTTTACCACTGTAGTTATTGGCATTACACAACATAGTTTCAAATTGCCTTTTTTTCCTCAAGTCAAATCTTTTAACAGGAATGGTGCTGTAACCATACAGTCTGGTAAGTTTCTAGAATCTAATGATTCATGAATGCAGCCCAACTCTGCATTTGCAAGAAAAGTTTCACCTCCTTCTTGACTTAAAATAGAGTAAGTCATAGACAAGTTAATGATATATTTGGTCATAAAATAAAGAATAAAACAACTCAGGAGAAGAGACTATAACTAGCTTACTCCTCCTCAGGAACCTTTATTGTGTAAGAATATCAAACATTTTCAAATGGTTATGAAAGCATTTACCTTAAGTATATGTCCTTATAGCTATTGTTACATATAAAATATAATCATAGGTGCTTTAAAAAGGGTTACAGGGTAGTAAGTTGACAACAGTGAAGAAAATTTGTGTAAAGAACAAATTATAGATATTAAACTAACAGAGAGTAGTATAGGGAATGCTAAATGCTATGTTGAACGAAAGCATTTTAGTCCACCCTTGGAAACACAATGCTTTATGTAAGGTAAGTCAGCAAGTTATGAAAACATAGTTTAAATAAATATTTGAGCCAAATTATTAAGTGCTGCCCTCAGAGTTCAACAGATTAAGGGTGACATGGGCCAGCAGATTGTTTGTGCTTTAAGACAGGTTTCTGATAGAGAGGTGTCAGCAGGTACAGAAGAAAAAGGCTGATGTTGGGAAGTCTTGAACAAGCTTTTTTCTTTAAAGCAATCATATTAAGAATTACATTGCCTTACATCCAATTTTCAGGGAAGAAATAGAGTGATCATAATGTATCACACAGTAGGATGGAATCAGCAAGAAGCTGATCAAACAGTGTTATTAAGGGAACACAGGTTATCTCAAAGCACACAATAGCCTTGGGACTGATGACTTCATTCTCTTCAGGGAGCGGGGCGTGGGGAGTTAACAAGCTCTGAAGAATCAAAGTGTTTAGTCCTTCAGGGCCCAGGCCTAAGGCACAGACTGGTCTAGGCAAGTCCACCTCTGAGCAAACACACAAAGCTAGGTTCCTTTCCTCAGGGCCTCTGAGAAAGCCTTGGGTCATTCCAGCTCTCAAGTAAAAGGTATGTTTTCAACTATTTTCAACTTATTTAATAGCTGATAACATATAAGAGAAAGAAGAAACTATATCATAAAAATAAAAATGGATACATTTTTGAGTTACTGAACGTGAAAAAATGAAATTTAGAAGGAAAAAGAACAGTTTTACCTTGACAGTGAAAAATAAAGGAGACAGAGATAAAGTAGCAAAGGGTAATGAGGAAGATTTACTGGTACAGGCCTCTGTAGTATTTGGTTGAGCCATGGGAAATTACATGGCATTTGAATGCAGAGACACCCAATATATAAATACAGAAACGCTCATAAGAGAACATTAAAGGCAACAAGGGAAAGTCTGAGCATATTGTTACAAGTAAGATTGTAGTAGCCTAACTTCGTAAGAGCCAACATGGTTAAGGGTCTTTGTGAGCAAAATTAGAGCCATAATGATGCCTCTGTAAGAGAGAAGTGGGAAATATCGAAAGAAAAGAAGAGTGCTGCATGTGCTGTAGAGAAAGGTAGGACTGGAATCGAGTTGTAAGGGCAGGGGAGAGGGCTGAGGTAGGCTGAGGTTGAAGATGGAACATGTCATGGCACATTGGGGTCAGCAGCACGGTACTGTGCAGCAGCCTAGAGCTTGCACAGATGCAAACTTCACCACCATCACCATCCGCCACCTGCCTCAAGGCCTGAGGACAGCCTTGCCTCTGGGCAATGACAGAGGCCCACAGAGATGAGGAAGAATTCACTTCTAGGACTGGAGTTCCTCAAAGGACCACCATGGGACCATGAGGTGGGACCATAAAATGTCTCTGAGAAACATGTATAGGTCGGTGGTCATGATGCAGCTGAGGACTGGGTTGATGTCCATGGCCAGTGTTGTCATTAAGGGATAGGCAGATGTCCATGGTCTATAGAACAACCTGAGGCCATGCTGATGTCAGTGGGCAGTACAGCTGTAGGGAACCATGTTGATGTGAGTGGCTTGCACTACCACCTTAGACCATGATGATTTCTGGGGTCTGGAGCCAGAAGTTGTGTTTGTCATCTGTGCTGTCCCCAGATATCATGTAGAGATGCATGATCCATGTCCCTAATGAATGTGAAGAGCAAAAAAGCTACATTGCTAGAGATATGGATTGTAGATGCATAGCTGAGAGGAAGGGAGATAGAAGGCTTCTCTGACACACCCCAAACCTCCCCAGAGAAAACTAACAGCATAAACAGGAAGCCACTGAAGAGAACTGTTAAAAGGTGTGGTAAGATTGCTGAAGTTAGCTGTCCCCAACTGATGGCTTCCAGCAGGCGTGGGAAAAAGGAAGGACTGAGTGGTATTGAAAGGGCAGGCCACTGAGAGTTTGACCACATTACAGTGAATATAGAGACAACACATATTGGACTTGATTTTTCTTATTTCTTTTTGATGTTGTTGTTTTTGTTTTGTTGGAGGCAAGGAGGTCATTTGGGGGACATGGAAGGACTGAGAAGTGATTGTTATCAGAGATTATGATGTGAAATTCCCACAGAATCAATAAAAATATTATGTTGAAAAATTGTTATAGTACAATATCTAAGAGAAAAATCAAAGAAATTGCTTACAAAAGAAAGAAAAGATTTATTTTTGATTTTTTTCTGGTTAATATCAGTGGTGTGTAACACTCATACTATATTTAAATATGAATAGTCCAGAGAGTTACCTCATCAGTTCAGTGGAGAAGCTGTTTTTCTACCATGAAATGGCATGAGAAATAGCAAAACTGGAGGAAATTAGAAAATCATAAAGGTGTGGATGACATTCTGTTACATGACTTGCCCACCCCAAAAGAAAAGAAAGAAAGAAAGAAAAAGAAAAAGAAAAGCAGAAATTATGAGACTGAAGTCTGAAGCCAAGCAGCAGCAGACACTCTTCTTTGGTGAGGAAAATTTTCCATGGGTCTATTTCTAGATAGGCTACATTTTAGGTATCATCATTCTATTGTTACCAGTCAAATGTAGGAGTTGGTGGAACTACACACACACACACACACACACACACACACACACACACACGCATGTACATGCACATGCACACATGTACTCACACACACACACACACACATACACACATGCACATGCACACATGTACTCACACACAGAAAAACACACACACAGGATTTCCCACAAGAAAACATAGAAGAATGATTTCTTATGTCTCAGAAACAATGTTAAAAATTTCCCCATATTTATATTGCTTCAGTGAATCAATCTGTTCAGCTGAAACTGTCATTGATAGTAATCTGAAAGCATATGTTGACTGTAAATAATGTCAAGTGCTTTTAATTCCTGAACACCATGAGAAAAATCAGACAAGTAGTTCTCAAAATGTTCTTTACAATTAATAATATGAATTACCATTTATGAATTACTCTGTACAGAGGACTTCATGAGCAAATGTATAGAAATGCTAAGAATTGATTTCAGGACTGCTTAGCCACAAAGCATAGGGCCCATGAAACCTTTAGGGACTCCAAGAAGTGTTGTAACTCAGTACCTTTGTAAAAACAAATAAATATCACAATACTCAACATATAAGGCCTAGATTGCACAGAGCTTTTTAATACCATGGTTAACCATAATTTTAACATTTCTATTGAGAAATGATCACAGGGACATAAAACTATATAGGACCATGAAAGTCAGAATGTGAGTAATCCTTTCCAGTTACTTCTGATATCAAAAGGAGGGAAGGAATACTAGAGAATAGAATATAGACAGAATTCTTGGCTTTAAGTATGTTCACTTAAAGATAGCTTACATAAACATGGAATGAGATTTGGTAAAACTCATTGGAGCTACAGGTTTTCGGTTTCATCTATGACTTCATCTTGTAGTAATTATTAAAATATGAACCCAAGTTAATTGATCAAACCAAATAATACTATTTTACTTATGAGTCTTTTGCTATTTTAAATAATATTGTCTGTATAATAAACTTTGAAAAGCAATGGTTCATCTTGAGGTAAATGTGATTTTAATTTACAAGCTTATTCATCTAAAATAAAAAAGCTACATAGCAAACCTCTTTGAAAGCCAGGATAGGTATAGAATTCTATGGGATATGAATGTTCAGTAATAAAGTAGGTATGGAGAGAAAGGGGACAGCATATTTTTTGCCAGGTTTCCTTGATTCATGGTGTATTATTTTGTTCCAACTCGAGGACTCAATAAACAGAAACTTTGGAATGAAAAGGAGATGGGAAATGTAAAAGTTATTTAAAAATTAAAAACTCTGGATTTGTCACTAAAATATGTAAATGAAAGTGAGCAGTACAGCATGCTCTACTTAGTGTGTGCTGCAGATCAAGCACTTTTCCCTTGTACATTGGCTGCTTCCAACAGGAAGTCCATCTCTACTTTCCCACTATTAAGTATGCACCATGAAATAAACTTTTGTTGTACTGTTTCTCCACTCATTGTGCACCAGCCGTGAAGAGTCTGGAGTTTAAGAGTCAACAGGTCCCCAATAATTCCTTCCTCACCAATATGTCTGTCAGATATATTGGGCCAGAAGGCTGAAGATTATGCTTCAATGTTATAGAGAGTTTTGGGTGACTGTTCAGGCAGCAAACTGTTTCTGTCATATTCTCATTTGGGAAGCTGCTAACCAGCACTCACTGTATACTCAAGTAATTAATTTTATTCCTTCTCAAGTCTCTGATGGGGTTGAAGACCAGATAGTTTAGTTTTACAATTAAGCTTAGTTGTTTAGGTGTTAATATGTTTTTAGGTTTACATAGATGTCTTAAATTGGTAATGGTGAGATATGATAGATATTGATTTACGTTCAGAATTTTAGAGTCACCAAGATAGGAAAGATGTTTGCTTCAAGGCTGCCAAATACAAATAGCTAAGACACTATGAATGTAACAGTAATATAATTGCTTATTGTTTTGCAGTTCTTATTTCTGTAGGTAGTTTAGTGTGTGTGTGTGTGTGTGTGTGTGTGTGTGTGTGTGTGTGTAAATGATAATCTAAATAGACATGTAAAAAGTAAAATAAATATTTAAAAAAGAGTATGCTCTTAGACTATATGACACATGACCAATCAGCTAGGGCTGATCTTCAGAAAGAAGGTTGGATATATAATGTTTGTAGTTGCCATTCTCATCTTAAAATATATAAATTATCCATATAAATTAACCCTTCTTCCCAATAAAGTTGGTTGCATTGGTGTCAAAGAGAAAATTCTGAATGATCTCAAAAGATGAAAGCCCTCTAGGATGAGCAGTCAAGAAGCATTAGATACTAGCCACTCAGGAAGTGCAGCTCAAATGCAGTTACCAAAACAATCATTTCTAATAAATGTTGCTAAAGATGGCAACATAGATGCAGAGAGAAATGCACATACATAGTATTTCAAAATGCTTTTTTTAAGAACAAAAAATTATAGAAATACACATTTTAGCTAAATATAAGGATACATGTCCTAAAGTTTATCTAAATACCTTTTTTCCCCAGTATCGTGTGTCTGCTTTTTGTGTTTTAAAAGCATTAGATAGAAAAGGACATCATCTTCTAAAAGCTTAACTTAAGATAGCTAGAGAGAATAATCTCTAAGTTTGCGTTTTTGGCATTAACCAAGGAAAACAGCAGAAGAAGTAGTGGTGAACATCTGTGGTGGTTTCTCTTCTCTGAACAGGAAAAGGTCATGTCCCACCCAGTGAGAAGATGTGACCTACTGAAAAATGTAAGTGATCTTGCTTGACCTGTGACGCGAGCATGAAGGTGACCTCTGCTGCTGACCCGCAGTGTATGTTTCTAGTTAGAAGAAGTGAGAGAGCTGTTCTCTGTCATGAAAGAATGTGAGAGACAGGATGGTGCTGAAAAGCAGAGTGAAGAGAGTACAGCAGTAGAGAGTTCATGGAAAGCTGTGGAAAATGGAATGCTGAATTGGCAATGCTCTGATTATATTAGATAGAAAAGGAATACAAGTGTCTGAGAAGATATTTCCATGAACACGAACGCACACAGAGGTCTGCAACCTGTTAGGGTCATTACTGTTCTGCTAATCTATGTATAGCTATATTTATGTATATTTATGTATAGCTCATTCATTTGATTGAGAACTGGACATTGTCGTATATTTCTAACAGCTCAAAGTATTAGCCTTCTAGATCAAGATTATAACTTACGTTAGCTGAACTTTCAGTGTTTTTATAATAAACAGATGATAATATCAAGTGAATGCCCTTGCTCAAAGTTTTGCTGGCTCCCTAAACACTTTACTCTATGTAATAAATGAGGTCTCTGCTCCAACTAACTGAAAAATCCCCGTTTTATAGAATAAATGGAAGGAAACTGTACATTCTTGACCTACAGGAACTCTTAGTATTTGTTTCATCTTTTAAATTCTCTTTCATCCATTTTTCTTTCTTAGCTCTTTCTGTCCTCTTAGCTCCCCTGGGGTCATCACAGAGACCCATTATTTGAGCAATAGTACACTCAGAGAACAGCTGTGGAAAGGAAAGTGAGGCTACAGGCAGCTCACAGCCACTGACAGAAATGGTGAGTGCAATCTTAAATCTACTGGATAACAAAGGGAAAAGAAAAAAGAAAAAAAAAACTAAAATCATTCAAGTATTTGATTTGGTTACTGGGTAACAGTGTGTTTATGTTAATGGATTTGTACCATCCCTTTCCTTATGAAAACACAGGGAAGACTTACAGCTGAAGGTTTTCCAGGCATTTGAGTTTTAGAGAGTATTGCATATTAAAAGTTTTTTTTTCACTTCTTGGTTTTGTGACAAACGGTCTGATTATAGATTTCAGATGTCTATGATTGAACCTTCAGAGGACCATGACTTTTTATAGTGCCATGAAATCAAAATTGTATTTAAGGAGCTGCCTTCATAGGTGGAGATGAACAGGTGATGAAGTTACTTCAACTTCAATATAACTAGAAATCCCCAGGCCTCCTCCAATTCTACCACTCAAATATTCTCATACACTCATCAAGCACTGTTGTATTTTAGGTGCACAAAACATTCAGTAAGCAATCCAGCCTCACCCAGTGACTTACTTAAGCTAGCCCTGGAAAGAACTGAAGATCATAGTTTCTTTGTGTTTCCCCTTTCTCTGATATTCCCGACTGCAGTTTTTGCTTGTTTCTGTGGTGGTTGTTATTTTTGGTTCTTTGATTGTTTGGTTTTGAGATGAAGTCTTACTATGCTGCCCCTGCTGGTGTGGGGCTAAGTAGACCACGGTTGTCTCACACTCTAGAGAGCCACCTGCTTCTGCCTCCTTGGTGCTGGGATTAAAGGCATACACCACCACTGCCAACCCTGCAGCAATCTTGAGGCTGAGTGAGACAGCTGACATTCAATAATTAAATCCCATTAATATTAAATATGTGGCATGTTATTGAGATATAATAAAAAAAATAGTCTTACTGAGGACTCAGTGACTTCTGGTCACACTTCACCAGAACCCAGCCAGCATCTCTCCATGCTTTGTCTGCCATGTCTTTTCCTTTCTTTTTTGTCATCCCTGTTAGAGGGAAGATAAGGGAAAATAGCCCTTTTAAGAATTTTGGTTTTAAAAATGTGCTAAGACAGGAAGTGAAATGAGTTATATAAAGAAAGGTTTGTAGGTTCTGCACATTCTTCTGTATCTTGTCTTTCTTTGATGTATAAAAATGACCACTGACACTGTGAACATTAGATGGAAACACTTGTTCTGCCCGCACACTGATGGCGAGCACAGGGCAAAAACATTACATCACTTCCTTTCCACCGGACAAATGAGTAATGGTCACTGCAAACTGTGTGATTTTGCAGTTTTTTCCTTTGACTCAGAGGGCTACATAAAGTAAACCTGAATTATATTTCCAATTTTCCACTAAGGATATCATTTCAAAATTATACACAGATATGATCCCCTGATGTACAATATCCCTGCCTCATGCCACACACTTGATCTGGTATGCATGACCTGGGCTTATGAATGAAAATCTGTATTTTGCTTTAAGACTATATATATATATATATAAAGGTGCATCAATAATTTAGTTTTCAAAACTTTTATCAGTACAACTGAAAACACACAGATGATGCTATGAATTATTTTTTGTTTGTTTGTTTGTTTTGGTTTTGGTTTTGGTTTCTTGAGACAGGGTCTCTCTGTGTAGGCTTGGCTGTCCTGGACTCGCATTGTAGATCAGGCTGGCTTTTTAATACCTTTCTGTAGGAGAAGTGTTCTAGATATTTTGGGTAAAAAACGTTATGTGTAAACAGATGGGCTAAAAGATTAAGTCAAATTTTAAAGATTGTTTCTATTTTATAATTATGTGTGGGGAACTGCAGCTGTGCTGGTACTGACTATTGCTTGTTTTTGTCTGCAGTTGAAACATTACTTGTTTTTGTCTGCAGTTGAAACATTGTGCTCCACTGGTTGCCTTCATTTTCCTTGTTTTGAGTCTCATTATTTGGCCCTTGGTTTGCTCCCTCTTGGGGACCTTCCACAGTGCTGTTAGATTGCTGGTTCCTCCTCTGTATAAGCAGTTCTGTTGCTCTCAATAAAAGACATTCTCTTAGCACGAATGACCCATGGCTGTGTTGTCTTTTCAATCCGCTGACCTTCGCCTTAGCCTAGACTAGCATCGCAGGCACTACAATTATGCATAATGATAAAGGAATGAAACATTAAGTACCTCATTTATTCAGAAATTCATATATTCTAAATATTTAACTATGAATAAAATAAACTTTATAATAAACAAGAATAATATAACTTTTCTGCAAAAATATTATTAAAGGGTGATTGAAGGACTATCTAATAGCATCTTCTGATATTTTATTTTAATTAATTACTTCTATTTCTTGCTGTTTTTCTTTTGATATTGTGTTGTACTGGGAAGAAATAAAAAAATTTATATGCATGGACACTGTCTTCATTAAGTATAAAGTTTGGACAATTTTAGGAGACATTCCTTATTTCATACCAAATAAATAGAAGGGTTTTAAATTTCAACGGCTGAGAGGAATTCAGACTTCAGTTATATGAATCCAGGACAACTTCATTCATGGATCAAAAAAGACCTCCTGGGGCTTGCAAAATCTTTATTATTTTCAAACTACAAGAAACAGTTAGGTAGAGAGCAGGATAACAGGAAACATGTTCTGTGATCAGTTCACGTGGGTTCCTTCCAGCTGGGAGATAAACTTAAGTTTCACAATCTTCAATTTTTTTCTCAAATTCTCTTTGGCCTAGGGCCCAAATTACCTTAGAATATGACTACATTTCTTTAAACTGCAAAACACAGAAATTTATTACCTAGCTAAAAATGTAATATGATTTATGACACTATTTAGGTTTTTAAATTTGGCAGGTGGTTCAATTTTAATTATTAGATCATAACAATTTAAGTTTTCATTGACTATTTTTATATTGCACTAGCTCTTATAGATTTAACAGCATGTCCCTAAACTAAGATTTCTATTTTACTATGTTAAGTAACCCACATTAGAAAAGTCAATAGAAAAATTTAATTTACATATCAAGTGTATAAAATATTATTAAATGTGTCATAATCATTATAACAAAGTAAATGAACTCTTTGTATAAAATATTTGAGCATTTTAAATGCCTAAGTCATATTCATGAATAATATAAGCATTAAAAACACTGAATATTGTGAATTTTAAGATTAAAAAGTTGTGTATGCTGAAATTTGTCTCAAATTTTTAAAAATGCTGATGTCATCCTAAAAGAAAATATATGTTTTTAGAATTTACAATTATGAATTTATCCTGTTGTTAATGAGATAAATGTACTATAAATGATAAGTTTTATATTTTATATTATACCATTGCCTAGTCTGATCATCTAGCTCTTAATAGCCTTCTGAAAAATAAAGACATAATTTATATTCCACAAGACAGATTCCTGTGGGGCCTTAAAATGTGGAAATTCTTGTTTGACATGACTTGTCTTTAATCCAAGTCCATTTATTTGGAAGAAACCTTGAATCACAAATTTTATTACATGGTAAGAAGTTAAAACTGATCTACACCTTCATTTCAAAGTACAACTCAAAATGTTTAATTTAAGAGTGATGGTGGTGATAGTGGTGGATAAAAATTGTGTTATTTAACTTGATAGATCAATATAAAATTCAACATGGTATGACTTTAGTTGTCTGTTTTAAAGCTGATGGGAACACTGTGAAGTGTATCACAAAAGTACACTTGGCACTTATAATGACAGCTATGGAGCAAAAGACAATGTAATTGGCAATCATAAGTATATCAAAGTTGAAAACAGTAAATTTTGCCCAAATGTTTGTTTTTATGAGATTTTTCATGACTGTATCTGACTGTGTAATCATGATAGAAAGCTAACACCTGTAGGTGTATCTACTTTCCTAATCTTCAGACTTGCACCTGTGATTTAGATGTCTCACGGGCCATCAATACACAGAAGCCAGTCAATTATATCAGTACATTTGCCTTCAACGATATCAGAGAGATGATAACCTGACAAGTCCAGAAAATTAAGAGACTAAATAAAACTCCCCTGCTTCTCTGTATCCTACCTCTGACCAATCAGTAAATCAGCATAGCATGGTTTCTCTCCTAGCCATCTCGCATCAATTTCAGTTCTTTGTATTGTTTAGTATTTCAGTGCAACTCAGCTTTGTTGCTGTTGTCCTGATGTGAAGGATTTTCTCACAATCTCCGTGTCCCAGTCCTTTTAATCCATTGTTCCTCTTCTGATCTCCAGCTACCAACCTGCAGCTGATATAATATTTCTCCAAAGGGATAGTATGGTCATGTGATTTCTACATTAAAACGTTTCTATTGTCTTCCTAACTTCAGGAGAAATATATTTTATTGTCCTGTATGATTTTTGATGGGAAATCAGACCCAGGATCATCACACATGCACCACAACTTTAAACCATGGATAACTCTCTACTGAGAACTCACCATGAATTTGCCTATCTCTCTTTTTCCCATTTAACTTTCTTCTTTCTTTAAGGCTAGTTAATAGAAATGCCATGAGAACATAGTCTATGTCTTCAACATACTTCTTGCCAAGGCATTCGTAATAACAGCTCAGGGTCTTAAGCAAGTGGCATCCCACCAACACTTTTATAAATAGAGTGGTTTGATTTTTCTTCAGCTGTCATCATTGTTGTTATTTATGACTGTACAACAAAATATAATAGCTAAAATAGTGCATATCATGGCATATAGAGCATTTCACATAAGTGATTGTCTATGTTTTGTAGATAAATTTTACAGCTGTTGGTATTTATTTAAACAGATTCAATGGACTTATAGCAAAATTGAGAACCCACCTTAATTAAGCTTTTCTTTTTAAAAGTAACCAAATTTTATCAAGACAAAGGAAGAAAGTTTCCTTACAGTCACAAAAAAAAAAAGAAAAGAAAAGAAAAAGAAAGAAAGAAAAGAGAAAAAATAGCTCATTGCTTCTTACTATCAAATAATTTTGTAATTCCTTTCCTGGTCCAGGTATTTGGGTACTGGGTTAAAAGTCACTCCTTGAAAGCAAACAAATTTACTTCATCAGCAAAAGTAAGTTAGAGCAAATACTTTTAAAAGACAGGATATATTGTAGAATGTCAAAGCCTACAAAAATGTGCTTCAGGGAACCTCTTAATTGCAACTACAGGCACACATTGAGAATTATTAATATCCTTACTGAAGAGTTTTACAGACAAGCAAGATGAGCAGCACAAATATATTTTCCATAAAAAGATGGCTCTAATTTTTTTTAATAAATAGAAGTAAAGGACAGTCAACAAAGAAGAAACAATTTAGTTTATTAGCAGCATCTGAAGTGGTGATCATCAGCAAGAGCCTATGATAAAGCTACACCTATTTTAAAGGACTTTTGTCTAGACACCAAAAGGAAGTAGCTCCTTATTTCTCTTTTTCCATAAGTGATATCATCAAATAATGCAGTTTAGGTATTCTTATTGATTTTTACCTTGAAAGACATATTTAGTATGTTAGAAAAGAAAGGCACTCCTACCCAATATTACATTATCCACAAAGTAATACTATGCACATATGTATATGTGTGAATTATATGTGCATGCAGGCTTCCTAAAACTGAATATAATAAAATACTTTAGGTTAGTAATACTTACAAAGAGCTGCATACAAACACTAAAAGGCATAACTTACAATTCAAATCTTTCCAAAATGTCATGGAATTTCGTGGGGACACTGACTATATTAGGACCTGTTTTTCACTGTCACTTTGTCAAAGAACTTGCATGAAGTTTAGCATAATGTGCTTATTTCCTTGCATTTTACCTAATCTTTTATTGCCCTTTTAATTAATTAATGTTCAATTGTCTATGTGTTACTCTATACCCACAAGCAAGTTTATTCACATATATACATGTATACCTTACTAGCTAGTAGATACATATGACAGAGAACACAGGGCATTGTTACATTTTCCTCCAAGATTCCATAGAATCTTTCCTATACTATAAACTATGTTTTTCCTTAGAGCTGTACATATTCCATTTTAAGTATGTACTTGATTTTAATTAGCTATCAATTGATGCACAACATTTTGGTTCAATTTTCTTGCTATAGTGTACAATTCAGCAATAAACATGGGGTACAAAAATCTCTAGGGCACAGTATGGAATTACAGGGTTTATTATGCTAAAGAGCAAAACAAATCAGTCGTATGGTACCTTTATTTTTATTTTTAAAATAACCTCCAAACTGATATTCAAAATGGCTGTATTAATTTACACTGGCAGCAGCAATGAATCTCCAACATTAGTTATGAAATTTCTAAATGATAGTTACTCTGACTGGAGTAAAGGGATATCTCAAGGTTCTTGAATTTCCCTGATGGATAGAAATATTGATCCCTTCTTTAAACAGTTAGTTTAAAGCCACTTGTGTTTCTTGTTCTGAAAACTGTTGGCTCAATTCATTAACTCGTTTAATGATTGAGAGTTTATTTCTTTAATTTTTATTTCCTTAGCATTGTTTTTTTGTTGTTGTTGTTCAAAGACAATTACATTCTACTCACTTCAGCAACATATATTCTAAAATTGAAAAAAATACAGAGATTACAATGACCACTGAGCAAGGATGGCACACAATTTAGTGAAGCATCCCATATTTTTAAGGACTCACACACACCAACACCAACACTAACACCACCAACAACAAATAACAGAAATTAACAAATCATTGGCCATTGATATCTTTCAATGTCAATGGATTCAATTTCCCAATTAAAAAAACACAGACTAACAGATTGAATAAGAAACCAAAATGTATCCTTCTGCTTCATAAAAGAAACACATATTAGCACCAAAGATAGATATTACTTCAAACACCAAGGGAATCCAAAGAATCATTAGCTCATAATTTAAAAATGAACACTCCACAAAGTTAGAAAATATATAAAAGGATTAGTCTTCTTAATAGATATCACTTATCAAAGTTAAATCAAGATCACATGAACAATCTAAGTAGACTTAAAATCATTAACTAAATAGAAGCAGTCATTAAAAGTTCCCTGTCCCCCAAAAAAGACCAGGACCTTATAGTTATAGCACAGAATTCTACCAGAAGTTCAAAGAAGAATTACACCAATACTTCTCAAACTATTTGAAAACATAGAAACAAAAGGCACATTGCCAAATTCACTTGAGTCCATAGTCAACAAAAGAGATTTACAGACCAATTTCCTTTAGGAACATAGATGCCAAAATTCTCAACCAAATATTCACCAACTGAAACCAAGAAAACATAAAAAAAAAAAAATGATCATATACCATGATCAAGTAGTCTGTATCCTGGAAATTTGGGGATGGCTCAACATATGAAAGTAAGTCAATGTAATCTACCATATAAATAAACTGAAATAAAAACCATATAATCATCTCATTAGATGGAGAGAGAGAGAGAGAGAGAGAGAGAGAGAGAGAGAGAGAGAGAGAGAGAGAGACTTTGACAAAACCCAACAAACTTTCATGATAAATGTCTTAGAGCTATTATGAATGCAAGGGACATATTTAAATGTAATAAAAATAATTTAGCAATCCTATAGGTAACATAATATTAAATGCAGAGAAACTCAAAGAACTTGTTCTGAAATTAGGACCAAAACAAGACCATTTACTCTCACTAGTATATTTGAAGTACTTAAAATTATAGCTAAAGCATTAAAACAACTGAAGGAAATCAAGGGGATACAATTTGGAAAGAAGAAGTCAAAATATCATTATGTACAAATAATATGATACTGTATACAAGTGATGCCAAAAATTCTACCAGAGAACTCCTACAGATGAGAAATCCCTTCAGTGATGTGGTTTGATATAAGCTTACTTTAAAAAGATCCATTACCCTCCTTTATACAAATGACAAATGGACTGAGTAAGAACTCATGGAAATAGCAAAATTCACAATAGACATCTACAATATAAAATATCTTGGGGTAACTCCAACCAGGCAAGTGATAAACTTTCATTAAAAAATCCAAGATTATTTAAAAGAAACAATTGAAGTAGATATCAAAAGATGAGACGATCTCCCATGGCCATGGGTAGGTATAATTAACATAGTATAATGGCCATTCTACCAAAAGCAATCTACATATTCAAGCAATCATCATCAAAATTCCAATAATATTCTTTATATATCTTGAAAGGACATTACCCAACTTCAAAAGGAAAAACAAAAGTCTCAGGATAGCTAAAACAATCCTCAACAACAGCAGCAAAAACAACAACTTCTGGAGGTTTCACCATCCTTAATTTCAAGTTATATTAAAGAGCTATTGTAATTTAAAATTTTTTTTATATTTGTCAATAGAATTAAATCAAAGTCCACATACTTAGGGACACTGGATTTTTGAAAATGAAACCAGAAATACATAAAGAAAACAATAAAGCATCTTCAATAAGTGGTGCTGGTCTAACTGGATGTCTGCATGTAGAAGAATGCAAATATATCCACAAAATCCAAGTCCAAGAAGGCTTCAACATAAAAGCATACACACTGAACTTGATAGAGGAGAAAGTAGGGAACATTCTTGAATTTATTAGCCCAAGAGACAACATTATGAACAGACCACCAATTACTCAGACACCAATATCAACTATTAATAAGTGAGGCCTTGTGAAACTGTAAGACTTTTATAAGGCAAAGGGCATCATCGATAGGAAAAAGTACCAGCCTACAAAATGGGAAAAGATTTTCTCCAACTCCACATATGATAGAGGACTATATCCAACACATATATAAAACTCAAGAACCTAGACACTGATAAATGAAACAACCCTATGTTAAAATACTGAGAATAGAGTTAAACAGAATTTTCATTAGAGGAATCTTAAACAGCCGAGAAACATCTTTAGCCATGAGGGAAATGAAAATCAAAACAGCTTTGGGATTTCACCTTAAACTTCTAAGAATGGCTACAACCAATAACACAAATGACAGCTCATTCTGGCACAAATGTGGAAGAAGGAGAATATCTCTCCTTTGCTGATGAGAGTGCACACTTGTACAGCCACTATAGCAATCACGGTGTTGTTTCATCAGAAAGATAGGAAATCAATCAATCTGAAGATCCAGCTATATCACTTGTTGGCATGTACCCAAAGGACAGTACATCATACAACAAGGACACTTGCTCAATTATGTTCATTGTATCTTTATTCAAAATATTCAGAAACTGGAAATAACTTAGATATCCATCAACTGAAGAATAGATGAAGAATAGGTAATGCATTTTAGCAATAGTTTATTTATTACTCAGAAGTCAAAGAAAATGACATCACTTTATGAAATTTGCAGGCATGCAGAAATGGATGGAAGTAGGAAAAAATCGCCCTGAGTGAGTTAATCCATATCTGGAAAGACAAAAATAGTATGTATTCACTTATAAGGTGATATTAACAATTACGTAGATGATAACCAAACTACAGTTCATAGACAGAGAGAAGATAGAATAGAAGAGTCAAGGAGTTGCAAGGATTTCCCTTGGTGGGAAAAATATAATATATTTTATGGTCAGATTAGGGCTAGGTAGGGACAGGAGCAGGGCAATTTGGTGATGAGGGTGAGGGGGAAAGAAAGCTTAATTTGTTGGGGGGGCATTTTGTGGTATGTTGAAATCTAGTGGAGTAGAAATCTAGTGCAAAATATGTGAGGGCTATGGGGGCACAGAACTTGTGGGAGTAACCAACCAGTATCTGATTTGAACTAAGGGCCATTCCATAAGAAGGAACCCATACTGGAAAACAAGGCCCAGAGACTAGATAGCCCAGAGACCTAGGGTAAAACCAAACACTAGTGGTTAAAAAAAAATCAATATATTCTGCTATACTCATGGTCATTGCCTTATCCATTTGTTATCAGAAAGGCTTCCTTTGGCAGCAGGTGGGAACAGATGCAGAGACCCACAGGCTGACATTAATCTGAGAGAGAGAGAGAGAGAGAGAGAGAGAGAGAGAGAGAGAGTCTAAAATGGAGGTCCCCACCTAATCCCTCTCCTAGGAGCTTGTGGAATTCCCCAGAAAAGGAGGCAGAGAGACTGTAAGAGCCATGGCTGGATAGAACACCAGAGAAAGTCCTCTGAATCAACTAACAGGGCAGATATGAAGTACGGGGCCTGCATGGGTCTGCACTGAGTCCAGTCCGTACATGTTATAGTTTTCAGCTTTGTATTTCAATGGGAGTCCTGAGTCTGTGAACGAGTAGGTCTCTGATTTTTGTGCCTTCTCTTGGGAGCTCTTTCCCTTCTCTTGTGTTGCCGTGTCCACCTTCAACATATTTTTTGCTTCATCTTATTATATTTTATTTTGTCATGTTTGGTTTTTTTTTTTTACCTCTTAGAAAGCTGTTCTTTGCTAATTAGAGAGAGAAAAGGAGTGGGCCCAAGGGAAGAGGAGATGGAGAAGAACTGGTATAGTAGAGGGAGGGCATATGATCAGGATATATCATATGAGAAAAGAATCTATTTTCAGTAAAAAGAAAAAAATTAAAAATTAAAAAGTTTCACACACTGGAAAGAAAACTAGCTTTATATTTGGTGGAAATAAAAGCATAATTCTCTTTAATGTCATTTTTGCAGGTTGCCAAGTTAACATCGTATACATCTCTATTTCCTAAGTTTCAGACAAATGAAAACGCATCCTTTGCTGTCTGGAAGAAGTGCTTCCCTCACCTTGCTGAGGCTGGGGTTCCCAGGCCCAGACTCCTCATAGTCTCAATGCCAATCTCAGGATTAGCAGCTGCCATGAGCAAACACATAGCGCTAATGCCCAGGAACTTGGCACACTTTAAATAGATCAAGTTTGGTTTTAATTTAAAGAGTAATTTCATTTAGCAATGTTACTTACACAAATGTAAAAAGCTCTCATAAGCACTCATATGTAATAAATGATCAAAGCTATGGATATTTAGCTTCTATTTGCTAAAAAAAATGCCAAGATAATATTTTTAGCAAAATTTTCCATTCCATTCTTAGCTACGACTGTGGAGGAAGTGAGCCAGCAAAAAGGAAAAAAAAAAAAAGTCAGTTTCTATCACTTTGCCAGAAATAAGAATATTTGCATACCATGTGGAAAAATGTGTCTCTTGCCTTCAAATTAACATATAAATAGCATAAATCAGTATTCAAAAACTGTGAAAATTGAATCATAAAATTGCCCTTAATTTCCTTGCAATCACACTAAGTTATATCATCTTATGTTGTAAGGTTTTACATGATTTTCTTACATGTCTAGTGTACCTAGCAATATGGAGATAGAATTCTTCTTATTGTCATACTTTTAGTATTTATATGCTTTATAAAAGAAAATAGGGTTTTGCTTTTTAGTAAGTCAAGGAATATTAATATCTTATCAATACTGTTATTAATTACCACAAATCTAGTGGCTTAACAGGCACAAACAGATTGTTTTGTAGTTGTGGTCAGCTACCCACAGTGGGTTTCAATGTTCTAAATTCAAAATATTGGCAGGCCTCTGCTTTTGGTGGCTTTAAAGGAAAATTAGTATCCCCACTCTTGTCAGCCTCTGGAGAATGCCTACTTTCTGTGGCTCATGGCTGTCTTTTATCTTCATATCAGTAACAATCTATCAAATACCACAACTGAATCTCTTGCTTCCTATTTTAACAACCTATATAAATGCCCATAGCTTTCTGTTAGCTGATCATACATTAGTTCATCTACAACCTGAAATTCTTCTTGCCATAGTACATTGAAAGGTTCATAAGTTCTAGATATTAGATCATGAGCATTCTTGGGGGATTTTGTCTCCCACAATAGGCAACAAAACTGCTAAGCCCCAAACCCAAAATGCAACATAGCTTGCTGAATTATTAAGTATACTGAAGATCTTCCTTTGCTTTCTTTATACTTTAATAATTGAGATGGAGAGGAAAATCTAGGAAACAGAGGAGCTAACTTACAAAAGTTCTCCCTAATGAATCTGAGCCATTTAATGATCATATCCTATTTTTTTCTTTACCTCAGAGATAGTTGTTT
The DNA here is from genome assembly GCF_964271855.1 of Acomys minous. NCBI lineage: Eukaryota > Metazoa > Chordata > Mammalia > Rodentia > Muridae > Acomys > Acomys minous. Next base: position 75,614,703 of record NC_140489.1, read on the forward strand.
AGCCCTGAACAGATGTGGAGGAAAATGCCACCAAGGTGGTATACTTACAAGCCAGACCTTGATAAAATGTATGGCACAGTTGGCATTTCTCAGGTGGTCTGAATCCCAAATGGGATGGAACTTCCATAAACTGTCAAACAGTAGACAAATATTGTCTGGATCAAGTCACTCTCATCTTATATTTTAATGGATTGCTACAATGTTTTAAAAACAAGCAGCTATTCCACTCCTTGGAGTATACCCAGAAGATGCTCTACCACACAACAAGAACATATGCTCAACCATGTTCATAACGTCCTTGTTTGTAATAACCAGAATCAGGAAACAACCTAAATGTCCCTCAGTCGAAGAATGGATAAAGAAACTGTGGTACATCTACACTATGGAATACTACTCAGCTATTTAAAACAAGGAAATCCTGAAATTTATAGGCAAATGGATGAAACTAGAAATGAGTGAGTTCACCCAGACCCAGAAAGACTCGCATGGTATATACTCACTTATAATTGGAGCCTAGGCCAAAAAGGATGTCCCATGGAAGTCTTCACTTACCAGGAGATTGGGACAAATGGGGAGGGACTTCCTATCAGGACTCTAGGTAAGGAAAATATGGGTGTATGGGAAAATAGAAGGATTCAGAGAGTTCTAGAACCCACAAGAAGAACATCATGATGGGCAGATCTGGATCCAGGGGGGCTCTGCTCAACCTACTGCACCAACCAAGTATGCAGTAAACATTGAACCCCTATTCAGATCTAGCCAATGGACAGAATATTCTCCATAGTTGTGTGGAGAGCAGGGAGTGACTCTGACATGAACTCTGGAGCCCCATATTTGACCATTTCCCCTTGGTGGGGAGGCCTGGTGGCACTCAGAGAAAGGATAAACAGGCTACCAGGATGAGACTTGATAGGCTACGACCATATCGTGGGAGAAGAAGTCCCCTTCTGTCACACACCTAGGAGAGAGGAATAGGGTGAAAAAGGGAGGGAGGCCGGAAAAGGAGCATACAAGTGAGGGGATAACAATTGAGATATAATCTTTAAAAAATAATAAATAAGTGGCACTCCTCTCTCTCTCTCTCTCTCTCTCTCTCTCTCTCTCTCTCTCTCTCTCTCTCTCTCACACACACACACACACACACACACATACAAACACACACACACATTTTCTCTGACTCTTGGTTTCTCTCCTTTGTGTGGCACCCCTCCTCTATCTCCCCTTCCTGTTTCATAATAAAATTATTTCCTAATATTAAAAAAATGACAAGCATGTATTTTAAAATCATGAAGTTCACCAGACATAAGAAATAGCCAAGGGACAGCAAACAACAGAGATCAGAAACTGGACTGTAGAACTTAATCTAATTTTTTTCAAAGATAAGTCTGGTTGTTTTTTTCCCCTCTAGAAATGTAGCATGTATTTGAAACTATTTCAAGGAATAAAATACTAAAAGAATAATATATGTTAACAAGAAGAGCTTTGAGGAATAAAAATTATAACAAATATATGTGAACATTTGGATGGATTTGAGACCAGATTATGGTCCCAGACTGGACAATAAAGCAACAGCATGTGAAGAGTTAAACACAATGAGTAAAGAGTAAGAGAAGAGGGTATGAGAGACAGAGACAGAGACAGAGACAAAACAGAATGAGACAGACAGGCAGAGAGAGACTAACACTTATGTGTTTATGTGGAGTTTCTACAGTAAACAGAGAGACCTGAGTACAGCTGGTATTCAAATATCAAGAGGCCAAGTCACCATCATGGATAGGAATCAACCTTTGCAGCATAACAAAAAGAAAATAAATGCTAAAAACAAAATATTAAAACTAATACACTAAAAGAAAATGCTTAAAATGTAAAAGGTAGATGGGATAGGCATGATGGCACACACCTTTAATCTCAGGAATCCATAGCTGAAGGCCAGCCTGGTCTACATAGTGAGTTTCACGACAGCCAGGGCTACAGAGTCCCTATTTCAAAATAAACAAAACAGATTATCTAACTAAACAAATGAACAAACAGTCATAGGACAGAGGGCAATCATAATGCAAGTTTCCTTCAAACTCCTGACAGTTGAACTGAAGGATACTTCTCAAAAACAGCCATAGACATTCAGGAAATGTTTATATCTTTAATGTTCTGGTTTGTTTGTTTGTTTGTTTTTTGCTTTTTTTTCGAGACAGGGTTTCTCTGTGTAGCCTTGACTGTCCTGGACTCACTTTGTAGTTCTGATAGACAAGAATTTAATAGATATTGAGAAGGTGGTGGTGTGTGCAAACTAAGGATGAAGTTGAGCTAAGGCTGTTTTAAATACAGTAGGTGGGGAACTGACATTGAAGGAAAGTCTGAACAAGGGAATCCATTAGAACAAAAAAGGGATCTGAGATAGATGGCCAGAGATGGAGAGAAAATGCAGAAGAAGTTGTGATTTCATGGATTTAGTTATCTGGACATTGACTGTATAATGTTATTATGCTCAGGGTCATATTTTAAGTGTTCAAATTGCTTGATTTGAATTATTTCACTGTATTAAAGGCATAGCTGTTATTTTATACCTATATTCCATAAAAGTACTTTATCACTAATTTTCAACTAAACTCTACCAAATCACAAGGCTAAACATCTCAAATCACTATTTACATTCTTTCCAGTCAGCAAAAATTAAAATCGCTTACACAGGAAGAAACCACAGTCAATTAATGTAAGTGTTCAGAATACGAAAACTGGTAAGACGTTGGGCCAATTCACAGTTTTACTATTGTCTGCTCTTAAAAGCCCAAGTTAACAGCAGAGGTTTATGAAATGAATGGGCAAGCTTTATTAGCAGGTGTGTCTGCATTTTGAACACATAAATGATTGAAGATTCCAGAAAACAGTAAATTTATTTCAGTAAGAAAACTGCTTAATAAACTCAAACAGAAAAGAGGAAAAACAGAGTGACATCATAGTAATGAAACAAGACTGGCAATCATAAAATATATTTAGTTCAGTAAGCACAGAAAACCATTAAAGAGAGGCATTCAATATTTGTAAATATTCATTTCTTAGTTATAATAATAACATTTTCAAAATGAAATGGCTTATTACACTTTAAATAAAATGTTACTTTTCAATATTTAAGGCAGATTTTTTTTTACTTTGAGATTAATCTGTTTATTATTGATCCAAAGCCTATGAAACATTCTTTAGTTTAGTTCTAAAATTGTATTATGACAGATCATAAAATATACACAAAAAGTGTAAAATAATAGAACCATTAGTTGGGTAAATTCCACCTATTCAACAATAGATACATTTCAGTCCTAAAATTTGTAAAGTAATTAGCTCACATCACAGAAAGCACAGGACAGGTATAAAGGTATGAACATATGGTGAGGATTTAGCTCTGAATTGTCCAGGAAGACTCATTCTAATTAATTGAGTTTCTGAAAAACAGTGAGCTCTTTCTGGCTTGAGATGGGAAAGAAGAGAAAAGATGTAATAAAAGAAAAAAAAATGAGAGGGAGTTAAGAATGAGAAAGTTTCTATTCTATTGTGTACTCCCTCAAGTAGGAAAGCAATGCAACATTTGGAGGGGCTTTCAGAAGATAAAACTCTGCTAGGCATGGTGGTAACACACACCTGTAATCCCTGCACTCAGGGTGACAGATGCAGGTGGCTCTCTGTGAACTTAAGATTAGCCTGGTTTACAAAGTGAGTCTAGGACAGCTAAGGCTACATAGAGAAGTCCGGTCTCAAAAAAAAAAAAAAAAAGCTACTAACTGACAGGCAGCAATGAAGCCCCAATACTACAACTACAGCGACAGGGAAGATTCTGACAACAACCTCAATGAACTTACACCCAACTTTGATTTTGCCATTGTAAATCCTGGAGTAAGGAAACCACTGAGATGAACCCAGTAAGTTTGTAATCCTTTGTTATGTAGCCATGGGACACAAGCATACAGAGCAATGCTTCCCATTGGTAATAGAAATTGAATCAAGCCTATCACAGGTGCCATTGTGACTAAAGTAAAAATATTTTAAATAACTGTTTTCATATACCTATTAGCTTCAGTTTTCAAGTAAGTTTCATTGTGATTCCCTGTCTTAGAGACTAGACTTTCAACATGATGAATCTGTTCGCTACTTTATACAAATCGAGGAACTGTTCAAGAATATGGGCGAGTATAGTAACTTGAATATTCACCCTGTAGTTTAAGATTATTCTGGTATGAACTACAGAGATGTACTAATTCCAACATATAAGGTATCAATATATCACACAGAAATGTCAATTCCATAATCTCCATAAAGTGTAAAGGCTTATTTAACCGTAGTCTTACAAATGATTTATGTCTCTGTGAAACCAGATGTTTATATTTAGTGTTGGAACATAAAAATAAATGCACACTGAAATAAATCGTAATAGAGTAAGCCTTCTTTTTTTTTATTAAATCAGGAGTGGGGATAGGCAAAGAGGTTCAAATTTCTCTCACATTTTTGGGTACAATATTACATTGTAATAAGAGAAGGTTCCTAACCTATTGGTTGGCCTAAGCTTTTGTTCCATTTTAAACACCTGTTAAGTCCCTTATAAGCTTGATTGGAGTGAAAACAAATACATAACTATTTAACTACTAAAGGTAAAATAAATTATGCCAGAAGACCTTAATTCATCAATTACTTTCCAAACACAGAAGTTATTGAATAAAAATATCCAGGATAGCAAGCAACATAAGGAAAACTGCCTTCAAATTAAGACCACAGGAGTATTCAGTGGATAACAGTATTGGTCATTTCACTGGAAACGAAAGAAAGTTTTCTTTGCTTTGCTTTGATTGTGACAATAAAAACTGCCATATCCTGAAATATATTTACATAAATTCCATTTTAAAAGGAAGCTGAGCACTCCTTCAACCCATAGAGGAGAATTTCAGGTGTAGTCCTATTATTAAAAATGATAATAGTTAAAAACGGATCAGAACAAAGACAATGTCTTACAATTAACCTTACCTGTTTAGGGGTTAAGATAATTTAAGATCTAGATATAGGTTTTGAGTTGACAGAGATGAGATATGATAGATATTCACTCTCAATCAGAATTTTAGACTTACCAACATAGAAAAGACATTTTCTAAGAGGTTGCCAAATACAATTAGACAAAACACCTTGAATGTAAAAATCATATGATCCCTTATTGTTTCATGGCTCTTCTTGCTGTATTTAATTTTTCTACTTATGTGTAATAATTTAAGTGTATATACCAATACAATAAAATAAAATCTTAAAAAAAGAAAGTCACACGTACACTCAGAAAGTGTGCTAGATTGAATGTCTAGATTGTTTACAGCAGTAAGCTATCTACTTTTCTTGACCTTATAGGGCAAGAACACTTTGTGAGGACTAATGGAAAGGACCCTGAACTGCTGGAGCCCCGTCCCTGTGAATTCATGACTTAATGGAAAAAAACAAATAAGTAGAGCTAGACTGTAAAGCGTTAAACAAACAAACAAAAACCAAAAACCAAAACAAAACAAAACAAAAAAACAAACCCAAAATCTAAGTTTTGCCATTTTAGCCACTGGCATCAATTTGACTCAAATATCACTAATTGCTGTATTTGGGTTATAGAACTGACTTTTTTTTATTTTTAAAGAAGTTGCCTACACAGAGAAACTCTGTCTCGAAAAACAAACAAACAAACAACAAAAACAAACAAACAAACAAAAAGAAGTTGTATGAATCAAAGGGTATCTATACTAGAAGATTCTACTGCAAGCTAAATCTATCGTCCTACTCTGGCCTCATAATACACAGAAGAGGACAAACACCTAGTAAAAATTATATGACAATAGTTTACTCTTTCTTGTTACTCCTTTATAATTACGAACTCCGAAAGAAAGCTCTGAAATACAGTTTTGCCTTTCCTTGTTGAGTTGGTCCTAAACTACAAATGTTAGGTGTGGAACCATTTCTATTCTGCATGTAGATGGCTTGTTTATATTTCTGAAAAAATAAGATAGCTGTTCCAAGAAGAGCTGACACAGACTCTCCAAAGGATCATTACATACTGTGCTCTAAAAACTGAGTTCCAAATGTGCATGGTACCAAATGTCTCAAAGTGGGATATTTCTATGAACAAGAGTGAGGATCTGGTGGCCAGTGTTCAGGAAGATATCTTCATCTGCTCACACAATCTGGTACATCCAAAACTACAAAAACTAGAGCCCCCAGTGATACGATTTGGAGGAGAGAAAGAACAGAAGGCAATGGGGAAGATGTTCTAACAGTTAATATTTGTGCAAAGGCTGCACAAGATGGAAACATTTCTGAAAGAACCCATCACCGTTACACTGATAATATATAGGTCCAACAGAGATCATGTTTAATTGAGAAAATGACAAGCATGCTGAGATGTTTCAATACTTTGTCTTGCCATTATAACTTGAATTCCAGAAGATTCCAAACATACAGGCAGAAAATAGTTAATATTTCTCATAGGATAGCAAATTACCTGTTCTTTTCTACCTTGACTTTGCAGAGGACACACCCTTGGGAGTCCCTATTTTTTTGAAGTACTGTTGTGGAAAATTTTTGTGGTCTGTTTAATAACAGACCTACTGGCTTTCCCATATTTAAAATAAAAGTAAATTAAAGAAAAGATTATTCCATAATGCCCACCAGCTTTCCTCCAATTTCCCCATTCCGTAAGCTTGAACTTAGTAGAATACTGGCAGATATATGTGACACCCACCGGGAAGAAGTGTTGAAGAGGGAGTGAAGAGGATGCTGCTAAGGCCCAGGGCTTCTAATTTGAATATATGTAACATCTAATCTTCATTGAAACCTATTGTGATTAAGAACTACTAAGGAAAGGTGCCTATGAGACCATCTAGGAGGGTATTTCTAGGAAGGATCTGAAGAGAAAATGCCCACTTTGAATGTGGGCAGCACTACCCATGTCTTGGAATGAATAGAAAGAGAGCTGAGCGCCAGCTCATCTCTTTCAGCCTCCTTACTGTGAATGTATGGCAACTAGCGGCATCGTGGTCCCACGTGCAAGACTTTCCTGGCATTGAGAGCTGTATCTTCACTACTGTGAGATGAAATAAAAACTTGATTTTGATGCTTTGGTACAAACACATGCTCCAAACAGACATACACACACACACACACACACACACACACACACACACACACACACACACACAAACATACACACCCCAAAAATTTCCTGATATTCAATAAAGACAATTAGAAAATATGTAACCAGAAAATGTTATAGTTTTTAGCAATATAGATATATAGATTTTTTTAAAAGATAGTTTTGTTTATTTAAAAGTCTCCACAAACAGATACAGACAATTAACTCTAGGAAATAGTCCATTAGTCAGAAACAAATTAATTCTGACCATTTGATTTTGTTTATGCAGTGTATTTACTGCTTTGTTTTAATTTCTAATTTTCTAATATGTGAGAATTGGAAGAAAGCATGTGGTTGTGAAAATAAAATGCATATAGGGGCAGGATCATTGTCATTCTTTCTAGGGGCAAAGAGGGCAACACAGACAAGAAGAATATCATTATAATTAGAAATGAAGGGCATCTTCAAAATGTGTATCTTTAAAAAAAAATTTACCATGCTTCGTCTTCAAGCACTAATATAATCTAAATCGTCACTGTGCAGGATACCCAGGTAGCTATATAAATAATCCCAATTTCTCTTTAGCATTTGTGTACAAAACCTGAGGATAGCACCTCCAGTCATCCTGTGCCCTACAATGGTGGTGCCTTGGAGTTTGCCAGAGCACACACTGAGTAATAGAGGAACCTATAGACTTAAACCACTATACAGTTGGAAACAAGGACAGAGATGAAGTGACCCACAGTCTTCAATGATTCACAACTATTCACTGTTTGAAATGGAGACATTATCAGACCTAACATGAGAAGCTGCTAAGTGTATGTTTCATGGTTTTAAGTTAATTTAACTACAAACAGGTGTCTGGAGAAGTAATGTCTGTTCAGAGTTCAGGAACACTAAAACTCAAACTTTTAATGATATATCTATTTCCAAAAGATTACTTCCTCTAACCCAGCATCTTATATTAAAGCTGTGCTTATATAATTATTTGTATATCTAAAATCAACTTCTCTGCATTATTATTATGATTCATTTCTAGTATGCCCTAACTATAGTGATGACATTTCAGATACTAATATACAATTATATATTATTAAGCTTCACTATTGAGAGTCTGGAATTACATTTTACTACATACTTTTTAGTGATTTTTGATTAATTAATTTATTTTGCAGACAGAGTCTCATAGGCTTCTCTGTATGTTTGATATTACTGTCCCTATCTCCCGAGTGCTAGGATTACAGGTGTGTACTATCAGGCTGAGGCTAGAGTTGATTACTTCTTCACCTTTTAACTTTGTCCATTCTTTCCTAAAACCTCTGGGCTCAAACAATCCTGCCCCTGTCCCCAGAATATGGGACACATTTCACAACTTTGTCCTTACTGTTTAACTCTTTCATGTAGTGTTTTAAAACTGTCTGTTCAAAATAAAACATGTTGGCTTTGCTAGGGAGGAGAAAGCAGTAATAAATATGGATGTGGCAAATTAAGACTGGGCAAAAGCGATGAGTCTATCAGCTGCATTGTGGATTTCAGCTCACAGCAGTCACCACCACTTTATGCCCTCCATCTCTCTCTCTTTCTCTTTCTCTTTCTCTGTCTCTGTCTCTGTCTCTGTGTCTCTGTCTCTCTCTCTCTCTCTCTCTCTCTCTCTCTCTCTCTCTCTCTCTCTCTCTCTCTCTCTGTCTCACACACACACACACACACACACACACACACACACACACACACATAATCAGTGGTTACACGGTTACACAGTGGAGCTGACGCAAGAGAAAAGTGGCCAAGAATCTGGACCTCTAGGTACTGAATCAGGTAGCGTCTCACCGGACCTTCTCTCTCCCTGCCAGGCACTTTGAAGTTCTCAGGTCTCAGTGTTCTTCTGTTGCTGGCCTGCACTCCTGGGTTAATCCTACAGCCCAGCCAGATATTTTATGGCACCTTTACATTGGTCTTTGGTTTTTTGATGTTTGAATGTCCCGTGTTCTCTGATTTCTCCTTATTCGCTTTCTTTAGCCCAATATAACCAGAGAACCTTCACCCTCTCCTTGTTCCCTGCTGCTGGGAACTGTCCACTAATGAAACTTTGAAAACCACCTATTTCATACAGTAGAAGACTTCATTTTAAAAATCATATTCCTAATTTTTAAAAGTGCCATAGTTATTTTATCAGCAAGTAAATTTTGAATTAAAGTATGGATTAGGGATATAATGTGAATAAATAATAGTAAATATATTTTTAAAGTAAAACATTTCTCAGAGTGCTTGAAATCACACAATTCATAAGTTCTTTAGAAAATACATCTATATCTAGCCAATGGTCAGAACAGTCTCCACAGTAGAGTGGAGAGTGGGATATGACTTTCTCACATATTCTGGTGCCTCACTTTTGACCATGTCCCCTGGAGGGGGAGACCTGGTGGCACTCAGAGGAAGGACAGGAGGTTACCAAGAAGAGACTTGATACCCTATGAGCATATACAGGGGGAGGTAATCCCCCTCAGGAACAGTCATAGGGGAGGGGAATAAGGGGAAAATGGGAGGGAGGGAAGAATGGGAGGAGACAAGGGATGGGATAACCATTGAGATGTAACAAGAATAAATTAATTAAAAAAAGGAAAAGAAAGAAAATACATCTAAACAACAAAAAAGCAAACAAATAATAATCTGTTGAAATAAAGAAGCAACCAGTCAAACTGTAGAGAAATATATGTATACTAGAAAGCGGGAACTGAAGGAGTGGGCCAGCTCAGTCTCATCTGCTTTTTATAGAGCTAATCCTCTCGTTGTAGAGCTCATTTAAATTATGCATCTGTCTGATTGTTTGTGAGGAGTGTGTACCAAGACACACAAGTGGAGATCAGAGGACAGTTTGCATAAGCTGGTTGTCTTCCTACACCATTGGGCCCCTGTAATAAACTTCAGGTCAACAGAAGCATATCAAACCACTGCATCATCTCACCATGTCTTACACAGTTAGCATTATTTTTTAAAATTCAACCTTCATTTTCTTCGTTTAATAGTATATTTTCCAGAAGTTTTATTACTGTTTTTGGAATAATTAATTTTTGACACCTTAGCTTTATGGCCTTGCAAATGTTATGTCCCGGAGAGAGAGAGAGAGAGAGAGAGAGAGAGAGAGAGAGAGAGAGAGAGAGAGAGAGAGAGAGACAGAGAGACAGAGAGAGACAGAGACAGAGAGAGACAGAGAGAGAGACAGAGAGAGAGACAGAGAGACAGAGAAACAGAAAGAGAGAGACAGAGAGAGAGACACACACACACAGAGAGAGAGACAGAGAGAGAGAGAGAGAGAGAGAGAGAGAGAGAACATAGTAATATAGTAATAAAAATACTTATAGGTGAACGGTCATTGCCAAGATTAAGCCAAAGCATATAAATCAGATAAAATAAAATGTTCACATTCATGGTAAAAGGTCAATTTGTAGACAAAATTCTTATATTGGAAGTTCTTCTCCCATAAGGATAATATAGAGCTTCATTGATGGTATTCCACCACACACTTTCTGTTTGCAAAATATAGGAAAGATAGGGGAAAACATAAAGACCTACAGTTAATCTTCATCCACTAGATGGCGCCCAGGCATCTATTGCAAATTCACCATATGTCCATAGACTATTTGACCACTGAAGGAAACTTGTGAGATCAGTGCAAACTGAAAGAGAGGGCTGTGTAGATATTCGCTAGACTGACATATCTTAAAACAAGGCATGACTTATTGTCATGAAGGTCCTCTTTCCTGAACACAGATTTCCCTTCACACAAAAGCCATAGACCTCTTTGCTTTTACTCTACATCCTACTGCTTCTAGAAGCCATCTCTATCACGTTCGGTAACTTTTTAAAGTCATTGCGGACTTTTTGCTCTTACTATTTGGTGAAATCACTTACCATATGAAACATTCTTTGGTCATGACCTGTTGCAATTACATCTGGGTATAGGGATTTCACTAGAAAGTGTAGCCTTCTTTATCATGACAAGACCCTCTGATCATTCTGCAGAGTGCATATTCCTTCTAATACACAAAAGGCTGACTTATACATTTTGTTGTATGTTTAGACTTCTGGAATGTAAATCAGTCATGACAAGAGGTGTCCCATGCACACAATAAACAAAATAAGGACTAGGAAGAAAGGGATGTACTGCCCTCTGCCATCAGTAACTAAACTGTCACCCCTCTGTAATTTATCTTGGAAATGGTTAAAAACTAAGGAGTAGATCAAGGTACGAAATATTCCACAAGCTGAAGGAGAGTTTGCAGCACCCCAAATAAAATAATTTGGGCAATGCAGTCTCAGTATAAGTGGTTCACTTCTTTTTGATCAATGCTGAAGGCTTATGATTTTGTAGACAGGGGGAAAACTGTTCATTATTCCCTGAGAACACAGGCCAGCCTCCAACTTTAAAAAGAGGGTAATTAGCCTCCTAGGATATGCATCAGAACTTTGTTCTGTATCCTCATCCTGTTATTTGTGAAGGAAAAGCTTGTTATGCATTTTTTGAAATTTTTATATTTCCTCTTCCACATTTAGTATAAGGATAGTTTTTGTTTGTTTGTTTGTTTGTTTTTTGTTTTTTGTTTTTTTTTAATGCTCAAGACAAAATGGAGGATCTTAGAATAGAGGAATTACATCTGCCACCAGGGGTATGCAAACTCAATAGAGAAAAAAGACAGAGACAAAGGAGAGAAAGACAGAGGAGAAAGAGAGGAGAGAGGGGGAGGGCAGAAGAGAGGGAGGGAGACGGGAGGGGGGGACAGAAAGAGGAAGGAGGAGGAGTGAGTGAGTGAGGGAGAACATGAATAGGTGGGTTTGGGATGAGGTTCAAACCCATTAGTGAAACACCTCTCATTTATCCCCGTACTAATTAAGACTATACATGTAGATTTAGAAACAATAGACTGGAGTATAATGAGGAAAGAGATTAGAGAAAGAACTACTATATTTAATCCTCATGCTACAGGAAACATCAATGACAAAGGAAGATAGGAAGATTTGCACAAGGTTTCCATTAGACAAGGAGAAGCTGATTTGTTTGTTCGGAAGTCATAGAAAGAGATCTCCCACACATACAGACAATTACGGAGGAGGATAGCGCTCTCTCAAAAATGAGTGTACAGGGCTAAGTTAGGTGGGAATCTAGCTCTGGAGAGTTTTCCAGAAATATGTATTATGTAAGTGGAGTATGCAGAGATATCCTTTGAAAAATGTACATGAGCACACTTTCATTTTAAATTTCACTTTAGCCAGTTAATTTTTCTGTTAAAAAGTATACTTTTCTTGCCCTGCATACATGTGTGCACGTGTTTTGTGTATTTGTGATACATGTTTATGAGAGTGAAGTGTGCACACACGTGAGGAAGGCAGATCAGAATAGCAGGTGTCTTCTTCTATAGCTCTTCTTCCTCCTGATTTTTTTGAGTAAGAGCCTGTCACTGAGCAGGAAACTTGTGACTGTGGTGAGGCTGGCTATGCACAGAGCTGTTGGGATTTTTCTATTTGTGAACCCCAACAATGAAGTTCAGTCATGTACAATCATGGCTAGCTGGTTAAGTAGATGCTCAGATTTGAAGGGTGGGTGAAAACAAATTATATAAACCTTAAAAGATCTGTAAATAAAGCTGATTTCTTTTCTTTCACATGTAATGTTCCTGAAGTACAGGACAAGTCTCCGGAGCCTTGTGTAAGTGAAATGATATGCATCTGCTTGATGGTAAAACTTTTGTTCCTAGAACTAAAATAAGAGAAAGAAAATGCAATCATTTCTATATGATCATTGAGGAATGGTTTGGAGGATATCTGGTACAGTTTTGACATAGTGAATTTTATGGAATCTATAGGTGTCACTTGCTGGCATGTTAAATATGGTCTCCAAATTGCACATGCTCCTTCATCGTCATATTTAGAACTATACGCCTCAGTTATGTTTTCCTCGTTTTCTGGAAAAGAATAGAGGCAATATCAAGTTCATAGTTTATGGAGTCAGAGGTTGAGAATTCAAACATTTCTCTAAGTATTGTGGCAGGCCAGGTGACTTCCATAGCTGTGCTCATCTTCCTTTGTTCGGTCAGGGAGAGGGCAGATCTGTAGCTGTCTCACAGAGCTCAGCACTGTGCTTCAGGCAAGAGCGCTGAAGACTGAACAATATGAATACATTCTACTCATATATTTTATGGTCAAACAGAAGGGAAAAAAACCCAAACATTAACTTGTGCTTTAGGGCGTTGTGTTAGGTACCCATGGCTGTCACAAATATCAGAAATAACACCAAACGGGAGGGATGACAGCACTGAGGAGGAAGGATATTTGGTTCCTGTGTTTAGTTAAGGTTAAATAGCACCGGGACTGAGGTGAGGCAGGGCAACAGGGAAATGGCAACAACAAAAGCAACTAACCTCCTGGCAGATAGGCAGCATAAAGGCAAAACTGCACAAGCACAACAGTACAAGGCAAAGACTCGTCCCCAGCAAACATTTCTCCAGTCAGCTCTGCCTTCCAGCACTTCATTCAGTATGAAGTTGCAAGTGTGTTAGGACGTTGATAAAGTTACTGCCTCCATGGTCTAGTGGCCAGTCTGACTGGTTCAGCAGCTGGGAAGGAAGCCTTTAACAGGAGCCCCTGTAGGAGGTGCATTTCATACAAACCGTACCGTTTTTGACACTACAGATTGTATTATGAGGTGACATAGAGTGATTTTTAAGTGTTTTGCGCTTACTCATTTCTTTTTGTACATTGGAGTCAGCAATGAAAGCTGAATTATCTCAAAATTATATAGAAGTAACCCACGCCAACCTATTTTAACACGATGAAAATAGAAATTTGAACATAAGATGAATTTTGTACCTTTCACATGGAACCATTATAAATATGAGATAACCTTATCTTTGTAGGATAAGGAAAAGCTTGGACAATTTTTCTGATTTCAAAACTAAACATTGTATAAGTTAGATTCCATCCCTCTATCTTCCCCCAGGTGCTCCTACATTATTAATTATCATAAAATAGAACTGGTGACTTATAATTCAACATAAGTGGATGGAAAAAATATTTCACAAACCAAGCATGCTGTCATTTTTAGATGTGACAGTGTAGGAACTTTTGAGTATTTTTATATCAACTATTTTCTTTCGAATTCTAACATTTGAACTATTTGTACTTCTATAGAAGCCTTCTATTCTGTTTGCTTAAAAGCTGCACAATATTTCCCCTGAGAAAACACACATCTCCACGGTACACTACTGTTAAATATAATTGATATTGATATTATTTTTAGTTCATAATACAATAATTAATGTGGAAAGAGAGTAAACAAGCAAGGGGTCCTTAAGAATGATTATCCTTAAATAATAATTATTCTAACTTACAATTAAATGCACATGGCAAGGTTTACCAGATCATGTTATCAAAGTGAAAATACATTTAACCCTATATTAACATATAAAGATATTTAAAACCTTACAATTCTAGGTTCCCATTTTCTGGCAGATGTTACCAAGTAAACAGCAATGTCCTACATTGTGATGCTTGTGATGCATTATGATGTGGAAGCATTCTTTGTGGTGTGTTTTTAAATTTTTCCTTCTTAATTTGAGATCTCTCTGGCAATAAAAACTTTTCATGAACATTAATAGGAAAAGCTTATAGTCTGTCTAAACGTATAACCGGAAAATTGAACTCCAATCTACTTTACTCTAATATCCTGCACTAATGTGATGATACAGCTGACAAAACTTAACAAGCTCAGTGGTATTTATTTCAGAGCACCACTTTGTAGCCTGGAACTGATACTCACTCCAGCAGGTGTCAAAACTCAGCAACAGTCCACTTTCAAAGTAAAATGCAAATTACGCACTGGAATTCTACCAAGAAAAGAGCTCTGCTGCTTCCACTAAAGGGGCTGTTTACGCGCTGCTCACTAATAAAAGTGCACTTGACTGATGCACTAAAGGATGTACTGAATTAGGAAAACTCCCTTCTGACCTAAAAACCATCAGAGTCCACTTTCTAAGTGAGAAATAAAATAAAACATGTCATCCCGTAATCATAACAAACTTCTTATGATGACTCTTTATCATGTTATCAAGGGATTTAGGGTCTTCACGGTCTCTTTGAACTTGGACGTAAGTTTAAATGTATTTGGCCTGTTGCTGTTAAATACAGCCCTGACAAGCGCTAATGTATACACTCTGGGTTACTTGATACTCTGTACAGAGATGAACTACTGAAACAAACATATAAAAAGGCATCTCTGTTATGGCTTCATACACTTAAAACAAAAATGATAAAAGAAAGTCATCAATACACAATGTGATTGGTATAGTATGAATTATATAGTTTTAAAATCACTAACACTATTTTATAAGAAGGGCCACAAGTGCATATGGTCTCCTAGCATATTTCATATGTAAGGAATGATCAGCATATTACATCAAAAACAGTGAAAGGAAGTAGGTAAAGGAATTAAAGGAGGATGAGCACAGCAAATTTGAAAATGCCCACGTCATTTGGAAATGACACTAAAATCCATAACCTTAAATCATTCTGAAGTTGTTAACAATTTTTCTAAAAATGGTCAAAACCATTTACACACTTCCTGAGTCATTTTAAAGAAGTATTCACATGTTAATATTATTTATTTATAATCACCACGAGGTGTTTTCAAATAGTCCTATCTTTGTAGTGTTAAAAAATCATCACCTCATTCTATTTTTTTATGATTATCAAAGTGATTGAACCATGGGTCATTAGAAACTTAACAATCTGTTGCAACTTCAATGTCTTGCTTTCCCCTAGGGCAAAGGATTATTCCTCCATCATAATATGTTAGTTAATACCAAAGGCTTTGCCTGACTTCAAAGCAGAGATATTAAAGGCTCACTTTCCACTACGAGGCAGGTGTATTTTTATTAGCTTTCTCTTTCAAAATTGCTATGACTTCACTTGCAGATATCCCGCCAACAGCCATTATTGAAAGCCGTAATATAATTGCTAAGTTACGTGCAATGTCTGAAGGTGAAAAACAATGTCACTTGCAGCCTTCCACGATTGACTGAAACCAAGTGTTCCATCATTAAAGCTGAATTACAACACATTGCTGTGTTTTCCATGTGCTACATTTGAAACAATAAGAGTGCAAAACCCTGCCTATAAATTCACAGATTCTTCTATTTATTCAAATTTGTGCACAGTAAGAAATTTCATGCAGAGGAATTAAACGTCTGTTTAGGTTTAAGTGGAGGAAGAGTTGCTAGCCTTCTGCCGTGATTTTGAACAGCCAGACTCAAAGGGAACTGAAGTTTCCTATCACACTGGGAGGCATTCTCTTCTCCTCTTCTCTAGTTGCCCAGATTAACAGAAATCAACAAACACACTGTGTCTTAATTTTCAGACCGGTTTTGTGTTGAGGTGAGCACCCATATTTTTGGCGGATTCAGATTGGATTTCTTGTCTTTGATAAAGTTCTGTATGGAATCCATGAACTCAGAAACTGTTCAAGTTGCAGAAGATTGTGTTGGATGTGCATGAAAATACAACAAAATAATCATCCATGCTGATCCCATGACGTATCCACTGCACGCTCCTTCTTCTCCCCGTGTCTCCTAATTGGGCTCTACCCATTTTGTTATTTGGTGATCTAAGTGGAAATATTCCTTCTGTCATAGTGGTATGCAGAGCTAGTATAATTACTTTTTTTTTTTTTTAGAAAGGTCGACAACTTTTTTTATTTGGCTTCAGTGATTTTACGGTGCCTAGATTCCACCGGAAAATATTTAGTCACTCGCTCAGTTGGACAGAACTCCATCACCTGGAATAGGAATCATGGCAACTATGCCAGCATCTTTGCGCAGACAGCCCTGAAAATATATACTAGGGAAAGTCTTTGCCAAATGACTTGTGTCTGGCCAGCACTGCCTTTGAAATATTCTCTGCATACCAGTTAATGTTAAGATTTATTATAGCATGTGTAAATATATTTTCTGCATGTGTATCTAGAATTTATATAATCCAGTGGCAATGCATATTAGATGCATTACCTGTCTACATTTGTGGTTCTACTAGACAGTGATACTATTATGATTTCTTACTAAAGCCTAATAGTCATCTTTAAGTTATTTTAAGCAGATCACATTTTTGAAAACATAAATTAATTCAAATAATTTTACAAATCCATAGAGAAATCAGTGTGGTGTTTCAGTATGTACCCACATGAGAAAAATGTGTAACAATAAATGTAATGGATGGGAGACTAGGGACCTTTTAAAAATAGACAATAATCTTACAGTTGTTGTCCACTTTGGGAAGCGAAGTCAATGACTTTTCTTTCTACTTATTTTAAAAGGTCCTTCCATTCATGCAGAAAGTAGTGAATCAACAAATAGGAAAAAAAAATCCCACAGAGCATTCCTGAAGATATTCACACTTCCAGTTCCATGGTACAAATTATGACAGCAAAAGGAATTTATCATACTCACCCGGGGCTGGCAGGCTATGTTCTCACCACAGATATATGTCCACCCAGTTCTTTTCTTTATTTAGAAATTCTCAGTGCCAACTGAATCAAGACTGCCATGCTATTTTAAGGTTTATTTGTTTTCTTTAAATTTGGCGGACACTGTTCTTTCCTATAAAATTGGTTGACTCAATGCGGAAAAAAAACATACACCATTAGCTTTCAACATACCCACATGTTATTCCTTAACTTGGAATCCTCAAACCAGTACTCAAACCTTCATCATGCAGAAAGATGAAAGGCAAATACATGAATTCATACCTCAACCTAATTGCTTGGGAATATTCAGTGTTCATGTATACACATTACTTGACTGGATCAATGACATTCTCTGGATATCAGGATATGAACTGTTATGCATATCAAGTATTTGTATTTTGAATTCTTTGTGTACTTTGGTACACACACTGGGCCTTGAATAAACTGAGTTACTTTCAATTTGTGTACCACTTTTAAGTATTAGATTGTAACTTTTATGACTTACAAATAATTTATTAAAAGTTGTGTATCAGACCCTACACATATTTCAACAAATTAAGATGAGTTAGATTTTTTTTACACATCTTAGACTATAGACTAAGTTTTCCAAACCATATAAACAAAACCATTTGACACCTGGCTCTTTAAAGTTCATGAACTTCAACATCTAAAAACATGTGTGGGATTGTCAAACATTCCAGTGCCCTCCCTAGGGGAACCCAAACATATGTAGCTGTGTATATCATGGTGTCATATGCCAACACGTTTCCTTGAAAGAAAATCACTGTGTTCTTTTATTGGGGTAGCAAAATATCCCATCTCTGAATCTGTGAGATATGTTACTAGAGCTTCTCATGGACTAAGTTTAATCATAGACTTTCTGAAGTTTGCATCAAACATGTTCAATTTTTCCAAATCCTTCCCTTTCAAAACAATATGGAGCCAAATAATAATGCTAGAAGTATGTAAGAGAGGAGAGCCCAAGCCAAAAGTTCTATTTCAATAGAGCAGATCTCATGAGTTATATGATTTATAATTTCAACCAGGGTAGGGAGGGAGGCAGACATCAGGGTGTGGCACAGACATTCGGAGGTGACTGCTCAGAGCACAGGGAAGTGTCTGGAAGCCTCCAAGAGCTCACTGAGACACTAAATGGAATCCACTTTCTCAGCCACTCTTCTCAGCCTCCTGAGGATCTTCCCAGCTGAGCCAGAGAATTTGGGGAAAGAAAGAGTAGTGGAAAGACTGATTAAAGCCACTACTACCGGCAACACGTGTGCCGTGTTTCCCCAGAGAAGGTCTTTTATGCTTCTGCATGGGGGATGGGAGACGCAATTACAACCTGCCTGCTCAGAGGCTTAGAGCTTGATAGCCAGTAAGTTTGCAAAAAGGGACCAGCTGTAGCAGCAGGAGCCACAGCAGCCAAAGCCCTGAAGGGGCAAAATCTCTTTACCAGTCTTCCCCACCTGCCTTTGAGTGCAGCAAGTCAGAGGCAGCAGAGGCAGGCCAGCTGTTTCTCACATCTACCAAATCGGTAACCCCTTTGACCACAGGCAGATAAATCAAGCCACCTGTACAACACCTTCCCACCTTTGATTTGCAAGGGGAAGCTTCTCTCTAGTGGATTCTCAGTCCTGGTCATTAGCTGGAGAGGCAATTCAAGACTCCGAGGCAGACATAATAGAGGATCTGAGCTTATAATTCAGCCGTGAATTGGTTTGGTTGAAGGGACTGTGACTATGTTGAGGCAAAAATTTAAATGAAAGATATTGTTTTTGAAGTGATGTAGAAATACTTTCATATATGGAGAGAAAAGTTTATTTTTTTGTTACCATTTAAGGACAGTTTATGATGGCAAGTGTGTATTTCCACAGTGATCTTTATTACTGAGGTAAAAGACACAAGTAAAAAATTTACCCATTTTCAACATACAACTCAGTGTGAATTGTATATGTGTACAATGCTTGTGAGCACCTACTGTACCAAGTTCTCAAGCACTGTCATCACTTTAAAATGAAGGTAACTTTGTCCACATCCTTGTAATTGACAATTGAGATGACATGAACCACAGATGAGCATTTACCTCTACAGCTTCGCCGCTGGTAGCGTTTTAGCGCAGGAACTAGGAGACTTTTATGTTTACTAATTCTTGAACAAAGTTTAACGTAAGTTAGTTTAAAAAAAACAGCTACAATTCCTAAAGATGTGTCTGAGGGAGGTGGGCTGGGATGAGAGGTGGGGGAGGATTGGGAGGTTTGTTGGGGGTCTATAAAGTTGCCCATAGTTGCTTCCAGAATTGACATTCCAGTTCTCTGTCTCTTCAGAGCTCTGGCAGCTACCATCCTGCTTTACCCTCTCTGGGAAAGGGAAGAAATCCTGAGCATGTCCACCTTCCCTTCGATTTATATGCTCTACTCATCCTAATGAAACTACGTAGCACCTCTCCTACACTCAGCCACCAAATAGACACTTCTACCTTAAAGAATATGGAGGAGCAGAGGACTTGGTGGTGGCTGAGTTGTGGTTTCAGATCTGCAGAGTGCTTCGCAGGTGTGGAAATGTTACAATCATCTGGAGAGATTGTTGTAGGTTTCTAGCCCTTTTTTTCACATATTCTTTCCAGAGTTGATAGGTTCTGTTACTTTTGAATTATGGTAAAGTAGAATATCCAGCTAGATATCTCATAGAGGATCAAAGATGTTTACTATGTCAAAGCCATTAAGCAAAAGAGAGGAGGAAATGGGATTCCAAAATGCCCTTTAAGGACATGCCCCCAGATGGGCTTTCTTTTAGAAGGCCTCACTCCTAAATTTGATACCGTTTTCTAATTGTGTCGCACTTATGGAATAAACCTCTGATATATGAACCATTGACAGATTTCAAATAAAAATCAATGCAACTGTAGTGACCACCAGGAAAAGCTGAAGAAACCTTTCTCTCTAATAGACTGCTTTGTAGTAATGGGGCATGTTGCCTGGAGTGTTGAGTGCCTGAAGAAGACTGCCCATGGAGAAATTCATGGAAGAAAAGATCTATCAACTGGAAAGTATTAATTTTTGGTCTTCAATGGTAATGCTTTTAAAATTCTAGTAAAGCTTTTTGCCCTTTATTTTTAATAAAAACTTTCTTAGGCAAAATGTTCTCAGTTCCATACCCCAATAGTCATTAATTCGAACAAGTGATTTAATAAGAATATATGTACTCTTTTACTTTAAAGCAACTTCATATGCCATTATCAATTAAAATACCATAGTAATTGCTACACTCAAACATTATTGATATTTAGCTAATGGGAAATATCTAAGCTTGTAGCCTTTAAATTACAGGACTCCAGAAAGAGACTGTGTCCAACATGCACATGAATGGACAAAAATTGGATAATAGTCCAATAGTTGCTAAGACTTTAGGTCTCTCCTCTTTATGTATTCAAGATTGTAGGAGATAGGAGTTAATGAGAGCCAAAAATAGATAAACTATTTATAAAACATTTACAATGTTGTTTATAATTACTATTCATTGTGTATTATTCACCAAGGTAGGCCAGTACATCTTAATAACCTAAAAACGAATACTAGTTATTTAATCAACAGTCATTTACTTATTCACTACTGTTCCTAAATGTGACCTAGATTTTGATGTACACTTTTCATCCTTTTATGCTTTAAATAAAATTAGGCAGGGCCATCTTCTCGTCTATACTAAGGTCTATCTTTGTAGCAATTTGACTTAATGATTAACGCTAACTATGGACCTCCCATCCTTCAAGTGTTAGTCCTGAAGACAGAGGGTATTTTTAATTATAAAATTATTAAGAGTTATAAATAGGCTAATAAATGAACTTAAAAACACTATGGGTTAGTGCTAAAATTATTATATATTAAAATACTTGTAGTCAGGGCAGACAAAACACCCTGAAGTACATCCTGTCTATCCAGGGTTATCAATTTTCTCATGAATGTCTCAAAAACGTATTATTCTGATTACATTCCTATCATTTCCAGACCTACATGCCATATATAGTAAAAAGGCAATTGGGTGCACGTGTCTGGATTTCAATGGAGATAACAGACAAGGTTTATATAACTTTCTGTCAACAGCATTTAGAAAGCACTTAAACTCACAGGGCTAAAAATTTTTTCTAATGAGCTAAGAGAGAAGACCATAGGACTAAACTCGAGCCATGAAGTACTAGGAGGGTTTAAGGTTAGTAAGTAAAGTGACCCCAGTGGCTGAGAAAGAATAGTCAGAAAATAAGAGAACCCAATAGAACTCATTGCATTGGAGAACAGCCAAAAGAAAACAGAGAAAGAGCAAAGTTGTTCCCTGATGCCTTCCTCATCCTAGCTGCCTTAGAGCTGGCTATCCATCTCCAGCAACAGTGCTGATGGCTCCCTGGTAACATTCCCAGGCCTGCCAACATCCCTCTTCCCTTCCATCAAGCAGAAGTGGATTTTCCAGAGCAGGCAGCTTCATTGTATTATTCTTCTCAAGAATTCGTTTATGTTCCTCAAGGAAACTGCTTAGAAGTATATTTGTTTGAAGAATAAGAGATTGAGTTTTCTGTCCTGATTACATTTTACATAAAACATTTTCATCTTTTTCAATATTTAGAAAAGAAGTTGTCATGTATTTTAATCGAGATACTCACGATTTTTGTTTTCTGTATAGGAATACGGCACATGGGCTGAATGCACATGGACAGAAAATAGACCAGAACTAACTTTATAACTGTTTGACCTTAGATGACATGATTACCTCTCAGGCCTCAGTTCCTTCCTTTAAGAAGTGTGCTTGGCAACAAGCACAAGTCTCTGGGAGTCTGTGAAAGCAGCATGGAGTCTGTGTCCTCTTCTTCTATGAGCAATTTGATTTCTATATCTCATGGGCTCCATGTTACACTTAGAAAAAAATTCGTAATTTTATGTTTGCATATATCCAAATTGGGACCAAACTCAGAATGATATCCCATCATCCTGAGAAGATATCATGTACATCTATGTGATAATGTGAATCTTTCTACTCATTGTTGGAAAATGATGAATCTTATTTCTTAATACCACTCAGCAATGTATGTTTGAAATAGTTACTTTTTATCTTTTCTGTGGTCACTGATAAAAACAAAAACGGAAGAAGGATCTATTTAGTCTATTGTTTCAGAGGTCTCCAGTCATCAATGGGAAGGGAGGCAAGCAAGACAGAGCAGTTCCCATCAAGCCAGGGAAGAAGCAGAGTGTGGGGAAGTCCAGCACTTGGCTGACTCTTGCCTTTATTCTATTGGTCCTAGGACTATGAATTTTGCCAACCACATTTAAAGTCTTCTTTATTCAATTAACCCCACAGTCACCTTCCAGGCAGCGAAGAGGCATGTGTTGAAAATATTTTACATACTTTTCAGTTCAGGCAAGAAGACAATTAGGATGAAAAATTGTAACGTTTAATGACAAATGCATTTATCCTTTTCTGTAATAACTTGTTTTTCAGATAACTGCCTTCGTGTTACTAAGAGTTAGCTTTTTAAATCACCTGCATGTTAATTGAGCTTCAATATCACATCGTAATAATCATAGTCAATATCAAATAGTTACCATCTTCTTATATGAATACCCTGTACATCTAAGTTATATAAAATATAAGTTATAAAAGCCCAAATCTTGAGATTAAAATAAAAGGTTTTTGAATAGTGTTAAAAGAAGTTATACTAGAAACAGGTTACTTATTGACAGTTATGATATCTTAGTTATACAGAAGCTATAATTCAAAAGTTCAGATTCCAAAGGAAACATTAACTGGGGTTGTGTGCAGACTCTGTGTTCTGCTTCCTTGCTTTAATTCACTGATGTTTTATTTTATCTGTATGTAGTTGGGAATGAGATAGTCATCACACTTTCAGCTTTTATTTTGCAATAATAGCAACCACACC
This sequence comes from Acomys minous, assembly GCF_964271855.1. NCBI lineage: Eukaryota > Metazoa > Chordata > Mammalia > Rodentia > Muridae > Acomys > Acomys minous. The sequence continues at coordinate 75,638,265 of NC_140489.1, forward strand.
ATCTTTGAAAAAGATTTGCTCAGGCTAACAGCCTGCCTTGCAATATGATTCTGAACCATGGGAAGTGAAAGGAGAAAGCCATTTATTATTCTTGAAACAGTTGGCAAAAGCTGCACTGCAGATAGGTTCTAAAGAAGCTTAGCTTAAGTGTTAAAATTAGCATTCTTTTATTCATGTACACAGAGAAAATGAGTTTTCATTAATAAGGGTCTCTTTATGTATGAAAGTCACTGAAGGCATAGGATTTTCTTTTTATGGACACAGGAACTTAAAAACAGAAACATAGCCAGAGGAATCTTACACAAGAAGACCTACAGAGTAAACTAACCTGGGTGCATGGGGGCTCAGAAACTGAACCACCAAACACAGAGCATACATGGGCTGGACCTAAACCACCTATACATATGTTGCAGGTGTGCATCTTGGTCACCATGCAAGTCCCCTAACAAAGGGAGGAGGGGATGCCTCTGACCTTGTTGCCTGCCTTTGTATCCCTTTCCAGTCAGGACCCAGTGGGAGAAGATGTGCTTAGTCCTGCCGAGACTTGATGTGCCAGGGTGGGGTGGTATACTTTGGAAGCCTCCCCTTCTCTGAGAAGAAGAAAATGAGAATGGTGGTAAGATACATGAAGGTGAAACTGGGGAGAGAGGAAGGAGAGGGCTGGGATCGATATATAAAGTGATTAATTAATTAATAAAAATAGAAATCTTAAGGAATCAGAAAGTAGAAAACTTGCCTAAATAGAAACTGCAAGACTCTGTTGTGGGTGTGAAGAAAGAAAGAAAGAAAGAAAGAAAGAAAGAAAGAAAGAAAGAAGAAAGGAAGACAGGAAGAAAGAAAGGAAGGAAACAAGAAAGGAGAGAGGGAGGAGGAAGCGAGGGAAGAAGGGAGGGAGGGAGGGAGAAAGGGAGAGAGGAAAGGACACTTTCCAGTCCTTAGAGTTGATACAATTTAAAAAGATAGAATTTCAATCTTGGAGTAAATTAAAATATCTTGGCTTTCTGTTTAAAAGATAATACATACTATTGATATCTATGCATGAAAGACATGTTAAAGCACAGAGTGTAGAGTAACCACTCTCATTTACTAAAGGAATAAAGTGCATAAATACATGCATTTCTTGGAGTTTTAATGTTGTATACAATGCTAGTACAACACTGATGTTGCTGATCTTAAAATAAGATAAGCAGTTTCAGGTCTAGGTTGTCTTTTGAGGGTAAAAATGTAATTTAATACTATATATGGACAGAAATTTTCTTGGTTATCAAAAGAAATTTCTGCTTAATAAACATGTTAGGTCGGACTGGGACATTTGATGAGTCAGCATGATTTGAATATATCTCTAAACTTTGAAAATGGCTTCACAATTTTTCTCAACTTTTAATTAGTTTTACATTTTATATCCGTGGTTTTATGCTTTATGTCCGTGGTGAGATTCTTTTTTCTTGAGATGCAAAAAAAATAAATGTGAAAAATGAGACAAATTATCTGAAGTTTCTCAGTTTCCTGATTCAACATTTCCATCCTCCCAGACTAACTACTCCTTCAAGCTGCTTTTTTATCTTGCTGGAATCACCCTAACTCGTTTGTGCTGTGTCTTTCTCCTTGTGACTCTCTCTGCCTGTTCCCCCTTTATAACGCCATTTTGATGATTATACTAAAAAGCACATGAAAAAAAAAATGTGCTTCATTCTGAAAACCCAGCGAGGCCATCTTGAGCTGTTTCTCGCTCGTACACCTTTTTTCCTGGAGTTGATTTTGTTTAGCTTTTCTGATTCCATCCCCTGTCTTTCTTTCATTCTCACATAATGCTAAAGCTATATAGCAGCGTTCTCAATTTCTTACTGAGTTAGTTGCTTGCTCACGTCCAATCTTTACTTAAACGTCCTCTCATGCTTTTAGGATGGGAAGAAACCATGGTGAACTCATACTTACCACACAGGAATCCCCCCCCTGAAAACTTCACCACCCAGCATGATCATGGATGGGATCTAATGCTCCCTTTATACTCTCATTAATAATAGGTTGTGCATCATTTTAACGTAGTACTTATCAAACCCTACTGCAATGAGCCCCTGACACATAAAGACTGCTATGATTTCTGATTTTTTTTTCCTCCTTACTCTTTGTATTGATTCCTGGTGCTGATGTTATTATTCTAATCATAATTAACAATAACAACTAGCAACTGTTTAAACTTCTGCTATTTAATATTCACTATTTCACATTGCCAAAAAACATGTAGAAATGCTAAATATTTACTATGTAAGCTAAGCTCCTTACTAAAAATGTTTGATATAATACTTTCAACAAATCTAAGGAGTTCTTATAATTTTCTCCAGAAGGCTTAAAATTCACACAATATTCTCACATGTGGTAAATATCAACGTCCGAACTCAAGTTAAGCTTGTAAGAGTTCATGCTTTCTGTCCATAGCTACTATGGTAATGATTTCCTCACCAAGCTGATACTGAGTAAGTGTTCCTTGGGAACACGAGTGATGACTGGGTCTACATAAACCGAAGATACGAAATGTACATCACACACGTGGGTGCTTCAATAATCGTGATCTAATTCTTCCCAAATGTTCTAATATAGTGGTTTGTTTTACACAAAGAAATGGTCTTCTGAGCACATTTTGTTGCTAAGAGAAATAAAAATGCTCTTTTATGGTAGGTAGATTTTTGGTTGTGAGCCTAGCCTTTAATAGCAGAGCCATCTCTCCAGCCCTGGTAGGTATATTTTTAAAAGGCCTAAAATTCAGGTACACTTTAGAATATAATGGGAGGATTCTTTGCCATACAAAAGCTATACTGGAAACAGATCTCTCCAACTGGATATACTGTGTATTAGTTTTCAATCAGCAATGTAAACAATGGAATAGAAGCATTACATGGATTCTACATTAGGATAAACCAAAACGCTTTTGCCAAACCAGATGTAATCACTCAAACTCCACTGGGAAAGAGGTAACCATACTATTTGGTCTAGGTCCCAAGTATTTTATTTAGTAAATAACTTTCTTTGTGTACTCATTTTTTCCTAACACCTATTTCCAACATTTAAACATTACATTGTTTCAAGTATGTGGAACTTAAGATTCAAATGTAAACAGGACATGTGTTAGTCTTCTGTCCTTAGGCTGTTGTGGAAAACACATCATACACACACATACACACACACACACACACACACACACACACACAGAGAGAGAGAGAGAGAGAGAGAGAGAGAGAGAGAGAGAGAAAGAGAGAGAGACTGTCAGAACAATCTAACACTACAATAAGATCTAAAAACAGAGTTATGTATATGCAAAATATACTTTTTAAGATTTTATTTTAATTCTGCTTTTTAGTATAAAACCTGTTGCCTAATTTGACCCACACATTCTTATTTTTTAAAATTTTGATCCACTGGTTTATAGTGAATGCTTTAGTAATTGTGTTTCATATCTAAATGTACATATTTTCATATTATATCTATTCTGTGACTTCATAGAAATTACTTCAGGATGCATACATTTATGCAAAGTGAAGCTGTCAGTTTAAATAGCTCAACTGATGAGAACTCAGAAAAGCAGTTAGTTTTCCATGTATTTACACCTCGGGTTTTAACTAGCTTCTTTAAACTATGATAAGAAACCTTCTCATTTGTTTCCAAAATGTCACAGGAAGGAAGCATCGAAGGAGCCAACAGGGTCATGGACATCACAGAAAAACCTACAGAGACAGCTAACCAGGCCCCATAGGGGCAGAGACTGAATGCCAAACAGAGCGTGCACAGTACAGACCAAGCCCTCTGCACATTTGTAACAGTTGTGCAGCTGGGCCTTCATGTGGGAGTCCTAACAGCAGGAGAATGGGCTGCCGCTCTGTCTCGGACTCTACTGCCTGCCTTTGGATCTCTTTCCCCTACCTGGGCTGCCTTGTCTAGCCCCCAATAGGGAATGTGGCTAGAACTACTACAACTTGATATACCAAGGCTTGATGATACTCATGGGCGGCTTCTCCTTTTATGAGGAGAAGGGGAGGAGGGGTGCATGTTGCAGGGTGGGGAAGAGAGGGGGAGGAAAGCTGCCATTGGTATGTAACATAAATAAATAACACAATTAATTAAAAAAAAATATCCCAGGGATACCCCATCTCCTTTGTCTCTATTTGCAGCTCTCCTTAAAGTCATATGGCCTGAAAGAATGAGAACCTTGTCTAGCAGATGATTTCTTACTTACAACTCTTCACCCAAAGCTCACTCCTGACCTGAGTCTCGGAGTAGCCAGACCTTTGAGGTTTTTCGAAAGCATTTAATATTTAATGTTATCTGATTTTACCTAATACATTCTTACTATATAACACAATTTTATAAATAGAAAATACTTTTGAGTCTTAAAATATACAGTTATAAATCATCTACATTCAAACAAATTATAAACAATAAATACGCAAAGAAATCATAAAATCATGGGATTTTTCCAATATTTTTTTTAATCTTTCTCATGCTCAATAATTTCATCTCATTCTGGAATGCATGTACATAAGGGGTTTTGATATTTATTCGGTAGGGCACTAAGATCTATAATGAACGGCTTAGAATATACCTGGGCAGAGCCAAGCAAGTGAGATTCTATTGAATGACAAAAATAAAAATAATGTTCAAGGAAAAAAGGAGGAGATATATTGAGGAAATAATATCTAGAATCTGCACTGAATGTCAAGCTCATTGACAAAGAGAATGAATGAAAAAGAGCCTGCGTTTGAGGCCCAGAATCTTCTCCACCCCCTGAAAACATAGACCACCCAATGAAAGAATTTTATATGAAAAATATACAAATAATGTGATATCCTGGGTAAAATAAAACACTGTGGTTTTTACCCTATAGCTGTATGAATGCAGCACTTCACAGATTTATACTACTTTGTCATAACTATGAGTAGATTTCTTTATATTAATTCCAATGTAACATATAGTCAACTGTTTATTTTTTTTTCCAGGGCAACTTTTTAATGGGGTTGGATTAGAAATTTAAAAAGGTAAACAATCACAGTTAAAGGTTCTCTTGGAAATAGTAGAAGAAATCTGAGTTACAACTGCCATTTCAGGTATGATAAAGTAGTGTTTTAAAAGTGATAGGGTAAAGTTAGTAGTAAGTGGAAATTATATACAAAAGTACCAAGGGCATTCAGGAAGACATCTGAAGAATATTTAGTAATATTTTAAAATGAGTGTTGCACTGTGATTTCCACACTGTATCACTAATAAAAATGAGAAGCAACTCTGCCTAATGCATTCTGATTAAACACTTCAACATGTTTATTAGAAACCACTGATGTGTCTCACATTGAGATCTCGTCCTGTAAGTGACACTTCAATGACTTATATGCCACTTTATAGAGGAAAGGAGCAGATATACGCCTCTGGCTGCTGTTCCTGGAGGTACATGGATAATAACTTCATTTTACTGAATGTTCTTTCTGAACACTTATCATCCGTTCTTGGCAGCAAGATTCTCTAAAAGCATTCTTACAGATGTTTTGTCATTTAAATCAAAGAAACTGGCCTCAGTGTTCTAATTTCTAATATTCTAATATTCTCCCTGTTGTAAATTTGTTCCAGGCTCCTTTCTTATAATCTCAAGCATTTCCTCTGGCTTGAGAGCCCTGAACTTCCTCCTTGACTCTTAGGAAGATCCCAAATGTGACTTTAAAGCAAGAAAACTAGTTTTCTTTTATCTGCTTTGACTTTTCAGTTATTTGGATTAACTTTCAGGGTGGCAAAGGACATGGTGGTGAGTACACCAAGGCCCAGTTCAATTTTCACAGGACTCTATCAGGATCAATATTCCCTCAGCAGTGTTTTCTATGTTCTATTATTTTTATTACTAACACAAATAGATGTTTCTTAATTCTTGTTTAGAAATAAGAATCTTTCAGGGAAATATTTTATATTAATCCTACATATATCCAATTCTCCACCCTTTTTCTTTTTTTATTAAATTTTTATTGTTTTACATATATATATTTATATTATTACACATACATTCAATAAACTACCTACAGCAAGAAGAACCTGGAAACAGTCAGAAATTATATAAGTGTTACATTCATAGTGTTTTGGCTATTTGTACTTGTAAGCCTTGAAGAAAACATCTTTCCTATCTTGATGAGTCTAAAATTTTGAACGTAAATCAGTATCTATCATATCTCATTTCTATCAACTTAAAACATATATCTAGACCTAAAAACATCTTAACTTCTAAACAACTAAGCTTAATTGTAAAACTAAACCATCTTGCCCTCAACCCTACCAAAGACTTGAGAAGGAATAAAACTAAATACCTGAGTATAAAGGGAGTACAGGTTAGTAGCTTCCAAAATGAAAAGATGACAGAGACAGTGAAATGTCTCTTACCCTCAATGCTTCCACAGCCTCTGGAATTATATTCTTCTCCACAAGAAGAATACATACATACATACATACATACATACATACATACATACATATATATATGTATATATATATATATATGAGATTATGATATCATCACATTTCTCCCTTCCCTTTCCTCCCTCCAAACTAACCCATATAAACTCCCTCAATCTTTTTCAGATTCATGACCTATATTCATTAATTGTTATTGCATATATATGTATATATGTTCTAAATATACCCTATTATATTCATATAATGTTACTTCTATATATGTCTCCAAAGCTTGGGGTTGGGTACTGGACAACCAATTTGTCTGCTTCTCCATAGGGAAGACTTCTCCCAATCTCAGCTTTACTCAATTGCCTATAGTTCTTTGTGTAAGTTTGAAGCCTCATTGGCTCTTCTCCATCCACTTTGAAATGTCTGTTGATGTTGTTTTCTGTGCAGCTCACAATTGGGGCAGTTATGCTGGTGAGAATTTTTGGGTGCAGTAGTACTGATATTAGGAGATACAATCTTATAGCAAATTATCTGAACTTCTGACTTTTACAATCTTTCTTCCATCTTCCTCCTTCCATTTTCTGCACTTTCCCCTGATTCTTGGGTGCAGGATGGTTTTCTATATGTATCCATTGGGATCAGGCTCCATGACTCTGCATTTTTACTGGCTGTGATTTTCTGTAGTGGTCTCCATATGTTGCAAAGATAAGAAGGAAACCATGCTTGGTACTGGAAACCTGGTTAACTTCTCATTGAAGACATGGTTATTGGAGGAAAGTCTATAAGCACTAACCTAAGTCAGCATAATCCCTAATGACAGTCAATAAACCTTGTCCTTATTACCACAAATATGTGTATTCATCACAAACCATCTAAGAAGCTTCTCTTCACAGTAGCAGGAGGCTTTTGCCCTTTTTTAAAAAAAATCACACATCTAGCATGAAATCTTCTTTTTGTTTTTTGTTTGTTTGTTTGTTTGTTTTTTTGAGACAGGATGTCTCTGTGTAGCCCTGGCTACCCTGGACTTTCTTTGTAGACCAGGCTGGCCTCAAGCTCACAGAGATTTGCCTGCCTCTGCCTCTCAAGTACTGGGTGCACCACCATGCCTGGCCTAGCATGAATTCTCCCTCATGAAAGCTCCCTCATTCTCTTGATTTCATGGGTGATGAAACTGAGAGCTAAAGAGCATTCCTCTTTGAAATAATTTCTAACATCAGTGTATACAAACTCTGAGCCTATTTTTTTTTAGTCTTCAGAGTAAATTAAATATTTGTTCAAGGGTAGGCCAAGACTATCAGAGACAAACCCAGAAAAAGATGCTTACTGTGCTGTATGTATATTCCATGTCCCTCAGTCCCCCCCCCCCATACAGATTTACCAGTATTGCATTTGATGGAAAATTCAGCCAGCATAAAAATGCAGCCAATAGTAAAAAAAAAACAGTGAAATTTGTACAGAACTATACATGCTAATAGTCTGTATTTACAGATGGTTTTGGATTCTGTAAAGTGTGTAAAGAAGAACATACCAAGGACAGAGTGAACTGAAGAGTTTTTATCAGTGGATCTACATCAGCTGCTGCTTTTCTCTGAAATGCACATGGGAATTGCTATCGGATACTGTTGCTGGAAATCCCTCATAGCTGAGAGTCAGAGAGGGCACATCATAGACTTCACGGCTTTCCTTGTCATCATCCATAGGTCTGCTATTTCTGTGTATTGTGGTTTCACACGAAAACAGATTTTATTGTAGATCTGAACATCTTTAAGAGGGTGATGTATGGAAAATTCCTTAAGGAGTGGACATATTGGTCAAGACTTAGTTCCTTGTTGTAACTACCTGAACAAGTAAATTCCGCAGTACCTTTGAAGAGTATATGTAGCTTTTTCCCTCTTAACTGTAGTGGGCCTAGATTATTGATGGTATGCGGAACACATCTGGATACTGAAAATCATAAAGGAATCATTATTTTTAAAGACATCAACTTTGTTCTTTTTGTTATTAGTATGTGTCACTGTGGAATTTGTTAGGCATTATATGCCCTTTAGCCAACATTATGTCACTGTGTCATGTATCAGAAATTTTTACAATTTTATTAACTACCACACTTCTATTAAGACATTTAGCTGATCATGGGTATATGTCTGCAGAGAGATGATAGAGAGAGTCTTCACAAGGACTTAAATTAAGCTTACCTCTATTGTTTTGAAATGGATAGTATGAGAGCTGTCAAAGTACTCCACATCTCAATCATTGTGTGGACAGGAACTGCCATAGTTTAAAGGGAATAGCAGATTTACCTATTCTACCTTAGGAAGTTGAATAGACAGCTCAACATTTAAGAGTGCTCTGGAAAAACTTGGTTATTCAATTCCCAGCATCTACACTGGATTGTTCGTACTTCCTTGTAACTCCATTCCAGGGAACCTGATGCTCTCTTCCAGTGTCTCCAGGTATGAAGTATACATACGTATGTACGTGTAGGCACATCCACATTGCAAAAGTATGCATACATATGTAGATGTAGGCCCATACACATAAAACACAAATAAAAACACCTAATCCCTTTGCAATTTGACTCTAAGAGGCATATATAGGAATTAAAATGCTGCATTGAATGTTGTGACTAGATAGGAAAAGGGGTTGATAGCTTTTCTTGATGATCAGAGTAGTGAAAAATCTTCACTTGAAACAACTGATTTCTTAGGTAGTGTGAGAAATAAAATTAGAATTCTAGTAAGTATGTCTGTCACGTACCATAGGAAAGGAAAGGGCTTAATGATCATTAAAATTAAATGTTGTTGCATATGTACGTTTGTATGCTTGTATGCATGTATGTATAACTCTAAAGTGTTGACAGTAAGGTGGATTGCAGATCAATAGCTTTTCACTATTACATAGCAGCATATTAACTGAGTAATGTAAAAGGCCTAAATCACATATAAATTAACATCCACAAATAAATAAATTGTTCTGTTAATACACACTATGTTAGAAAGCAGATTCTGATTTCCATTAATCTTGATTATTTTCACTTGTTGGGCCATTAACATGACTGAAGAGATAATAAATGTTTCTCTCACTTTCACCTCCTGCAAAAAATACCCCTATTCAACTGTCTAATCTTTGGGTGCAACCTCTTGAGGAAAAAGGCAGATCCAATACAGATCTTCACTCTCCTCATTATGAATGAAATAAACATACAATTCTAATTTAACTTCACTTTCAAAGGCACACAAGATTGTCTCTCAACATGTCTTGCCTATTAAAAAAAACTTTATGATGGTAAATAAACCCTGGAAAATTCCTTCTCAGACTTTACCACCCGAAAATGCAGCTGTTGGCCGCCACTACCATGGCCTCACAGCTCTAAGCTCACGTGCAAACCTCATCAAGAGCAGACATTTCTAATTGATTCCAGAAGGATTTCTTTTGGTTAGATCAGGGGGCAGAGGAAGAATAATGAGCAGCTTTTCAGAGGGAATTGGGGGGTTAGGCTGTTGAACGGAGAGGGGTAGGGGCTTTTAAAATCTTGGGCTTGGCCTGAAATGCTACGCAATTTTACGGTCTATTGGCCAGAGCATCTGGAATGAGGCATTCTAGCTTTGTGGTTAATGATGGTACAACTAGCTTACAGACCATGGAGAGTCCAACCTAGCCCCTGCCATGTCCTCGTAGAAACCAAGGGGGATGCTCTGCTCAATATCCTGTGCCTTCTTGTGAGACAATTCCCTTCCGATCTAGGGTCTGGAACGTGAAATCTTGTCCAGCATGGAGCCTCACCTATCTTAATCATTTTAAAAGTCGACATAAAAAGGAAAACCACACATTAGAACATGCATGTGTTTAATTTCATGTGTGTTGACAACGTTTTCTATCACATGCTTGTGTTTGCTTTCATTTAAGACCTCCTTGATAATGGATGGAGAGTGTCGGATGCTCAGGTCATAAATCACAGAGCCAGGCTCACTCCGCAGAGGAGGTACAATGTGCGGCTCTTTGTTATTTCAATCAGGGACAGGTGATTATGTGGGAAAAGGTGTGTGCAAAGGCACTGCTTTTTCAAAGCCAAGAAGAAAACCAGGAGTGATATGGAAATCATTTCTTTGGAGAAAATGTTTACTTAATGATGTTAGGAATTCACCTTTCTGTCACTAACAGACTACACCCACAAAGCAATCAGGTAGCAGCACAGCCTGGAAAAATGCCGAGATGTTAAGTCAGAAGGCTGGAAAGCACAAATCTAGACTTCAGGCATGACTCTCTATTTTTATCCAAACAACATAATTAATAAAGATTGTATCCATTTGAGAAGTTACTCAAAATTCCTACGTTTGTGATGTTAAACTAAATTGAACATGTTTGCCCTTGGCAGGATATCAGTTCCTGTTTTCAAACAAAAATAAAACAGGAGAAAAAAAAAGTGAATTGAAATAATCAAATACTAAACTAAACTAAAAATAAATTCATTAAAATTGATTTTAAAATATAAAACACCGCGTTCGTAGATACAAACCTTTTCCTCTAACATTTGCAACCTAATGATCATAATTTATTTTTTATCAGAAATAGTAGATCACTGTTGCTTCAAATACATAGAACAATGTGGAAAAAAAAAACCCAGGTGGTAAATTTCTTCAAAAAGAGTACAAAAGCAACTTCACTTGATGAAGTCCAGTGCTAATAACTTTAAAATAAGGGTGACAGGAGAAAGGGCGGAGTGGGTTAAATATGCATTATTACCTTTGGTTTTGCTTTTCTGAATTAGGTTCATTCTCAATATAGAAGCCAAGATACTAGAGAACACAATGGAGCAGGAGGCAGCTTCAAACTAGGTGGTGTCATCTTTCTGCTTCAACTTTCCAGACGCTGGGCTCACAGACATTTGGCTGTGTCTTTTAAATCAGCTAATGCACCGGAAGCTATCATACATAAATATTTCAGTGACTGTTAAATCAGTGCTGGAGAAAAGCACACGAAGTAGAGTACACCCTTGGGTCAGTTAGTTTACTCTCTCAAAGCTGGTATATTCCTCCTTTCCCAAGCAGAGAAACATAGTACTTCCGTGCATTTTCATCATATTTACCTGGTGGTTCCTTGTTAATAAAAAGAATGGTTGATAACTAACACAGGAAATGGGCAGTGGTAATCTATGTTTATCTCACATAAATCACCTCTGATGGATTACTCTCACCTACATCTTTACTTGCTGTGCATACATGTGAAGGTGCATATGGCAGTCAAAGGGAGGCATCAAGGTTTCCCTCCATGGCTCTCTACTTTACTTTTTGAGACAAGTTTCTTCATGGAACCTGGAACTCACTGACTTGGCTCGATTTGTTGACAGTGAGCTGTTTCTAAAGCAATGCGTTAGTAATGTGTGCCAGTTTGCCTAACGCTCAGAGTGGGTAGTGGGATCTGAACTCAGGTCCTCCTGTTCACAGAGCCAGACTGTCAGTCACTGAGCCATCTTTTCTGCTTAAGGAAGATACCTCAAGTAAAGCTGCGGATGTTTTCATATTATTACCATACACAGAACTTCTGAAAACCAAAAAGACAACCAAACAGAAGAGGATTGAAAAGACATGAAAATTAAAAAAAAATATGACACAAGAAAGTAAATACAATAAACAGTAAACATGCAATAGTGATTTCCTCAGTACCAAGCAAAAATTATAATTATGAATAAAATAATATACTATTTAGTACTATAGATAGACAATGAATCGTAAATATGAAAATTAAAATTTAGGTGGGAGAATTTGTACTGTAGTTGTGTTGAATTTTACAAGCACTTTGGAAAATGACTTTACCTAAAAAAATTGAAGCACACATTTTCTAAAGTATAGAAATTTCATCCCTAGCCATGTAACCCAGAGAAACTTCATGTATATACACAAGCATAACAAGATTTCTACATTGATTTTCATTGCAATTCTGAAACAAGCACTAGCATGTAGATGTGTCTTGATATAGACACATATAAAGTTATTTTTAAAAATAAAAATGTATAAATTACATAAAAATGAAACAGAATGATATATTTTAGTAAAATATTTTCATAGGAAATTATAAATGATATATAACATTTTATTGTCATCAAATAAGGGCTTTAATCTCACTCGGTGAGATTTCCTCAGGTTGTTCTCTAATTCTATTTGACCATATGATGCTATTAGTGGTTCACTGATTTTATAACAGTATAATGCTTTTCTAGACATGGTACACTATTTTATCTTTTTAAAAAATCTAATATTTAGAAACAACTACAAAGGGCTAACGTTGTAAATACATGTAAAGGAAAGCATCAACTAAGTTTAGTGTCATTGCTTCTTATATATGAAGAACTTGTAGTTAATAAAGTATTTAAAGTCTGTACAAAACCAAAATAAATACGATATAGCTGCATTTGCTGCTAATATTCATAAGATTCATAAAGTCGGTTGAATGTGTGCTTTAGTTTCCCCTTGAAATAAAATTTTTGTATTAAAAACTACAATGTGTTCCCTGACGAAAGTCAGACAGGCCCTTGTCCTAACATGCAGAATGAACAGATATAAAGTTGAAGTGATACTGCCTGCCGGTAAGCACATTTATCTAATTTCATCAAGGCAGCTGCACCCTAATCATCACTGTCATACACATTCAGCCATGTGACAACTAGAATATTTTTCATGCCCATACTTTCAAATGTGCCATTTTGCAATTGGCTCTTCCAAACAACAGAAATCGATGTTTCTCTGCCTGTTGAATTCATGTCTCTTTGGAGGCTTCTCTAATGATCGGATGTGGTAAAATAGTGGATTCTGCAGCAACCCAGCTTCTTGGACTGTGGCAGATTCTGCACTCATGTGACCTGTCCTGTAAACTGTACAGTGAGGAGCCATGTAGAGGTAGGAATGTCCTCCCATTGGGCTCCTCCTCTGCCCCTTCAGCTCAGCTGGCCCTTGAAGACTCATGTAGTCTGGGAGGAAGCTCGATGAAAGCAACAAAGCAACCTATACAAGAGTCTTTATTTATTTGACACCATTAAGTTTTGGGTCAGTGTGTTACATGGAAATTTGTAACAGAATGAAATGTCCAGTTTCACTATATTAAGAAATGTTGAGGGAAAAAAAATCCATGCAAACATGACAGTGCTTACTGCTGAGCGTTCTGATAATGTGTATTTTTCTCAAATACTTGGGTAACAAAAGCCATCTGAGGATGCATTCCTTACAATGTGAAATCAATATATATTTAATTCAGTCTTCCAGTTAGTTTAAAAATCACATCAATATGCTCTCCTTAATTCTATTGAGTGGCATCTAGTGGCAGGTGCTGTCAGCACAAATTTAATATTTATTGAATAAATGAATATTGAACTGTCCTGTTCCTGGTGCTGTGAGTGTTGTCTTCCATTTTTTCACATGTCATAGCAGAGGGAAAATGTGCAAATTTTGGTTAATATATCATCAAAAGAACTGAACTTTCTAGCCAAGAATGTAATGGCAAATGAATAATTGATAAGAAATTATGATACTAAGATCTGAATAAGAAAAAAAGTAGCTTGTTTCCAAAAGGGTGAATGAAATTCCCACTAATCACAGTGTGTGAAGAGATTCAGACAGAACAATTAATTAGGAGGCTGTGTTGGTTTTCTCTAAGGATTCTTTCTGCATATATAGAACCAATTTCTCATGCTTAGCACCAAGCCCTTTCTCGAGATCCCTAAGACCTCACAGGCTACTCTCTCAAGCTCAGAGGAACTTTCAAAAAGCCTAAGAAGTATGCATCTGCTATACAATGACTAGGTAATCCAAACCCATGCACCTTCTATTTCAAACAGGAGATCAGGACCTACCTCAGGGTGACCCTGGACACTAAACACTAGTATGAGAGATTATATAAACACATCTCTGTAGATTTTGAATCTACTCTCTTGTCTTTATTTTGTTTGTTCTTTTCAATTGGCATTTTCAATCCCATAAATAAGATTTTAAAATTCAAAGGACAATTGGCATGAAAAATTAAAACTTGAAATATTATTTGTTGCTATGTAAAAATATCTGAGATGAAAATTGTTAAATATATTTATGTTTTGGGCTTTTCTATGCCTTAATACTCTATATTCACTGTGGTAGTGAAGAAATCCTTTGTTTAAAATAAATAATTGTATACTATTGAAAATACATTTATATATTTCATGTAATATATTCTGGCAGGCAAGAATTTTACCACTGAACCACCAATGCCTAATATATTCTGATTATGCTTTCCCCCAGCTCATCCCTGATCCTCCCACTTTACCACCCACCAAAGTTCACAACCTTTTATCTCTCATTAGAAATGCCTCCAAGAAATTTTCAGAAAAATAGATGGAACTAGAAAAAAAATCATCCTGAGTGAGGTAACCCAGACTCAGGAAGACAAATATGGTACACATTCACCAATATGTACATGTTATCTGGGATTTCAATGATAAGTAAGCTACATTCCATAGAGCCACAGAGAGTAGTCATAGGAAAAGGAGTAGAGGGAACAGATAGATCTCATTAGTGTAGAGAGAACATCTTGTGTATTTTATGGATGCAACTGCCTGTCAATTAAAGAAACCTATGGCCTACAGAAAATGGTAGAACAGAAGGTGAAACATTTGGCAAGAAGAAAGGATTCTGGGAGAGAATCATACTCAGGAGGGTTGCCCAGGAAGATAGGAGGAGGACAGATGTTGGAGAACTAAGAATTAATAAAATGGTTATTTTAAGTTATGTGCTTAACTTGGGGGTAGGGGGTTTGGGGCTAGGAGGAAAAAAAACACCCTTTTTGCACGTGAGGAAAGGGAAATAGAACCGGAATAGAAATAGAATAGGACAGATGGTAGAGGTTGGGGTCTGGAATGGGAAAATAAAGTGCAGAGAGGAGAAGAGAGGGGATTTGAAGAGAAAATACAAAGTAAAAAACTGAAGTAAGTAGCATTTGAGGGTAGTATGGAAACCTAATAGGGTAGAAACTTCCTAAAATATATACATGTACGAAGATATTCTAAATAAAATCACCAGGTAATATGAGAGATAGAGCCCCATCTGACTGTCTCTTCTCACCAAATCAGCCATCCAGTGCAGGGATTGGATGGGATCTACTTGAGCTGATGGCCAAAGGAGCCCCACAGCAATTTCCAAACAACTCAGGCTGTTACCAAGACTATATGTTCTCTTCCACTAACTGACCGCAAAGTCTCATTGCTAAACACCCACACAACTCATTGAAGACAGAGATAGTGAGCTAGTGACTCCATAGGACCTTCACCCCTAAGCTTCAGTGTCTTTAGTACAGTAATGTACACTCCATACTCTCAAAAATGAAACGTAAACACCAAGTCAGCCACAAATCTTTTGTCTACAATGGTGTAACTGCCTGCAAGATATAATAGGGAAATGGTGGCACAAAGCTTGTGAGAGTAATCAACCAATAACTTATTTCACTTAAGGCCCATTGCAGAAGGTGGAACCCATGCCTGACACTGCTTGGGGTACTATGAACCTGAGAGTAGATAGCTCAGAGATCTAGGGTAAAACCAAACAATACTTGTCTAAAAACAAGAAAAAATGTGATGAAATTACTCCTAGGGTCATTCGGCTATATTCATAGATCAGTGTTTTGTTCAGCTGTCATCAAAGAAACTTCCTTCAGAAATAGTTTCATTAAAATTTTTACAGGTGCTAAAAACTCATTTAAGTTTTAGGAGATAGAAATGTGAAGGACACCCAAGTTTGAAATTATATATATAATTAATATATGATCTTCGTGGACAATTGATTTTAAATGTGATCTTTAAAATAACAGTAGAAAGGAGTACATGTGCAGTTTTTAAAACAAGAGTGGTCGTTATAGGCTCCAGGGAGTAGTACTATTTGAGAAAGATTAAAGTGGTGGCCTTGTTGGAGGAAGTGAGTCACTAGAGTTGGGCTATGCAGTTTCAGAAGCCCATACCAAACTCACCTCTCTCTTCCCTCCCATTCTTCTCTCTCTCCTTCTCCCTCCCCAGCCCACCCTTCTCTCTGCTTGCAGATCAGAATGTAGTTCTCAGCTACTTCTTCCACAGCAATAATAGTAATATTAATGATAAAAAAAAGAATACTGAACTTCTTCTAGGTTGGTTTTTTGAAATGTCTTTTTAAAAAACAATTTAATTATTTTTTAATTACTCTAATAAAATAATTTGGAAGTTAAAATATATGTTCCCAGCATCAATTAAGCCGTTGTTAGTATCTGCTATATTATATCTCAACAGAAGCCCAGGAACTATTTGAGCCTTGCTCTAAGTCAAGAAAATTACCTTCATTTGCATCTTGGGTGCATTTGTGAAAGTCTATATCCCTTTATTTTTCTGCATTGATACTTTGAAATTGTTTTCTTTATAGCCCAGGTTGTTTGAAACTTGCAAGCCTCCTTTTCAAAATCTCCTCTAGTGTTGGGATTCCAGGTGTCTGCCAACATGCCCCACACCTTATGAATATCAGTATAAAAATGCACTGTTTACTTTTTGCAGTGTTAGGATGAAATACCTGACCAAAGAAAAATTAAAATGGGAAAGGTTTAGAGCTGGAACACTGGCTCAGATGGTAAAAGCACTTGGGTTTGACTCCCACCACCCAGTCAGGATGGTTCACAATCACAGGTAAATGAAGTTCCAAGAATGCATTGCCACTTCTGCATTACATGGGCATCTGTACACCCATGTTCTGCATACAAACAAGTAGATACACACACATAAAAATATAATATATTTTAAGTAAAAGAAAAGAAGGGTTTATTTGGGTTCAAAGTTTGAGCATGTCTGTCCTGACAGGAAACTGTTGGTGGCAAGGGCATAAGACAGATGGTCACACTGCATTCATCATCAGCAAGTGAAGAGAGAAAAGGGCTGGTACTCACCTTACATTCTAAATTTTATTGACTCTCTGTAACAAGCCCATGAAACGATGTTGCCCACACTCAATGGACATCGTTTACCACAATTTAGAAACCCCCTCATAGATGTACCCACATATTTGTTTCCAAGGAGAGTCTAAATTCCACCCAGTTGACAGACAGATCAGCCATCACAAAAACAATGAAAGCACATCCTGGTTTGGTGTGAAAATCAAATGGAAAATCTTGAATAGTAAAATTAGAACATAGTAAGAACTATAAACGTGTACCTTTTAAAAAACCTGCTTAAAGGGTGAATGCCCTAGGCATGAAGTCTAATGTCAGTGTAAGTATGAGCCAAAGGACACAGAACTAGGATTGTGTTTATGATTATGATTATGATTGTGATTATTACTACTACTACTTGTAGCTCTTGAGGTAAATCACTAAGGTCATTCTGGGTTCTGTGTCTTTATATAAATAACCAAGCTACCAACACGATAATAACACTGAACACTTACTGAGCATATGCCAAACCTCATACATCTGGATTTCCTCATACAATCATCCAAATTTTAATAGATAATAACAATAGTTCTTTCTTTTACAGGTAAGAAAGGTAGTGACCAAATAATTTCTCCATAAATCACACTAAAGAAGCTGTCAGGGTAGGAATCAAATTCAAACACTGGGGCATCACAGTTTAAATCTCAACTAGTCTTCTCAACTCAATGTCTTAATGAATATGTACACTAAGCATTTTGCTACTGTAGTTCATCCGACTTAAAAGGTGAACACAGCATGCTCCCCTCTACCACCGCATCCTACCCTCCGAAAACAAAGTGTTTGTAACAAGTGTATGATCATTTGTACAAAGTGATGTTGACAGAAGGTATTATTTGCTTCCGCTTAAGATTTGCTTCCCCAATATGTACGACAGTAGGTTGGTTCATTAAGAAAACCTTTAATTGTTCCTGCTGGAAATTGGAGTCTACTCCTTATTTTGAGTATGAAAATTTTATCTTGTTTGATTTTAAGGTTCTTCTGTCATATATATCTGAACTTCAATGAAAAGCTTGATTTATGCTTCTAGATTATAACAGGTATATACTTATGCATCTTATGTGAATATGTAAATTGTAATGCCTACTTAAAGGTAATGTAGATTAGATGATAACTAAGATTGTAGAAAGTGGATTAATTCCTGATGGAATTTCTGATTTACAAGCATCTCAAGCACAGCTTTTCATCTTCAAAGCTTGCGTGTGGATCTATCACACATATTGATTTCAAAGCTTCCGTGACGACCTACCATGTATGCTGGTTTTAAAGCTTCCCTGAGGACCTACTATACATGCTGGTTTTAAAGCTTCCATGAGGACCTACAGTACATGCTGTTTTTTTTTTAAGAGCAAAGACTTTTTAATGAATATATTTTACAAGTACACCAGAGAATCATGCAATGCTGCCTGCATTGGATGCAATTCTGGGCCAGAAGTCTCCACACTCCTTTGCAACTGGACCTGTGATAGCAAAACCGTTCATCTCGCCTTTATTGTTTACTATGACCCCTGTATTATCTTCAAAAAAAGAAACACCCCATCTTTTCTTCGATATGACTTTCGTTGTCGAATTACCACTGCTGGATGGACCTTTTCCTAAATTCTGGTTTGCCCTTTTTAACTGCGGCCGTCACCATATCGCCCACACCGGCTGCAGGAAGCCTGTTCAGCCGTCCTTTGATTCCCTTCACAGGGATGATATACAAATTCCTGGCTCCTATATTGTCACCACAGTTGAGCACAGCGCCTACCGGAAGGCCCAGGATGCTGATTTTAAAGCTTCCATGAGGGCCTACCATACATGCTGATTTTAAAGCTTCCGTGAGGGCCTACCATACATGCTAATTTTAAAGCTTCTGTGAGGACCTACCATACATGCTGCTTTTAAAGCTTCCGTGAGGACCTACCATACATGCTGCTTTTAAAGCTTCCATGAGGACCTACCATACATGCTGGTTTTAAAGCTTCCGTGAGGACCTATCATACATGCTGGTTTTCTTCAAAATGCTTGGCAATATTTTGCCAAATCTTTAATGATTTAAAGATGTCATATCAACCTAGACATTGGAGAGGCTAACTCATCCTTTCTCATCCCTAGACTTATCCTCAAACTTTGGGATGACTTACCAATATTAACTATCTGAAAATTATACAAATGCTAATTCAAGATATAGTGCACAGAAAAACTTAGCTATGAATACTAGTCACAAATTTGATAGAGAAAACATGGCTTCATGAGTGAATTAAACAATTCACTCACCTATGGCAAATATCTTACCTCAAATACAAGTGACAAAGATGGAATGAGAGGCTTTAAGTGACCAAATCTGTACAGGGTTAAGAACATCAGGCACCGCAGAGTTTCCACAATAGCTGCTCTGGGTCTGAAATAGCATGACATTAATATCCATTAGCTTTAAATAAAGTCTCCATGTGCTCATGTCATAATCAAATAGCAATAACATTTACTTTTGACTTTCAAGAAAGGAAAAGTATTTAACATAGTTGAGTGCTATGTCTCTGAAGTGCTTTGAACACAGTCTTAACATAACAAACAAAATGTATCTTTTAAGAAAAATCTGTTTTTAATCAACTTAGTGTTTGGTTAAAGCAGTGATGAGCTATGGAGAAGCAATAAAGTATCAACAAATAGATGTGGAAGATTTGCAAATAGTCAAGACTGTGGGGATAAGGCATGTGAGGCTCTCTTCAGTAGTCTAGAGATTGTGCTTCAATCATTAAAAATGGCTTAGACGGATAGACTGATATAGTTAACACATTTAAAACAATGGGGTAAAACACTAAGGTTTTAAAACTAAAAAAGGTCCATGTTATACTGATATTATATAGCACTGAGGAAAAAATGTGAATAAAAAAAAAAGAACAAGAGAAATTCATAACTTGCCTTTGATCCAGAAGGAAACCAATGGATGTCAAGGTCAGGATAATGAAGAGGACCCTCAGAAGGAGAGTGACTTGAGACAGTGCCTGTCAAACAAACACAGAGGTCAATGGACTCCTCAGTGTGTATTGGAGGAGCACTGGCAGCTAACACTGCCATGGAAACAGCCTGTGCTTTTCAGAATGCCACTTGTCATTCTGTTCACAAATGTGATGGTTACAGAGGGCTTTTTGCTTTTTCTAGTGGTACTTAGTAAGTCAGACACTTCAGGAAAAAAAATAATTTCATCTTAAGATTTGCTTAAACTGCTACTTTTCATTCTCTCCTACACAATTCTGAATTTCGTGATTATTTGAAGCATGTGAGATAAATAGATAAATAATTCACATTGACATTACAGTGCATAGTATAACCTGGACAATTCATGCTGGTATAAAATCCAAACTTCTTTATAAATGAAGATATATAAGTTAGAATGTGTTCATCAGAGCTGTGTTGGCTAATGGTTCTATAATTTATTTTTAAATTTTTATAAAAGCTAACAATTAACTTGTATAACTTATTTATCCTAAACAGCCTGCAATAGCACTTTCTAAGTGTTGGAAGTAAACCTTGTATTATAATTGAGTTATATGGGCACAATACCTTATATTACAGTAAATATATATATATATATATATATATATATATATATATATAGTGTGTGTGTGTAGAATAATCTTACATTTGAATTCTATACCACTGTATCGAAAATTAAACTTATTTTGCATCTATATACAAAATTCTATACCAATGAATTAAAAATAACCTTGAGAATGAAAACTGAGGCACTAAATTGAGGACTAGATTCACTAATCTAATTTTTGTTCTATCTTCTCTATATATTTCTATATTCCCCCTTCATTTTTTTCAACTACTATCTCCAAACCTAAGAATGTAAGATAAAGGATAAGAGAGACATCTCTAAGCCTAACCTTGTTTTTCTCTATAAATAAGACAAATAATAACTTGTAACCAACTCCCACTGATAATAACCCTCTATAGCCCAAGAAGACAACCAAAACCTACCCAACACCCCTTAAAGGAAATGGGGAGTCATTCTCTTAAGGTTTCTTCTGGCTGAGTGGGATGAATAAGTTAATTGTTAGTTGATCAAATCATGGTTAAATCAGTTACTAGTCTATTTTTATCACAAGAATATCTGTCTTAGGTGAAAAAATATAGATATGATTCTATAGAAAGATAAGGTAAAATAGATAAGGTCTTCAGAAACCTCAGAGACATACAGAATGGGGCTCTTAAAATGTTTTTATTATTTTAAAGATTCGCTGACTATGACACAGGTTAACTCCTGGAAACATCCAGCCTGCCTCAAAGAGGATGATGAACATTAAAGAACCTCTTTATGGAGATGGCATCAAATGTGGCAAACAAATCACTGGGGAAAATGTCCTCATTTCTACCACAGACAGAATTCGCCTTAAAATGGGCAAGCATGGATGCAGGCAAAGTTGAAGGCCAAACTTTGCCAAGAAAGGGTAATCAAGTCCTCAATAGTTCCTGCTTTACAAATATGTCTGTCAGATATATTGCGCCAGAAGGCTGAAGAAAATGCCTCAACATCATAGAGTGTCTCTGTCATCTTCTCATTTGGAAAGCTACTAACCTGCAATCCTGGGATACTCAGGTAATCAAGTTTATTCCTTCCCAATCTCTGATGGGGTTGAAGACCAGGTAGCTTAGTTTTACAATGAAGCTTAGTTGTTGAGGGGTTAAGATGTTTTTAGGTCTAGATATGTGTTTTAAGTTGATAATGACAGTATGTGATGGAGACTGATTTACATTCAGAAATTTAGAGTCACCATGATTGGGAAGATGTTTTCTTCAAGGCTGTCAAATACAAATAGCCAAAACACTAAGAATGTAACATTTATATAATTTCTGATTGTGTCATGGTTCTTCTTGCAATAGGTAATCTATTGTACATGCATGTAATAATATAACTGTATATGTAAAAAATAAAAAAAGTTTAATAAAAATAGATTTTAAAAAAGAGATGTACTTGGAGCTCTGATTTCTCTTCTTTCATAAAACAAGTATAAAAGAAACTGGTGTAGTCTATAGGCAAAGAGAATTATCAAGTGTTGAAATCCTTTTCAAGCTGTAATTGAAGTTGGAGACAACTTCATTCCTGACACAAATTAATTCTGAAGGGTACCTTGCTTATTTCCCACACATGGTTCTCTTTACTTAATACTTGCTATGTGACTCAGAAAAAATCCTGATTATATACAAAAGTTTATTGTGCCTTTCTAGTATGGGGATTTCTAAAAAACATAAAAGACTTTAAAGCCCTGCAGTTGTTGCTGCTGGTGTTGCTTTTTTTTTTTTTTTTTTTTTTTAAATCTGATCCACTGTAGCCAATAATCCCAAGACTGGCTGGCTGGCTTGAGACTAGGGAGCTTGCTGTATTTATCAATATACTAAAGCAGATAATTACTTATTTTATATGTGAAACTTCTGTATAAATAATGTTTGGAGTAAAAAAATTTTAACGCAATAGTGATCACAAAGTTGTGAGCAGCACATTTCTTTTTCTCTGTACCCTGCTCATCAGCTACTTAAATACAGTGCTTAGTCACTGGAATCACAAACTTCATGCTAATTTTCTTTAGTAATCCTTGCAAAATCAATTCTTAGCTGCATAGGGTCCACGTCATTAGATGACCTTATGGATAGATTCTTGAAAGAGAAATATGAGCTAATTTTAGTGTGTTCTCCAAACCAAAACAGAAAAGGCAAAACTTTTTTTTTTAATCATACCATTTTTTTAATATAGCATAATCACGGTTTAAGGATTACTTTGGCAGTTGGGTGATGTTTTTCAAGTAAAACAGGGCAAACTGGAGGCCCTCACAACACAATACCAGTATTAATGCAGAAATGGTCCATGCCTTTCAGTCTTAATACTTCATCATACATTATTATGTCTGAGGTTCATGAATATTGTACAGTATGTCCTTCTTTGCCAGCACAGGCAACTTTGTGAGAGAGTCACAATGAACATGAGATATACTAGTGGAATATTTTATTTATTTATTTATTTATTTATTTTTATTTATTTATTAAGGCTTCAGTATTTCTAAAGGCCTTGGGGGCAGGCCGTGGGCAATAAAGTTACTGTCAATAGTTTTTAGCATAGATTACTTTGATGATACAGTTCATTAAAGCAGGGCATGTGAGTATCAGACATAAATTTATGAATATATTAATCTATTTTAAATACCTTTGTTTGCTCTGTGAAACACAAAATACTACAAGTTTATAATGAATGTTTCCATTTTCACATTTTTACTGGACCCATTAAAAAGCATCAATACATTTAGTTCTCTGGAATCTGTGTGTTCCTTGTACAAATTAAATGAACCATGAACCCTATCTAGTTAGGAGCTTTATGTTGTTTTCTAGTCCAGTCCCTTCCATTTTCAGTTAATTTCTTGAAGTTTTTGCAGTAGTGAAATTATTGTGAAAAATTTAAAGTCAAAATGTGCATCACTTAGTAACTTAAAGCCATGGAATAGATGTAATCAATGTTTGGTCACTAGAACATATTAGAAAATACTATTTGTTTATATAAATACACTTGAGAAAGGTAGAGAAGTGAGAATTATACATTCCAGAGAGAATCATAATTTCATTTACTAAATTGCAATACAATATGAAAAGTGTAGGTCGTACTAGTATGGAGACTACAACTCCAGACCTGGAAAGCAGAGGTATGAGAATTCCCATAGGTTTGAGAGGAACCTAGTTTATATAGTAAGTTATAGACTATCTCAGGCTACTTAGTGAGACCTTATGTAAAACAACAACAAAAAATCTTCTCTATGAATAGATACTAATTTTGGAAGCACATATATCTTCATGTCATCAGTAAAGTTTTCAATTTGATTAGTTTCAGTCAATTCCTTTAAGATTATATAATTGCAACCGGGCATGGTGGCACATGCTTGTAATCCCAGCACTCAGGGAGGCAGAGGAAAGGCTGATCACTGTGTGTGTGGGGGGGGCACTCGTTCATGTGTGGTGTGTGTGTGTGTGTGTGTGTGTGTGTGTGTGTGTGTGTGTGTGTGTGTGTCTGTCTGTCTGTGTGCTCGTGCTGAGTCCAAAGGCATTAGATCCCCTTGGAGCCAGGACTGACAGGCATTTGTGAAAAGCCTGGCATAGGTGCTGGGAACAGACCTCCAGTCCTGTATGAATTAAAAAAATTTTTTTTCATACAGTATCTTTTAATGTTTCCCCTTCACCACCTTCACTAATATCCTTCCTATCTCTACACCCAACCCACTTTATGTTGTCTCTTTCAAAACAAAAGAGAAGAAAAAGGCAGAACACATACACAAATAGACAGAGAAAGAGAGAAAGAGACAGAGAGACAGAGAGACGGGGTGGGGAGAATTATCAAAAGATCAAGAGAACCAGGCAAAATTCCAATACGATTTTTAAAAAGCTTAAAAAGCAAAAACAAAGTAAAAAGGAAATGAAAAGAAAGAAAAAAGTCCAGGAACCCTACAAGAAGACCATCAAGGCTGAAAGGCTGGCAAATCTAGACTCAGAGAGGCTGAGCAAACTGCTGTACCAACCAAGGACAATGCATGCAGTAAGCCTAGAACCCTAGCATGATTCCAACGGCTATTTGGGGAATGTACAAATGAATGTTCAGCTAAGTCTTGCAAAATCACACCTGAAGTTTTCTGTTTGCCACTATTTAAAGCTAGAGTGGATGGTAGCCATCTTGCCTCGTGCAGGAGACTGAGCACTGAGAGACATGTAGCTGCCATAAAATGAGACTCTCTGTGCTCTGATGAATGCTTGGCTGGGAGTCTCAGCCCTTATTTAGCTTCCCCGGTGGATCTTAGCCAAACATTGGACAGAGTACAGAGAGTCTTGTGGAAGAGTTGGGGGAGTGGGTGTAGTTGGGGGGAATAGAAGGACCTAGAGGAAACAGGTGCTCCACAAGAAATCCAACAAAGCCAACTGATCTGGGCTGCAGTAGGGGGTTCTTGTGCAGAGAGATGCTCCATTCAAGGACCATGCATGAACTAAAACTAGGCCCTCTACACAAACACAGTGGATAAGCAGCTTGGTACCCTCCATTGCCTGCTTTTTAATCACGTCCTCCTGGTGGGGATGCCTCTTCAGACCACAGAAGAAGATGCACTCAGTCATGATTCAACTTAGTATGCTGGTGTGAGTTGGTGGTTCTGGAAGGCTCCCCTTATTGGAGGTTAGGAGATTAGGGGAAGGAGGACAAGGGGAAGAGAGAGGGAGAGCATGGGACTGGAGAAGAGGAGGAAGGGGGCTATGATTGGGATGTAAAGTGAATGAACATATACATTAAAAAATTAAAACTAAAACAAAGTGAGATTCCTAATGGAATGAACACGGAGGCAGCAAGCATCCCAAAGGTTTATTTGTGTAGGTCAGTAAGTTCACTCAATAGAATGTCTATCATCAAGCAAAGAATTCTCTACACCACATTCACGAACCTATTTCAGATGACATTGTACAATCATAATTCAATATCCAAATTAGGTAGAATATGTAGACTTGTTCAAGTGAAATACTCTATTAGTACATAAGTATTTAACAATAGTGATATTACTAACAATAACCAATAGATCTAGTTCTCAGCACACATTATTTATTTATTTCAGTTACCTGTGTGATTTTCAGAAGAGGTTAAGACCTCTTGGTTTCAAGTGGGGCTCATGAGACCTCACTGAGGCTGAAGGGCCAGTCAGTGAACTGCAGGGGTCTGCACTAGGTCCTCTGCATAAGTGCTGTGGTTGTTTAGATTGGTATTCTTGTAGGACTCCTAACAGTGGGAGTGAGGTGTCTCTGACTCTTTTACATGCTCTTGGGACCCTTTTCCTCCTACAGGATTGACTCATCCAGCCTTGATATGAGGGTTTGTTCCTAGTCTGTTATAACTTGTTATGCCTTGTTCCGTTGATGTCTCTGGGCAGCCTGTACTTTTCTGAAGGGAAACTGAAGAGAAGTGGATCTTGAGGAGAGAGGATGTTGTGGTTGTTGGGGGCTGAGATAATTGAGGTGAGGAAAACTGTGGTCAGGATGTGATATATGTGAGAGAAGAATAAATAAATATTTAATTTAATCTACTTTTTCAAGCATTAATTGTTTGTATTATTTTGATTATCTTAAAATTTAATACTCTGATAGTTTGAACTGTTTGATAGTTTGAAAGAACATGCTTTGTTCTGTTTTTTTTTCTTCTAGTATGAGTTAGTGATTAGTTTTCAAACTATGAGTTAATAATTGTTGTAGTGTTTTATATAGATTTTTTTCTTTTTATTTTCCTTTATTACTTTCTTCTTGTTACATCTCAATGGTTATCCCGTCTCTTGTATCCTCCCATTCTTCCCTCCCTCCCATTTTCCCCTTATTCCCCTCCCCTATGACTGTTTCTAAGGGGGATTACCTCCCCCTGTATATGTTCATAGGGTATCAAGTCTCTTCTTGGTAACCTGCTGTCCTTCCTCTGAGTGCCACCAGGTCTCCCCCTCCAGGGGACATGGTCAAAGGTGAGGCACCAGAGTATGTGAGAAAGTAATATCCCACTCTCCACTCTACTGTGGAGAATGTTCTGTCCATTGGCTAGATCTGGGTAGAGGTTTAAGGTTTACCGCCTGTATTGTCCTTGGCTGGTGCCTTAGTTTGAGCAGGATCCCTGGGCCCAAATCTACCTATCATAATGTTCTACTTATAGGTTTCTAGGACCCTCTGGATCCTTCTACTTTACCATTCTCCCATGCTTCTCTCATCTAGAGTCCCAATAGGATGTCCTCCCCTCTGTCCCACTTTCCTGGTAAGTGAAGGCTTTCGTGGGACATGCCCCTTGGGCTAATATGCAGATATAAGTGAGTATATACCATTTGAGTCTTTCTGCTTCTGGGTTAACTCACTCATTATGATCATTTCTAGCTCAATCCATTTATCCACAAACTTCGGGAATTCCTTGTTTTTAATAGCTGAGTAGTATTCCATAGTGTATATGTACCACAGTTTCTTTATCCATTCTTCTACTGAGGGACACTTAGGCTGTTTCCATGTTCTGGCTATTATGAATAAGGCTGCTATGAAGAACTCAAGAAATTAAACACCACCAAACCAAATAACCCAATTGAGAAATGGGGCTCGGAACTAAACAGAGAATTCTCAACAGAGGAATATCAAATGGCTGAGAAACACTTAAAGAAATGCTCATCCTACTTAATCATCAGGGAAATGCAAATCAAAACAACTCTGAAATTCAATCTTACACCCATCAGAATGGCTAAGATCAAAAATTCAAGCGACACCACATGCTGGCAAGGATTTGGGGAGAGACGAACACTCCTTCATTGCTGGTGGAAATGCAAACTAGTACAGCCACTTTGGAAATCTATCTGGTGCTATCTCAGAAAAATGGGAATAGGGCTTCCTCAAGACCCAGTTATTCCACCCCTTGGGTTATATAGATATTTAAGTTTATGTATTAGCTAGAGGAATAATTTGAATTTTTTAAGTTAGGTGCCTGAATTCTGATCTGAGACCAGCTTAAAATTAATGCTTATTGGCTGTTTATCCAGACCATTGTAAGTATAAGTTTTCATTTATTCCTGTGTGAAGACCATACAGGTAAAATTCTCAAAACCAGTCAGCCATGAAAGTATATATACAAGTAATTTAAATGGACTCAACTGGCTATATTGAAGATTATTTGTATAGACATATGTATTTGCATATATATGCAATAACAGTTAATGAAAAAAGAGGCCATGAATTTGAAATATAGTGGAGAGGGTTTTATGGGAGATTTTGGAGGAAGGAAAATAAAGGGAGAAGTGTAATTGAATTATAATCTTAAAAATAAACCAAAAGAAAAAATTAAAAAAATTTCAGGAATATATTTTTCCACTACTGCATCAAATCAAAGCACAAGATTCCAAATCTTTCTTTGAACATATTTTATTTATTAGTTTTCCTGAAAATGTTTTCAATTTTATTTTGAGGTCAGATACTTTATCCAAAGCCTGTTGTCTGACTGAAGAAGACCCTTAGCGTTGTCTCATCAGTCCACAACAAATTGCAACTGTTACAGCCCCAAGTCAGCCATTCCAAAAAGCATGGCTTCCTCATTGGTCTTTCCTTAACAATGTTAGCATCTTAGATATTCTGCAATTTTTTGCTATCTCTTTAGTGTATTTCAGGAGATACTTTTGCACACTTAGTCCACAAATTACAGATGTTCTGTATATCTTAAAAGTATACCTACACACATGCACAAGCGAATACACACACACACATGCACAAGCAAATACACACACACACACACACACACACACACACACACACACACACACACACTGTGAAAACCTCAGCATTCCTGATTCTGAGATTTACATTCTCTTTGCAAAAAAGACCAATATTCAGTGATTTTTTTTTCTGGCCTATTGAATTTTTCTACTCTTAATTTACTTACTTTCTCCCTTTTATCTTCCTTTTAGGACTCATATACTTTTATGAAGATTATATTATAAATGAGTCCATAAAACAAAGGTTAGTCAAAATCTTTATTTTATGCTATCCTCAATTTCTAGTCCATTTTAACATAATTTTTATATTTTACTTTTGCCTTCTCCAGAACACAGCCAATGTGGGTAATGTTTATTAGCTAAAATATACATATTCCTAAGCTACACCTCTTACTGCACTTATGTTCAAACTTTCCAAAGTTTGGGTATGGTGTACATCTTAGCGAGAAAAACCACACACTTTGCAATGGAAACTTTTTAAACTCAATTTTCAACTTATTGATTACATATATTAGGTATCTTGAAATTGATAGAAAATATGCTTTCCTAAGCATATTTCAGTCTGACTTTTGAAGTCTTTTACTTCAATTTCCAAAAATAGGATATGTAATTTCTTATTTATCATTTAGATTTGGTGATAAAACATTTAATATATATTACATACAGCACCACTTGGATATAACTATTTGTTTACACTTGATAGTCTTGAGCAATTCACTTTTCATGTTTAATTAAAGTGCACAATGCTCCCCACACTGAAAGCAATTATGAAAAATAGAGTAAAATAATAACGAAGAGATTATTTTCATTTAAAAAATATCTTAATGTATTGCTTTCCACTACTGTATTTAAATTGTTGATACCTACCACTGTGTCTGCAAAGGTCTCTTCATAAAATGCCAGCGTCACCGCAAACTGCAGGACAGTATACATCTTCAGTGGGTAGGATGCTGCTGATGATAAGGGGACTTCCTGGCCTGTAACCTAGGTAGACAAGAACAATGTTTTACGTGTAATCAAAATACTTATGTCCACTTAGATAAAGAGCTCTCACAACTCAAGAAGAAACAATCCAATAAGAACATAGAATAGGGTGAAAGCGGGAGGGAAGGGGGAACGGGAGGGTACAAGGGATGGGAGAACACAACTGAGATGTAATCTGAATAAATTAATTAGATTAAAAAAATTTTAAAAAACGATGGTTTTCTTTACTCTATGTCACAGCTCATCTCTGAGAAAAGATGAGTCACAGAGAAAATAATTTTTTCGTCTTCGTTACAGAAAAACTCTGACATTCATTTTCTTGGATAGCAAATTATGTGAAGATTAGGAGAGCTGCTTTTTTATGTAGACTATTATGCACTCTGGTTATGATTTAGTCTTCATTAAGTAGAAAAGCCATAGTTGCTTTAGGTCTATATGTATTCATGATTACAATAGCCAAGAAGATTAAATTAGAACCATGTCCAGCAGCATACCAAGGAAAAGGAGGCAGGTGATTCTGCCGGCATAAGTAACCATGCTTCAGCATCAAGTGGTATTTCATTAAAATAATTTCCTATATTACTAAGATTTCTAGAATTTCTGTGCTATACTGTGGATAAAGCAGATGAAGGCATATTATCAAAAAACACTCACTTTGACTATTTTGCTTTTTAAAAATATAGAAAAATAAAGCCACCTTTCCTAGGCATTTTGAAGCAGAAAATACTTTTTGCCTATAGCAAGCTGACAAACTACAGCTATTTATGAATATACAACATATGAGTAATTTAAGATATTTTAAAAATTAATAAAATATTTTGGTTTTTTTTCAAAACAGGGTCTCTCTGTGTAGCTTTGGCTGTCCTGGACTTGCTTTGTAGACCAGGCTGGCCTCAAACTCACAGCGATCTGCCTGCCTCTGCCTCCCAAGTGCTGGGATTAAAGGTGTGAGCCACCACGCCCAGCTTAATAATATATTTTTCATATAAAACATATTCTTTGAGACATCACATATTTTTTATCTAAAATGTCACCTTTTAAACAACAATTGATTTTTCCTATTGTTCTATACTTCTATTTATGACATTTTATATTTATGACCTTTTTTGATAAAGAAACATATTACATATCATGAACAATTGAATACAAATTTTATTTTGTTTTCTATTTAAGAAAATTTCTAATTTAAATTTTAAAATTCCTGGTTATATGAGCCAGGTGGTGGTGGCACACACCTTTAATCCCAGCGTTTTAGAGGCGGGGGCAGGCAGACCTCTGTGAGCTCAAGGCTAGCCTGCTCTACAGAGAGAGTTCAAGGAAAATCAAGACCACACAGAGAAATCCTATTTGAAAAAACCAACTGACCAACCAACCACCCAAACAAATGTTTTTAGTTTTTTGTATTAAATATCTATATTTCTTTTTCTTGTTTTTAAAAGTTCTTTCTGTATTTAAATATATCTATTCTAATATTAAATAAATTCAATTGTGGTTTGACATAGCAATTATATTGTTTTGAAATGACTTTAGAAAATTTACTTAGGGTGCTTCATTTTGTAATAAGAGATATTAAGAATAGACTGTTCCTGCCTCACAAATATGTCTGTCAGATAGATTGGGCCAGAAGGCTGAAGATGATGCTCCAATGTCATAGAGAATTTTGTGTGACTATTCAGGTAGCAAACTGTCTCTGTCATCTCATTGGGAAAGCTACTAATCTGCACTTCTGGCATACTCAGGTAATCAATTTTATTCCTTCTCAAGTCTCTGATGGTGTTGAAGACCAGATAGTTTAGTTCTACAATTAAGCTTAGTTGTTTAGGGGTTAAGATGTTTTTAGGGTCTAGATAGATGTTTTGATAATGACAGTATTTGATGGAGACTGATTTACATTCAAAGTTTTAGATGCACCAAGATAGAAATGATGTTTTCTTCAAGGCTATCAAATACAAATAGCCAAAACAGTAAGAATGTAACATTTATATAATTCCTGATTATGTCATGGTTCTTCTTGCTATAGGTAGTTTATTTGTATATATGTAATAATATAAATGTATATGTAAAAATAAAAATTGTTTAATAAAAAAGAATAGACCTGATTTCCAAAGGTCTTTACTTCTCTCTGGTTCTAGTACTTCGCATGGAAAGCAAAAGCACCTGTGTTAACCCCAGAGGAGGCTGTTGCCTGCGAGCTTGAATGTTCCAAAACAAGTTTCAATTGTTCTACTTTCCAATATACTCCACGTAATGAGCCAATGCCCACCTAGTAGGCAATGCTCCTCTTAACCATCTCCGGTGTGGTATATTGTCTTTAAGGTATCCATTACAGGAGGCTAAGATAATTGTAGTTTCACATGAAAATAGCAATACAGGCTGGCTGCATATCTGGCCTCACCACCTCCTATGTTATGAACTCTACTTACCTCTGGAATGTCTTCATGTAGCCCAAGTCTCGGTTTACCTGGACCCCACCCTGGTCCTTTAAATAGGACAGAAAACTTATGGCAGAATCCAGGTGTGGCCCAGAATGTAGTCCATATGTAGAGTAAATGGTGAAACTTGGGAAAGCAAAAATATATATAGTTTATTCAAAGTAAGACAGCATAACATAGAAATTAAATCTAGCTATATATTCTATTATGTTTAGCATAAATTACATATATTATAATATATGTCACACATGATAAGGTTGATAATATATTGATATGTAATCACATTCTGTATTTAATTTCATTCAATAAATCTGTTATATCTTCAATGTGTTCTTATCAACACCTTTGAAGTTAAAAATTATAATTTTGAAATAAAAATATATAATTGGTTACAAAATCAGCAAAGTGGAGTATGTAAGTTATGAAGCTGCTTCAAATAAAATTAACTAGTGGTATGTCAAAGCAATAACCATGTCTACTGACACCTTTTCTAACATCTTACTAGGTGAATATTATAGTTGAACATGCAGGCAACCTAAGAATACTTATCTGTTCTAGTATTACAAATCAACACTTTATTATATTAGTAAAATGATATTAGCAAAAGATATTCACAAACATTTCAGATTGTAGAGATTCAACTATTAAGTAACTCACTCTTTCCCTGAAAGGGGAAAGTATGATGACCGAAGGCGACATTGACAATGAGAGTCCTTAAAGATTTGTGTTGGTATTTTGATAGGGATTGCATTGAATCTGCAGATTGCTTTTGGTAAGATGGCCATTTGCACTACGTTGATTCTCCCAATCCATGAAGATCTTTCTGTCTTCTGTTATCTTCTTCAATTTCTTCAGCAACTTGAAGGATTTTTTTTTTCATACAAGTCTCTCACTTGCTTGGTTAGAGTTACACCAAGATACTATATGTTATGTGTGGCTACTGTGAAATGTGTAGTTTCTTTAAGTTCTTTCCCAGTACATTTGTCCATTTTATACAGGAGGGCTACTGATGTTTTTTTCAGGGAGAGGCCATTTTGTATCAAGACACTTTGTTGAAGGTGTCTATCGGTAGGAGTTCCTTCATAGAATTTTCTGCATCGGTTATGTATATTGTCATATCAACAGCAAGTAGAGATTCTTTGATTCTTTCTTTCCAATTTTTATCCCCTTGATCTCCTTTAGTTGTCTTATCGCTCTAGCTGGGACTTCAAGTACTATATTGAAGAGACATGGAGAGATTGGACTGTCTATTTTTGCCCCTGATTTCAGTGGAATTGATTTAAGTGTCTTTTTCTTTAATTTTCTGTTGGCTATAGGCTTGCTGCATATTGCCTTTACTATGTTTAGGTATGTGCCTTGTATCTCTGATCTCTCCAAGATCTTTAACAAGAATGGGTGTTGGATATTGCCCAATGCTTTCTCAGCATCTAAGGAGATGACTATGTGTTTTTTTTTTCTTTCAGTTTGTTTATATGATGGATTACATTGATGATTGCTGTATATCGAAACATTGCCAGGATGACTCCTACCTAGTCATGGTGAACCTTATTTTTGATGTGTTCTTGGATTCATTTTGCCAGTATTTTATTGAGTCTTTCTGTGGTTCAGGTATCAAGGTGACTGTGGCCTCAAAGAACGAGTTTAGTAATGTTCTTCTGTTTCTACTTTGTGGAAGAGTTTTAAAAGAATTGGCATTAGCTCTTTTTTAAAGGTCTGGTAGAATTCTGCACTGAATCCAGGTAGCCCTTGGTTTTGTTTGGTTGATTTTTGTTTGGTGTTTTTATTTTTGTTTGAGAGGCTTTTGGTGACTGCTTCTGTTTCTCAGGATATATAGGAGTATTTAATTTGTTTACCTGGTCTTGATTCAATTTTGGTAATTGGTAGCTATCAAGAAAATTATCCATTTAATTTAGATTTTCAAATTTTGTGTCATATAGGCTTTTGAAGTAAGCCCTTGGCTTTCCTCAGTGTCTGTTGTTATGCCTCCCTTTTCATTTCTGATTTTGTTGATTTGAGTACTCTCCCTCTGCCTTTTAGTTAGTTTTTCTGTCTTGTTGATTTTCTCAAAGAACCACATCTTGGTTTTGTTGATTCTTTGAAATTTTCTCTTTTTTTCTAATTTACTGATTTCAGTCCTGAATTTGATTATTTCTAGCCATCTACTCTTTTTGGGTAGGTCTGCTCCTTTTTCTTCTAGAGCGTTTAGGTGTGCTGCCAAGTTGCTAGTATGGGATCTTTTCAATTTCTCTGTGAAGGTGCTTGTTGCTATGAACTTTCCTCTTGGGATTGCTTTCATTTGGCATACATATACATTAAAAACATAGCCAGATATAAATGCTCAATAAGTTTTACCTATAAGGAAATTTTATACAAGTACCCTTAATGCACTCTTAATATGTTTGGACATATTCACACTGTTTGGGCATCAGCTCCAGACTCTAAATATGACAGGTTTTATTTTGTTTTGTTTCTTTTTGTGTTTGTTTGTTTTTATAATAGAAATTCATTAATGGACAGAAAAGCTTTTGCTCTCAGAATTTGTGGTCTTGCTGGCATTTATAAGTCCCTGGATAAAATTAAATTCCTAAGATTAGAACAATGAATTTTATAATTTCCTGAAATATACCAATATTCAACCTGAGTTATTATGGAACTTAATTTAGAAGTTTTTAAGGACAATTTAAATGTTTAGCCTGGGTTTTTCACTCTAGGAATACAGAATATTAGTTTGTTTAGAACTTTCAGCATACACTAAAACACTAAACCATTTTGTTGTTTTGCAAATGTATGTACTTCAATTTTCCTTCTAGAAGTCTAGATACTACCCATGAGCAATATATGATAACAGTATAAAGAGATTCCCCACACTTACTTGGTTCCTAATCCTCTAGAATTTTAAGACCTCCAAAAGAGAAAATTGAGTGCTCTATATGTAAAAATAGCAAGCATGTAGAAGTCAAAATTCTAGTTTCCTTTGGGGTGATAAATCGTCTATAAGCAGCTTTGCTCTATGCAAAGGGATCTCACTGAAAATAACTACTGTGTTTGTTAAAAACTCTTAACTATCATAACTTTCTGACTTTGACATTCCTGTTTTAAATGAGTGCATACAAAAATAAATATTAAACCCACACATGACAACTACTGTGCTGAAAAAATTTTGAAGGTAGATATCTGGAGGCTTAATATTGCCTTATATGAGAAGAGGCTCAAGAACGCCAGTCATTTTCTCACTCCGGCACTTAGTACATCCTTATTCATTCATCTAACTGTACATGCAGGGATTACAATATCTAGTCACTTCTCTGGTACGAACTCCTTATCCTCAAATATAAATATTTGAGTGTGTATACACACACACACACACACACACACACACACACACACACACATATATATGCACAAATCCTTGCTTCCAAAAGTGTTATGTATCGATCAATAATATCAATATCACCTATAATCTATTCCAAGTCCACAGTGCAGGAGAACCAAATCTCCACTCTTCAAAGACCATCACATGAATCACATTGGCATCAAGCTTGAGAAGCTCTCTCCAGAGAAATGAGGCAAGTTTTACATTTCTCTTCATATACTCATATAAAGGACAAAATATCCCTGGTGTGAATAAAATGAATATTTTCTAAGTAGGCTTTCATTTAATAGATCTGATTGTCAAGCTCTGAATGCATTTATGTGTCTCCCGAGAGAAACATCCTGTTTTGCATGCAGCCGGGACAAAGATGGAAGGAGAATTTTCATGTAGTACAAAAGAATGAGAAGATGAGCATCCACATTTTCATTTTCAATTGTGGGCACACAGAAATTATTTTCAATATAGAAAGAATGGCTGTTGGCCATAATTGGTGGAAGGAGCCACAAGAAAGTGAATAGGACTAAAATGATTTAAGTGAGCCTGGGTCCTGGTTTGCTGGGTTAAATTAGCAGCTGACAACTGAACCTTGAGTTATTTAAATGCACTGAGCCTGTTTCCTGTGCTAGAAAATAGAAATAAAAGACCTACTGATTCATAAGTTAATACTCTTGGTGAATGAACTGTTACATGTTTGTAGGTACTCCACATAACAGAAGTTCATTAGATGGCAAACTTTTCTTTTGTCTCAATGGTCTGTGCAAACTTAAGTAGGTTTGTAAAGCAGGCCATGTAATTTTATGACTTCCGGGACACCACAACCAGCCCAGTGCACAGAGCTGTCACTGGCTGACCATCACAGCTTGTAAAGCATTCTTACCTTTTCCTCATCTGTGATTCCTTAACCCCAGGAGCCCTGGTGGTGGTCTGATGCTGACATGTCAAAACTTTGCAGACATTCTATATTTCTCTAGTGCCAACTGCTAAGGGCAGTGAACAAGCAATACCACATGTCTAACAGAAAATTGGGCTGCTCCACGAAGTCTCAGCAGGAGCGGTAATATGTGGACCTAACTGATGTGTAATGCTCCTTGACACCCCGGTCTAAGATGAGAAGGGTAAAGGCTTCACGTTGAGTTTCTAACCAGAGTTTGAAGTCTTAAAGCAAGTATTTTTTGCACTGTGGGATCAGAATTAATTATATGTCGTACCACTACTCCTGAATACATGAATATCTTTGAGGCCTATTCTGAGAAAGAACATGCTTGCTAAAGAGTCACTTTCTTTTTATTTGAGGTATTGGACATATTTGAAAATTCTTAGAGATTTTAATGAATTTTGCCTGCCTGACTCAAGTCACTTGAACACTAAAGCTATTTTCAAATTCACTTGTGTGTAAAATATTTTTTAACAACAATGGTATGCGGTTCCACCTGCAGTGTCCATTTTTTCTCTTAAACATAAAATTTGTGAAATTATATGCATTCAGAGAAAACGATGCTGAATGAATTACCTGCACTTTGAATGGTTCAAATGTATCAATGGGATGAGTTAGACCATAGATAACCTGTTCATTCTCGGCTTCAAATGTCCCTGGAAGGAAAACATTACAATGACTATGGGTTTTCTATGATTTCCAAAGTAGATAGTTTAACTACTTTGATATTTGTACTCTTTACTTACCAAAAATTCTATCCCAAATAATGAGAGTGCCAGCATAGTTTTTATCTATGCAGTAACGATTTCTGCCTGGAGACAAAATAGTAAAATTATTTTTAAATAGATGAAACTGAGCATTTGAAATATTTATTTTTCTTGTTTCTGAACATATGCAAAAATGCAGGAATAAAACAGCTTTAAAATATCTTCTCTTGAATCTAACAAAAATAACTATAAGTAACTGAAGAAAGCTGAGTTGAAAGAGGTAGTCTTACCCAGGGAAGAACACAATTGCTTGTCCAGTGCCAATCAGTCAATCTTGAAAACATACATTCAGGGAACATTATACTGACCAAGCAGGACACATTAAAGGATATGTATACATATACTTCATATTCATATGCATATATCATGTATCAATCACACATGCAAGTAAACTAATGAAAAAATAGGCCATGAATTTGAAGGAGAATGAGTCTATGTGAAGGTTTAAAGGGAGGAAGGGAGAAATATTGTAATTATATTATGATCTCAAAACATTTAAAAATTGTATCACTGACAATGACAGATTTTATTTGTGAGTTATAGTCTCATTTGATTTTCTAGTTTTTATTATTATTTCTAGTTGTTAAAGACATAAAGTTTTTAATTTATGTGGTTTTTCCCAATGCTTTATCTAAATGTCTAGGTACATTTAGGTAACTGTTTTTTTAAAATAAAAACTACTGAGAAATAATTAAAAATCATATTGTTCAGAGGAAAGTAAAAAGGAAATGAGATAAAATATATATACTTAGGGCCTGGAGCAATGGTTCCACTGCAAAGGTCGCTAGCTGTTCTGAGTACTGAGGTTCAGTCCCTAGCAGCCATGGTGGCTCACAGCAATCTGGAAGAGCAGTTCCAGGGCATCTGACACCCTCTTCCGGCCCCCACAGGCACTGAATGCATGTGGTATGTGAGTATACATGCAGGAAAAATACTCATACACACAATTTTAAAATAATAAATTTTAAGAAAGTAAATATATGTATTTGCTTTTTGTTCTTATGCTATGCATTCTTAGCTATTTTCTTTGCTGATGTTTCAGAAAAATTAGAGAAATATTGGACTATTTTGATAATAAAGGGCATGGTTAATCAAATTACTCTTGGAATCACAGTTTTAGCAATATGTTAATTTTCCAGCTCCAATATATACAAATTACAATTTAAATTTAATATAAGGAACTGGCAGCTTTTCTCTAAATTGTATGTGTTTTAATCTTAAATCGGCTGGCAGGCTGCTTCCCCAGGCCAGAGGAGAAGAGGATGTGTTCAACCCTGATACAACTTGATGAGCTGGGATGAGTCGGGGTTGGGGCCTCTCCTTTTCTGGGGATTAGGGGACGGGGGTGGGGGGGGTGGGGGGGGAGGGGGCGGGGAAGAGGGAGAGAGGGTAGAACTGTGAGGAGAGGAGCGAGGAAGTCTAAGATTTTGGATGTAAAGTGAATAAATAGATTAATTTTAAAACATGTCAATTCATAAACAACTTAAACAGGCTTAATAATATAAATATTATTAAATCTGAAGTAAAATAATTTTAATCTAGTAAAACATGTATCTGTACTCATGTGCCCACTCTCCATTCAGGGACTCGGCTGAGCACCCTATGGTGCCCAGGACAGTTTCACCACAAAGTGTTGACCCTAAAGTACAGGACACTGTGATGCTGCTCATGTCTAATTGGCATCTGCCAAGTGGGAAGGTGAGGTTAAAGAAAAAAAAAAAAAAGAGGAAAAAAACAGAAGAAGAAATCACCAGCTGTTTGTTTTTCAGTGTGGCCTCCTCTTTCCAGATTTTTCTGTTTATGTGGAGGAATCCACAAGATTCTTACACTCCCTTGCTAACTGTTCCCAGGAGAGGAAAGAGGGCTGAGTTTGAAAGAGCTTGGCCCATCCTTTCTGATGCTGCACAAGACCTGGCCAGGGAGAAAGGGGCAATTCCCCTGTTGGGTTCCCATGCTGTAGTGTTCCAGCACTGCCTATGTAGGCAGAGGCTTAGAGCAACAGAAATGCAAATTCCAATTGCTTTGTCCAGGGCCCTCAGCATTATGCCCTTAAGATGTATTCATGCCCTAGGTATATGGCAGTGGCTTGGAGAATCTTGCTGCTACCCCGGCCTCATCACCTGAAAAGTTTACTTTTCCCCCCAATCACCAAAAAATGCACATCCTTAATAATTCCTGCACTTCCCAAATAAAACACATTTTGATTTTCACTAAATTTGGTGCCTCTGGTCTTAGGCACCAGCCACATGGGGGCTTCTCATGGGCCAGTGCAGCTTGTGCTGAGCTCCTTACTGAATTGAGGCAGGAGAGGAAAGTGTTGATTACCAGTTCTATTCAAATCCCAGTATGTACTCTTTTTTTTTTCCAGAATTTTAGACTCACCAAGATAGAAAAGATGTTTTCTTCAAGGCTGTCAAATACAAGTAGCCAAAACACTATGAATGTAATATATATAATTCCTGATTGTTTCATTGTTTCTTTGCTGTAGTTAGTTTATTGTACATATGTGTAATAACATAAATGTATATGTAAAATATTTAGTAAAAATTTGGAAAAAAGCTTTTTGCTTTATGTAACTGGTTTCTCGTTGTTTGTTTCCAGTAGTGCACATGCTTAAAAATAAGTTTCTTTCAAATCAGAATTTTTCAGGACTAACAATTTCACTGTGGACAGGACATTCATTCAGCACTACATAGGAGTAACCTAGAGAGGACCCGTTCAATTTCCTCTCTAGTGGTTTGGCTGAGTTCTCAGGCACCGTTAGGTAAGATGGGAAGAAGTTGAGAAAGGTCATGTCCACTGGACCATGCCTTGATGTGGAGAAGGCTTTTCTATATAGAACAGGAAAATCAATTCTTATTTGCAGTGTCCACTAGTAGTGTGAGGTGTGGTTTTATTACTAAAGTAGCACAAGTATGACACTAATTTATTTTTAAATGATGAAAAAGCAATAGAACTGCCTTACCATGATGAACCCTGTGATGGCTGGGAGTGTTAAGGACCAGTTCCAAAGGGCCAAGGCTTCTGATGATCTGCTCATAGCAAAAACAAACAAACAAACAAACAAAAAACTGGTAAAGTGCACAC
This sequence comes from Acomys minous, assembly GCF_964271855.1. Lineage (NCBI taxonomy): Eukaryota > Metazoa > Chordata > Mammalia > Rodentia > Muridae > Acomys > Acomys minous. The sequence goes on from NC_140489.1 coordinate 75,678,503, forward strand.
ATAGGTAAATCGCACTGAATACGTACATGTATTGCACAAATGCATGAAACTCATATGGGATGTGTGATACAGAAAGCTTCAAACTCATTCTACCATTGAGACATCACAGGAAGGTGGTGACCATCCAACTGTGTTCATAGACATGGCATGGCACTACCTGACTCAATTCAGTGTTGAGATTTCATGCTTTGACATGTCATCCCAGGAAAACAACTTAAGCTAATGGTAATTCAGCCCCCTTCTCTCTAAAACAGAGGGAGTAACAGTGTTATAAAATAATATAGTTCATATTTCTGAATGTGACTGTATCTTGCATGCACTGTGGTTAAGGGGAAAGCAGCCACAATCAATGATGACATTGATATGAACTGGCAACATGTCAGTGGTGCAGGGAAAGAACAGGATGATGGCTAAAGAGCCTCAAACTGCTTAGGACAAAACAACAAAAAAGTAACATGTGTATATTTTTTGGGTACTTATTTGAAACAAACAAGCAATCATAAACGTTATCCTGTAGGTACAGACAGGATTAGAAGATAAAAAACCTTTTATTTAGAATGATAACGGTATTGGCATTGGGTAAGTATGAAAATGCAATTTTATGACAGCATAACTGATGAGATCCAAATTTTGCTTGAAAATATTTTGACAATAAATACACGGAGAAAAAAATAGAATGGTGGATAGAAATGAATCAAAATATCTGTGTTTAATAAAAGCTAACGATAAAAACGTAGATCTCATGCTTTTCTGAATTATTGACAAAAATGACGTAAAATTTACAAAAAATATGATTTATTAATATATGGCAATACTAAGTTTAACACGTGTTCAAGCTCAGAAATATATTTATATTTATTTATTTATTATGTATATTTGTGTGTTTGCCTTAGGATGATTTGTACATCTAAATATCGTGACCAAGGAATTCAGAAGAGGGAGTTGGAGCCGCTGGAGCTGTAGTGGCCGGCAGTTTTGAGCCGCCAGACCTGGGTGCTTGGACGCAAATCCGGTTGTCTGTAATACAGTACCTGTTCTTAACCACTAAGCCATCTTTCCAGACCCAGATACACACTTCTGAGTGGATATTCTTCCTCCAAAATAATGTGTTTTTGCTCTATCTTATTAATCTACAATATTAAAATAACCAGTTTGCTGCTGTTCTGTAGATATTAAGCAGCTGGAATAGCCACACTGTCCTCAACTTGTTCCATATAGTATTCTCAAATTGAAGCTATATATACCCTTGTTGTCAGATAGCAGCCTGGACCTCCCCAACAGCACAGGCACCCGCATCTCCTCCTGATTGTCCACTATCTGCAGGCCTGTAAGGTCGTCCTTGCCTCCAGCACTGCTGACATTTCCTTAGGTTTTCCTTTCTTCCATCTGTCCTCCTTATCCCTCTATCTTTTTTCTCTTCATTTATATCCGGCCGGGGGTATAGGTGTGGGGAGTCCTATCCATCCTTTTTACAGTTATTTCAAGAATAAATATGTTTTAGCCTCCAAACATAACTCCTTCTCTCTATCAGAGTGGAACTAATCTTTACACTAGACTTTTTAAAAAATAATTTCTGTATTTTCAGGTACTTTGACTCTATGTATTGTTTTTATTATGATATAGTCCTATGAAGTAAAGAATACAACTCCTGTCTCACAAGCAATGCCAATCGCTGGGGACAGAGAAGGAGCAGCACACTTTATTACTTAGAACCTATCACTACAGCATTCTCCACTGGTGGAAACCTGTGTGAACAGAAGGGACGTGATGACTGGACCATGGGTAAGTGCGCTCCTCAGCATCCAGGACCCTATAAACTCATGCTTTGGGTCCAGAAAACCAGATGGCAAAGGAGAAAGCCATTTGCCCCTGTTTGTCTCTTTGGTGCCTAACATTTGTTACAAAAACAAACAACCAAAGGGGTGGAGGGGCCACACTAAGCAGCTTCTGCTACCCAGATGCTTTGCTGAGCCTGGGTTCCGGCGTGTGTGCAGACAGGATTCAAAGCCACAGGAGGTGCGGGGGGGGGGCGCCTTCAGAAGACGGGGGTCTTGGCAGAGCGGCGAGCTTTTGATTTTATTATTATTATTTAATGTCATTTTTCTTTTACCACAGGCAAACATTTTGCTCCTTCAGGTTAAAACACAGTGATATCAATATTGAAAGTTCTTTTAAAAGTTTTGAGGTAAAAGCCAAGTCCAACATACTTAACCACAGTTAAATTCTCTGGTACTGTGCCTGTGAGTACTGTGGAGCTGGAAGAGAAGACCACCACATGGCAGATGATTCATCATTCAGACAACCCGGTCAGAAGCTCTTATGTAGAAAACCTTCTAATTCAGAGTCATGGAGAATTCATTAATATTTAATAAGAGCTGAGCGTAACGGTTTAATTATCGCCCACTTTTGCAAATTCAGCCATTTAGCAATTCAACCACATCTAGCTAGGACTCACTTCCTGAAAACATGTTAGTTACTCTGGGAATAATCGGACCCACTGGCACTGTTAGAAAACGTTGTCTCAATTTATTAGATTTAAATGGCTTGCTTGAAAATACAGAATTTTTACAATAACGGAGCTTAAATATAGTATAAGTCAATATTCTGTCATTAAAAAATCATTAAAATGTGGGATTCTGGGGGCACAATAACTACTGTAAATATTAGAAACTTAAAAGAGGCACACATACAACAAATTTCCATCAAATAAAATTAATTTAAACTTGTATGATTCTGATAGGAAGAAAGAGCTAAGGGCTTGACTACATAGGAGTGAAAGTGATTCTACTTATTTTTGAAGGTTTCTGCATCTACATTGCAGCAAGGTTTTTGCTCCACTTGGGCCTCTTAGGTCACTGAAGCTGTGTACCCAGTTACGTAATTTTGTCCCTCGTCTTTATACTCTGAGCATCATGACTGCCCAGGAAGTCCACGGACAACTTCAGAAGCTCAGAGGTACTTTGAAGTTTTATACCAAAATTTATAATTATTTTCTCAGGAGCAAATATTGTTTTTTATCATCGTATGAAGGAAAAAATATAAACTTTCAAAGATTAATAACTAAGGTCTCACTTCTAAGCAGTGAGAGACCATAGGTCTCTTCCTATACCCTTGCTATATGTATTGTGGTATCAGTTTCCACATCATTAAAACTTGTATATGAATTTCTTCCCCAGACTTGAAAGTAAAACACTTAGACACTTCTTGCTCATTGTTGAAACCATGAACTCTTCTACTAACACAGTTACTTAGGCCGTTTTGATTTGGTGGCACTCAAAGAAAGAACAAGCAGGCTACCAAGATGAGACTTGATAGCCTATGACCAAATAGTGGGGGAGGAGGTCCCCCTCGGTCATAGACCTAGGGGAGGGGAATAGGGTGAAAGAGGGAGGGAGGGAGGAATAGGAGAATACAAGTGATGGGATAACAATTTAGTTGTAATCTGAATAAATTAATAAAATTAAAATAAATTTTTTTCAAGGAGTTGTAAGTGCGTATATGATAAGAATTAAAGTTTTGTGATAGGGAGTTCCATGATGAGTTCTCCATGTCAGACTCGGTCCATCAGAAGTGCTCTGGGTCATTTGCTGATGCAGTCACAGGCTCCTTATTTCTCACTCCGCAGACCCTATTAGGACTGGTGGAGAGGCCTTTATATAGAAACAAGTGAACAAGAACCGTGTAATGTGGTCATTATCTGTGCATGACATTTCAATTTTTTTTTGTTCTGAGAATCAAACCAAAAGCCTTATCATAATAAGTATGCACTGAGAGAGCTACACTGAGAGCTTACATCATCAAAAAGAAAATGAAGCCAATGACAGACCCCATTCAAAGACCTTCATAAGGCCTGACATAATCCTAGTTCAATCCATCTGTAAGCTTTCCTAGGAGGGATTTCCAGTGTTGAATCTTCTTACTCACTTTAGTCTACCTGTCTTCCAGGCCTGGTGGCCTCCTACCCTTCCTGAGCCGCTACCCAAATGCCACATTCAACTACTATTCAAACTACTAATTTTTCAAATGAGAATTTTGCCCTCCCTGCAACTTTGGAAGCATATTGTAATAATTGATTCTGTGTTCCGTTGTTCTTTTCGCAGTTACTAGGGTTCATCCCACATTATATACCAAGTTCAGTCAGAAGATGCCTTACCTTTCTTTTTTCTTACAGCATACATACAAGACTTCACAAACACCATGACTACTGAGCAGCATCACATTTATAAAATTATCATGCTTTCCCATACTCACACTCTTATTCCTTCATAGGGATGATCTGCCTGCCCTGGTGAAATTGTTTTATTTATCACAACTGCAAGAAGTGATAGTGGGTTTAATCATGATAAACCTTGTGTCTAATTGCACAAGGAAATACCTGTTGTAAAGATAAGCTAACGTAGAGTATGCTTCAAATTGAGATTGAATATACAGATAGGGAGGTAATCCCCCTCAGGAACAGTCCTAGGGGAGGGGAATAAGGGGAAAATGGGAAGGAGGGAAGAATGGGTGGATACAAGGGATGGGATAACCATTGAGATGTAACAAGAATAAATTAATAAAGGAGAAAAAAAATGACTAGTTTTAAAAAAAAAGAATATACAGATACATTCTCTACAGGCCCTTCCAGATCCAGGAAAGAACAACAGAAGTTTAAGACAGTTTGCTATAGAAATTAGCGGAGCAGTGCTTGTGGGATTGAGTATGGCCATTCTAAAGCCAGAGTTAATAAACGAGTCTAGCTCAACAGGATTGGAAGCCAGGAAAGTAATACCAGGGCTAAAGATCAATCAAATGACTGGACAATTAAAAACAACATCCAAAATGAAGATGAAAAGATGAGCAGAAATTACAGAGCAATATAGAATGGGATAATGAAGTTCTGATGATCACGGGCAGATGGATACCTTTAAGGACTCTTGAATTTTAGAACAGAGGGTTGTATGAGTTTCATTTTCATTGGAGAAAAGAGAAACAAAGAAAAGTGAATTCCCGTGTCACCTGCTAATTTGGAATCGTTATACCCTACTGACCGACCCTATATTCATAATCTGTCTTAAACAGATAAACCATTGGCGGGTCTCCTGTTGTGTCTACAAGATAAATATGGAATGATTTTACAGTGCTGAAACAAAATGCATGCAGCCAATCCACTAACATGCCTATTATTAACTAATCATATCTTTCCCATTTTTGACTGTCTTCTATAATGCAAATAACGTTGCATTTTTCAGTTTAAACTGAATAGTCTCCTGGAACTGAAAATATGTAATTGTCCTATTTTTAATTACTTCTTAGGCATCTAACTTATACTGTTCTATTTTACTATTAATTATTTTCAAATATTGGATTCTATAATAGTTGTTCACTAAGAAGGAAAAAAACTGATGACAAACACCCTCAAATTGGAAAGAGTCATTTTCAACAAAAATATTCAGTTAATTTATTGCAAATTAGTGTATTAGAATTACTCAGAAAATTACATTTTCTTGCCTCAGTCCAAAGAAGTTAGAAAATCATAATATTTTCTTTTTAATATAATATTATATATTTAATTATATATATATCAAAGGACACCTCTGGAGTCCACATTAAAAATACACAACAGTTATAAACTATTAGAATGACCTGATTACCTGGAACAGGACAGAAGGCATTTGCTTTTCAACACACATCATTTTGTTTGTTTGTACCTTTGGCTTATATTATCTATGTAATAATGAGATAATGATAATTTCTTACACTTTTTATTAAATATTTTCACATATACATTTATATTATTACACATATATACAATATATACAAATAAACTACCTACAGCAAGAGGAACTATGAAACAATCAGGAATTTTATATATGTTACATTCATAATGTTTTGGCTATTTGTATTTGGCAGCCTTGAAGAAAACATTTTTCCTATCTTGATGACTCTAAAATTCAGAATGTAAGTCAATATCTACCCTATCTCATCTCTAATAACTTAAAACATCTATCTAGACCTAAAAACATCTTAACCCAAAAACAACTACGCTTACTTGTAAAACTAAACTATGTGGTCTTCAACCACATCAGAAACTTGAGCAGATATAAATTTAATTTTCTGAGTAGAGAGGAAGTACAGGTTAGCAGCTTCCAAATGAGAAGATGACAGAGACAGTTTGTTGCCCGAAACTCTCTATAATGTTGGAACATCATCTTCTGCTTTCTGCCCCAGTATATATGACAGATATATTTCAGAGGCATGAAATATTGAGGACTTGATTAACTTGTCTTGTTAGAGTTTGGCCATCGACTCAGCCTACATCCAAGGTTGCCCATTTTTAGGCATAATTCTGTCTGTAGTAGAAAAGAAGACATTTTGCCCAGTGGCTTGTTTGCCACATTTGAAGCCATCTCCATAAGGAGGATCTTTGATACTTATCAACTTCTTTGAGGTAGACTGGATGCTGCCAGGAGTTAACCTATATCTTTGAATTAATAAAAACATCTTTAAATTTGCATTTGACAGCCTTGAAGAAAACATCTTCCCTATCTTGGTGCATCTAAAATTCTGAATGTAAATCAACCTTCACCACATCTTGTCATTATCAATTTAAAACATCTATAAAACTAAGAATGTAACATTTATATAAGCCCTGATTGTGTCATAGTTCTTCTTTCTATAGGTAATTTATTGTATACACATGTAATAATATAAAAATATATGGAAAAGATAAAAAATCTTTAATTAATCAAAAAAAGTACAATGAGTGGGCTGCAGAGATGTCTGGCAGTTAAAAGTACTTATTTTTTGAAAGAACCTGGATTCAGTTCCCAGCACCCACATTACAACATCATAAACATCTGTAACCACAGTTCAGGTGACCAGATGCCCTCTTCTGATGTACATGGACACAAGGCACACAAATGGTGCATAGACCTATATACGTGCATAAAATAAAAATAAATAAGTATTAAAAATTAAAATTATAGTAAGGAATATAAGAATATTTCTATATTTTCCTTTTTTTCTATCTTTTTCAAACATTTAAAATTTGCAAATGCTATCTCCTTTATTAATTCTTCCACTTCTATTTATAGACAAATATGGAATTATAGATGTGTTTTTCTCATTAAATTTCCCCATCGGGGCTGGGTTCTTGCACTATACTCACTAGCTTCCTTCTGATGCTGTCCTCCTCTACTCACATAGCCAAACTAATGGCATCACTTTTGCATTGTTCAGCAGTGTTGGAAGTTCTTTCACGGGTAAATTCTGCACACTATATGCAGACCTGGAATTGTCACTGTTTGTGTACATCTGAGTCTTTTCTCTTTTTTTGCTACTGAAAAAAAAATAGTTGCTTTAAAAAAATCTCTAAATCCCATATTCTGTAGGTCTAAATCTAAAATCAAAATGCATTTTCTACTTTGTTATCAAATTTTAGAAAATTGTTGGGACCATTACATAATTTTTCTAATTTTCAGTTTTTATATCTGCAAATGGGTATTACAATACTAAAATATAGTCTTGAAAATCCATGGGGATATTTATAAGCACTTTTCAGGACAAATGCATGAACCTGCAGCTAATTTTGAAGGTATTTTCAAAATAAGAGATGGTTATGGTTACAAAAAACCTCCTTTCCTGTGTGAGGAAAAAAGACATCTAACAGGGAAAATATGCCTATAAGCGTGTTGTTCTTAAGAATCCCCTGTATATAAGTGAGTAACCAAGGAGGATACAGAAGTCACCATTGTGGGAGTGATAGTGACACCAGATGAGTAGGGCTTAGATTGCTGACATGGACTGTACCTGCTAAAGACTTGTGGCATCACGCCTGATTGATGAGCCAGAGTCCCAGAGCACTGTGGTTCGCATTCCAATGTAGCCAATATCTCAGAGAAATGCCCTTGCAGTCTTTTACGCATTTATCATATGTCATTTATCATTATTGTTATGTTTTATTTAACATACAAAGCTACACTTTAACTGAAATTGTAAGTGGAAAAATTTCTCAGGTAAATCAGTGACAAGGCTCCACAGAGCCCAAACTAAAATTCAATGAGCTAACAACCATATTGTAATGAGAATTTTCCCCTTAGCCAATTTAATACCACACTCTTTCTTCTGTTGGTCACCATCTTCTTCATCTCTTCTCTTTTTATTTTTTCTTGTTAATTACAGTCAGTATTTCAAGCATGAACTATGAATCTAAATATTTGTTCATATAAATGTTGATAATACTATAAAGATTTTATTTTATATATTACTTTGTGTTTTTTTTGAACCATGAATGGTTATACATATTTTATCACTGTGAATAGTTGTATATATTTCCATTTATAAATAGTAAACATGAATAAAATGTATCAATATGCATGCATATATTCCCTTTATTAAATGTATTTCTCTTGTACTAAATATTAAATATATTCTCAAATTCCATATGATTACTAAGCTACCAATAACCATTTTCTATGCACACTGTAAATATTGAGAGTATTAAAAGCTTATATGAATCTTGTATTTAAAGTGATTTTCATCTTTAGTAGAACAACACTTATTTTAACATGCATGTAGTCTATGTCTTGTAAATTGCTAAGATGTTCACAAGATTTTAGAAGTGAAATAAAATAGACTTACACAGGAACTTATCAAATGAAGTTTGTTTAGAAGATTGAGTAACTTCAATATATAAAGTTAAAAACTTGATTAAAAATGTTAACAAACCAGTTGCCTTTTCCATCTCTCTTCATACTAAGAAAAACATTTATCTTTTTTCTTTCTATTGCCACTACCTAGCTGATTGATTTAAATTTATAATGACTTTGAATTCATCGCCATCACAACCATTATCTAGTAAGCAGGAAACTGAGTTGTTACCCAGACCTCAAGGTGAAAAGCCTTGAAGTAAGGATGCTTATTCTACAAGCAGCCTCACTGACTGATTTGTAGAAGTCTATGTTTACTATCTTCATGGTTGACCAGAAGGCCAGCAACATTAGCTTCACCCATTCTGTACTTATTGTGTATGCAGAAAGCTTGTTCTAAGATTTCTTGAGAGGACCCAGAATAGAACAAAGGAAATTACAGTGTAGTATCTGGAAATTCAATGATTTATTTCAAATGAGTGATGGTATAAGATGAAATAGAATAGTACAAAAATATGCATTTCATGATCAGTAACACTACAGCAATTCTTATTTAAAATTTTAGAAAATTTAAAAGTTCATGAACCACATATATCTACATATTAAAAAGACTTCTACTTGTTGCTTTGAACTGGTTGATCTTTAATTCTTATTGTTTTCTTTGTTAAGAGTTTTATCAGTTTGAGAATTTGTAGATTATTTCATTTTGCCAAGCATCTGGTGAAGAAATGTAAAAATAAAAACTTAATTGTATCCTCCACTAGTTTTGCTGTGATAATTCAAGACAACACTCACTCGTATTTAGACAGATGGTGGTGGCAGCCATATTAGCCTCAACCTCTCTACAGGGAAGCAGGCAAAAGCAGAGTTCTTTAGGATATGAGCTTGTCTGCCTATTTTCACACTTTGATATACTGGACAAATGCTGATTTATTCATGGCCAGATGTTTTCCTACCTTGATTCGTCAGTTCCCTACTTCAGTAGGCATGTAATATGGAAGCAGCTGACTTTCCACACCAACCAGCGAAAAGACAACATTTATAGTTTGGAAATAAAACAATCCTTAGGAATCAGACTGGTGGGATCACAAAGTGCTTCATAGGGAGCAGATCTCTGATGGAACCACAGCACAGGGTTAAAGACGTAAAGGCTGGGTTTGAACAAAGACTGGTATTGGGCTGTGTTTATATAGTAAACAAGTGTTAAAAGTCTGGGTTTATAATAAATTGTCAGGGAGGCTGACTCTTGTCACTTCCTATTATAGAAGTCTTGTACAAGAAGACAATGGTAACACAAAGTTAACATTTATTTAATTTGATCTAACTTTTCTTTCAAATGACTGAAGAAATACATACAATAGAATGCTTAAAATATTACTTCAAGGAGAGATGGATTCCCAATGACTGGTTTTTAATAATTACTTTTGAAATTAAAATATAATTGTGACATGTTTTCATTCCCTTTACTCCGTTCTTGCCCCAATCTATGTGCCTTACATCCTCTTGCTCTATCTTAAATTCACGGGTTCTTTACCAGTAATTTGGTTTTTAAACTTATTATTTAATTATTAATTATTTAATACCAGAGGAAAATTAGAAGGATGCATAGGCATAACCACATTAACCCTATAAAAGTCATTCTTAACTACCAGTGTCTTTAGTTGTCTTGCCCATTTGTGTATCCAGTGGCAAAATAAGACACATTACTATAAATAATATGATGTTACCCTAAAAGTAACTGTTTGCAAAACGGATAAATTGAGTTTTGTGTGAGAAATCCACTCCAGGAGCTAGGAAGATGGTGGCTCAGTGGTTAAGTGAAACTCCTGGTCTTTTGAAGGACCAGGGTTCTCTTTCTGTCATCTACACAGCAGCTCACACCCATCCACAACTCCAGCTTTTGATGGCCTCTTCTGGCCTTTTCATTCTGTTCTGACAGAACCTGTCAGAATCATATTCTCCAATGACAAAGCACATATGAGTCTCCAGCTTGGCTTCCCTTCTCAAAAGGTAAATCTCCTAACTTTTATTCATTTTTATATGTTTGTTAAAAATAGATCTGTTTAAAATCAAATATTTTACTGTGTGTATCTACTTTTAAGTGTGTGTGTGTGTGTGTGTGTGCATTTTAAGCCAAATTCTGTAAAATACACTTTCAATCAGTAGATTACAACCTCTAAGGACTAATGTATATTAGTCCTTCACATAAAATTTCTTATTAAAAGAAGCCCTTTTACTAAACTTCATCCTTTCTCCTGTGATTCTTGGTGTGTGCTGTATTTTTTTTTGTAATTTTTAAATTATGTTTCTTTTTAAACATACACATTTATATTATTACACATGAATAAAATAAACTACATACAGCAGGAAGAACCATGAGACAATCAGGAATTTATTTATTTATTTATTTATTTTTTATTTTTTGGTTTTTCGAGACAGGGTTTCTCTGTGTAGCCTTGTCTGTCCTGGACTCACTTTGTAGACCAGGCTAACCTTGAACTCACAGCGATTCGCCTGCCTCTGCCTCCCGAGGGCTGGGATTAAAGGCATGCACCACCACGCCCGGCATGACAATCAGGAGTTATATACATGTTACATTCAAAGTGATTTAGCTGTTTGTATTTGGCAAACTTGAAGTAAACATCTTTCTTATCTTCTCAGGTCTAAATTTCTGAGTGAAGATCAATATCTATCATATCTCATCTCTACCAACTTAAAACATCTATCTTGATCTAAAAGCATCTTAAACCCTACCAACTAAGCTTAGTTGTAAGACTAAACTATCTGGTCTTCAACCCCATCAGAGAAGTGAGAATTAGTACAAATTAAATACCTGAGTGAACTGGAAGAGCAAGATAGCAGCTCCCAAATTAAAAAAGTGACTGAGACAGTTTACTGTTTGAACAGTCTCCCAACGCGTGTTGTATTTCAAAACCATACATTATAATAGACAAGGTTACAAGAAAATTATATTATCGTTAATGTCCTTTCTCTTTTAACTGAAATAGGTTTTATGCTTTTCTGTCTATCTCTTTATACTGAGATCTATCTAGATCATTATTTTGCTTAATGTATAATCCTGGCAGATGAGTAATGATCAAAAATTCATTTCAAAAGACAGTGGTAGTTTGCTTACATAAATCACAAGATACTAAAAGTCTTAGCCTTAAGAGGCATGGTGTTGGCTCACAGAGACTGGTGAACTTAAATTTTTTTTCTTTTGAGATTTGGTACACACACTTAATGTGTAAAGGTGCTTATTGTCAAACATGATGAACAGGATTCAATCCTAGGATCCATATCCTGGTAGAGAGAACCAGAGCCTCAGATTTTTCTTCTGGACTGTATAAACATTGCCGCACATGAATACTCACCCACCTCCACAAGAATATAAATAAACATAGAAATTGCCATTGTTGTTTTTTATCATGGGTCCATAGCTGGTGTGACCCTCACCATTGTCTTAAAAGTGATAAAAGACAAAAGAATTTGCAATAGAAAATTAATAGTGTTACCTCATTAACAACACAATGTAACTAATATGAGATGACAAGCCCAAAACATTAAATGTCTATTTAGGAGGAAGTGTCAAGTATTTAATGAATGTTTTTTGGGGAAAGGATATATTAACTATCAAACTAGAGAACAGACACATGGCTGAGGTACTTTCTGATAGACTGAGGCTTGCAGATATAAAATTAGCTGCATGGACTTCAGGAGGAAACCAAAAAAATGATATATATCAGTCATTGAATCACAGCTTTACTGTTAATTACCTGCAATCACATTAGGGAACTGACCTGCACAGGTCATTACTTTTATTATGCTTATCTCACAGTGAAAAGTCTTATGATGTACAGAAGTTAAAGAAAAAAATTCACTCCACTAGGAACACAAGAAATCTTTAGTACCAGAGAACCCAAGAAAAATGATATAGTTCACATCATGAAAATGACATGATATATCTGGAATTTCTCTTTATTCCTGGGACCCAGGGCTAAACAAATGATACTAGTCATAAAAAATGTCCTTATAAAATGACTCCTAATGGTGTTCTGCTGTGCTCATAGATCAGGGCCTGTCCAGCCATCATCAGAGAAGCTTCCTTCTGCAGCAGATGGGAATGAGTATAGAGAGCCATGGCCAAAAATTATGCAGATAGACAGGACGTAGAACACACAATTCTAAATTGATGGCTCCATCAAACCCCTCCTTTCAGAGCTTAGAGGAGCCAAGGGAAGAGGGGTTCAAAAAGGATGTAAGAGCCACAGGATGGAAAATAGCAAGTAAACAAGGCCCTCTCACCATGAGCAAAGCTCATATGAGATCCAAAGATGGAAGCAGCATGCCAAGTGCCAGCCCAGATCTGCACAAGATCCTCACTGGTTATATTATGGCTTCCAGTTTTTTGTCTTATGGGATTCCCGAGGGTGCCAATACATGGGTCTCTGACACTTGAGCCCTGTCTTGGGATCTTTTCCTTCTGGTGGTCTGTCTTTTCCAACTTCAAAGTAATTGTTTTTGTTTTACATTATTGTATTTTTGTTGTATTCAAAAAAGGAACAAATAAACTAACGAACGAATGTAAGGCTAGCTACTAGGGTAAACAACAGAACTGTTATCAACAGAACTGTATTTACACATGCTGGGACAGGGAGTATCAGTTTATTACCAGTGCAATGGCACTGTGTATATCAGCACTCCAGGGGAGATCTCTTGTGCAGAAGTAGATGACTAACAAATAATGAATTCTGCAGGGGTTTTTTGGTGTGTTTTTATTGGTGTTACAGTTTGGTGTTTTATTAGGGGCGGCAAATCTTTTTCATGTTCTATGTTTTGGTTGTTTTCTTATTGTACTGGAATTTGGAGAAAGAACTTAAAGTTTAATGGTTAGAGAGGAGGAAACTATCTGGAAGGACTTGGGGGAACAGAATAATATGATTAAAATATATTTGAATTTAAAATTGTTTTAAATAATGAAACTATAAAAAATATTAATAAAACCCACACCAATCAAATAAAACACTTAACATATCTAATCATGTGTTTACAACACTCATATGTAAGTTGTATGATTATAGTGTAACAAAATATTCCATAACTTTCCTTCAAGTATCACAAGGCAAAGCAATGGTAAAGTTTGTTAATGAAAAAAATATTTTCTGATTTCAATTTTCTTCCTCCAACACAAAGAGCAAAAATAATTCCTCCAGAAGCTTGAAATAAAAAAAATCTTTTCTGCAATTATGGCTTAAAAATCACATTACAAATATATAATTTATTTCAGAATGTTAATTGATAGTGTGTGTGTATGTGTGTGTGTGTGTGTGTGTGTGTGTGTGTGTGTGTGTAAATGTGTTTGTCTAGAACAAAAATAAATCTTTCTGGTCTCTTTAGTAAATTATAAGATTTTGATAAAAGAAAATAGAAAGCTTCAACACTTTCTTGAAAATGAAATTTGGTGAAGTTAGGAGAGATAAAAATTAAATCATCTCTTGGTTCCATTCCATGCCTTTAACCTCAGATTTCCTCACATCAGCTTCTGTCTCCCTGGTGTTTAGCAGAAATGGGCACTAAATAAACAAATGAAAAATTAGAAAGCTACAGAGCACAAGATTTTCTGGCTAGTGTTTCTAATCATTGTCTAGTGCTACTGAGGAAATATGTAGAGTTCTATTAAGTAAATAAATCAACAACAACAAAAAAAGGCAAGCTTCATCTAAAAGTCAAATCTCTAAGGGTAAGAAGTATACTTTACTGTGCTATAGACACAGCCACTAAAACAGATAAAGTGGGCATTAGTTACTGAAAGTTACACATCCTTTCACCACCTGCAAAATGAAAGAGAAATAGAATACCGTAGCACAATTTTTAATATTTATGATGTGTTCTACAAAGATAGGCATATAATAAAAGTAAATCCTTGGTATCCAGTGAAGAAGACAAATGTGAAATGTGATTTGCATGGTGGTGGTGGGTGGAGTGGGCAAAGTAATACAAAACAAAACCAGCAAATTTTGGTGGAATCTTAACAGAACCCAAATGTTGGCATCAGCATAAATTAATTTTAAACTGATCTTCATAACTAATACTTAAAAGAAAAAAATCATGGGGCTGGAGAGATGGCCCAGTGATTAAGACCATACACTCCTCTTGCAGAGGGCCAAGATCAACTATTTGTACCCATGCCAAGTAGCTCACAATCACCTGTCACTCCAGCTTCAGAGGATTCGATGCCTCTGCACTTTTCTCATATATATATATATATATCATCCTCCCTCCAAAACACATATACATAATTAAAAGTAATAGAATTAATATTTTTTATTATTGCAAATAGATTTTTTCCTCATACAATACACCTTGACCAAAATCCCTCATCTTCCACTCTTCTGACATCACTACCACTCACCCTTTTAATTGAGAGAATATCTTGTGTCTGTATGGCTACTTCACCTGTCAATAATAAATCTGATGCCCTATAGCTTAGGTGGTAAATAGGAGATGTGACTCCTGGCCGTCAGAAAGGATTCTGGGATAGAACCAGGTGTGGGAGATGCAGCGGGCAATATATGAAGAGGATGGATGCATGCATGGTACCTGAGCACAGGTAGCCAGACGTGTGGCAGAGTGTGGAGCAGTATAAATGGGTTATTAAGTTGTGAGCCAGTCAGAGAAGAGACTCGCTATGTGGTCTAGGTATTTGTAACAAATATTTCATGAGTCTCATGAGTCATTATTTCAGAAACTTAGGGCCAGCAGGAAAAACATGTGCCCTTCTACACTTCTGCTTTCTTTCAGAAAAGAGCAGGCCTCCAAGAGACAACAAATATGACAAAACAGAATGCAATACGACAAGGAAATCCTTCATATCAAGGCTGGACAGAGCAAACATATAGGAGAAAAAGAGTCCCAAGAGCAGAGAGACTTACCCGTTGCCGTCAGGTTCTTTGTGCATGTGTTATAGCTGATAGTTTGGTGTTTCTGTGAGATTTCTTTTATTTAACAGTCTGGATTAAAAAAAAAAGTCTCCCAGAAACATTGGGCTATCTGATTAAATAAACAAAATGAGTGAATTGGTGAAGAAGCTATAGTAGATAAATGCAGGTTCATTAGAAGTGGCACAGGAGGGGGAAGTGAGTGGGGAGGGTGCACTGGGCATGGGGGTGGGTGGAAGGGAAGGAAGGAGGGTAGCAAAGTGAGGAAAAAGGGGAGGAGGGAAAGGGAGAGAGACAGAGACAGAGAGACAGAGAGAGATAGAAGACAGACAGACAGACAGACACACACACCACACACACAGACACAAACATACACACAGAGAGAGGAAGAGAGAGAGGCAGAAGAGAGAGAGAGAGAGAGAGAGAGAGAGAGAGAGAGAGAGAGACAGAGACAGAGACAGAGACAGAGACAGAAACAGAGAGACAGAGAGACAGAGAGACACAGAGAGACAGACAGAGAGACAGAGAGAGACAGACAGACACACACACACACACACCACACACACAGAGAGAGGAAGAGAGACAGAGACAGAGAGACAGAGAGAGACAGAAAGACACACATACACAGAGAGAGAGACACAAACATACACACACACACATACACACACAGAGAGAGAGAGAGAGAGAGAGAGAGAGAGAGAGAGAGAGAGAGAGAGAGAGACAGAGACAGAGACAGAGACAGAGACAGAGAAAGAGACAGAGACAGAGACAGAGACAGACAGAGACAGAGAGACAGAGAGACAGAGAGACAGAGAGACAGAGAGACAGAGAGACAGAGAGATCCTGAAACAAAATTTCTCGCTTATATAGTAAATCTTTGGGAGAGGGAAAGCCCTGCCCCTAGGTAGAGGGTAGGCCATGCCAGCCACTCCACGCAGCAGGGCCTAACAGTATTAGCTATAACATATACACAGAGAACCTGGTACTGACCCGTGCAGGCTGCTTCAGTCTCTGAGCCCATATGAAGCCTGCTTAGTAGATTCAGTAGGCCATGTCTTCCTGGTGTCCTCCTTCCTCTGACTTCTACAATCATTCCTTCCCCTCTTCCAAGTGATTCTTAGAGCTCTGGGGGGGAGGGACCCAATGGAGAAGTCCAACCCTGACTCTCTTTCAGCATAATGCCTGGTTGTGGATCTCTGTACTAGGACCCATCTGCTGCTGAAGGGAGCATCTCTGATGATGACTGTTCTGTGAGTATAGAAGGTCATTTTCAGAAATCATTTCATTGAATGTGTTCTGTTTTTGGCCAATAGTGTTTCGTTCTATCTTAGGTCTTTAGTTTCTGGCTAACAGATTTCCTATCAAGAATCGTGGTTCCAGATGAGCAAACCAAACATCAGTTAGACACTCCCACAATTTTTGAGCCACCATTGCCCCAGCATATCTTATAGACAGGGCAGATTGTAGGTTAAGGGTTTTGTGGCTGGGCCAGTGTCCTGGCTCTCACTCTGTATCCTTCAGAGTATCTTCCTGAATCAAAGCTCCATGCTTGTACCACCTCAACCTCCTTATGTTCAAGGTATTGTGTGGATGTTATCCTTGGCAATGTGGCCCTGCTGTCAGTTTGCAAAGAACAATCCTCTATCCCAGTTTCAGTCTAGGATGTCCAGGGATCCCCCTGAGACCTCTTGGCCATCAATTCAACCAAATGTAACCCGGTCCCACTACTGGAAGCTGAAAAGGTGGCCATTTCAGATTCAATGACTTGTCTACTCAGAGTCCACACTGTGGTCACACACATAGATTCCAGGAAGTTTCCACTGAACTAGGCTTCTACACCATGCTCCAAATGCCTCCCTGTTCAAGCTTTTCTCTCCACATTCTCTCCTTCCATCACTCTCCTCCATACCTCATTTTTCCAGCTCCTGCCCCCACCATCCCTAGTCCAGCTCATGTCCTCACCATCCCTACTCCATCCCTAACATTTATTCTATTTTGCCTTCCCAGGGAGATCCATGCTCCCCATCCCATGCACAATGCCTGAGAAATAGTTAAATAAATGTCCAAGATACTTTTCTATCGAGAAAAAAATGCAAGTCAAAACTATTTTGAGAATTCACCTTACACCTGTAAGAATGTCTAAGATGAAAATTACAAGTGACAGCTCATAATGGCAAGGATGTGGAGCAAGGGAAGCACTGCCCATTGTTCGTGGTGATGCAAATATATACATCCACTATGGTAATCAATATGGTGGTTCCTCAGAGAAAATTGGAAAAGATATATTCTACTCTTTGCCATACACCTATGTGCATTGCAGCCTTGTTCATAATAGGCAGAAACTAGTAACAACTTAGATTTCTCTCAACTAAGAATGGATTAAAAATGTGGTATGCACATACACTGGGATAATACCCAGCATTTTTTAAATCACATCATGAAATTTTCAGCCAAATGAGTGCAACTCTCATAAAGTTCTTCTTATATATTTTTTGTTTATAGGATACTTTGCAAATATTGAATATATCCCTTCTTTCCCCTCCTACCTTCCTGATATGTCTGCTTGGTGTTCCTCCTTGTCTCTTCTCCATCTTCATTCTGTTGGCAGCTTCTAAAACTTGCAGTTTGCCTTACTTGTTTGTTTTTGTTCTTGTTTCTAATCCTAATAAATTTGGTTATGAGCTTCCTTCTGAATCCATTCTTAAATTATTTAATTTAAAAGACTAAGAACTCCAAGTGGTACCCTAATTTTCCTGTTAATATATCTTAGCTCAGGTGAGACTTTCCAAAAATTCTAATAATAATTACAGTAATTACCTTCTGTTTTTTGGCCTGCCATACTTTCTATAATCATCCCCATCTGCTGTAAAGAGAAGCTCCTTTGATGAAGGTGAGAGTTACACTTATTATTCCCCAGTCTCTATCGATACATTTACAACATACCTTTTACACATAAGGTCTGGAGAACATGGAAAAGATGAACATAAAAATTATAATAATGAGATGGCCAGGATATCTGCTGTGAGATTGTGTCTAAAAATGCAAAGAAGCTTCATTCATATCCTAACAATATGGCTGCCTTAATAACACCTGACAAGTACAGCACCCCATAGATAACATATGTATATATATGCAAATATATTTGCATAATATATATGTAAAATGGCCTTGAATTCAAGATAAAGGCAAGGGTAGGATGTGGGGTTATATGGGAGGCATTAGAAGGAGGAAAGAGAATGGGGAAATTATTAATTATATTTTAATTTGAAAAGGCAATACTTTCAGTTATCAAGATTAATAACTATATATGAGGAGACTCTCAATTAAAGAACAAAGTCAGATTGACTGTTTTCCCATCCTTAAAAGCTAATACAAACCGAGCCCCTAACTCACATGGACAGTAATATTTCCACAGAAAACCGTCCCTGAAACTTTAAAATATAGTCTCTTCACTGTGTTCCCATTTAGTCACTTCCACTCTTGATCTTTCAGGGTCCTCCACTGTGCAATATACTCTACCCATCTTCTCTGCTACACCATGTGTGTCTTTTCTGAATTCGTAAAGTGGGGCTCACAAGGGCTGAGAAAACGAAAGCAGAGCAGAGCAAGATCTCAATAGCAACAGCCTTCAGAAACGGAAGGGGAAAATATCTTAAGAATCTGACCTGAGAAGAAGACTATTGAGTGAAAATCCAGCCAATACCTTGAAAATTGCTATATGGAAAAAAAAACAAAAAACAAAACAGCTTGACATGAGGGAAGTCTGGAAAGCCCCTGAGCTGAGGTCAACTAAAAGAAGCTTACACCACTAGCACCTGTGGGGAGCACTCGAGGCTGTTTAAATGAGGCCCGTGGCCATGGTGATACGAATTCACACGCTTGAGCAGAGAGTTACCAGATAATACATACTCTTTGGTAAAAATATAAGATGCTGATGAGATGTGTAACACATGAAGATGCTCGTAAGACTTACATGGGACGAAGCATGCCCTAAAGATCCAAATGCAAATGAGTTCACAAAGCATGCCATCTAACGAGGACCTCTTTCTTTGTGCAGTAGGACTGTCTAGGCTGGTAGCCTTCTCCTTCTCTTGCCTGCTTCCTTCTTTTTGTAATAAAAGCTCTCCTGTAGTTTGCTGGTATTTATCCATTCAGTAGTTTGTTCTTGGACCTAAGACCCCAGAACCTTACCAGAGTTTCCTTCTGAACTCAACCTAAACATCTGCTGATGTGACAAAGAAACTTACTAGGAAAAGAAAAAAAGAAAAAAGAAACTTACTAGTACATATCAATTTAGAAAAGAGAGTAAACTTCTTCATATAGAAAGGACATGCTGGGAAGAAAATAATAAAAAGCATTCGAAAATAAATATTTAAAGACACATAACAAATTGATTATTTGATTTTGTTGATTTAACCGAAAGAAAATGGAATGTTAAGTCTACAATAAATATAATATGCATAGATTTACACTATGTGCATAATTAATGTACTTAGGAACATACTTAAAAGATATAGAGGCTGTAAGTAGGATTATAACCTGAGTCCTAGGTCAGAAAGCAAATTTGGGGGATTACAATTTATCAACAACCACTTGCCCATTTATCCCAAAATCAGAAAATAAAAACAGTGTTGAAAGGCTAGAAAGGATTTTAATCCAAATCTTTATTTAGAATATATAGTAATTGTGCATCTTAGCTGATCTTGCTTTACTGACAAGAACCTTAGGTACATAGAGAAAAATGCTGTTGGGGGCAATGTATGTGCATGATTAAACATTAACATTTACATAACATTAACATCTAGCATAATCAGTATATCAATTCTGATTTTGCAGAGTAGCCTCAAACAATCTTCACATTATCCTAGAATAAGCTGCTTCCCGTAAAGATAAATTGTGACTGCTTGCCCCAGTGTGGGAGAGAGTGTTCAACATAAGGTGTCTGTCTGAGAAACCATTTTTTTTTCTAGAATCCAATGTTAAATCAGATTGAGAACAGAGAATGGAGATGGTCAAGTGCTTTCCCAAGGGTTCAGAACGTGGTATCTTATAGGCAGCAGTCAAAATGTTCTATTTACACTAATATTTGTGCTTTCAGCCTTGAAGAAGGAAGTACATTAAGTGGTACCAATTTTTAGAGACTTGGGGTTGATAATGTGACTATGTACAGAGGCAATCTAATCAAAAGTGAAGGACATACACACAAAGTAAAAATGTCATGCTTTTATGCTGATTTTGGTCACTTTGTAGACACATTTGAAGACTCATGCTTTTTGGCAAAAGCAGTTTCAGGGTGAGCCTTGAAGAGTAATGACTGTTTTAAGATCCCCAAATAAATGACAAATGTTATTTATGTAAATTCAAAAAAAACCCGACATACACACGGGTGGCTCACAACTGCAGGTAACTCCAGCTCTACAGAGTTAAAAACCTTCTCCTCTCCTGTGGTACCCACGCAAACAAGCAGGCATACACACATTTTATATAATTAAAAAGAATCATCACCAACAGAAAGAGAGCAAGAGAGTGGGAACTCCACAGAAAGCTAGAGGTAGAGGCACAAGCTGTGAGAATATGCCTTTAACTGTCTCTAGCTAGTACCATCTAGTGTAGTTCCTTTCCAAAATGAGGAATCAAGAAAAATAGAAAACAATAATCAGACACAACTAAGGAGTAGAAAGAAAGCTTTCTTCCACATTGTTCATGAAAAAAAAAACTGAGAATTTTAAACAAATTTCACAAACTAAACAAAAACTCTTGCTACAAATTACAGTAATGAGTAAAGTGAGAGATTTGTATAAAACAATATAAACAATGATAGAGATTGTAAAGAAGAAGAAGAAGAAGAAGAAGAAGAAGAAGAAGAAGAAGAAGAAGAAGAAGAAGAAGAAGAATAATCATGGTCAATTTCTTTTTAACAAAGGTGTGAAGACTATCCATTAGATACAACCGTTGGAGTGGGTATGTGTCTGCATGGAGCACTGGATCTCTTGCAAAGAACAGTGGATCTTGCTATATGTCTAAGTGACACAAAGTGAAGGACAATATAGACCTAAAGGTAAATGTTAAAATTCTAAGTTTCATAGGAAATCTAAGCAGAACATGTGTCAGATTTGTGATAGTGAAAAGGCTAAAAGGGACATAAATGAAACAATACAGGAAACCTGAGCCTAAGAAGCTGAGCAGGATTAACATTCATTCTTCAAAGTTATAAAAATCATCAAACCATAATTCCAATCTTCAATATCAAAGCATTATATTAATCCACTGTAGCCTCCCTCATCTCAACATGGTAACAGATTATGAGATAATCTAGATTAATCCAAGTTATTACCACTGTCCTATGATGGTACAGCTAAAACCCCATACCAGATAATACATAAGAAATGGAAATGTAGAGCTATGAAACTTAAACCTTGAATATAAATATGTTCTTGTTCTTTATTTATGCATTTACAGAAGAGGAGGACACTGTGTTGTCAACAACCTAGGCCCATGAAAGGTAAAGAATATTTAGACATTAAAAAGTCAGCAGCAAATAGTTGTGTTGTATACACCTTTAATCCCAGTATCTGGAGGTAGTGGCACAAGGCTCTCTGTGAGTTCCAGTCTAGACTGCTCTACACAAGTGAGTTACAGGGCAGCTATGGCTGTAGAGAGAGACGTAGTCACCCTCTACCTCTGGAAAAACATATAAATACATATACATATGTATATGTATGTATATATATATAGGATACAATAATTATATATTAAAATTACATAGAGAGATGATTCTGTGATTGAGAGTACTCATTACTTTTGCAGAGAACTGGGATTCAGCTCCCACCACCCAAATGATGACAAATCACTGTCTATAACTCCCTGGAACCTCTTCAGATCTCCACAGGCACTTCACGCATGATGTACACACATACACTCAACTGCGTGCATACAGAATTAAATGCATAAATATTTAAATACTAAGAAGAAAATTAGGTCTTCCCCAACCAGATGTCTATTCCGTTGGTCTCTATACATCACTGCCAGCAGCCCTTTGAGTTTCCTCTTGAATAATTAATTCCCTTACTTGTAAACAAATGAAAGTACACTGTCTGTAGTTTCACAGCTGTGCAAATTTTGAGGAGGAACTCAAAGCTTATAGCATGACCCTAAATTTCAAAATGCAAACAATAAGTTTAGAGAACGGGGGCTCTCTCTCTCTCATGTAATTCATTTAAGGTGGCTCTATTTGTTAAAGTTCCTGCAAAAACAGGAAGGGCAGCATGTAAGGCAGCTCTAACACACTGCAGTTCAACTGGGAAGGCAAGCAGCCAGTGGAACTGATGTTGAAATAATCCCCCACTGGTTTTGGTCTGCACTTTTCTTCTGGAGTAGCACATGGAGATTGCTTCGAGCATCTTTTGGAGAGACAAGGAAAGGGCAGAAGCTCCTGAGGCATCATTGTTCCGTATCCTAACTAATGCCCAAGATGACACAAGGCTTGACCTCGGGCAGAGCTGTTGTAAAAATGCAACTCTCCCTTAACCCCTCCAAGTAAATCAGCGGAACATTTCCCTTTCCTTATTTAAGCAAATTTGATCTTTGAACTCTAGAGCCAGAACTGGCCTCAACATCTCTTTCAGATGGTTATGGTATGGGCTGTTTGATGTATGTCACCTATCATAAAACAAATAGCATTTCATGACAGATCATCAAAAAAGGGACCAAAATCAGGGTAAGAGTATCTCTTTCCCAAGCATGCCTGCAGTGTGAAATAGAGCAGATGAGACGATGCTTCTCTGTGCCAAGTGCTGGCATCTGATGCAGCTGTGACTACTGATATTGTGCACAGCATCACACCACCTATCAGTGTGCTCGCTGTGAAAACTTCAAAGGCTGCCAGTAAATACAAGTGCTTTTAAGATTTCTCCTATGTGTGTGGCGATTTTTCAGAGTCTGTGACACTTCTTTATTTAACAGCAAAATGAAGGCAAATAGTTCATAAACTAAATGGTTGTTTAATAATATATCTGCAAACATTCAAGCCTGAACATCTGAAAGTCTCTAGATCTGACTTCCGTATTCAGATTTCTAGAAAAACAGAATATAACCCTAATATATTGAACAAATTTAAACATAGCACGAATTCTGTAATTAAAGTAAGTGTGCCAAAATATTTCTTAATTATTGTAAATGTTAAACATTATTCAAGTGAATTTTACACACACACACACACACACACACACACACACACACACACACACATACTCCAATCTTTAAATTGAAATGAATTTCAACATCTCTTGTTTAGTAATGTTTAATGAACTGTAACACAGGGAGATATTGTAGCAAATATAGTATTAAAATGTTTTCGTACTTAATAGTTCAAAAATTGTTTTATTTAATTGGGACCAACTGGCTTCATTGCATCTTATAAACTTTGCAATATATATTCAGAATAAAAGGAATAAAAATGACCAGATGTTTCCCCTTAAAGAAGGCAAACTAAGATTTTTCTTACACAATAAATCATCTGCTAGTACATTTCTAGGACATCGCTTGAGGGTGTTTTAATATAAAATTTTTAACACACACACACACACACACACACACACACACACACACACACACACATACTCACACTTACCTCTGTGTGGATCCAAAATTGGTAGAGGAGATTGAATTGAATATGAACAGCAAACACGGAAGGTGGTACAAATAGGGCCAGGGGACAGTAGAAAACCTTTAAAAGAAAAATACACATCACTTTATAATCATGGGCCCTCATCATGAGAAGGTTTATTAATGGTCCTTCTTCATCAAACCTATTTTTCCCTGTGTTTTAATCATCATTTGACTTGGTAAATTTAATTTTTCACATAGTGATAAGTTTCAAACCCCAAGTCTTCTTTTTGGCACTTAATGTTTTATAATCACACTATAATATGCTGTGTGTTAGTTCCTTGCTATTGAAAGATTAGATGTGTTTCCTGGTGGTAAAGTTGTTGCTTATAATGCACAGATACTTTATTGAAGTCAAACTGTAAAGCACATGCGTTTGTGCCTTGACCACTCCCAAATACTCGGTCATTGCCTGGTGTTTTCAATAATAAAATGCAACCATAATAAAAGAAAATATGTAACATACTGAAAGAGTAAAATGTGTTTTCCATTTTAATGCTTATATGATTGATTAAAGGTAAAATGTCTCTTACATTTTTTATCAAAGTTATTAAGGTAGGAAGTGTAAAGTGAGGACAGCGGATATAAGTCTTAGGGTTCCAAACTTTCTAAGAGATGAAAATGTCTGTGCCTTGGAAAACCAAATTCTTCTTAAACCTCAGAACTTCTTGGAATTGATGAACAAGTGTGATTTGCTGTGGTCTCCTAACAGCTTATTCCTGTGAGAGGTTTGTGTGATCACAACATTTCCTTGAAAGGAAATCCAAAGAGCCACATAGATATCAGAAGAACCTCATTTCTGCTTTACTTTTCTGATATTCTATAATCCTTATTTCTAAAATGCTGCATATTTTAAGACGTTTATTCTGAATGCCACAATTTAATTCCTGAACTATTATTAAGCACTTGTTCTTGATCAGGTGAACAGTTATTTAAAGGATATTTAGTAGTAGGTGTGCATTGGAAATTAGACATTTCTATGAACTCTTATTTATGTTCAAAATTCAAGTCACTTAAAATATAAACTTTTAACACATGTAAGTAGGATCAGTTTTATGATTTTCAATAGATTTAGAAGCAATGGAGCAAATTAGTAAGCAATAAAATAATATAGGCTTCTTATTCAAGAGTTCGCCTTCTCAGCCATGGTCTCATTACAGACTACTTTGTGAAAGTTAAAAAAAAAGGTTTCTGTAAAGAGCATTCCTTGCCTTACAGAAGCTTTTCAGTTTCACAAGATCTCACTTATTAATTGTTAATCTTAGAGCCTGTGCCACTGGTTTTCTGTTAAGGAAGTTGTCTCCTGTGCCAGAGAGCTCAAGGCTTTTCCCCATTTTTTCTTCTAACAAATTTAATATTTTATGTTGAGGTCTTTAATCCACTTGAACTTTAGTTTTGTGCAGGGTGATAAATACAGGTCTATTTGCATTTTTCTACATGTAAATATCAAGTTAGACTAGCACTATTTGTTGAAGATGCTATCTTTTTTCCATTGTATGGATTTGGCTTCTTTGTCAAAAATCAAGTATTTATAGGCATGTCTGTGTCTTCAATGCAATTCCGTCGATTGCCCTGTCTGTTTCTATGCCAGTACCAAAATGACAACCTACAGACTGGGAAAATATCTTCACCAACCCTACATACTACAGTGGGTTAATATCCAAAATACTTTTAAAAATTAAGAAATTAAACACAACTAAATAATCCAATTTAAAAATGGGGTACATAACAGAACAGAGGGTTCTCAACAAAGGAATATTGAATAGCTGAGAAACACTTAAAGAAATGATTATCATCCCTAGTTATTAGGGTAATGCAAATCAAAACAACTCTGAGTTTCCACCTTACACCTCTCAGAATGTATAAGATAAAAAACTCTAGTGCCAACACATGCTGGTGAGGGGAACTCTCTTGCATTGCTGGTGGGAGTGCAAGCTTGTACAACCACCTTGGAAATGTATGTGGAACCTTCTTAGAAAATTTGGAATAGTTTTGCCTGAAGACACAGCTATTCCACTCCTGGCCATATATTGACAATTTTCTCTACCGTACAAGAACATTTGCCCAACTAAGTTCATAGCAGCTTTATGCCTAATAGACAGACCTGGAAATGACCTAGATATCCCCCAATTGAAGAATGGATAAAGAAACTGTGGTACATTTACACAATGGAATACTACTCAGCTATTAAAAACAGGGAAACTTTGAAATTTGCAGGAAAATGTAGGGAACCAGAAAAGATCATCTTGAGTAAGGTAACCCGGACCCAGAAAGATATGCATGGCATATAATCACTTATAAGTAGATATTAGCCACATCATACTGGATAACTACACTATAGTACACAGACCTAAAGAAACTAAATAACAAGGAGGCCCTTAGGGAGGATGCTTAATTCTCATTCAGAAGGGCAAATAGAGTGGATATCAAAAGTGGTTGAAGAGAAGAAAGAAGAAAGGAGCCAACTCTAGAGGTCCTCTGAAAGACTCCACCCAGCAGGAGATCAAAGCAGATGATGAGACTCACAGCAAAAATTTGGGGTGGAACCCAGGGAGTCTTGTGGAAGAGTTTGGGCATAGAGGGACCTGGAGTGGACAGGACATCCATGAGGAGAACAATGGAGCCAACAAATCTAAATGGAGGAGTGCGGGGGGTGGGAAGAAGGGGGTTGCAGATATTGATGCACCAAGGGCCATACATGGTGAGGACCCAGACCCCCTGTTCAGATGTAGTCATAGGTAGGTAGCACAATCTCCTTGTAGGACCCATAATATAAGGAGTAGAAGATACATATGACATGGACTCTGGTGCCCATTCATTGATCACTTCGAGTGCTAGGCTGGCCTTGCCAGGTAAAAGAGGAAGAGGATGTAGACAGTCCAGATGACACTTGATAGGCTGGGGAGATGAGGGAGAAGGGCTCTCCTTTTCTACAAACTAAGGGAGAGAAGAAGAGTGAGGATGGAGGAAGGGGAACTTGGAGGACATGAGGGAGGGGTCTATAATTTGGATGTAAAGTGAACAAATTAAAAATTAAAAAATAAGATAAAAATAGAAAATAAAGGAAAAAATTAAAACCAAAAATATAGTTTAGCAAAATGTTTCCATTGTCAAGGTTATAGTCAGTCTTAGATGAACGGATTATGAATGGTCATATCTTTTTTTAGAAATATGGTGAATGAAAAATACTTGATGCATTGAGGGAGTCTAGGATGGCTCAGCAGTTATGAACATTGCTTGTTTTAGCAAAGAACCAGAGAACCCTAGTTTGATTCCCACTGGCCACATGACTCATTCTAATTTCTTTTGTAGAAAGGAGACATCATCTATAGTGGTTCTAAGTATACAAATGAATCTATGTATATGGGTTTCTTCATTTTAATACCTATTTGTTTTATTATATTTTTCTAAATAGATGTTTAGTATAACAATATTTCAAAGGAAACACCTAATTTTGTCTATTGTTCACATATTATTTTGTTGTATTTGTTATGCCTAAGTATTACGATTATCAACTAAACTCTCCACTGATATTTCACTGTGTGTGTGTGTGTCTGTGTGTGTGTGTGTGTGTGTGTGTGAGAGAGAGAGAGAGAGAGAGAGAGAGAGAGAGAGAGACAGAGAGAGAGAGAGAGACAGAGACAGAGAGACAGAGAGACAGAGAGACAGAGAGACAGAGAGAGAGACAGAGAGAGACAGAGAGAGAGAGAGAGAGAGACAGACAGACAGACAGACAGACAGACAGACAGAGACAGAGACAGAAAGAGATAGAGAGAGAGAGACAGAGACACAGACAGATTGCAGATTGTTGCTTTCAACCTTCTATTTTCTGAAAATCCTGTAAAGAGTACAGCATTAATTTAATCCTTGTGGTACTTTCTGAGGAACTCTAGTGTTCTGATCTTCATATTATTAAGGAGAACTAGTTACACATTTGTTAGACGTTCGCTCAGTGTCTGTATGCCATGTGATCTCATCATCTTTTACTGTCAGTTTGAGACATCTGAGCTATCTCAGAGGAAAGTTTCTGTTGAAAATTGCTTAGACCAGAATGCAGCATGTGTATATATATAGAAGACTGTGTCGCTTGTTAATTGGTGTAGAAAGACGCATGCCACTGCGGGTGGTGCCATCCATAGGCAAACAAGCCTAGACTGCATAAGAAAACCAGCTGAACGTGAGCCTGGGAGTGAATCTTTAGGTAGCCCTTCTGCTTTAATTTTCTGCTCAAATTTCTGTCCTGACTTCCCCCACTGATGGAATGTGGCCTCAATTTATAAGAAGCCTTTCCTCCTCCAAGTTGCTTTTCTGCACAGTGTTTATTACAGCAACAGAGTAAAACGAGAACAGCTTATGTGCCTTCCTCATGACTGGATTGGAGTTAACGATTTGAAGGATGCAGACTTCAGGGGTAGACGTTCATTCTGATTATATTTCACCGAATATGTGGCAATCAAAACAATATCACTGATGATAATAAATTTGATATGAGATCATGGTTGCCTATATTTTTTTCATTCTAGAACTATTCTTTTCCCATAGTCACCTAGTACTCAAAGGAGATGGACAGCTGATTAAATTCTGTTTCAAGAGGACCCAGCATTTTGCATCATATTTTTTGAGTTCTTGAATGGCATGCATACAGTAGTGAGTAATATGGCATAAAGGCTCTTCCTCAAGAATGGGCTGAGCAGATGGCTCAGCCGTTATGAACATTGCTTGTTTTAGCAAAGAACCAGAGATTCCGAGCTCGATTCCCAGTGTCCACTAACACACTCTGCAGTATATATCTTGTTGTAACATTGTCCCAACATTTTACCTTTCAGAACTCATTCTGGTTTGCTTCTCCCTAATTATAAACTAAGTCTTTTTAATATATTTTTCAAGACATTTATTTGTTTGTATTGGAACAAAGTCTTGCTGTGTATCCCTGGCTGGTGTGGTATTTTGTATAAAGCTCACATTGGCCTTGAAATCATGGCAATAATCCTGATTTATCCTCGCAGATTTTGTGTCTCCATGTTTATGTGTCATGCCCAGCTTTCCTTTTACTTTTTGAGCACATCTGCATTTACACATTAAATGTAAAATTGTACCTCCTACATGAATAATATATTATAAAGTTACAAAAAGATGGTCAGATCTGGTGCCTCAGGTCTTTATTTCGAGAATTCAGGACACAGAGGTAGGCTGATCTCTAAGTGCAAAGCTAGCCTGATCTATACAAGTTCCTGGCCAGTTTGAGCTACAAAGAGAGACCCTGTCTCAAAACAACAAAAACGGAAGTGATAGTTCTGATATAATTATATATTACAAGATATCCATGCAACTGTTCTAAATACATTTAAGTATATGTACCATGAATGCCGTTTACATGTATAATGTGAGATTAAAAATATAAAAAGTAAAAGTATATTGTAAATAAAATGACACCCAGTTTAATAGTATTCTATAAATTGCAGCTCTTTTCTGTGGGTAACGTGATGTTTAAAATTAACTTTAAAAAAAAAGTAGCACAGTTAGAAATTCTAGAAAATTGAATTATTATCTTTAATTGCTTCACATGAGAGGTCTGCCACTTTAATTTTCACAATAATATGAGAAAAATCTCCTATCTTAATTTTTCTTCTCATTTCACACACCGATTTTCTTTTCAAAGACATGACCCATTTATTATTTGTTCTAAAATACATGGTTGCCTTGGTAACTAAAAATTATAGGCTTTATGTATAACCTCTGATGAGGAATATCACAGACGATTCAAGTAAAAGAGATCTTTTATTTGCCTTTCATTTCAGTATATTGCATATATTTCAATATATTGAATATATATCTCAAGATAGTGAATATACTGAGGAAGGGACTTGGATGTACTTGTCACAAATCCAGGCTGCCATACACCGCTTACCTTTCTTTTCCACTGTCAGTCCCCCTGTCATCCCTCACCAAAAAAACCAGCAATTTATCATATATTCTTATGACTCATTTCCTAATTCATCATCCTTTTTCCCCTGGCTATGACAGAGTAATAGAAGTTTTGGTTTTTTTTTTTTTTTTCTTTTTCTTTTATAGAATAGGTCAGTATGAAATTTGCACTCATTTTTAACTTTAGGCTTTTTTACTTAGATTGTTTTATTAGGAAATGCTTACAATAGTAAAGTGGAACTAAGCTTCAGAGGCATTAGTCATCATTAGTTTAGATTCTACCAGTTTATTACAAAAAGGGAGGCATGGGAGCTACTTAGACAATGAAACAGTTGAGGATGTCAGCGAGGTAGGCAGCTTCAGGGAGTAGCATGATCTCCACCCACAATACTTTGCAAGATGGTTACCATCTCTATGAGCAATAGTACTCACTGTTTACAACTACTTCGGTGCTGCCATAGTCTCGGAGAAGAACTTTGTGTCCAACTTTCGCACTAACTGGTTGAATATCTCTACCCTTTCCTTTCAAGATTGACCACACAGCTATTAGTGCTGCTTGCAATGTTTTTCCTTGAGACTTTTCTAGAAGCATGATGCCACTTTTTGTTACAGTTTCAGTCCACTCCTTTTGACCAACACTTCTGCCAAAGGGCAGAAGGAATGTTGTAAGGCTTATCATCCATGACTCGCACCAGGGACCTCACACTCCAGCCAACACTGTATACATTGATTTAATAGTAGGGAGGACACAAGAAGAACCAAAATTAAGATTAGAGCGAATTGGGGTCAAACATCTGCACTGACATTTTAATCTTGGATTGCTTAATGGAATATGGGAAACTGGGGGCTTTTCTGAAACTCATTTTTATATTTTTAAAAAGTAGATTATATACAAATAGATTTCTTCAAGATTATATACAAATAGATTTCTTCAAATTCTGAGATATATGATGCTCTGCAAAGTCTTTTCTGAAAATATCTCAGACACTTCATTCATTAACTGCACTAATGTCCTTGGTCAAGTCCAGACGCAGCTGTATTATTTCTTGTTGCTTGTACTCTGAAGTGTCACCCCTAGGTTCTCATCAAGGACAATCAGTCCCCTTGGCTTAAAAGGGTAAATTTGAGCAAAGAATCAGGAATAATGTGATATAAAACTTAAAAGTTGGATTTTTAAAAAATAATAAACCAACAACAACAAGAAGTTACCCAGTGTAGTAGAGCACATATTTCCTAAGACCTTGGTAGTAACAGCATTCTGGAACCCCCAGAACTCTGAAACAACTCACTTTTCTGTTGTTTTAAGCTTCTCAGTTTGTAGCATTTAATTAACATAGGGGTCTTTGTCATGTTAGTTTTAGGGAAAGGCCCCTTTAAGACTTGTTGCATTAACATTATCATTACAGGCTTCCAGGTTTGCTTTGCCCATTCTGCTATTTGGGCTAGTACCCAAACAAGCATATTTTCTCCTAGCTAAAAGGCACCCAGTCAAGAATCTGAATTTTTCACTTACCAACTGTATAATCAAGCTCACTGAAACACAGTTTCCTGGTAACATTTGGCATAACAAACTGATTAGCTTTTTAACAAAGATCAAATGAGATAATAACTGAAGAATGATACTTAATGCTGGTGAAGACTTACAATACAGACTTTTAAAAAAAATCAGGCTGAATGAATTCATCAATATTTTCCTTTACTCTCTGTGCTGCACCAATGCAGACTCAGCTCTATCATGTTCAAATTAGAGTTACTATAGTTCTATAGATTTCATTTGACATCATTTATCTGCAGAGAATTCTTAAATTATATGAAGTCACTACAAAGAAAATCATGAGCAAAACTAATGTGTGAAAATAACCTCAGGTATTCCACAATTTTAAATAGTGCAAATGCAGATTATATGGTACAACAATGGTGAGGGTACCCGTTTGTCTGTGGCACCTCATGGTAGATGTCAAGATCATGCATGTCTGTGGTATTTAGCTCACCTGTTCAAAGAAAGAAAATGAGGAATCAACTGAGGTCCTATAATTCCTACATCTCCAACTGACATAAAGACTTTCTACAAGTCCAGACCTCAAAAAGTACCAGTCTCCTAAAAACTATTGAGAACCTTAGTGACTAAGCTGTAACATGCATACTAGTTGAGATCATGTTTTAAAAAATGAAATGAAAACAGACAGGTGTTTTCTCATATGGCTGCCTATCTGGAGTATTTTCACACCAAATAATAATTGACTTCTTATAAACGGAGTGGATTGTCAGTCCTTTAGAAGCACTTAGAATACACATTCTAATGGTTTACCAGGAGAAAATAGAAGGACTTGAAAATTAAAAAAAAATGATACTTTCATATTTATTCAATTCCCCACAACTTACCCAGGAACTATATTGCTGCAAGACAGACTGCCTCAGTGCCGTGCACAAGTTATAGTCTTCAGAACTGTGGTGTGCTTGGTGCGCTGCCCAGATAATATTAATCTCTGCAAAACACATGGTTTAAAACAAACAATGAGACTGAGAAGAGAGCAGCTTCTATTCAGCCATGTGCTGTGCTCTGCAGAGAACAGAAGAAAAGCCCAGGACACCTCTGAAGAGGCTAGCCAACTGAATCATAATTAAAATAAAGTTCCTTGAAGCACTTTTGGAACCAGACAGTATACAAGCTATAAACAAATAGAAGTGGAAACTTAACCTGCAAATACTCATATTGTATGTGACACAAAAATGAAACAAAATTACTTCCAACATTCATGCTTTGCCAACATTTACAATATGACAATTAGTTTTCATGGAAGGTAACTAGTGGAGTTTTAACAACATAGTCAATGGGCAGTGATGAGTTTTCAGAATGTGATAACACATTTCTAATTATAGAAGAATTCTGCAGTGGAAGAAATCGTCATATAATGAAATATTGCACCATATTATTTCCTGGTTGCTTTTGGAGATCTCTCAAAAGCTGTCTCTTGAAACAAGCATTCGATGACTGTATTTGATATTGATGTTTAAATTTAGACTTTAAAATTCACACTAGTCATTGTACTTAGTCCTTCTTTTAGCTTACCAAACTGTCCACCATTTCACATGCCTTTCATGTGCCCAGAAAATAAAAAAATTCAAATCAAGACTGTTTATATACCAAGGGATACAAAGATCATCTCATAAGACCTAGTGTCACTTCAGGCAGAAAGTGTTCTCGTTAGCCATTGTGTGATATATACTTAGATCATGAGTGATTATTAAATTAATCATTTCATCAATCCTAATAAACACACTGTAGAGAAGTAATTGAAGAGTTATTCTTACACGAATGAGGAGCAATTCATCATATAGTTCTTTAAAACTACCCAGACACAGCATTTGAAACTGTTTAGGGCCTAAATTTTTGGCTTGCTCATTACATACATACTACTTGAAAGAGATTTTGCAAGGGCTATTTTTCTGTATCTTCAGATGTTGTAAGGGCTTTGTCTAAGAGGTAATAAATTTGATGAATTTCTAAGTTTTATAAACTGTTTACCAACTGAGCCCTTGAAATAATCCAAACATCATTTTCTCCTTAGAATGCTCACTGTTGAGCTTAGCACTCACTTTAGAACCCAGCACGTATAAGCTTTGATTAAAAATAAACATGTGCTTTTTACTTACCAATATTTGAATTTAAATATTGATCCTCTCATGGCCCAAAGTACAGATTCAAAGAGGGGGAAGGTAGTCTAGAGCTACTTACTTATAACCCCCACAGAAGCAACTGTGGAGCAAAGAAACCATGGAGGCAGAGGTTAAAGACCTGTGTCTGTAGTTGTTTTGAAAGCATTTACTTCCTATCACAAACTGTGTAACAAGAGCCAGAGTTCAATGGAGCACAGCTGCATAAACAGCAGGAAGGAACAGGATCCCCTTGGCTCACCTAGGTTCCTTTCCAGGGATGGACAAGAGTAGGGAAGACTGGGTTTTTTTTTTACACAGTGTATATTCAACTTATTGGGAGTTAATTATTTTCAAGCATGGTTAAAATAAGGTATTTTAAAAGATGATTCCAATAGTTCTTTTACGAACGGAATAAGAAAATGTTGATTGTTAATTTTCGCTTATCTTCCTTAATGTTTCAATTGGTAAATTCTTTGTTCTAGTAAATGAAAGTAAATATTGAGGAGAGAGAATGATATTGTCGAGAAAAGCTTTTGTTTATGGAAAGTTTTAATAAAATTATATATTCTGTTCAACGGTAATATTTTTTCCTATAAGCAAATTGTAGATTTTATATTCACATAACACTTTATTACAGCTTTGCAATGGCATGATTAGAAATAATTATTTTTTATTTATAGTGCCAAGATATACTTTTATATGAATATATTTGTTTAATATGTAGCCAAAAATTCCACTAATTTATCTGAATTCTGATGTAATATGTATGTTATATTATTCAGTTGCTAATATTAAATATTTTTATTCAACGTATAAGTTTCTGGGTCTCGATGGCTCAGTGATTAAAAGCACTTGCTGCTTTTTCTGAGGACCCATACATCCTTCTCATCGCCCATACTGGGAGACTCACAACAGCTTGTAATTCCATTCCTGGGGATCCAATGTCCTATTCTGGCCTCTCTTAGAACCTGTTTGCACAAGGTATAACACATACACGCACACATACACACACACACACACACACACACACACACACACACACAGAGAGAGAGAGAGAGAGAGAGAGAGAGAGAGAGAGAGAGAGAATGCCCATATCTATATAAAATGTATATACTTGAGTAAATCCCCTCATTTCTAATATTCAGTGCTCAGTAATCAATGCAGCTACGTAATTACTATTCTTACAGAGAAATTTTATCAGTCTATATTTTTTTTCCATTCACATCTGTGGTTGAGACAGACATAGTTTAAAAATGGTTCCTGACATATTTTGAATTTAAGAACTTTGATAGTGTGATGACATGGAGCTTTTGGGACCCTGAGAGACAAACTCTTGGGCTTGTGCAGCATGACTTACTTTCTCCTGCCACGTGAAGGCAAGGCTCTGGG
Organism: Acomys minous; assembly: GCF_964271855.1. Taxonomy (NCBI): domain Eukaryota; kingdom Metazoa; phylum Chordata; class Mammalia; order Rodentia; family Muridae; genus Acomys; species Acomys minous. The sequence continues at coordinate 75,713,706 of NC_140489.1, forward strand.
GATTCCCGTGCAGTCATGGCCACGCCTTCAGGGATCTTTCCTCTTACATCAGCAGGTAAAGTACCTCCATTCCAGGACATAGGATTTTAGCAAAGGTGATGGATGGAATATCACTTTGGTAATTAAAAAGAGTAGCTGTGTCTCCAGTACTCTCTCATATTCTCCCATTTCCAGATGCCATGATGGGAAATATTCTTTGCTGGGCTACTTCTGAAGAGGAACTGTGAGAAATGCTTGACTATGAAGCCATCAGGAGCTAATATTGTTAGTACAAACCCCAGGAATCCAGGCAACATTCATGCCAGTGCATGTGGAAAGAAACTTGTGGGGTTGAGACTCTTGATGCAATACAGTCTGCCCTCAACAGAATAGAAAACTGTTCTTAATGTAAGTTATTATCTTGTTGTACAGCAATATATATATATATACATACATACATATATAATATATGAAGACCATATATATATTATTTAAGCCACTATCTTGTTGTACAGCAGTATATATATATATATATATATATATATATATATATATATGTACACACATACACACACATATATATATATATATGAAAACCAGAGACTCACTGTCACTCTTGATCTATGTCACCTTACAATTTGTTTCCTGTCCTTTTAGTTTTTTTCTTTAAGGACATCAAATAAATAGTACCCTACAGTACTCAAATTATGAATTTTAGTTTTCTTTTTAATTCAACATAAATAATAGACTGTCTCTTTTCTGTGTTTATAATTATTTTGTCTTTTATTGCTGAGTGGTAATTCTAAATAAAACTGTTCACTGTTTTGTTTTGTTTACATTCATTTTTCATTTGAAGTGCTCATCAGTTATTTTCAGTGTGTGATACAAATAAAGTTTCTGTCAATATTTTTTCAAATGTTTTATTTGCATATATTTAATGGACATAATATACATAGATGGATTTGCTTTTGTTTCCCAAACTCACCACTTTAGTATTCATGTGTAATTTTATTTTTGTCTTAATCATCTAAGAATATAAAAGTAGGGTGCTAGAGAAAGAAAGAGTATATAGTAACGATTTCTAAGCCGAAACAGCTTCAGAACTGTGGGATCCACTTGCCATGAAGAAGGAGAGCATTGCACTCTCACATTCTGTGTCATGGAGGCTGCCTTTGCCCACAGTGCTGAGGAATAACAGCCTGACAATTCACAGAAGGTCTCAGGAACGGCAAGAAAAATACCCTGTGCCTGAGAAGAGGTGCTACTGAAGAAAACAAAATGATAAAATAAAATAGGTCTTTGAGACCACACTTAGAACTAAGGCCCTACTGTAGCTTAACTGTGATTTTGCTGCCAAAAGTCCATGTAAAATTTCATGCCTAGTGAGTTGGTATAGGAGTGCCAGAACCCTGAAAGTGGTCTTTTGTTGTTTAGGGTGATGACCTTTTAGGGCTGCAGTGGTTCCTATGAGACGCTGTACCAGCTTTCTTGAGAAGATTGTTTTGCCATTGAGCTACACTACATCCTGTAACCAGGACTGCACAATATACTTCATTCAAGTTCCAGAAGCATAAAAAAGGAAAGAATAAAGACACATTCGTGAAAAGATGAGGAAAATCGATTTTTTCCTTCAAAGCCTAATGAGTCAAAGCCAGAGCACATTTTTGTACATAAATATTCACATAGAGTGTGTATTGCCCATCCTGTTATGTTTATTATGATAGACACACTGAGAGTCGTAAAACCAAACAGCTCCACATTGCCATACTGAAGCGTTAGAGATATCTAGTGCTATGCCAATGGCTGTAGACTTAGTAGAACAAATAACGTGCTGCTCAAAGAGATGGCTGCACTTTCCACTGTTTTTCTTTTTTTTCTTTTTTTTTCCTTTATTAATTTATTTTTGTTACATCTCAATGGTTATCCCATCACTTGTATCCTCCCATTCTTCCCTCCCTCCCATTTTCCCCTTATTCCCCTCCCCTATGACTGTTCCTGAGGGGGATTACCTCCCCCTGTATATGTTCATAGGGTATCAAGTCTCTTCTTGGTAAGCCAGACTGTTTAAGCTGGTTATATGCCTGTAGATGCTTGGTAGGGGTTTTCTAACAGATTAAGCTGGCCACTTAGAAACCAAATGTCATTGTAAAATTTCAGTCTATTGTCTACTTCATGATCATGCTATGATAATAATTAGCTATAAATAGTGTTATGAATGAGACACTCCAGTTGACTTTTTTTTTCTCTTAGCTGTGTCATTCCTCCATTGCATATCTTATTCTGTGGTTTGCTATGACTGAGAGCAGATGTCTGTTCATTCAATGCACAGCTGTAGGTCTTGGCCAAAGGCTCCAGAGAAGGACTCCTGATATTAATTTCTGAAAATGTAGTCCGAAAGAGCTAGTTCTTGACCCCTCAACAGAGGATGTGTGGCTGAAACTGAAATGCTACTAAATCATATGTCCACTGGGATTTCCAGAAATGTAATAGGCTATGAAAGAGACAATTTTGATTAAAAAGATTATTTTACTTCTAAGAAAATTGATAAACCAGCCCTCTATGTAGAAAGCAGTTTTCTGAAAATGTTGGAAAAATTGGAAATGAAAGTATTTCAAATAATAGTGAAGTAGATGTTGTCTATTTTATCCTTTCAAGGTCACTTATTCACTAAACAAGTAAATTTCATGCATTAGTTCCAGATCAAAGTAGACATGTGAGTGTGCTAGGCAAGGTTTCAGCACAGTTCAGTTTTGTTTGTTTGCTTGTTTGTTTTTTGTTATTTTGGTTTTTTTTTCTTATTTACATTTAGTAGATTTAAAGGGATAAGTGTGTTTTGCAAAGAAAGAAGAAGGCATCTCTTTCACTGTAGTGGCATGCAGAATAACCTGAACAAGCTGAAGTGGGGGGCAGAAACTGTGGGGAAAGAATTGTCATCATGAGTAAGCTGAGGTTGGCAAGTGCTCCCACATACTCCTGTGCACTCTGCTTTCCTGTCGTCAGGCACAATGAACTCTGCTACATTAATCTCAGACAATGATTTGTATAATTTGTAACTTCAAGTACCAGAAGTGAAAATCAAATAACTACAAGGTTTAAAGGGGTGTAGCAAGAGGAAGTGGCCAGGAGTGCAAAAGAATACAAGCCAGTCAGGAAAAAATAGGCAACTAGAAACAGACCAGAATATCGAGGTAAAAATGTATTCTCTGCACAATGAGCATTCTGAGTGGGTGGACATTATCCTTGAGAGAAGTAACAAAGTGTACCAGGCTCTCTTTGCCACTAATAAAGACTTCACACTGGTATCAAAATTAGTCTTTGTGTTACAAAATTGGGCTTTAGCACTTGATAGCAAATGGCTTAGTTTTTACCCTAGAAATTTTCAGTGTTACTGAACTTGCAAAGAATAAGGCCGTGTCCAGTAAATAATCCAGAAAGCATTAACCCCAGTTTCAGTCTTCCTCTGTGGCACTCCTTAAACACAAATCTATGTGGCTGGCTTACAGCAGAAGTTTATCAGTTAGCGTTAGATCTTGATATAATTGGAGAAAGGGTGTTTATGTGGTGGCTGTGGGTCTTTGGTCACTGAAATAACTGTTCACACCAGTATTGCTATGATTATTCTAAAAGGAGTAACTCAGATTTCACCTCACCCATCTCTTTGCCATGGTCTATTACTCCCTAGCATCCATGCCCACAAATTGTGAGTTTCTTGTCGCTTCTCAAATATTCTTCTTGATTCTCATTTTTCAATGTAACTATACTACCCTTTTAATCCTACTTTCTTTCTAACTACAATCAAAACGCCATCATCTGCCCTGCCAGTCCATTGCACCAACAGCATCTTTTGTTCCTACACTCACTTTCCTAAATGCAATCTTCACAGTCAGTGCAATCAGAGGCATTTACTGAGAGACATCTTCATGTGGGCCTCATACTGAAGACCAGTATAACGAGGGCATCCATTTCTTGCCAAGCCGAAACCCAAGTGTTAGTCCAGCAAGAAAATAATGTATTTAACATTTTTACATGAAACTTGAAGTAAGAAGAGTCATATCTTGTGGTATATAAATGTTATATAAACATATGTGTGTTCTTCTCAGTCATATATGCTCCATACTCTGCCTTTCGAACACCGTGGTCCTTACTGTGGCTCTGCATCTTTTTGTCACCTGTCAACACATTTTTCATCTCTATCATTCTCCTAAGGAAACTCCCTGGTGAGAATCTCTGAGTAATCCTTATTTTTTTTTTTAAGCAAGTAAGCCTCTAACTTTTAAAATACTCTATAGTTTGAATATTACACTCTTTTATAAGTTTTTGAATTTGAAGAAACTTAATTTTTCCACCTTTCTGTAATCGATACACTTAAGGTTGTTTTTCTAAAACAAACAATGCTGTATGTTCTTGATTATACATGTTTACTTTAGAAAATTGGTCCCTCTGAACCATCTACCTGAATCACACTATTTAAATATTTATTTGATTTCTTAATATGTGTACTTTCACTGGTAGAAATCAATCTTTCCTTGCTTTGTCTTGTTCTTTATGCTGATCCCTTCTCCTGAAGTTCAGATTTATACAAACATTCGTTCTCATAACACAGGACTCCTCTGACCCTCCTCTTCACTACTTTCCTTTGCCTTAAATGTCCAAGAAGGGGCAGATGATACTCCTCACCTCGACTCTCTCTAAAGGTCATTGCTGATGTGATTTGAGTCACTTAAAAGGTCTTATCAGTTTCCCCTAAGCGAAATGAAAGCCTGTGTCTTAGCTGTGATTCACTTTGAGCTTTTCAAAACACTGTAGTCTGCCTGCTTTGCATGGTGTTTGTTTGTTTGTTTGTTTTTCCTCAACAGTACCACATGTTCCTAGTCATTCTCTTTTGTCTCAATTGTGTGCACACCCAACTTCTCCCCTTTTCCTAGGCAGCCTTCAGGGACCCAAGTATTACATATGATAAAATGTTTGAACACAATTTCAATTCAGAAAAGCAGTATATAAAAAGCAGTAGCCTTAGATGATGAGAAAGAACCCAAGGAAAGAATCTTAGGCACACTTGTATTTTTTTAAAAAATAAGAAAAAAAAGTATTTCCTAAAAAGAGCCTGTGGGAGTGAGCGACATTATAATGAAAATATTTAAAACATTTTAGAAAGAAATTAAGGAGATATTTTGAAGTGGAAACTCTCATTTTAGGTATTGCTATGATGTCAAATCAGAAAACGAGCATCTTCTAAAAACACTTAACAAATCCTTCAAAGTCCCAATGCCATTCTTCATGGAAGTAGAAAAAAAATCTAAAAATTGACTTGGAAATGCAAAAAGATCTGGACAGCTAAAGAAAGCCAAAGAATAATAAAAGTACAGTTATCCTCACAGCTGATTTAAAGTTACACTGTGAAGGAGAAATAATAAGCCAGCATGCTTCTGATACAAGAACGCCATGTAGAGCAATGAACTAAAATGGTGGCTCCATACCTAAACTTACGCAGATACAGCCACCTTGTTTGTTTGTTTTTTTATGTTTGAAAAAGATGTCAAAACTATATATGAGGGATGACAGCCCCTCTTCAACAAACAAGAAAATTAGTTATTGACCTGTAGAATAATGAAAATAGATCCCCACAGTTTATTAGAAAATAAACTTCAAGTGGATGAAAAGCCTTGGTATAAGTTCCAAAATTTTGAAATTGTTAAAGGAAAACTAGAAAAAGACTTCGAGATACCTTATCAGCTAAAAGAGATCTGCCAGCTGACTCAGCTGTACCACTCCTTGTATTTTCCCAAAAGCCTCCATGTCGATATGTCTCATATATATTTGTATAGCATTATTTTGGTCAGCACTATTTATAGTCACTAAGTTCTGAAGACAGTAGGTGCTTAAAACAAAGGGATAGATAATGAAATATGACAGGTGTACACAATGGAATATTTGTTGCCTCTAATTATGAACAGTTATGGCAATTGTAGGAAAATGATTGCAACTGGGGATAACCATAATGGACTTAAGCTAGTCTCAAAAAGACAAATATTGTGTATTTTTCATATATAGTGAATATACTTTAAATAGATGCATAACACCATGTCTTTGTGATTTGAAAGTTGAATCAACATTAAAGAAAAAAGGGGACTAATGGGAGTGGGAATAAGTGTGAGTAGATGTGTATGGAAAGGAATCTTCTCAATATAATATATACTTGTAAAAAATGTCATTATGTTACATGATAAAAAATATGCTATGGTCACAAAAAACACCTAAAGTTTTGCTAAAAGGCCAAAACAAGAATAAATAAATGATTATAACACACAGGAATATCTGTGTGCATTTTATGTTGTAATCCTTACCTGTCTTCAAATCTGAAGACGTCGACATGGCCATTCATCCCTTTCCTCCCAGTAAGATGTTTGCTACTTCTAAAAACCAGCCTTAGTGGTATCCTGTGCACACATGAATGCACATGCACACAGATGTACATGTGTACAACATGCTTATACATGCACCTGCACACACGAATGAACATGCACCTGCACACACACACACACACACACACATATGTGAAGGAGTGAGAGAACAGTTATGAACATATACACTCCCCACGTAGTACCATTTTGTATTTAAAATCAATTATGAAATACCCAATGGCACTCGGAAGAAGGATAGAGGACTACCAAGAAAAGACTTGATACCCTAGCACCATATTCAGGGGGAGGAGGTCCCCCACAGCCACAGTCATAGGGAAGGGGGATTGGGGTGAAAGTGGGAGGGAGGGAGGAATGGGAGGATGCATGGGATGGGATAGAAAATGAGATGTAATAGGAATTATTTTTAATTTTCAATAAAAATGTGTAAAAAAAAAAAGAAAACAGAAAAAAAACAAATAACACAAAAAAAAGAAATACAGTATATTAAAATAATTAGCATCAGAAACCTTTACCTTAAAAGTGATAGGACAGGCACTATGAAGACGCAGTATCTTAAGGTCACATACTGCTCTAGCTGAGTCTTGAGTTCAGTTCCCAGCACCCATGATGAGCAGCTCACAACTTCTAGTGACTGCAGATCCAAAGAATCCGAGGCCCTCCACTGCCCTCACTTCTTCATAACCACATGCACATAATTATAAATTGAAAATACTTTTAATGTAATAGTGCATTGCTTTAAAGTACTTTTAAAACATCACAGTACATCAAGAGCCAGTAGATGTTAGCCATAAACAGTTAAGATGTATAATATTGTTACGTCTGTGTCTCACGCAGACTAGTCTGCTACTGGTAAGCCACATTTTCCCTGTCATCAGAACGTCACAGCATGCTGTGGATAGGAGAATCCTGACATCTGTTAGGAAATAACATGATGAAGTAGTATAAGCAAAACAACAACAACAACAACAACAACAAAAAACAAAAAACAAAAAACCAACTTAAACATGTTTGTTGTGTGACTAACCTTTTGTCCCCTGTGATAAATTTGCATTAATGCTCATGAAATGTTGTGATTTCCCCTACTGAATCCAGTTTTGACAGAATAGATAAACTGTGACCAGCTTAGCATTTTTCTGTTAGGTCAGATAACATATACATGTAAAATATTGGATGCATACACATTTCTACAAGGAGTTTACTTATTCCTAAATACTGTGATACTGTGTCACAATGAATTAGAGGGTAATAAATAAATCATTATAAAAAGACATCACTGCTGTGTGTGTTTGTGAACGTGTGTGTGTGTGTGTGTGTGTGTGTGTGTGTGTGTGTGTGTGGTGTGTCTTTGCAGCCAAATGGACTCTAAGTCATTTTAGTGTAAAGTCCTTGCTGAGAAGCTTCTTAGCAAAATGCTTTGGTGGCAGTCTTTCTTCTCTTTTCCTTCTTCCATTTGGTTGGATAATGTCCCATTTGTTCTTTTAAGAGCACTCTTTTTTTTTTTCATGTGTTCTGGGTTGTCTTAAGGAAAGATTGATGCCTGGTGTCACTGCTAGGAAGTGCAGATTGTACAGGCTCAGTGCCCTCCAAGTCCTAGCCCTCCTACTCAGCAGGATATCACACACTTCTGCGGCCAATATTCAGAAGGGAAATTCTTTAATGGCAATACGCTTGCCAATGAAACCTTCCCCAAATGCTCAGAACTCTTAGTGGTTGGATGTTAGGGCACCAGATGGCAAGGCTAATGGGAATATATTCGTATGTGAACTGAACAGTGCTAGCCAATGCTAAAAGAGAGTCAGAATTCAAAATTTCCTATATCATTAAGCTTTTCACCAGAATATCATCCCAATGGTAGCTTGTGAGGATCTGGATCTATTTAACTACAGTCTGACCCTCTTCTTCCAGACGTAAAATCTTAGTGATCAATTGCATTAATAACAGCAATTGTCAGTGTGCATTTTACAAGTGATTTCCACAGTGTAACACGTTCCAGCTATACCTTCACCCCTATGGAGAGTAGAGCAGTAAGAGCGAACACTTTGCACTGTAAGGAAAATGAGAGGAATTTATATAAAATGACATGAAGCAGGTGTTTAGGAACCATTGAGCTCCATATTAGGAGAAAGTGCTATTGCAGAATTTAACCGTTTAGAGACTTTGTGGTCAGAAGAACCAGATGCTCTGTTTTGATTTTGTTCCTTTTTGTTTTTGTTTTATGGTTTTTTTTGTTTGTTTTTGTGTTTTTTTTTTGTTTTTTTTTTTTTAGAGAAGAGCTCATGTAGCTCAGGCTGACCCTCTATGGAGGCAAAGTTGGCCCTGATGTTTGGATGACCATTCTCTCCCTATCTAAGAAGTGATGAAATTTTTACTTCCTCGAATGCCTGGTTACCATGCTTCCGATGTATTAGGAACCACCTTTTATGAAGAATAATATGACTGGGTTCGCAGTATTGAACAGAGATAAAATATGGAGCATGGTTTAATTCTTTTTCCTAATGCAGAGTTATACAAAATTATATTTTGGTTGCTTCAGGCTATAAATGTAATGGAAATCTAACCCAAGTAGAATGAATGAAGTTTGTGAAAATTTATACTATCACTTTGAGTCCTGTGTTCAATACTTGTGACCTAATCTTTTGACAGAACAAACATGAACTTCTATGAAGTGAATGTGCACAGAACACATATTTATCCACCACTTTCTTCTTTAAATGTACATGGTGTGGAACATTTTTGACGAGTACCCAGTGAAGGATGACTCAGGAATGAGGTTAGCGCCTTTATAAAATGAGCCCAAGAGAAATTCCTCAGCCATTCCTCTATATGGTTCAACATTGCACAATGTCCCCACTTCACTTAGCTGATATTGAATTGCTGTCACCTTGATTTAGACTTCCCAGCAAAACATTCTGACTATGACCATCATTCTGTAATTATAAGGCACCCGTGTGGCAAGGCTTGGCTTGTCCTAGACTCACTTTGTAGACAAAGCTGGCCTTGAATTCATAGCGATACACCTGCCTCTCCCTCCTGTGTGCTGGGATTAAAGGTGTGTGCCACCACGCCTATCAGCATAAATAGGTTAACATAGTTATTCTGCAGATTTCAAATAAAACATTCAAACTTAAATATTCAAATTGATCTTAATGATCAATGATTTGTTCATGAAATGATTTTTCTAATGAATTCATTTATATTATTAGTTTTCCTATGTCTCTTGCAAGATTTTACCAGATATAAGAAATACCCTGCCTTTTATTGTGCTTGCAAACTTGAGACAATATAAGCAAGAGAGAAAACAAAGAAAACCATAATTGCTTTGGGGGAATTATAAATTAGAACACATGAAAATGGTTTGAAGGAAGGAAAATGAATGAAAGATATCATAAGTTAAAAAGCTATTATGTATAGAAGTCTGCACTACCCAAGATGTTGTTGGATAATTGTTGTAGTATTTTTCTACTTCTTTTCACTATTTTAAAGATAAAACCGAACAACAGGCATAGGAGTGTCTCATGCTCAGAGCCTCCAAGGGGCAGAGTTCAAACCTAGATGCAGACCTGTGTGGCCTCAGAGCTGGAACTCTGCAAAGGCCCTTTAGGTCCCCAGTCTGCTCAGCATCAGATTGGACAATGATGCAGGATGTCTGCCCATGAGCATTTGTTCTTCAGATGTAAAGAGAACATGGAGAATGTCACTTGAAAATGCAAAGGGCTCCAGCTGGAGACTTGCACGAAGGAACAAGAGCACAAATTGATCATGAAGAGTCCTCACAAGGTGGAGGAGTTGAAGAGCACTGATGTCTTCCTCATGTGAGAAGGACTGGCCCATAAGGCAGGGGCTTACCATAGTAACACACAGCCCTCTATATCTGTGTATGTAGTGAAAAATATTTACCTCAATTTGCCGCCTTGTAAAAAAATACACCTATACACGTTGAGATGAATTCTGTTGACAGATTGTTAGCTTATTTTTGCAATTCCAAGCCAATTTTGTTTAACGTAACATTTTATGTGTCATTTTAGGGATTGTAATTACTGTATAAAATGAGATCTACAAACTATAACCAATTTAATAATAGCTCACTTTGGAAAGAGGAAAATGAGATTCATTCACTTGTGCCACCTAATAAATAAGAACTACTCAATTCATATTTAAAAGCCCACTTTCATAAATTACAACAAGTGGTTCTGACGCATGTAAATGAATATCTGCTTACTCATTTTATCAGTTTAAGTTTCCAACTTACTTTGCATAATCACAGAAATCTAGTCTTTAAAACCTTTCCAAAATTTAAGTATATAAGAAATCCTCTCTAATTTCTAGTTAGCAATTTTCATTTCTATTTTACTATACATACTATGCTGGTGTTCTGTAATTTTATAAGGATATTGATATCACATATTTTAAAAGAAAACCTGCATTTTATAACAATATCTATATAAATAAGGTTATGAGTCTGTCTAGGTGAAATGACATGCAAACCCAACACAAATACTCATACATACAAGTTGCACAAAGTGTGTCTGGCATTACCATGGGTGGATAAAGTATTTGGCTTATGGACATGTTTAGCAGCAAAATGTTGCCCTGACAATAAAATAGTCATGAATATTCATGTTTTCTTGGCTTTACTAAAATGTATATTGCCAGCTCTTGTACCTTCCTTTCACAGATTCAACCTATGTGGTCATGTCTTACTTTGCTTTTTTTTTTGCATTTGCATTTTCTTACTTCCGCCCAGGAAGTATTGGAAGACTAACAGAAACCTGAGCAACTGTTCAGTGTGAGTTTTCTTCAGCTCAGAGTTTCTTCACAGCAGTGCACAGAATAATAACCAAAGTACACATTGAAAACATACTATTCTCCATTTTCTTCAGTTTCTCCTTCCTTTCTTCCCATTGTACTTTCTTCCTTCATTTCTATTTTCTTTTCCTCCTCCTCCTTCTTCTTCTTCTTCTTTTTTTTTTTTTGATAAGATACTTTCTCATTTTTATTTATGACAAGTATTCCCGATCTCTTCTGATCAAAAGTTCTTGGAGACAATTCCATCAGCTTTAGCCAGACGGAGAATGAAATCATCTGACTCACTCATCCTGCTAATGGCCCTGCAGATAGCATAAGTTTTAAACTGGCCATTAAACCTGCCTGTAACCTTGTCAGCCTCAGCCACATTCATCGGGATGGACGCGTGGTCCTTGGCACCAATGATGCGGTTGCTCGTAGAGCATTTCCGCGGCACGTACAGGACCAAGAACTAACCGGCGTCATTCTGCATGTCGAGACCATGCCTGCTCGCTGATCCAGCTGGAACGCAGAAAGCTCCTCCTTCTTTTCACTTTCCTTCCATCTCTTTTTCTCCTCTCTCTTGTCTCTCATTTCTTACTCCAATGACCTCCTCAGGCTATACTCTCTGTATAAATATATAAATTGCTGATGTTGTACTACTCTTAAAGACATGTTAAGAAGCTATTTTTACTTTAGAAGAATGTTAAATATAATTACTCCTAAACCCATAGTGAGGATTCTTTCAACACTGCATCATGTAACACATTTCATATACCTCAAGTTCTAAAATTTTAAATTTATTTTTATTTTAGTTTTTATTTTGGGGCAGTATACACATAGCATTTTTTTTTTTTATATTTCTACATCTGTTTGTCCTTCATTAATTAATTTATTTTATCACTTTACAGCCTGATCTCAGACCCCTCCCTTCTCTCCTTCCAATCCCACACTCACATCCCTCCACATTCTCCTCCCCCACACCATCCCCACACTCCTCAGAGAGTGGGTGGGTACCTACCCACCAAGGCAAATCAAGTTCACAGCAGGACTAAGTGCTTCCCCATCCCACTGAGGCCAAACAAGGCAGGCCAGCTATGGGCAAGGGTTCCAAAGGCAGGCACAAGGGGCAGAGACAACCTCGGCTCCAATGGTTAGGGGACCACATGTAGACCAAGCTGCACATCTGCTATGCATGTATAAGGAGTGTAGGTCCAGCTCATGCATGCTCTTTGATTGGTTGTTCACTCTGTGAGCCCCCATTGGCCTAGGCTAGTTTCCTTTGTTGGTCTTCTTGTGATGTGTTTGGCCTCTCTTACTACCCTGGGATTTCCCCTCTACTCCTTGTGCTCCTCCCATTCTTTGGCTACAAGTCTCTGTATCTGTTTCCATCAACTGCTGGATAAAGCCTCTCAGAGGAAAGCTATGCTAGGCTCCTGTCTGCAAGCAAAGCAGAGTATCATTAATAGTATCAGGGGTTGACTCTTTTCACTGGATGGGTCTCATATTGGGCTCAACTTTTTAAAAGTTGACTTTTAATTTGTTTTTCATTATCACATTACCTTTATGTGTTTTTACACATTTATTTATTTATTTATTTATTTATTTATTTATTTATTTATTTATGTGATTATGTGGCCTTATGTGCGTATGTGTGTATCTCTGTGAGCAATGTTCATGCCTTCTGCCTGTAGAAGCCAGAAGAAGGTTTCTGAATCTTTGATAATGGAGTTATATTGGTGCTGGGAAAGAAGCCTGGGTCCTATGCCTGAGCAGCAATTGTTCTTAAACATTGAGCAATTTTCCCAGTCCCTGTTTATAGTCATAAAATCTATGATCATAATTTTCTTCATAAAATGAAGTAGGATTTTCTAAAGTTTATACAAGTATATTGCATCAAGAGAATTTAGTATCTCTTTGAACAAATATGTCAGTGGATAGGTATATAGGCTGGATCCTCTTAGGCATGACAATCAAGCCATTAGCAGCATGCTATCTAAGTGTGTGTGTGTGTGTGTGTGTGTGTGTGTGTGTGTGTGTGATTAGGCTGAAACACTAAAATTTGAACACAAAAGAAGAAAAAAATTTGGGAAGAAGAATAATAGAAGAAAAATGGAATAAAAGAAAGATAAAAAGAAATAAAGATATATAGAGAAGTAAGAAAGAAAAAATGCAATTCAATATTAGCAAAATACTAAACATTATAGAGTAATTATCTGTATGGTTATAATGTCATTAGTATTCAGTTTCTTAACTCCTTACTTAATTTCAAATGCATATTAATAATTTGATTTATTTAATGTATTAAATTTCTAGCTTATTTTTGTACTATATCTAAAGTAAAAGTTGAATTAATCTTTCATTTTATATATATACTACACTTTGAATCTAACTTATTTCATTCTTTCTTCTCAAAGGCATATAAACAAGGTAATTCTACAACACCTAACATCTTCATGATGACAGGGCCTGAGGTTGTTACACCATTTGTTTGCTCTCCTTATACAACCAGCACAACACATTCCAATGACACTCAGGTTCTGAGCTTACCTCCATATTCTCCTCATTATAGTGTTTGAAATTACTGTATATTCTCAAAATGTCAAGCATGAGGGCAATAGGAAATGCCCAACTCATTTTGGGTTTATAGCAATCAGATAAAAACGCTGGATTGCTCCAACAAGGAATCACTTTTCACTTGGTTGTAACAGATTTTCCAGGTGAGCCACTTTATACATGCCCTCTGCAGCCCTACCAGATTTGCATTATATGTTTATGGCAATCTTTCACCTGCTTAGCTGGACAATTTCAGCTAAATGCTTTCCTGGTAGAATAAAACCCAGTGAGGAGTCACAGTCAAGACAGTTTGATCAAAGAAATAGTTTTGTACATTCTCTAGTAGAATGCATTGGATTCATCCTACATGAAAATTAACCCATATGGACAGAAGACCCAATGAAAAGAGATGAAACAAAAAATTTAGAAAGGAATTCAAATTTATAGCTAAAGGATCTTGGATTAACCAATGGATAAATGACAAAGAAAACATACAAAAAGTGATCAAAATTTGAAATCTTTAGTGAATCAAAGGTCATTGTGAAGGAAGCAAAAATATATTTCACACAATAGAGAAAAATATTTATAATGCATTGATAAAGAACATATTATACATGTATTCATATCATTTTAATCACCATGGACATCTGAAGAAGGAGTGAGAAAGGCAATTGTGGACTTCAATGACCCAATAAAAATTAAACAATATAATATGTAATATGTAGCTATTCTATAAAAAGTTCCAATGTACCATTGCAAAATTCAAGTTTCTACTCTCAGTCCATCAATTTCCTGGTACAGAATTTGAAATGTTATTTATTTATTTATTTATTTATTTATTTATTTAATATCTCTTTTTAAAAATTTAATTTTATTAATTTATTCAGATTACAACTCAATTTTCATCCCATCACTTGTATCTCCCCATTCCTCCCTCCCTCACATTTTCACCCTATTCCCTTCCCCCTAGGTCTAAGACTAAGAGGGACCTCCTCCCCCACTATATGGTCATACGCTATGAAGTCTCATCTTGGTAGTCTGCTTATTTTTTTTTTTGAGTGCCATCAGGCCTCCCCACCAAGGGAGCTGGTCAAAATGGGGCAGCAGATTTCATGTCAGAGTCTCTGCTCTCCACATAACTGTGAAGACTGTCCTGTCCATAGTAGAGGTTCAATGTTTACTACTTGTATTGTCCTTGTTTAGTGAAATAGTTTGACCAGACACTGCTGGGCCCCAATACACCCATCATGATGTTCTTCTTGTAGGTTTTTAGGACCATAAGGGTCCTTCTATTTCCCCATCTCCTATATTTCTCTTACCTAGAGTCTCAGTAGGATGTATTCACATCTATCCCAATGTCCTGGTAAGTGAAGACTTTTATGGGACATGCCTTTTGGGCTAGTGTACAGTTATAAGTGAGTATATAGTATGTTAGTCTTTCTGGGTCTGGGTTAACTCAATCATTATGATCATTTCTAGTCCCATCCATTTGTCCAGAAATTTCAGGATTTCCTTGCTTTTAATAGCTAATTAGTATTCCATAGTATAAATGTACCACAGATTATTTATCTCTTCTTCAACTGAGGGACATTTAGCCTGTTTCCAGGTTCTGGCTTTTATGAATAAGGCTGCTAAGGACATGGTTGAGCAAATGTCCTTGTTGTGTGGTCGAGCATTTTCTCGGTATATTCCAAGGAGTGGAATAGCTGGGTCTTGAGGAAGCCTTATTCCCAGTTTTCTGAGAAAATGCCAGATAGGTTTCCAAAGTGACTGTAGAAGTTTGCATTCCCACCAGCAATAAAGGAGTTTTCCTCTTTCTCCACATCCTCACCATCATGTGATGTCACTTGAGGGTGTAAGATGGAATCTCAGAGTTGTTTTGATTCACATTTCACTGTTGACTAAATACATTGAGCATTTCTGTAAGTGTTTCTCAGCCATTCAATATTCCTCTGTTGAGAATTCTCTGTTTAGTTCTAAGCCCCATTTCTCAAGTGGGTTATTTGATTTGGTGGTGTTAATTTCTTGAGTTCTTTATATATTTTGGATATTAGACCTTTGTCAGATGTAGGGTTGGTGAAGATCTTTCTATCTTTTGGAGTAGCTTGAAGAGTATCAGTATAAGCTTTTCCTAGAAGGTCTGGTAGAATTCTGCACTGAAACCATCTGGCCCTGGGCTTTTTATTTTGGTTGGAAGACTATCAAAGATTAATGATTGCTTCTATTTCTATAGGAGAAGTAGAACTATTTAATTTGTTTTTCTGATCTTGATTCAATTTTGTCAAGTGGAATTGGTCAAGAAAATTGTCCATTTCCCTTAGATTTTCAAATTTTGTGACATATACTCGATTAAAGTAGGATCTTAAGATTCTTTGTATTTCTTCAATGTCTCTTGTTATGTCTCTCTTTTCATCTCTGATTTTGTTGATTTGGATAGTGTCACTATGCTTTTTAGTTAGTTTGGCTAATGGTTTGTCTATCTTGTTGATTTTCTCAAAGAACCAGCTCCTGGTTTTGTTGATTCTTGGAATTGTTATCTTTGTTTCTAATTTATTGATTTCAGCCCTTAGTTTGATTATTTCCAGACATCTACTCCTCTTGGGTGTTTCTGCTTCTTTTTTTCAAGGGCTTTCAGATGTGTCATTAAGTTGCTTATGTGGGATGTTTCCAATTTCATTTTAAAGCCCCTTAGTGCTATGAGTTTTCCTTTTAGCACTGCTTTCAATGTTTCCTACAAATTTGGGTATGTTGTTCCTTCATTTTCATTGAGTTTCAGGAAGTCCTTAATTTTTTCTTCTCTGACCCAGGTGTTATTAAGTAGAAAGTTGTTTCTTTTCTATGTATCTGTAAGCTTTTTGTTATTTCTCTTGTTGTTGAAGTCCAGCCTTAGACCATGGTGATCTGATAGGATACAAGGTATTATTTCAATCTTCTTGTATCCCTTGAGGCTTCCTTTGTGACCTACTTTGTGATCAAATTTGGAGAAGGTTCCATGGGGTGCTGAGAAGAAGGTGTAATCCTTTGTGTTTGGGTGAAAAGTTCTGTAAATATCTGTTAGATCCATGTGATTCATGGTGTTGGTTAATGATGTTATTTCTTGGCTTAGTTTCTGTTTCAATGACCTATCCTTATTACATATCTCAAAGCCACTATTTTCTGAAATTGCTTCCTACTGTTCAGATAGCTGTGATCCAGGAGTATATTTCTTTGATAGAACTATATTCCTCATTAAGACAAAAAAGACTTATATATGTATGTATGTGTATACATATGTATGTATGTAGTAGGAAAGAGTTAACTTTGTTTAAAGTTGGGCTTCATAATTTTTTTAAAGTTTCATTATCTTATACAAATTATGAATAAAATTAATTAGACATATTATTATTATTGTATTCCTTGTAGAATGTGAAGAACCCTGCTTTGCGTTTACCATTTTACTCTGGTAATACTTTCCCATGAGAAGTATATAATTACTATTTATTATAATTATGCTTAATTTCTGAAAAATAGGTACAGTAGATTATTTGCTCTAGTAATAATATTTACTTTGCCTCATCAGTGGTTAACATATTTAGTATGGGTAAAACCACAATGTCCAACTTATTTTGTATATAATACTCTTAGAATGTGACTCTAGAGGTGAACCAGTGTGTGTGTGTGTGTGCTATACTTGCCCTCTGTACACTTAACAGATTTGGATTAAATGCTTATAATTAGTACTTTCAAGTGGACTTCAATGCTCAAGCAGAAGAATCATATTTTATTTAGAAGACAGAAGTATGAATAATAAATTATACCTGCATGAAGTACTTTACCCTGTCCTCTGTTAATGGGTGAGTGAGACCCTTGTAATAGTTTCCATGTTATCATAAACAGAAACGCTGACTATCTGACCCTTTAGTGATGACCAAAGTTGTTGTTATAATTATATGTTAAAGTTAAGTGCAAGTCAATACAAATAAAAGTTATTCAGAGGCCAAAACTGACTTTCTAACTTATACAGTTGTTGCTTTTCTTTCTTGCCTACAATAAAGCACTACTTGATTTACCAAAATAGCTGAATTTTTTCCTGCTTGTTAGCCCTTAACCACATACTGGCACTCAAGAACACTGTCTTCCCTTCAGTGAATTTAGCCAAATACAACTGTAGTCCAAAAAAGACATCCTGTCCCTCCTTTGACAGTCAGAGTCTCCTCACACATTGCCAAAGAAAAAGAAGGACAAATATTTGCAAAGATTTTTGTCTTGAAATAAAAAGGGTTGTAAAGAATAAAACCATGCTCAAGGGAAAGTTCAGGGAGTATATAAAAATGATATTGTAATTTCAAATTGGGAAACATTAATTCCTAATACACAGAAGTATTTTTAGACAGTTCTGACAGTTTGCAAGTGGTGTGACTTGGTTTCATAGGAAAGGAATGGCCTTGTCTGGGGATTTCATTGGCAGATAGTGAAGCCTAAAAATGCACATGGGATGTCTGTCTTCTAGACTAGGAAGTATAATTTTTTTCTTTTCTCTTTTAATGATAGGAATCAACTATTACACAAGAAAGGATTTCTTGCTTTTCTCATTACTTCAGCTCACTTTTGCTAAATGTTAAATATTATGAATATTAGTATGTTTTTATGGTTCTTTCTGGTTTATTGAGTGCCTTTACATGCATCGCTACCCTTAGTTCTTGGGATATTATTCATATCTTTCCACTGTTTAAGAAAAATGAAATTCCGTAGATATTATCAAGTTTATTAAGATCAAGCAACTGTTTAATGCAAGGGCCAAGTCTGGATCCAGAATGGACACTCTACCGTTCCTGTGGCATGTCTTCACTAAAATAATTACTTTAGTACAACTTAACATTTTCCAAGTTTTCAGTTTACTAGGTGCTATTTCCCATAGTATGTCATATTAAAGCACACATTATCACTATCTTTTGTCTTGAAAGAGATTAATACCTGTAATAGTTTCATAATTTCTAAGAAGATATGTAATTTTCATACATAAACATTCTGTTAACATTAAATTATAAAAGTATATTATTTCCTTTCTTCTTTCACTTGTTTGAGCACTTGCAGTTATTCTTGTCTTTATATCCTTTTTTTACAGACATAATTAAGCAATCTCAAATTAAATTATGCAATGGTTTATTCTTAATGAACCCTATTAGTTTTTATTTTGTCATGGACTCTCAATCAAGTTGTTTTAAAGGATTAATTCCTGTAAAAAAAAAAAAACTGTTTCAGTGGTGCAGTGTAGAAAAGGTGTTTTTAGGCAAGAGTTCCAGAGAATTCTCAGATGACCAAAATGCTGTTTTGCAAGCTGAGGACACTGCATAGTGTAGTGTTCTGAGTGCTCTCATTTCCTGCCCTCTCCCCATGGAAATCACAGATATCACAGAAGGTCCCAGGATGAACTTTGCTGAATCTCAAAATAATCCTTTCTTATTTTTTTTTTTACTTCTTTCCCAAGGAAAACTATCAGCACAGTTTTCATTTATTCACATGTTTATTTCTTGTCCCTTCCTAGAAGCTGTTTTAAAGTTAAGATACAAATATTTCCTTATAGATTTTTTCCAGGCAATATCTTCATTGTCCTCATGTGCACTTCTCCTCCACTCCCCATCCTACCTTGTACTTTCCTGATTTTGTGTCACAGGGATCTCATCACCGTTTCCCAAGGTCTCTTAACTAGTTTCACAGTCTGTATACATTCTCTCACACATACCTATTTTTATAAATATGAACATTAATATGCATATTAGAGAAAAAACATTTCTTTATCTTTCAAAATCCACCTGCCTTCATTTAGTGTATTACCCTCCAGACCCATTCATTGTCCTACAAATTTACTTTATTAACTATTAAATAGAATTTCATTTTTATGTATGGCATCTTTTTCCCCCCAACTCATTTGTTGATTAGCTTCTCAGCTGATCTTTATCTTATAAAAACAAAACAAACAAACAAACAAAAAAACCAAAACCAAACAAACATCCATTTGTTATCTACATAAAAAATTTAAGTAGTTTTATTCATGTATTTTGTAATCCTAAACAAAATCATGTTTAACTGTAGCATGTATGCGACTCAATTTAAATAAAGAGAGAAAAATGGGGGAGGAAAGATTAATATGCACCAAGATAAGTCACTAAGCTGCCTAAACAACTGCTGTTTGTTTAACATATAGGTCCCCTAATTATTTTATATTCTGTCAGGTAGATAACATACTCTCTAAGACAAGACTCTTAAACTACTTCAGTTAATACTATCATTACTAGTTAAGGATTTTTATTTGTTATGTTTTGTTTACTGACTAAATAATTATTCACTCATTAATAATACCTAGTTAATGATTATTTGCAGCAATGATAACTTCACACAGTCACTTTGCAGATCTGGGGATACCATTGGTGGATTTTAGTGCAGTTACCAGCACAATTTTACTTGTTACTCTCTGTTTTGGCACTTCTTACCATACTGAAAATTGAACCAAAGACCTCATACATGCTAGGGAGCTGTTATGTCACTGTGCTATACAACCCAGAACTAACATGCATGTTTTTGTAATATAAACTTTATACTAGTTAAAAATTAAACTTTTAAAAACTATTTTTACTTTATATATATAATAAACTACATACAGCAACAAGAATAACAAAAAATCAGGTATTATATTAATGTTACATTCATAGTGTTTTGGCTTTGTATTTGGCAAACTTGAAGAAAACATCTTTCTTATCTTGGTGACTCTAAAATTATGAATGTAAATCAATATCTACCATATGTCATCTCTGTCAAATTAAAACATCTATCTAAATCTAATAACATCTTAATCACTAAACAACCAAGCTTAATTGTAACACTAAATTATCTTGTCTTCAAGCCCATCATAGACTTGAGAAGGAATAAAATTAATTACCTAAGTGAGTAGGAAGTGCAGGATAGCAGCTTCCAAAGTGAAGACAGAGACAGCTTGTTGTCTGAACAGTCACCCAAAACTCTCTATAACATTGGAACATCATCTTTAGCCTTCTGGCTCAGTATATCACACAGGCACATTTGTGAGGCAGGAACTACTGAGGACTTGCTTACCCTATCTCTGCAGAGTTTGGCTTTCAGCTCTGCCTGCATCCAATCTTGCCCATTTTTAGACAGAATTCTGTCTGTGGTAGAAATGAAGACATTTTTCCCAGTGGCTTGTTTGCCACATTTGAAGCCATCTCCATAAGGAGATGTTTAATGCTCATAATCCTCTTTGAGGTTGGCTGGGTATTTCCAGGAGTTAACCTGTCTCATTGTCAATGAATCTTTAAAATAGTAAAAACATCTTTAAAAATCATATTCTGTAGGTCTCTGAGGTTTTTGAAGACCTCATCTAATTATTTTACCTTGTCTATCTATAGAATTATATCTACCTGTTAAACTGGTAATTGATATGAGCATGATTTCATCAACTAACAATTAACTTGTATAACTTACTTATCCTAAACAGCCTTCAACAGTCCTAGCTTGTTTAACCATTTTCCCCAATTTTATTTGGCCCCCTACAATGGTATTATTAGAACCAAATCAGCTGCAAGAAACCTTAAGAGAACGATGCTGCATTTCCCTTAAGGGAGGGTTGGTAGGTTTTGGTTGCTTTCTTGGGCTATAGATGCTTATTTCCATTAGGAGTTAGTTATAAGTTACTATTGGTCTTATTTAGAGAGAAAATGAGGTTGGACTCAGAGATATCTCTCTATTTCTTATCTTTCTTTCTTAGGTATGGAGATAGAGGTTGAAAAGAAAGAAGGGGGAAAATAGAAATATATAGGGATGATAGTACTAAAAGTAGAATATTGAATCTACTCCTCCACTTAAGGCCTTAATTGGTTATTCTTAATTCTTTGGTATAGAATTTTGTATATTGATGCATAAGCAGTTTAATTTTGATACATTGGTATAGAATTCAAATTTAGTATTATTATTCACAAACATATATATTTCTACTCTAATATGAGGTATTTTACCCACATAAGTCAAGTAGAATACAAGGTTTACCTCCAATATTTTAAAATATTAAATTTTCAACTCATTTTAACAACGTAAAGTGGAAGTATCAGGAATATAGTAAGTAATTTTGACATGAAATTGGTAAAAGGACATTAAAAGAAGATAAAATATAAAGGCAGAATCCTAGGTAAATTATAATAATGCAAATTCATTTGATCTCCAGAGAAAATAGAAATAAATGATATAGATATTGATGAAATAAAAATAAATTATTGTTAATGAATTCCTTTCAGAATTATCATTAAGAGTTTTATTTTTTCTTTTCTTCTGCTTTTTTTTTTAAATGACTCATTTTAGTTATTTAAAAACAAAAAACACAACACAACATGAAATTTTGCTTACCACCTACAATTCAGTTAAAAACCAACATCCTAAGACTGAACTGAGTCTCCATTCCAGAGGCAGAGAATGATAAGCCTTGAAGACACACAGGTGAATGCTCAAGGCCCAGTTAGTTGCAGCTGCAGGTGGCCAGTCTCCTGGGCAAATACACTCAGAGGCTCTTCTTCTCAGTTTGTTCAAGTGTTTCACAGGAAGTTCATTAAAACCATTTCATCTCAGGTACCAGATTTCACCAATGATATGCAGTGCCATAAAATTTGAATTCCCATCCGATAGGAATAAATAACAAGTTTTTACTTTTGCCTTTCTGACAGAGTGAAGTAAAAATATCAGTTGATTCTTTTAATAACATACGAAGTATTAAAAGCAAATAAAATATCGGCTGAGCTGGATTCTGATCTCTTCTTGTCTCTCTGAGAGTGTGACTTCAAGTTAATTAAATCACATTTACACCACTACAATGATTAGTACTAAATTTTTTAGACGATATAAGAGAAAATACCAAAAGGATATAAAGATGGTCAACACAGGTTTTTGTTTTTGGTTTGTTTGTTTGTTTTGTTTTCTTTGTTGTTTTTGGGTTTTTTGTTTGTTTGTTTTGGATTTTTGTTTTGTTTTGTTTTGTTGTTTTGTTTTTTGTGGGTTTTTTTTTTCTTTTTTCAAATTGCAGGTAACTTTTTGCTTCCACCCAAAAAGATCCAAAATGAACACATTGGAATGGTAAGTCAGTTAGTTATGCCGGTTCAGCCATGTGCAGGTTCCCCACAGGGTGGGAAGGGAACAGACTTAAGACTGTCTTAGTGCTGCTATAGTGGGAAGCAGCTGTGTTCATGGCAGCTTGGTTTAGGCCCACTGATCCTCTGAATACATGTGGGGAAGCAAAGCTGTGTTCTCTGCTCACATCTGAACACATTCAGCTACCATGGAAACTACAAAGCAAGAAAAATTATACTTATCCCAGGGTTCGTTTACTGGGATTTTAGAGTGACTGTTCTTCCTCAGAGCCCCTGAGAGGTGCTAGGGCCTGCTGTGTATTCCAGCATGAGCTCCCATTCTCTGAGGGTGCTGGGAAGGGTAGTGAGTTCTTCATGAAAAGAGGGGTCTGTCCCATTGGGTGGAACATATATAGTCCAAAACCTGGGGGGCGGGGCGGGGCGATCCCTGGGCGTGGGGGTAGAGCAATGTTCACTACTGCTGGAGGACTACTTAACGGGGCAGGTTGAATCAGTTGGTAGATGCTTCCTCTTCTGCTGCAGGAAGAGGCGGCAGAGCTCCAGGCAGTCTGGTACATATTTTTCTTTGGTCATTTGTATGTTTTCTCCAAGACGCGTCTGACACAGATTAGGGAAATCTGCATCCTACTAGTTCTGCCTATTGTAAATGTTGGAACCCAGAGAGGTCGCCATATTGGGAGTCCAGCAATGGTACCCCATTAGGGAGACCGACCGCCACAATCCCCACAGGCCATCAAGGTTTTTCTAATGCTTCATAGATGATAGTGATTATAGGCCCACTGTGTGACTTACTAGGGTTTGAAGAAGACAATGCAATGTAGCCAACTATTGAAGCACGGACTGTTTAGAAAAGTAGACTCTCCATGGGAAGATGTGTTATCAAGCAATGTGCCTTCATAAATATGGTTAGAAATCCCTGCCACCAGTAAATTGCCTCAGCTTTTCAGTTCTGGACGCTTCTCATATTGGCATTTGGGTTTGTTGTGGATTTTGTGTCTAACGATAATTATAACTATTCCTGTAGCAGGGTGTAGAATTTTGTGTGTGTGTGCACTGAAGTGGTACAGATAAACCTATAACAAATCTATTTTCCTTAATTTCTAGGATGTCTAGAATACTCCAGATTCTATAGTACCTGAAGTACTCTTTCACAAATACTGAAAAGACTTGACTTTCACAAATCTTTGTCAGCATTTGTCCTTTTAATAGATATTCCTATTAGGATAGAATAGAATCCTCTCTCTCTCTCTCTCTCTCTCTCTTTCTCTCTCTCTCTGTTTGTGTGTGTGTGTGTGTGTGTGTGTGTGTGTGTGTGTGAGAGAGAGAGAGAGAGAGAGAGAGAGAGAGAGAGAGAGAGAGAGAGAGAGAGAGAGAGAGAGAGAACATTAAGTTGGTTATGGAGGAAAATCAGATGACCAGAAGGATTTGAAGGAAGGGAAAACATCATAGAAGTATTTTAGATGAAAAAGTTAACAAAATATTAACTAATCATTCATGCTTCATTATTTGAGAACTGTCTCATCCATTCATTATCCTTTTTATTGAAAGGCATTACTGGTTTTGTTTGTTTGTCTTGTTTTATTTGCTGTTGAGTTTTCTTGTTTACTTATAATCTAGATATTAGACTCTGTCTGAAGCAAAGTTAGCATAGTTCTTCTCCCACTTTGTAAGGTATTTATTCAGTTGATATGTTTTTGCTATACAGACAATTTTAATATTATGCAACCACATTTGTCAATTTTGGGGCTAATTCCTAGGCTGGCATTCATGTTTATTTCAGCTCTCTTCACAACAGCAAGGGAATAAAATCAGCCTAAAAATGCCCCTCGATAGATTACTGAATAATGAAAATGTGTCATACAAACACAATAGAACTTTATTCAGCCATAAAGAAAAATGAAATTACGAACATTGCAGAAAAAGTGTATGTATGTGAAAAATATTTTATTAAGTGTGAGATCCCAGGAACAGAAAAACAAATTCCACAACTTGCCTTTCATAGGTCCTAAAGGTTAAATGTGTGCATTTAAATGGAAGTAAGTATTAGAAAACACCAGGAAATTAAAAAGAGGCTCATGAGACAGGAAATAGAGTCTTTAACAAAGATATGTGGAGGAACCCAGAGCATGAGATATGATAGTGTAACAGTGTTTACTAGAGCGAGAAAAGGTACACAAAGGATGAGAATGAGCAAGTAGTGATGTCCGGGAAATTTGCTTCTGGACTGAATGTGTAAATTTTCATATCACGATTTCCTCAATACTGTTTATGTAGTATTTACATTATGTTAAATATTAAAATAACATATTTATAAAATAAATAAATATCCCATATTTGACCTGCTATATGAAAAATTATCATGATTGTGCCCATATTTTCAAGAAACACCTGTATGAAGTCTGTAGAGAACCAGTGTTATTAACATATACTCTTAATATTACAAGTTTGCCTTTAACAGCCTTCAATAACAACAACAATCAAACATGTAAAGGACAAACATAAAATGCTTTAGTAAAACAATGGTAGGTATGGTGACCTACTTAAACACTATGGTGGCCATGAAGGACTATTTTACTCAAACTCTAAGTGGTCAATTTAAGAACAGTGGGAGTTTATGTCAGCATGCATCACATCTTCCTGCAGAAACTTAAACTGCTGTTCACCATGGACCAAGTGTGTCTCTTGGCAGTTTGTTGATCAGCACTTTGGGAGATTAGAAGGAAAGCAAGCTCAGTAAAAGATTTGAGGATTTAGAATTCATTCTCTTTGCCAAGAAAGAAAAAAATTAGCCTCCTTTGGTGACCTGATAATCTCACATTTTTGCATATGCATTTATTTTAAGAAGCATGATCCAAATTCCCAGGACACCTGTGGAAGTAAGGTTGCTCTTTTATGATCATACATGGCAAAGGGTGAGAGGTTCAATGTCATGATAGACAAATATTATGACCAATGAAATAATACTTTTCCTTCACGTGTTCACTACAAATGCTTTGAGTAATCTACAATACTTCCATCACAACCATCAACAGCTTGGAGAGTTCAGACTGGAGGGCACCAGGATGAATACAGAAGAATAAAATTGAGAAAGTAAACTGATATTAAAAATAGATACAAAATAGCAAAGATATTACAGCTATAGTTTGTGACCCACATCCAGACAATATTTGGGGGAACTAGATTACAGAGACTAACACAAATATAATTTAATCGTAATTACATCCTACTTCACTCTGTTACGTATCCTATACCTTTTGAGGCCAAGCAATAGTAGCCAGGGATATAAAGCCATTATAAAGGAAGATTATTATTTCCTAAGTTATTATTTGCTCAATAAACCAAATTTGAGAAAATCTGAGAAATGATTTTGTACAATTGTTTGAATAGATCTAAGTCAAATTCATTGTTCTCCTGGGAAGTCCATTTTATTGTAATGAACATTGATCATCACATATTGAGAGATGTTGGGAAAACTTGAGCCCTGAAAAATGTATTAATATCTGTCTTAGCTAAGGTTTTATTTCTCTTAAGAGACACTATGACCACAGAAACTCTTTTTTTTAATTTCTTATTTTTTATAATTTATTCACATTACATTACATTTGTTACCTCCTTACTCATGTCTTCCAGTTTCCATCCTTCCTCCATTGTCTGTCCTATTCCCCATGCCTAGTCCTCTGATGGAGAGTGGGATGGCTCCTTCCTCACTACCTGACAACAACCAATCAGGTATCATCAGTATAGCCTGAATCCTCTTCCTCTGTGTGCCCACAAGTCTGCCCTGTCAAGGTCAAGAGGAAGTGGTCAAATGTAGGGCACCAGAGTTCTTATCAGAGGCAGTGCCTGCTCCACCACCACCATGGAATCTATGCAAAGTGGAGAATAAACTGTCCACCTGCTAAGAAAAACATTTCATCCGAGTGTGGTGGCACATGCCTTTAATCCAGTCACTTAGAAGGCAAAGGCAGGTGGTTCTCTGTGAGTTGGAGGCCAGGCTGGTCTATGAAATTGAGTCTAGGACAGCCAGGGCTAAAAAACAGAAAGATCCTGTCTTGCAGTGTTGAAGAAAGAAAGAAAGAAAGAAAGAAAGAAAGAAAGAAAGAAAGAAGGGAAAATATTTCACTGGGGTTATCTTACAGTTTTAGAAGTTTAGTAAATTATCATCATGGTGGGAAACCTCATGGCATGCAGGCAGGCATAGTGTTAGAGAAGGAGCTGAGAGATTCTTTATCTGCAGACAGCAGGAGACTGTGTACCACACTGGTCATAACTTGAGCATAAGAGACCACAAACTCACCTCTACAGTGACACACTTTCACAAACAAGGCCACCTGCACATGAGTCTATTGGGACTATTTCCTATTCAAACCACCACAATATCCAAACTGTACAAAGGGTCAACTGGGAAGGAACAGTATTTAAGACTCCATAAGAAGCATTCCTATTGTACTGTGAAATTAAAAATTAATTCCAATAGGGCTAGCATATGATACACTCACTCGAAAGTTGAATGCATTCTGCAAAATACCATACAACACATAGAACGCTTTCTCAGTCCAAAAGTCTGACACATGATTGGCAACAATATCTTATATGAACATTGCACATATATGGTCAATATGCCAAGAAGAGTACTGTTTTACAAGTGAATCTATGCAAAGTAGAGAGAGAAATAAAAGTGAATTATGCAATTACTCCAGTCTCTGTTGTAAGCACCCTCTCCATTGCTTTTTTTTTAAAACAACATTTTTCATTTATTTATTAATTTAGTCTTTTTACAGCCTGATCCCAGCCCCCTCTGTCCTCTCCTCCCAGTCCTACCCTCATGCCCCCCAACCCTACCACCCATTCCTCTTCTCCTTTCAGAGAAGGGGAGGCCCCCAAGGGGTACCAACCAACTGTGGCCCCTCAAGTCACAGCAAGACTAAGTGCATCCTCTCCTACTGTGGCCTGACAAGATAGCCCGGCTTGGGGAGAAAGGATCCAGAGGTAGGCAATAGAGTCAGAGACAGCCCCTAAAACTCTGGGGAAGGACTCAGAAAAGCAAGGGAAACACTTCTTATCAGAAGGAAACACAAATGCTGAAGAAGAAGGAAGAGGAAGAGTCTGTGAGCTTGTTCTGGGACTGTAGTGACCATTTTTAACATCTTGGTTAAAGCAGAAGGAAGTACTCGGATTTGTGTTTCATCCAAAGTCTTACCTAAAGGCCAAGAGAAGCAAGGTGAGTAGATTAGCAGGGCTTTTTAAATGTTTGAGCACAATATAGTCTGTGGAGCCATGAGAAATCTTTGACCAGCTACTTCTAACAACTCTCTACTACTTGCCAAGGGGGTTTCTTCGCCCTTATACTAGTTTCCTTCAGCAAAATACACACAGTCCTCATCACTTAAAGAAGGTCTCACCAACAAATCTTCCAATCAATGATCAGATGAATGAAAATTCTTCAAAGTTATATTTGTGCAGTGCCAGATACATGTAGATCAAGCACACATGGAACATTCAACTGTCAGACAGCTCTGCCTAGTCTCTTTCCACAGACCAACTGGGTGGTTGGATGCCAATGCTCATTTAAAAATGAAAAATAATCTAAAATTTAAACTACAGACTTTAGCTAATAATTTTTGGTAAATTAATCTCTAGTATTTCTCATAAAACAAGGTACAACTAAAATTTTAAATCCTCATAAAAGATTGTTTAAACAAGCAAGTTACGTGTTCCAAGCTCTCAGATCCTGTGGTAGTTTCTTCACTTTATATTTCTGCCATAATCCATTAAAGATACTGGCTAATTTAGTCTCAAAAATGGTTGGTTAATTCATCTAACAGGAATGTCTTGCAACATGGAAACATCAGTGAAATGACCGAGAAAAAAATCCAGTGCAAGGTTAATGGCTATTTGGGGATTTAAGATCCAAATACTGCTTGCAGACAGCTTAGTAATTTTATGGCTAGGTGTGTAGCACAGTGGCTGAATACTTGCCTACAATGTGAAAGGATCTGGGTTAGTTTCATTCAAAAATTAAATGCACACCTCCCCAACACACAAAAACACTTTATAATCATTGCATATGTGTTATGTTACAACAGTCAGCCCACACTTTGTAATAAAATGACTCAGCAAGTATATCAAGTATGGTTTAACAAGAATGAAACTAAAGATAAGAACCAAATCAATTATACAACTTCTTGATAGATAGATAATAGATAAAATTATTTGATTAAAAAATTGACTTGATGTCCTATAATTTGACATTTAGACATGCGTAATAGTTAAAAGACCAATGCAATACTACTGACAGGTACAAAAGGACTTTTGGCAAGAGGGAGTGTTCTATGATACTACACACAGACTACAGTTCATTCAGAGCTTGACGTATCACCAAGTTCACATTGCTTTAAGGCTTTTAAAAGTAGTACTATATTTACAAAAGTAGTAAAGGGAATTACAAAAGTCTTGACAGGTGGTTGGTAACAAGTTGCTTCATGCTCCAATTTTGTCAGCTGCACATCACCCAGTGTAAACCACACACTCCAGAACAAATATGTGGAACCATTGGAACACGTTATTCTATCTCCTCCTTTCTCTCCACTGCCTCCCAGAAACAAAGGTACTCTTCTGAATTTTATGCCAAGATAAATACCAAAACCTTCCCCTGTCAGATGTCAGATGTAGTCAGATGTATACATCCTGGAGCAGATAATACACAGGTAGACTGTTTCATTTAATTGTAAAGGTCAAAGTAGCAACAAAAGATTCGCATACATGTTATTATTTTCCTGAGGATACAATGAGTTTCTGATAAGGAATTGCCAGCTATTCAGCTAAAGACAAATCTCTTTGACCTATTTCCAAAATGTTTGTTAAATGGACACACAAATGTACTCTATCTTTTTAATGTTTCATTTGGTTTTTCTGATGGAAATTTGTGAACACACTAATTAAAAAATGAAGAAATGTACAGAATAAAAAGAAATGCAATCTACTTGGGAAACAGAGGGCTTTGAACAAGATTTACATAGCTGTACAAAGTCCACAGGCAAGAAAGGACACAAGGTCCGGGAGAGAGGACCTAGTGGGGAAAGTACTTGCTGTACAAGCATTGGTAACCTGAGTTCAGACCTCCCAAATCCATGTAAAAGCCAGCTGTGGCCACAACTTCCTGTGACACCAGCCATAAGCCCAGAGACAAGTCAATACCATGCACTGACTGGCTACATAATTAAGCCAAATAGCTCAGGCCCCAGTAATAGACTCTGTTTCAATAAACTGTGGTGAGAAGGGGTCGAGAAAGACACCTAAAGTCAAACTCTGGCCTGCACATACACATACATAAAGAAGTGCACACTACTCTATGATTATCATAGATATGCATAGATCACACACACACACACACACACACACACACACAACTCTCTCTCTCTCACACACACATGCACATGCACACACACACACACAAGAAAAAAATATATAGTTGTTTAAGCACAAACTTGACTTACTGTTTGGTGTCACACGATAAAGAACTAATATTGTCTGTATGTAGTTTGTTTTACACATGTGTAATAAAATAAAAGTATATATATATGTATAAGAACTAATATTGTAGTTAAATGAATATATACTGATATTTGAGATATTATTATTAGCATCAATCTTTCAAAACAAACCAAAACATCGTTCCCTCTAAGGTAACAAGCTTGGTAACATGAACCTTTTGTCAATCTATTCTTAATAAAACAGGTACTTAATTTCTTATGTTCAAGTGTCTGGCCATGGCACTAAGGTTATTTATCCTCCTCTAGTTGATGATGGTTCTATAATAGCCAGAAAATTTTAATAGAAAATTAATAGCTCTAATAGCCAATTCTCAGATACATCAGATAATTTATTATATTAATTAACTTATTATATTATAATTTATTATATTATAATAAAATTTATTATAAGGTAGATATATAGTTTCTGAAATGCAAATAGGACAAAATATTGATGTTCTTAATTAATGTAATCATTTCAAAGCTTTGTTTTGAAGCAACAAATGAATTTTTAGTACTCCATTATAAACTGGAAATACAACAATGGACAAAGATAACAAAGCCCTCAGTCCCACTAGAACCATGTTCAATTATCCTAATACCTATTTTGCAGAAACTGATGATGCTAGTAGTATCTGTGAAGATAGGTAATATTTAATGAAATACATATATATATATAAACTCATATATGTATATATTATAAATTTCACATACATATATATGAAAAGTACTGAAAGGGAAAAGAAACTCAGAAGTCCTCAGTTTTGGATACCCCTCAAGTACTTGTACTAGACTAGTCATGTATCGATATTGAAACATTCTTTTTAAAATCACAGAGGTAAGCTGTTGTTCCAGCCACCAATAACACCTATTAGCATTCAAGGGACTTACTGTACAGAGCACTTCAGTCCTCATGTGGCTCCCACATGGACAGAATCTTACAGGCTTTGCAACAGAGCTGTACACTTTCACCTGTGGATTTATTGTTGACTTTGAAGCAAGAAACATGATAGATATGCTTGATATGTAGGCATGAACACAAAAAAGTGTGAAGTTAAGTACTCATGGAAAACTAGCAGAAACAAGAGTCAGCAGAAGAAATCATTAACTGTTCCTAGCAGTGATGAATGTCTCAATAAATTATAAGGATATATTATTGTTATTATTATATTAATATGTAATATAACTTATATACAACACATAATATAATACATAATATAATATAATAATATGTTATGAATGGTATATAATAAAATTATATCAGATATTAATACAATTACATAAATTAATATATAATATAATTATATATTATATATATATATATATATATATATATATATATATATATATAATAGAGATAGATCTTTCACCTCTCACCATTAGCATCTACTTTTGTTTTCTTCACATCCTCTCCTTTGAGTAATACTTGCTGGAGAAAATGTCTTCTTTTATCTTAGGATATATATATCCCAGGCATTAGGATTAGAGGATGGAGTGTAAGCTGTAGTGACAATCAAGAGCTGGAAAAGCTTCTGAGAAGGCATCTTTCCACTAATACCATGTTGCTTAGACTTTACATAGGGTCTCAGCTGGAAAAAGAGGAGAATTCACTTCGTGTATGCAAATCTCTCTACAGGACAAGTGAGGGACTTCTAAGCCAACAATATTCAGAGAGAGAAGTGGTTGGAACACCACAGGAGTGTACTCCAAGCACAGAAACCATGGGACAGCAGCTGGTGATTACTCTCTGAAGTTGTTACCAATAGCACTGCTATTCTACAAATAATGAAAGCGTAAGAAAGGACGAAGACCTTGCCCAGAGCATAATACATAGAAAGAAAGCATGGAATTGTTTAAACTACCCAGGTTTTGGTCAATATTCTGTCACTGTCCTGCAATTTTCTCTTCTTTTAGGTTGGCTGAAAACAGCACCTATAGTTTAGTATTGAAATAGGATTAAATAAGCTACCACTTGTAAAGCATTTCAAGCAATTTAAAGTATACTCACTATAAATAGTGAAGGTTCGGTGAAGGATAAAATCAGGGCAAGCAAAATCATCAGTCCAAGCTCTCAGGTTGTATTCTCTAGGCTGCTCTTTAATATGTAAATAGCAGTGGATATGGTAACAAGGTACTGGAAAGGATCACAGTGATCCTGAAGGACTGAGTAAGAGATGAAAAATAGTACTCAGTAGTACGGACTTGACTTGATTCCTTAGTACCGCTGCAATAGCATCCTAAAATATAGATTTTACCCTTCAACAGTAATGCTACATTTTAAAATACATAACAAAGAGTAAAAGAGTGTAAACCCTAACCAATGGGATGCCCTTGGGGATTCTGCATGGAAAGCACATTTGTGACAATGAAATGTTATATCCTTACATGCTTGGAATATGTTGAGTTTACTCAGGCTTCCCACATTTCAGAGGGACATGTGGAACTTATTGAACAGTGATTTGGTATATTAAGAGATTGTTAAAGGGCTAACTACAAGAGGTTCCAGCCATTGAAGAAAAGCCTGACCAGACACAGGAAACAATGTAATTCATGGAAAACACAGCTAGTATGACCACTGAAATATTTGGCCTGACAATGTGATCAGTTAATGACAACTTTCCAGTCTGGGTATTAGCATTTGTTAATTAAGCTTCTTTCAGTTTAAGAAATCATGATATGTATCCTTTCACAAAACACTGAAACAAAACCTCTTTAAATATATACTAAGGGACTAAAGCTTCACAATGGTGCGTGGAAATTTAATAATGGTAGGATTCCTGAAAATATTTACACCCCAACACTGTGTCTATAATGGCTCTTCCAGACAAATAGAAAATCCAGAATTTTACACATGGTATTTGCACTATATTAAATAACAACCATCAGTATTTTTTAGATATTATCTCTGAGACAGTTGTGGGATTTGTTAAATAAATATACATTTGAAATTATTAAGCTTTATTCATAATTCTATAGCCTTAATAAAATATAAGTAAAGATGAAAATATTTAATTCTTTATAGGGCAAATTTTTATATATTCTTGTTTTTGGCAAAATAGTCCTTTTCAGTCTAATATGTTCTTGAGATGCTGGGTAAGTGATTTGCCCCACCCCTGCCTGACCTCGGTAAGCCAACACCACCCTCCCACACAAACTCAACATCCCCTTTGACCTCAGGAGACCCAGCAGTCTGTTTCTCATTTGTAACTCTTCCTTTACCTAACTTAACAAGATTTTCTAACAGATCTACTCCTTCCATCTCCAGACTGAACAAGATGGACAATTTATTAAAGTCTCATATACTTCTGGGACAAGCCATAGAGCAGATTCTGAGTATAAGTGATGGATCCAGTTGTTAATCTACAACAATGATAGTAAAAAAAAATATAGTAATAATACAATGACAGCTCTTACATCCTTTTTGTCACACAAGTGGCAATGCTATACAAAGACTGTTTTTATTCTTATGTTTGCCTTAGTGATGATAGTAACAGACATGGAAACAAATGAGTGCATCAAGAAAATATTTCCGACATAGTTTCAGAATTATCCATGCTTGCAATATACTATATAGCAATTTCACCATAGGGAAATAAACTAAAACCAATTTTATATGATAAATATATATTTATATATATTGCATTTAGTATACATAAATACACATGCATACATATCTATTTTAAAAGCCATATACTATGTAAGTATATATGGTTTTGTTTTATACTTGATGAGAAGATGACTTTGATAACCACTTAGTTTTAGAAATTATGTCAACTAGTAAATAAGTTTGATTTTTGTCAAATGATGGTTTGGAAATATTTGTGAGTTGAGATAAAATACATAAGGATGGATGATTTTATTCTTCAAACTTTTACAGTATTATGAACGGAGGAATAAAATTCATTAAGAGTCTATTCCAGAGAGCATATTAATATATATTTTCTCTAATAAATACATTTCAATGAATTAAGAATTTTAGGCATTTCCAGAAGATTACTGCTCTCTTTAATTCAACCTATTTGAATATAAACAAATCATATGTTCAATGTAAACTTTTGAATTGAGATTATTGAAACTGCTCCTTTAAATGTTGTGTATTGTGGGCATGATAGCTTACTTGTTTGATAAATGACAAACAAATAAAATTATAACTTAGGCTGAAATCTCCTGTATGATCTAAGCCTTCTCCCAGCTGCTGGAGATAGCTTACTTAAATGCGAAATAAGATTTCATTTTAACGATGAATTTCATTTTTGAGATGCCCAATATAGGTGCAAGAAACTTATCTTGGGTCCTCACTCTTAAACACTGAGCTATTGAAATGAGAGCTTTTGCAAGCTCTCTTTTAGTAACTATTTCAAATGCTGACCACTTGTATTATATCCATAAATTTGTTTGGAAAGTTCATATATGAACACCTAGGGTTTCTTTGTTAGTTTTGTTTGTTTGTTTTTTGTTTTTTCTTGTTTATTTTTGTTTTTGTCAAAATTTAGGGGCAGAAATAATTTTATGACATAAAGATATCAATTTCTTATATCATAAAATTGAGTAAAAGCTTATAAGCAAAATTAACAATAACAAAATAAACAAGTTGCTTTCATTAGTTATCAGATTAACTATCTAGGAATCAGAGATGTACTTGGGTCAGCTATTTGCTGAGATACCGGCTTTGTAACATTGTGTGGCTCAAGACTGTTATAGACTAAAGTAAAACATTAGGGGGACTTTCCAGACTGAGCACATTGACAAGGTTTTGTGATTAATTAGACAATATAGTCAACTTTTTGTGTTAATACAAAGTGCCTATAAAATAGTTATATAAATAATTATGAAATAGAAAAATCAATAACAGTGGTACTGAGAACAGGGGGCAACAGGGGCTCTCATCCTAACACAGGACAGTGCTTGGAGATAGTGACAGAGAACAAGTCAATGGAAAGAATGGAATATCTCAGCTCCTGCTTAGGAGAGAGTAGTCTAGAAAAGATGGAGATTGGAAAGTTTGTCATGTCTGAGTGTTGTATGAAACTGCATAAAATATAGAGAAATACAGACCGGCTGTGGTGCTGTGATTTTGTGGGATTTGTGTGTGTGTATTATTTATGGCATGGGCTTATACATTCTTATATACTTAGAAACTATAAGTTAACTATCTTCCTAATATTTCCAACTCTGAGTATTCATAATTAGAGCCTTAGCTGACTGGTTCAAAAATTAAATGCCAATTTTACAGATGCATTAAATCAAAGATGGAAAAATTCTAGAATATTTTCTCTTATAACCCAAGTGGAGTTTCTCTTCATAAAACTTTAGGTAATTTTAGGTCAGGTAAGATCTTTGCTGAATACTTTTTAATGTTAGTATTTCTGAATTTTAACTCTCAAGAGAAGCAACCTACAGGAACATAAATACTAATGTTTCTATACTTATAGAGTTTTAAAGTGAGAGTAATTCTAAGAGAAAAACTATTATTTCTCAAAATACCCATAAATATAAATGTTATTTACAAATGTGCTCATTTTTGGTGAAGGTGTGAATAGTTAACACATTCATTTTGTCTGTTGCAAGCATGTAAATGGTTCTTGAATAGCAAACATATTTGTCATCTTATACTAGACTATTTCTTTTACAATAACCACAGTCTTTTGGGACAGTCAATTGTTTTTCAGTAACATTTAAGGGGTCATAGAGGCACCTTCCTGCCCTGGACTTGGCAATGTATTGTAGTGACAGCACAATTAAATGAGCATGTCTCCTTAAGTAGCATTCTGTACCTCTAGATTCCTCTTCACATAAATCAGGGTTGCATTCTATTGTCATTATCTCGCCCCCATTTTCTCCACAACTGTTTCATAATGACCTCTTGCACTGATATCATCTCAAACTTTGCAAGCTGGAGATGACTCAGTAAACACTATAGCCACTGATGGACAAAGATAGTGTTCCAATGCACAGAACTATAAAATAATATTTACTGGATGCATTGTGCATCCATCCATCAGCTACTCCAGCATTACAACAAAGAAAGTGAAGCGCACTAATATTGTTCTACAAGGAACCATTTATGAGCACATTCCATTGACTTCACTATAAGAATGACATAATTGCCCAGGATGCTCCCTTCTACTTTAATTATCAGTGACTAAATATCATGATTGCCCCAGCTCAGCCATGCTTGGCAGGGCATGGAAGACTCTGGATTCTTGGACATTGCTTAGTAGCTCAAACTGTAGCTGAGGATTACTCCGACAATAAAGCGGCATTGTTTCAGAGACAATCTTCCGCTTGTGATTAATGAGGTGATGGATGCAGAACAGATGACTGATTCCAGGTTCATTCCAGCATTTTTCTTAACATCAGCCCCAGCCAGAACTGTCAGTGCTAATGACAAGATGACCAGATAAAGTTTCACCTGTGAATGAGGATCTTGACTACAACTTAAGTTTTCCAAAATTTCCAAGAAGCACAGCTCTTATGTAAAGCCAATTTTTTTTGTTTCCTTCCAAAAGCTTAAAAACAAATGGGATTGTAAATCTCTGAGGAGGAAATGGAAAAGCTTATTTTTCACTCTTGGAACTCTTAGAAGTACATGCAGGCTGATTAACAGGGTGGTGATGTTGCCTAGAGGTTGTAGCATGAAAAAAAAAGTAGTAGTAAAAAGAATGTTACAAGAAATAGGGGATGAATTCTGTGTAGCAAAGACATTTAAAATTCTGGAATCTGCAGCCTTCCATGAACACGTTTAAAAAGGTAGGTTGAGTTCTATCATCTGACAACATTCTTTAAACTGTTTGAGGTGAAGGGTTATGTCTCATCAACTCTTGAAGCTACAGGGTCCTTAGTACTCAGTGTTGTGGGGTCCCTGTCAGCTATCTGAATGAGTTTCAGGCTCATCAGTAGCCACCATTTCTATGGTGTCATGCTGTGATAAATTTTCTCCTCAGTTCATTAAGGAAGGAAATACACAGCATATCTAAAGCCTATTTTTAAGATAATGAGCAGAACTCTATTTTCTAAAAGAAAATGTGTGGCAGTTAAAGTCAGATATATGTAATTACCAAATTATTGTAAGCCATTTCTGCATCTGTGAAGTAAAAACATAGCATTAAATATGGAATATCTTTTCCAGCATCCTGGAACACTCTAGAGTCACATTTTTTAGAATTAAAAGAAGCCTGAAATGTCAGGAAGCCTCAGTATTGAGTTTATGTATAACAAAAATGCATAGCTGGACTGAAAAAGGTCACGTTGTTCCCTAAATTGTGGAAACAGTTCCACATAGCACTTGATTTAATCGTTATTTTTATGGGCCTGAAGAAATTGCTCACACAACAATGCCAAGACGATTAAAAAAGAGAGAGTTTATTTTGGATATAATGCCAAAAGAGGGTAAGAGGCCGTAGGGTAGGAATAAGCAGGTGGTATGTGGAGCAAGAAGCTGAGACTACACATCTCTAACTTGAAGCACGAAAAGCAACTGAAAATGGACTGGGACTGTTGAAACCTCCAACTCTGTCCGCACTAATACCCTCCCCCCATGGAAGCCACACCTCCAAAGCCAGAGATTTATAGAAGATATTTCATTCAAATCATTAGAGCATAGATGTGTACATGCACACATACAAATTACATGCATGCCTGCACATATATGTGCCCACACATGGGCACACAGGCAATCCCAAGAGTCCTTAAATAGTGGGGTGTTGTGGCATCACATCTGTGAGCCTAGCTCTCAGGGCTGAGGATGGAGAAGTGTGAGTTTCAGGCCTCCGAAGACAGAATGAGTCTTAGCCTTAAAAAGAAAATTTTAGGGTTCCTGAACCCAAAGGCACATTTTTTTACATTATTTTGGTTTTTGAATGCTAAACATACATGTAGCCTAAAAAGTTAAATAGTGACTTGACATTCTGGCTTTAAATAAGATTGAAGTGACACACTCAGAGAGACAAATAATTGCAACCACATACATAAACTGGTGATTATGAGCCACATGCATAATTGATATGCATGAAGATGTAAGAGTGGAGCTCAATATTTTCATTATTATAAATAATTACTTAGACA
Organism: Acomys minous; assembly: GCF_964271855.1. Classification (NCBI taxonomy): domain Eukaryota; kingdom Metazoa; phylum Chordata; class Mammalia; order Rodentia; family Muridae; genus Acomys; species Acomys minous. The sequence continues at coordinate 75,752,169 of NC_140489.1, forward strand.
CAGATAAATAATTGTATTCTAGGTAAGATCTACACAAGCAAACACACACACACACACACACACACACACACACACACACACACACATGCACACTCTTTTAAGAGGAATCATCTTGAGGAGAAATCTCCATAGTATGGGAAGACATACTGAAGAAGAAGTGCAGTTCCACAAAATAAGTGCCTTTGTCGTGAAGTGTGTAGGTTAGTTTCCTAATCAAGAATGGTTGATTCCAGACACAGAATAATACAAGTAGGAAAGGCTAAGGGTGTCAAGGTGACTGTGTTCCAAAGTAAAATTTACAGTTTCAAAGATTTCTAGAGGTCACAGTAATCAACACATGGATTAGATCATTCTTGACATTTTGCTAAGAATATTGAACTGTACCTTTCATGAGAAATTCTGTCTCGGTACGTATTCTTCCCATAGAATTGTTCATGCATATTTTCTAAGAAATCCAATTAGACAGAAAGTGGTGTCGGTGGTGATTGCTCCCTTACCATGTTTTGTGAACAGTTACCGTCTTTATAACATTTGTATAAACAATTATATTTCTTTCAAAATGAGAAGAGAAATACGAATTCAGGTTGCATGTATTCATTTCTTTTTCTTTTTCTTTTCTTTCTTTCTTTTTTTTTCCCTCTTTATAAGAGCTTTCTCTCTAGCTGTGTGGCAAACTGAGCTTGTAGTGTTTCCTTCTTTCAGGCTTTGAGGATGTTCAGTAACATTCTCTCTGCTTGGCTTTAAAACATTTGAAATACATTTCCAGATATTATGACACATGTACGAAGTCAAGCAGAATGTTGAATGTCCGGTGGTTTAGTTCCGTCCTCCTCGGTTATTTAATATGACTATTCTACCAGTTTTATGGGTAAAGAACCAGAAACGCATCTAAGGCAATCTGCTTTAGAAGTGCAATTGCAGCTCTAGCCTTCTGAGTCTAGGGACACGCCCCTTTCCACACATCTGCTTCTCTCCAGAGAGTACATCTAAGCGAAGTTTCTCCATGGCTTGACGGTGTCTTTGACTTTTACTCATGTTAAGTATGTACATGAAAAATTCCTCCCAGATCCTCCCCATCTTTATATTGACCAATACTCATATTTTTCTCTCTCTCAAAAAAAAATAAAAGAACAACAAAAACAAAACAAATTAAAAACAAGTAAAAATTACAAAAACAAAACAATACTTATCATAAACAAACAAATAACAACAACAGCAAAAAAAAAAAAACAACTATCACAACTATCGAGTCTGTTTTCTGTTGGCCATGGATTCTTGGACATATGGCCTCCTCTGGAGTATACTTGATATACATAGTAAAACTCCATTGGAGAAAATGGACAATTCTTGCTTTCATTACAACAATGTAAGGATGGAAAGTTAAAGGAAAGAGATGGGCAATGATGATGATGATGATGATGATGATGATGATGATGATGATGATGATAAAAATAATAAAAGAAATCAAATGCAGGCTCCTAATCCCTGCTACAATTTGCTATAGGGCCCAGAGCAAATAATTTAATCCTATTATCCTTTAATTGCCTTGTTTCTAGCATAAGGCAAATTTGGTAATCTTAAACAAGGAAGACCACATGGCTCATGTACCATTGAAAACACATTGAAATATTTAGCTGCTTTTTTTTTTCTTTCCAAATGCACTCACTGCAGATCAGACCGTAAAATGATCACTGAAACAAATCAGCCAATATACTGTACAGAGAGCAGTTCAGCACATGTACAGAGTGTGCCTGTGCCTTTCTTGTCTGCTGACAGACATCAGACCTTGTCACTAGTGCAGGCAATGGGGTGCAAAATCCTGTGGAATTTGCTCAAGTGAACAGGATACCACATACAATGATGGGAGCACCAGATACCAACCATGTCAAGTGTTGTCATCAGTGGTGGAGTTCTTGTTCTCACCCCAGAAATAGCCAGAGTCTGTTTATTATATTCAAGGTAAAACTATTTATTCCAGGTTAGATATTCAACAGTGATTTTGACTCAGTCAAGACCTTCTCTTTTATGTTCAAGTTTGTGACTTAAAAAAAAAAGAATACACATTTCATTACAGTCCTCACCCCCTAATAATACATGTCCAACACCAAGCAAACTCCAAAGCTCTAAGTTTGCCTGTCTGTTCTCGCTTACTTCTGTTTTGAGTTTTCTTCTGTCTTATTGTTTTTGTGTGTGTTGAGAGAGAGAGAGAGAGAGAGAGAGAGAGAGAGAGAGAGAGAGAGAGAGAGAGAGAGAGGACACGAACACAAGAGAGAAAGAGAACAAAACTCTGAGGTGGGGAGGTGAAGAGGATCTGGGAGGAGAAAAAGCCAGGGGAAAACATGATCAAAATGTTTCCTATGAGAAAGTTAACTAAAAATATGTGTAGGACACACCAAAAATAATTCTGATTTTCCTTAAACTTAGTACCATAACTCCTAGTCTGTCTTGCTGTTCATCTCATAGGTACTAGGAACATAACCATAAATTGTGTGGCAATGAGGCCAATAGCCATATTATTGGTGATATTCTCAAACCAACTAAACAATAGTTTATGCATAATTTTCATTACAACTAATATAAATATTTGTAGAGGATCTAGTTGCTATTTATAACTGACAGCTATTAAAAAGAATTTAATCAGTATGAAAATGAAGGGTCCCCTCCAAATCAGTTATGTTTGAGATAACAGAGATGACCATGACGGACGTACTGTATGGCAAGACCAGGAGAGAGAGGCAACCAGTAAGATCATGAGGCAAAAGAACGTATCCAAGATACCCCTAGATGACAAGAGAGCATTGAAAAATCATCAGATCCTACAGTTGGAAAGACATGAGCTAAAAAAGGAAAAGATTCTTGAGTCTATATGAGATTAAGCAATGCCCCTATGATGACAGGGATGGTACAATAACATTCAAATTTTCATTCTCTCCTAAAGACACAACATCGGGGCCTCTCAACATCTTCACAGTGTGAAATTGGTTCAATTGTGAATGGACCTCGTTTCCTTGTCATGGAGACTAATGGAGGAAAACAAAGTTGTGTTTTAGGTTACCCCTTGCAAGAACAGTCATTTAGATACAAATACAGGTCTTTTATTCCCCAAATACAGTGCTATCAAAACAGGACACCTTCCACCTTCCAGAATTATGCTAATTGCAAGGGATATGAAGCTGAGGATATCATTGGCCATGGAGCATATTTTTTTTTCTACTAAAGGACACAGGGGACAAGTTGTTGGATAAATCTGAGACACTGATGATGAATTCTTAGTAAAAATAGCTGAGAACTTTAATTAAAAAGCTGGATCCTGAAGGATAACACACTGGTAGGATTTTAAACCATTTTGACAGGAATTGCCAATGTAAAGCTTAAAGCAAAATGACATCATGAACGGTTTTGTTTTGAAAAAAATCCTATTTTTTTAAAATGTCATAGATAGCAGATGGTGATATTAACAGCAAAAGTACTAAGTCAGAAGCACTTCAACAGCTGAAGAATATATAGAGCCTGAAATAAAAAGCATGACCTTGACTCAGCCCACACCTGTTTACAAGATAGAAATACTAGTCTCAATCGATACTTATGAGGTGATTAGAAATGACCAGGTGTAATTAAGAGTTAATCATGGGTACTAAGATTGACAAGGTCATTTGCAGATAAGATTTCTTCAGACACGAAATCAGTAACCAGAATATAAAAGAGAAGGCATTGACTGAGCCAAAATAATTGCTGAAGATTTATGAACAGAGCTATTCTGTTAAGAGCACTTTGTATTTGAGGTTGTTGTAACTAAGTAATGACATTCAGAGACAGTTGGTTATAATTTCCTATGGTTCTTGATAAGGGTTGTAAATAAAAGTGAGCTTGCCCTGTCTTCATGCTGAAAAGATGCAAGACAGCACTGTGGATGCAAAAAGAGCAGAATTGAATCGGACAGCTATGTAAGGAAAGAAATTCTAGCATTTCTCACGACTACACAACAAATAAACATCAAGGTTTATATGCAGCATAAGCTTAGCATTTAATAGTCTCCCAGTTTTGCCTGGAATTCTCCTTTTTAGCTATGTAACAAATGAAAATCTTTCCCAAATTAGGTGGCGTCTTTCCAGGAAGGCAGAAAACATCACCATTGGTATTTTCTTATCCTCCCATTTCACACTAATTTTATTAATCGGACCTTCAAGTCTGTGGGTTTTTTTTTTAATGTTTTTGACGTATTTTGTTTTTCAGAAACAAAATGGCTGGGTAATGCGTTGATGTCATTACAAGAATCTTGATCAATAGGCCAAACCTCAAATCAATCATCTTACAAGGTTCAAATAAAGGGCAAGCCCATATTGTCCAGAGTTATTCTTTGATGAATAAGAAGTTCCCCAGAAACAAATTTATGATAATAATAGCACAGCTCTCTGACAATAGTATATGTTGCCACATTACCGAAATATAGCTCTGAAGACAATTGCAGCCAGATTTTAGTTAGCAGTTGTCTCAAAAGAAAATGATGTGATATACAAGAAAAAGGAAAATAAAAGTAAATATATGACATTTTTAGGGATAAGGGAAGGAGATGGTAGTTCTTGATGTCTGGAGTCTGTCCCCAGTTCCTAATGATGGTCAGGTCTAGAAAAATACAGAAGAATCTTTGTCTGCAGGAAAGAACTTTGAGAAAACTCTAAGAGTGACATAAATTCTGGGAATTGCAATTCAGTCCCTGAAACTCAGTCAAAGCCATTGAGAATTGATGTGTAGAAGAGCTATATAGGCATAAATTTCTATCTGTTAAAAGAGACACATATTATTTCTATCTCAAAAAATGTATAATGCTAAAAAATCAATTCATAAACAAATCATACTTGTAACATATATAAACAAATACAAAATAATGAACTATAGAAAAATGAATGTATGTTCAAGTGGGGAGACCACACATCTATCCATAACTAATGAAAAATGGGAAAAAAACTACCAAGAACAGCAAAATTATGTTGTTCTTTTGTTGTGTAGTTTAGAATACAGCATCATCAAATTACATTCTCTCTAAGGGGTCCTGTTTATTTGGGGGCAAAAGGAAATGATAATCCTAATGTAAGAAGCCTCCAATAATCAAAATAGCAGAATAATATAGTATGTGCTATCTAGGAATTAACAACAAAAATTTAACTTAAAGATTCTCAAGCTTTTAGAAATTTAGCAATATCACTTATAAATAACAAATTGATAAAGGAACAAATCTCAGTAAGCATAGAATAATACAAATTGAGGTATGTAGCCAAAGCTGTGCTTTTAAAGTCACTTATAGTTTTGCAGAACATACCTGCAAAAACAGTCCTGAAAATAATACACAAATTCTAATTATAGATAATATGATCACATCAAATATACAGTTATTATCAAGCTCTTTTCCAAAACAGATGTATCAACTTATATAGCCAATAAATATGACACTACAAACTGTTATAAAATAACCCCCCAAAATAATAAAATAAATATAGAAAATTTCAAGAGGTAAATAAAGGGAGTTTTCATAGATCATCATAATATATATTTAATCCAAGTACTCTCTCTTACATTTGGAATGAAAAAATAGTATGGAATATGGTAAATTATTTGCATTATGTTCAGAAATTAATATTTAATCTGCAACATTCATGTAGAATGGTGGTCACATTGAGGGATGATGAGAGAAGGAAGCCAAAAACGAGACTTCGTACATACTAGGAAAGCTGTGTGTGGTTTTGTAATAGTAGTTGCCAGGAGTATTCACAGAATAATATTCATCCATTAAATACTGGAATTTAAGTACCTAAAATATTAAAGTCTCAATAAGAATCATTCTCATCTTTAAATACAGCCCACAGAATACTATTTTTTTTAACTCATCTCACAAAGGACATTTAGTTAAGCGAGTGCTACTGAAGATTAGCACTTTAAGTCTTCAAGAAACTGTTTTGCTAACACTGAAGAAGAGGTTACAAAAGTGAAAAAGTACCTTTATCCATTCTTCTACTCAGCTATTAAAAACAAGGAATTCCTGAAAATTATGGACAAATGGACTCTAGATGATAGAATCGAGGTAGAATGGTGAAATAGAAGGATTCAGAGGGTCCTAAAAACCTACAAGTGGAACATTATGACGGGCAGATCTGGGCCCAGGGGTCCTGCTCAAACTATGACACTAGCCAAGGACAATACATGCAGTAACTTCGAATCCCTACCCAGATCTAGCCAATGGACAGCACATTCTCCACAGTTGACTGGAGAATGGGGACTGACTTTCACCCCAACTCTGGTGTCCCATATTTGACCACGTCCTCTGGATGGGGAGGTCTGGTGGCACTCAAAGGAAAGATAGCAGGCTACCAAGAAGAGACTTGATACCCTATGAGCATATACAGGGGGAGGAGGTCCCCCTCAGTCACAGACATAGGGGAGGGAAGTAAAGGGAAAATGGGAGGGAGGGAGGAATGGGAGGATACAAGGGATGGGATAACAATTGAGATGTAATATGAATAAATTAATAAACTATATTTTAAAAAACAAACAAACAAACAAACAAAAAAGTGAAAAAGATCCCTACCTATGGCAAAGAAGACAATATAAAGGCTTAGATGGGAAAAATACAAAGATGTTACATGTTAAAAACTGGAATAGAGACCACATTGTTTATTGTTTTCTTTCCAGATAGAAACAGACATCATTGAAATACATGGGTGGGTCACAAAGAACTTCTAAAATTTGGTGAGAATAGAAAGGTAAATGAGACAGGGATAGAAGGTAATAGGATATAAGTCTGTGGAGAAGGTTCTCTAAACACCCTGTTTTGACTTTTTTTTTTTTTAGTTAAGGGAAAATTAGAAATATAAAAATAGGGAGGCAGAAGGGTCACAGCCAGTACTCACAGAATGGAAATAAAGCTCACGAAGTGAAATTATTTGTATTTGTAATGCTATGCTTTCTGATCCCTCATCAATTTTGTCATGTTCAGATAAGGTCTCTCGGGGGTTTGGGGGTTGGGGCTTTGGTGGCAGAAGCCTCGCTCAGTTTTAACAAATGCACGCCCTAAGTCACTCCTGGAAGCCTAGCTGAGGTTCCCCCACTTAGGTGGGGGGTGTATGGGAAGTAGGAGCCTGATGGAGATTGATGGCAGCCTTGAAGGAAAACGTGGGTGACGAATGACTGGCTCCACACTCTGCTGGTTGCCCTCTTGATCACTGCCAGACTCACCTTACTCCTTCCTTCTAGTCCTAGGACTGAGACGGAGTGACTCATATTTACCAACAAGCCTACAATCTCATGGAAACATACCTGTTGTCTCTTAAAAGCTTTCCCTTCAAGGTTAGAAATCACTTTTGAATAGTTACAAGGCCATGGCTTAAAGGTCTTAGTAATTGAAGAAATTCAACCCTACCTTATTTTAGGTTTACAATTGCTGTATTTTGGGGGGGTTGGTAGTCCTGCCACCAGCAGTTAAAATAGTATCATGCAAAGCACACCTTCCTCCATGGTGTCATAATGTGTTGGATTCTTGATGTAAGGATTCAACTACTGTCTTCTGCCCCTATAGGAAGTCTACTACTTCCTGTTCATAACAGATGTGGGCAGAAGAGTTCTCTTCAATGGTTAGCCTATTGTCCATGCTCCGTGGTCTCCAGGACCGAATATCAATAGATATTTGCAGACATTGGGGCTACAGTTTATAGTTAAGAGACAAAATATTTTTCCTAAAGTCTGAAGAGGCTCCGCCCTTGGTCTATAAAACATACATATGCCTTCTTGCTTAAATAAATACATTTGTGGTGCAGGAAGCTAGAAAAAAGATTTTGCTTGTCAGCATAAAATATTCAAAAGACTCTTGAGCTTTATCAAATAGTCTAAAACACACACACACACACACACACACACACACACACACACACACACACCCATACACACACACAAACACACACACACATCCAAAGCTTAAATGTAAAAAGGAAAAATACAAATACAAGCTGATAGAAAAATACAGTAATAGAGAAGAAATATTATTAACTTAATGAATCAAAATCTACATTGGAAAATACACTAATTAAAATACATTCTACATTATAATTGCAGTTTTATTGCATGACAAAATATTCATAATCTTACTTTAGACTTCTGAAAATATAGTAAGTCTTCGTGTTTTCTTTACCTCAAAAAAAAAAAATCCTGATAGCTTCGACTAAAATAAGTTTATTACAAGGAAAAATTGAACTAAGAAAATAAAATGGATAAATATATTCTGCTTTACATAACTTACTTTCTCTGCTGTCTAAAGGACAAAACACATAGAACTGAAACAAGAAATTTCTCCCTCACATCTCTCTCTCTCTCTCTCTCTCTCTCTCTCTCTCTCTCTCTCTCTCTCTCTCTCTCTCTCTCGTTGACCTGAAAAACACTTTGTAGACTAGGCTAGACTTGAACTCAGAGACTGCATGGCTCTACCTCCTGAAATGGGTTTAAATATATACATGAGCCTGCTGAGCTTGGCAAAGAATTTCTGAGACAATATCATTTTTTTCCCTGTTGTTGCTATGTTTCCTCAACAACTGTCAGCTATCTCCTGGACCATTGTATCCATCTCAAACTCTTTAAATGTGATGTTAACTTACATTTTACTTGGGGAGATGAAGAAAAGATAAGGAAAAATAAAAATTATTGTATTTATCTTTCCAAATTTCTTCTAACTTATTTTAAAGATTTTAAAATAAACTTATTCCATGCTCCTACCTTAATACAAAAACAGGAAAACTATAACTGTAATCAATCATAATGAATAATCAAAATAAAACAGAAAAAACATAAATGAAAAAGTAAACAATCATTGAAAATATAAACTATAGTGAGGGGATAAGACCAGCAATAGACTAGAACAGTAAGGAGATTGAAAGTTACACACAGTCACATAAGCCTTGCCGTCAAGCAACATGTTATTCTATGTTTAATTTTGGGGGCTAAGTGAATATCATAAATAATACTGAATGATGCATATAGTAAGGAAAGATGATTATTTCAACTTCACTTGCTTAATAATTTCACCATCTAATTAACTGCATAGTGTTCTTTTTTATATCTCATGTTCTAATTGTGCAAATAACATCTATAACTCTTTCTAGAGAGAGTAGATGGATGGATGAATAAATGTTAGATAGATAGATAGATAGATAGATAGTAATCTTAATTCCTTTTTAAAATAAGAAGTCTAGTCTTGGAGTGGTGTTCAACTTAATCTAGTAATAACACCTTCTTTACAGAATTGCATCTTCCAGTACCTGGAAGATTTCCCGATAAGACCTCTTTCAATGCACTGAGTATACTGAGTATATTCATAAAAGACAGGAAGTACATTGTTCCATAAACATATCTTATAATAAAAGTGTGTTTGCACACTTGATGTATATATGTATGCTTAAAATTACAAGCTACACAAACATAGTTATGAAAACTAGCAAGCAGGCATCCATTCCCTCAGTGTAGTGAAAAGAGCGTATCTTCTCAGTGCTCTCAGAACCAGCTCACAGCGAGCTTTGGCTGAACAGAGAGCAGCAGGTAGTTCTAAAACATTCCAACCTAGGAAATTCGCATAGCTTTGTGTTTTAACAAAGTTAGAATTCTAGTTTGTAATATTATTATGTTTTTAAAATACTCACTTTACAGTGACTACTTAGAGCTGGGTAGCTTTGACAATCAAACACTTTGTTTATACTTCGTTTTACCAAAAGGCAATAGATCTTTATATATACTTTATGTTACTTAATATTTAAAGATTATTTTAAGCTGATAGTCTCAATAATTTTATAAAGGATCGTTTTGGAAATTGTTAATTAGTTATAATACCTGTATCACACACCTTATTTGATCATTTCTTTGACAAAGATTGGTAAATTACTGATCTTTGATTATTTTTGGTATATTATTAAGAACCATAGAGGAGAGCACGGAGAATATAATAGTGCCAAGTATAAAATAGGAATTTGGTAACTATTCCATGATTATTATATTTCGATTATCAAATCTGCAGTCACTCATTACTTTAGACAGAAAAGAAATATCTGAGGCATGCCCTATCTAGTAATGGGTATAAAAAGACATTTAATTCTCCCATTATACTATAATGTAAAAAAATAATAGAAAGATAAACTGAACTAAGTTCCTTTCTTTGTGTGAAAAGATAAACAAAAAATGGCACCATTAAAAACTATATTCATTAAAAGTTAAGAGTACTGTTGTAATACAGTCATTTGAAAAAGGAAGGCAACAGAGATTGTTTTCCTTGCAACAGTTGATGACCATGCAGATATTTGCAAATTGCATCCTATGTCTTCAAACTATGATCTCTTATAGGAAAATTGCAGTCTTTAGTTTTTACTGATTAGTTTTGAATTTTAAAAACATCCTTGAGCACATTCAGCATAAATAACAGAGAAACATCACTTTCACAATGTCCATAATTTAACAAGAAAACAGCGAGTGTTTATTGTAAAGCATAAAGTCACTGAAAGCTCTTAAAAGATGGGGCAGGAAAGATATAAATGGAGTTAGGAAAACTGCTAGCTTTGGAGACTTTCCTAAATACGAAAGAAAAAGACTTAAAATTGTTATTAGTAGTGTTTGAAGGCAGTCAGGAGCTGTGGCTATCCCTGGGCGTCTTAGCTATTGTCATATTATTGCAGAGTCCCATAGGCAATCTTCACGTGTACAGTACATCCTGCATCTTTTGATTCTTTCGTCCTTCCTCCAACCTGCTCAGCCAGAAACCTTCAGCCAAGAAAGATTTATGGAGCTCCCACTAACAGGGTCAACCCTGTTTTATTATCAGAGGACTTCCTCATAAAAATAATAACATCCATCGACCGCTCTGCTGAGCCGATTTTCTAGGCGTCAACATTTTGTGTTTATCTTAACAACCCGTGCACATTCGAGGATCCCAGCTGAAGTGAGTGCCCCCACCAATTCCAGAAGGCACAGTAGACCAGACTTCTGTGACTTGTCAACCCTGTGTCATCTAAGCTAATGGATAGGTCTTAGTGTTTTTACATTTGAAAAGGTCAAAAGGGTTTGCATATTGAGATAATAATGAGTTTTCCAAGGGGAAGAGTTTGCAACAAAAAGTCAAATTATTTCAATACAAAAGTCAGAAGTTAAGATGTTACAAGTACATTTTAAAAGGTGAAAATATTTTAAATGAATCGATTTTAGAACTTATTGTTCTCTATGAATGTGTGAGCCTGACTTGAAAGATTTGATTTACGGAGATTTACCAGCATGTTACAATCGCGTAGTCTTTGTTCTTTAAAAAGTCCACCGCAAGCTACTTTTACACATTAGGGTTATGTAGAAACAGACTCCTGAGCTATAATCATTACATAGTTTCCAATAGGCAAAGTACACTCATTTTAACATTCAACTATCTCATAAATCAATTAAATTATTGTTCCTGAAAGTTTGATTATTTGTTTAAATCATTCATTTTACTTTCTGGTAGTATAAGTTTATAAGATTTTTACAAAAATGTTTTGGGATTTCCTTTTGGAATGGAATGTGCATAAATATCCAAAGCAATGCTCAATATTTTATTGTAATTGCATGAAGTAGTTCTTTCACAAAGATTGTCCATAACAATCCTGGTCCCCTGTGACGTGATGAGAGAGGCTTTTCATGGGTCTTGGGCCAGTTTTTTTCTAGAGTTAATACTCCCACTCTTCTTCCTTAAGTGTCTTGGGATTTTTAACATCCGCAGCACAGACAGGAACTTGGTTTTATGCCTCAAGTGCCTCAAGAAAAGAATGGATCTTTTTTCATATAATGATCTGCTGTGCAATTACTAATGAAAAAGTAATATTGTGCACCATAAACTGCAATCTGAAAGGAACATTTTAGTAATAGACAATTCTAAATGCACATAGCATAAGGAATTTGAATCAAGTCCTGGGGAAAATCAATACGAGAAAATAAAAAGTAATCCCACTATTTCATATACAAAAGGTATTCAGGAGAATAAATGAAATGCCCATTGTCTGCCATAGGATTTGTGTTTCTCAGAAACCCATGCCTTAAAGCAATCTTATGCTGAATAGTCAAGTGTTACAAACTTCAAGGACAGTTCATAGCCAGTCACCTATATTGATGAAAATACTTATGAATACTAGATTCACTAAAAAATGAATATTTTAGTAATAAGATTTCCAGCATCAGGATGTTAGATTAAATGAAGGCATGAAGATGATTCTGAATAACTCGGAGTTTATAAATATGAGCACTGTACTCTGCTTATAAGTAAATGAGACTAAATTCATATACTGCTTAATTCTTCCTCAGTCTTTGAATCAGGAATGATAGGTCTAAAATTCTGAATGTAATTCACTATCTATCATATCTCATCATAATCAACTTAAAACATCTATCTAGACATAATAACATCTTAACTCCTAAACACCTAAGCTTAATTGTAAAACTAAACTATCTGGTCTTCCACCCCATCAGAGACTAGAATTTTAGACGCACCAAGATAGAAAAAACTTTTCCTTCAAGGCTGCCAAATACAAACTGACAAAACATTATGAATATAACATTTATATAATTCCTGATTGTTTCATGGATCTTCTTGCTGTAAGTAGTTTATTGTATATGTGTGTAATAATATAAATGTGTGTGTAAAAAATAAAAACAGAAACAAAAAGAAAATGAAAGATGTATTATAGCCCTATTGTCTTTCCAGTCACTGAAGAAGCAGCAATAATGCAGGAAGAATCCTACTGAGACTTCAGAGATGGCAAAAGAGAAATATGAATAGACAGGCAAGTATGAGGGCTAATATATGCAACAATATATAAATCATACCTGATCTTACGCCATAGCAGAGCCTCTCAGAGCCTGGGACTCTCAGTCATTTAAATATGCTTGCTGAACTGCTCACACAATGATAATTATCCTATTTGTTCTCCATTATGTATATGACTGGAAGTAATTTACTTCATTAAAGTTCCTTTCATTAGGCACTTAAATTAAGATACAGTCCTGATTATGTGGCAGCGCAAAGTACATAATGTTCTGAGGACTTTAGCATATTAACTCATTCAATTCACTTCATTATACTAGTGACAGATGATAAATGACCGTATCCTACAGCAAGTTTAACAACAGATGAAACCCCAAAGGCTACAAGAGCTATCATAGGGGACATTTTAAGGACATGGTTTCATTAGCTGATGGAAAATTCACACTTTTGCATGTGAGGATCACAGAACATATCAAAGGATATAGGAGAGACAGAGAGAAGACTGTGGTTACTTGGGGCATTTTAAAACCCACCACGAATAAACGTCCAGTCCCTGAATATGTTCACAGAGGAAGTAAACTGCCACTTTACTCTGTGTGTATGGAGGAGGTATTAAACTAAATTCATATCAATTATTTTGTACTAAATAATGTGTACATTATTTGTTTGTTTACTTTGGTGTTGACAATGGATTTCAGGGTCCCACATACACCAGGAAAGTATTCTACCCCTGAGCTGTATCTACCAGCTGGAGTTATTCATTTTAGATGAAAAGTAGAAATATTTGCAGTCTGACTCTAGAGTAAATAATAGTAGAACCAGCTGAGCAGACTGGTGCATGCCTGTAATCCCAGCATTCAGGGAGACAGAGCCAGGCTAATCTCTATGAATTCCAGGCCAGCCTGGTCTACAAAGTGAGTCCAAGACAGCCAAAGCTACACAGAGATACCCTGTCTCAAATAAACAAAACAAAATAAGAAAGAATAGTAGAACCAAAAGTATTGCACTATGAACTATTATAAGGGCAATGTCAACAGTTATACTAGTATCAAAAGGTTATAAATGTAGATAATCTACAATATCCCAAGGTGATTTCTCCCACAAACATTTGTTTGATACTCATCACAAGTATGTAAATATACAATAAATGCATGTTTATTTGTAAACTCAATTTACCTGTTTGATATAATATAGTTAAAAGTGATTATCGAATATGTCAAGTTTTATATTTTAAATCACACATTAGATGCAAAGAATTTTACTCTTCTGACATCAGACCACATTATTCTGCTTGAATTTAAGGTGGATAATTAAAATTATGATGAGGCATTTCCAGGACTTGTCATACCCTATAGAAAAAGTAATGATAATAAACTGCCACTACCAATGGGCATTATCTGACTTTCAACAGGACTCTGAAGGTAAGAAAAAGAAAACAGGAGAATTGACATTTTCAATTCTTGCTTTAAGGTGCTTCAGGATCTCATAGCAATGCATCATGGAGTCCCACAAGGAGGCTATCAAGGCTGGTGGGTCTGGACCCAAGGGGGCTGCACACACTGCTGTAGCAAGCAAGGACAATGCATGCAGCAAACCTAGATGCCCTGGTCAGATCTAGCCAATGGGAAGCTCATCATTCATGGTTGTGGCATGAGCAGGGACTGACTCTGTAATGGACTCTGGTGCCCCAAATTTTATCTCCTCCCCCTGCTAGGGAGGCCTGGAGGCACTCAGGAGAAGGGGATGCAGGCTATACAGATGAGACCCGATAGGCTGTGTTCATATGGAGGAGGTCCCCTTCTTTCAGAGGTCTAGGGGAGGGGAGTAGGGTGAAAGAGGGGAGAGGGAGACAGGAAGATACAATTGAGGTGATAACAATCAGGATGCAATCTAAATAAATTATTGTTAAAAAATATGTTTTAAATTACAAACTCAATGAGCTCATTTCTCTGATTGCCGTGACAAACTACCTAACAAAACAGGGTAGCAGGAGGGTCTTATGTTGGCTTTGAGTTTGAATGGAAACTGGAAACTGTTTACTATGGTGGAACAGTCTTGGATGCCTTAGTATGAGACAACTGATTGCATTTCATCCTTAGTCAGAATGCAGGAGGCAGAATGGAAGTGACACAGGGATATAAAACCCCAAGGACTATTCCCAGTGACTCTTTTCTTTCAGTAATATAAAATCTCTAGTAGCGTCAACATACACAAAAAAGCTCCATTGTCAGAGTCAGTTCCCACTCTTCACTCAACTGTCGAGAATGTCCTGTCCATTGGCTAGATGGTTCGATGTCTACTGCATGTATTGATTGTCCTTGGTTGGTGCATAGTCTGACTCTGACACAAATTCTAGTGCCCCATATTTGACCACGTCCCCTTGGTGTGCAGGCCTGGTGGCACTCAGAGGAAGGATAATCAGGCTACCAAGATGAGACTTGATAACCTATGAACATATAGTGGGGGAGGAGGTTCCCTTCTGTCGCAGACATAGGGGAAGGGAAGAGGGTGGATGTGGGAGGGAGGGAGGAAATGGAGGATAGTATGTGATAATCTGAATAAATTAATTAAATAAAAATCAGCTCCATTGTACTGGACAGATGGCTCACAGAGCACTGGATGCTCTTTTAGAGGTCCTGAGTTCAACTCCCAGTACCCGCATGGTGGCTCAGAACCATCTGGAACTGTAGTCCAGACAATCGGATGCTCTCATCTTCTGTGCAAATGTACATGCAGGCAAAACACCAAAATGAATAAATAAATAAATCTAAAACAACAACAATGAAAAACCAAAACCCAAAACAAAACAAAGCTACATCAGCTAGGAGCAACTGTTTCAATGCATGAGCTAATAGAGTCTGTAGTGTTTTAAATGAAACACTGCCATAGGGTTATATATTTGCATGCTTAGTCCCTAGTAGAGTTGTTTAGAAGGATTAGTAGGCATGGCCTTGTTGGAGTAGGTGTGACCTTTTTGGAGTAGGTGTGGCCTTGTTGGAGGAGAGGAGTCACTGGGAGTGGGCTTTGAGATTTCAAAAGCTCACACCAGGCCTAGTTTCTAGTCTCTGCATTCTTTTCTTTTCCTTGTCTGTTCTCTTTTCTTTTATTCTTCTTTTTTCTTCTCCTTTCCTCTTTTCTCTCTTCTTCTTTCCTGTCTGCTCTTCCTTCCTTCCTTTCTTTTCCCTTCCCATGCCCTCCCCTCCCCCTTCTTTCCTACCCTTCACCTCCACCTACAGTGGATCAGGATGTTGGTCTCAGCTACTTCTCCAAGAACATGCCTGTCTGTGTGCCATCTTTCTAACCATGATGGTAAATTCTGCAACTCTAAGGAAGCCTTCTGTTAAAGGTTTCCTTTATAAAAAAGGTTATGTTATTCTTGTGTTGTTTTGTTTTTCTTTTGTTTGTTGTTGTTGTTGGTGTTTTGTTTTTTTTTTAACAGCGATGGATCTCTAGGACAGAGGCATTTCATATATAAACTATAGCATTCTACGGTTGGCCCCCGCCATAGATTCATGGCTATATCATAATGAAAAAACGGCATTTTCCCCCTAAATTTAAAAGTCCCCCTACAGTCTTTTTCTGTGCCTAAACAGGCTTTGTCTGTCCATAGTCTTTTCTGGGATTCAAACAAATCTCAATTGTAAGCCTTTATTTTTCAAGACTTTCACATTTCCAATTTACAGTGGCTTACAGGAGATATTCTTTTTCCAAAAGTTACAAATAGAAACATAGCGAGAAAAGAGTTGACTGAAGGAATACTGAATCCCCACAAGGAACACACAAAATTCTGTAGCTCCATATCTAGCACCAAGAACTAGTGATAGAATCATCTGGGCTCCAGTGGCCTTGTGCAAAAGCAATTGTCCTGTTCAGCTGCAACATATAAGTAGTTTCTCACTTGGCCCAACTCCATTCTGTGACTGTAGCTTTCCTCAGAATTAATCCTTCAGTCTTGGCAGAAAACTCTTGGGTCTTTATACACACTCAGGCTTCGGACTCTCAGCTTCGTGTATTAGTCAAGCAGGGCCCTTTTGTGGAGAATCAGACTGTGTGGTCCATTGTTTGGCTTTAGCAAGCCTCCACGATGCCCTCATTCTTGGATATATATGTATGTATATATATGTGTATATATATATATATATATATATATATATATATATATATATATATATAAAAGAATCCTGCTATCAATATTTTTTATTTTAATTTTTTAATTTTTTTACTTTATTTTATTTTATTAATTTATTCTTATTACATCTCAATGGTTATCCCATCCCTTGTATCCTCCCATTCTTCCCTCCCTCCTATTTTCCCCTTACTCCCTTCCCCTATGACTGTGACTGAGGGGGACTTCCTCCCCCTTTATATCCTCATAGGGCATCAAGTCTCTTCTTGGTAACCTGCTATCCTTCCTCTGAGTGCCACCAGGGGATGTAGTCAAACATGACGCACCAGATATTTTATACCTGTAAAACTTGTTCCCAGTTAGTGATGCTGCTCTGTTTTCCTGCCCGCTACAGATGCACTCTGGCCCCTTGCTATCACAGCTGACCAATTACACCTGCACCTTGGTAGCTCAATCTGCTTTTGATCAGTAGTTTCAGTTCAGGTTTTGTCCACTTAAGTGAATTTATATTTCACACCCTGGTTTTGATGTGTTATATTTGGCCCTCACATATTTTTCCTCCTGTCTCATTTTATAGAAGGGGGCTTCTATTTTATGGTGATGATCAATTTCTTTAACAATTACAGTTGCTTCCTCAAAATCCACCATGTTAGCAACTGTAAAATTATTCATGCTCTTTTCATGCCAAATGTAGTTTTATGCCTTAAGCTTTGACTGTTCCTTTTAATCAGTAGAAAACAAAATAAGAAGAGTCAATATGAGTGCTATGCTATCTTAAAATGTTATACCAAGCAAATAAATCTAGTAGAGTTCTTATGAATCAAATATTTACTAAACAAATTTTCAAAAATTTAAAAAAGAAATTTCATGCAATATATTTGTTCATATTCTTTGCATTTGCCCGAATACCCTTCAGTCTCTCCCTCTGTGCCCAACCAACAGCATTTTCTTTTATACCTTAAAAATAACAAAAGAAAGCAAAAACTAGCAAACAAAAAAGTACACATGCAAAACCATGGAGTCCATTTTTTATGAATCAACTACTTCTAAGCACAGGACCTGATCTGGGATGTGATTGATATACCCCGTGCACTCCATTGAAAAAACTGGATTATTCCACTCACAGTAGGTATCCATTGAAAACAAGTTCCTAGCTAGGGGTAGGACTTGGTGCCCATTTCCCCTTCCCCTTACTCTGGCTTGAACTTGTGCTGATCTTGTCCATGTTATCACAGTCTGAGTTCATATGGACTGAGTTCAGTGTCATTGTGTCTGTTTTCTTGGCGGCATCATGAATTCTGGAGCACACAATCTTTTCCCTTCCTCTTCTGCATAGATATCTGTGCATTATTCAGTCTCGTCAAGTTTATTCTTGACACATTAGCAGCTGGATTATTGCCAGAACATGACATGAATAGACTCAAATAGAGTCCCTTTTCCCTTATGAAAACACATGAGCTAGGCCTCCATTGTCTAATTGTGGTCTCCCAACTGGATACCAGATGTCCTATTAAGTTCTATTGACAATAATCAAGGACTTCTGGGTCTTTTAAATCCAACCTCTTCCATAGTCTTTCTGTAAACAAGTTTCAAAGGCCTAACAACAAAATGTCCAGGTTTATAACAGTAACAATCCCACTACTGACACAAACTTTGGTATTTATTATTTAATGGAGGAAGGGTTTATTAGGGTTTACAGACACACTTCATGACAGCAGGAAAGGAAATGTGGCAGAACAGTCAGCATGATATACTGCATTCACAGTAAGAAAACACAGGAGACAGGAAGTGGGGCAGGCTATTATACCTCAAGTCCATTACTAGTGATTCACTTCCTCCTGTGAGGTTCCTTGTCTTAAAGGTTCCATGCCCTATCAACAATGCGCCACCAACTGAAGATCAAGTACTCAAAACACATGCTTCTATGAGGGGCATTTCACAATTACTTCTCAGCATAAAACGTCAGCAATCGCAACACTATGCTATGGAACATTAAGCTTCTGTAACAACCTCTCCTCAAAAGATGCTCTGGAATTCATGCAATGCATTACAAACAGGAACAGGAGAGCATTTATGCAATCTAGCTATAAGACTCAAGAAACCACTTAATAGCTGACATATGCACACATGCCATCAGGAATAATTTTGCTGAAGAATGAAATGTTTTTATTCCATATTTATCATTGTTTTAAGATACTAAAATCGCTAAGATAAAGTACTTTTCAATTGTTTGTGTCTGTCTATTAAACAGAACTAATGGACATGTCTTTGTTAGGGCTTGCAATGAAAAATAACCGATATATAAGTGCATAGACAACAAAGAAAGCCAGATGGTATCTCTTCTAGAATGAATACCTAGTGTTCCTAGGATATGTATAATTTCCTGTACAAAGAACACCTTCATAAAGAAATGTCAGATATACTACTTTTATTACATAATTTCATGTCTTCCATTAAGTACTCAATACAGAAACTGCACAAAAACTGATTTTGAACAAAAGTGAACATGTCTGTATAATAAAAGTTGAAATAACTAAAACATTCACAGAAAAAGAGAAGCCTTCTGAGCCGGGCATGGTGGCGCACGCCTTTAATCCCAGCACTTGGGAGGCAGAGGCAGGCGAATCGCTGTGAGTTCGAGGCCAGCCTGGTCTACAAAGCGAGTCCAGGACAGCCAAAGCCACACAGAGAAACCCTGTCTCAAAAAACCAAAAAAAAAAAAAAAAAAAAAAAGAAAGAAAAAAAGAGAAGCCTTCCTTCAGGCTGTGATGGTTGAATGTGCTTGATCATACTTGTTTCTAACTGACTGGTGGTTCTATTTTGCTCTAAGTTTTATATCATTGAATACTTTTTATCATTTCATTCTTATTATTGCTCTTTACTCAACAGTAATCTCAACAAGGGCAGGCATCCTTAGCAGAAGTTATTACTGCCTCACAAACAGCAGTTGACAGGCAATATGTAATATTGCATTCAGGGAAGGGTTGGAGGGCTCAGGAAGTAAGGAAAGGGAGTGGGAAAGAAACAGTTCCACAATCCTATCTTTACCCTGATCTGTTCTCACCCTTGTCTTCTTGCTTGCTGCTTTCACACCAGTGCCTTTGCCTCCTTCATTTTACTTTGCCTCACTTCAGAGCTCATCACTCCTCTTGCATTATGAAACATGGAAGAAACACTATAAGTGTGTTATCTAATTGCAATAAGCAAAAAGAAATGTTTTTTTAAAACTTCTTGTATAAACATATTAAAAATATACCAAGAAATTGCCAGATTATTCTAATAAATGCTGACGTTAGTCTGATATATGTATTTATTTATTTTATAAAATTTCAAATGTAATTAAATATTGCAGAAAAGTATAGGAGTTAATAATTTTTTATTAACATGGCACTTTACTTTGTCTCAATTGTTATACTATTCTCTCTACCTTTCTCTGTCTCTCTGTCTCTCTCTCTGTGTTTCTTACACACACACACACACACACACACACACACACACACACACACACACACCCCAATAATTTCTCCTCACTGATTATCTGATAATAACACAGATATATTATGTCCTCTTACCCCTAAACTTTTAGCATTTGTTTCCTAAACATAAGACATTTATTTACCTAATCCAGGTACAATTTTCAAAATTATAGCATGTTTTAGCCTCATTTATATGTAATGTATGTTTTATTTCCCTTTCAACACTAAGCTGAAGCTTTATAGTGAAGACACTCTGTGGTGTCTTTTAGATAGGTACCTTTTAGATCTCTCAAGGTATGCCATGACTGGTGAGAACTATTCATCTCTCAATAGTCTTGCCAAGACACAGAGCAAGAGCTTTCAATAACTGTTCTCAACCACAATTCACTTCACAATGGAGGCTCTTTGGTGAAAGGCATAACAATCTCTGGCTATTTGAGGGCAGCAGTTAAAAGGCTATGGTATATGTTAAGCAGAATGCAGTCGCTGATCTAGCACATTAGAGTTGACTATATTCATGAAACAATTAAAGCAATTACTTCACTTTAAAAGTAGTATTTTAACTATGTTTAATGACTAAAATTAAAAAGAGTAATTATTGTATAAATACATGAAATGATGTTGTAGTATATTTATACTAATTATCACTAGTCAGCTCAATAGCTGAATTAAACAATTTGATTTCTGACAAAGTTTTGCTTCCCCATATAGCACTGATTCCCTGCCTGTGGGTCATGACCTTTTAGAGAGTCAAATTACCCTTCTATAGGGGTCACATATCAGATATCCTGATATAATATATTTACATTATGTCAAATTACAGTTATAAATAGCAATAAAAGTAACTTTATGGTTAGGAGTCACTACATGAGAAAAGAACCATAGCATTGGGAAGGTTGAAAACCCCCATCCAACACCAGCCACCGTATAGGAAAATGCTTGTGATCCAAGAACCCATAGGAGAAGCAGATTATGCTTGAGGATTTATACAGAGGCAGCATGCCTTTCTCTCATTCATGGAGTGATTATATAAACTTCTAGTAAGTTATCAGAAAGCACATAATGTGTGAAACTCCTGTTGCCTAACACTTGATAAGTCTAGGCCCTAGAGATTCTTACCATATGTGTATTGTCTGAAGTGTGACATCATGCTCACTTGTTTTAGCTTGTAACACTTAGAATAACATGTTATCTTACAGGCAAAATTTGACATCTCCATCATTGGTGTTTTTGCTGATCTATCATCAGTTTACAGTGTTTTGCCTGATGGTTCAATTTTAAAAGTCCATCACCTTATCTCTCAGAAACCCAGAGATACTGGTTGATACCCTAGAGTTATAAAATTCTCTCCCCTTTACTTACAATTACATTGAACTTGGCATACTTCCAAACCATATTACCCCTTGATGTATCTGCTGCAGTGTATTTCAGAGACAATTCAACCCATGTGTTTCTGATTCATTTATTCTCATGTCATCAAAAGGGTGTTTGCTTAGAATTGTTTGATGCCCAAGTTGTCTCAGGAAACTCATCCATGATTTCCCTTTAATAGAGCAGAGGATGGGGGTTATAATCCATACAAATTCATAGAAGAATGGTTTGAATGGCTTGAAATTTAAATTCCTACAGATCACAGTACCCCTGTCTCTCTTTTTAAGTAAGTCTGTTCAAGTTGCCATAACAAAATATCAGAGGTTTGAAGTATTGAAACAGCAAGCATTTCTTTCCTTCTGCTCAGGGACTAAGTGGTCAAAGATCAGGGTTCTTGTAGACCTGATTGCTGATGAAAGGATTTTCCTTGGCTTGTAGACAGTTCCTTGTTCACTATTTGGCCTTTCTTTGATGGACTGGCAGGGATGTAGAAAAGATATCACTATCTTTTTCCCCCCTTTCTTCCTTTTCATAAAAAGGCACTAATGACTAAAGACATAATAAGATTAAGACTGTCAATTTCCTCCTAAACATCACACATAGATACCATCTTATCAGGAAGAATTTGGCATTTCAATTTGTGTGTGTGTGTGGAGAAGCATAAACATTTAGAATATAATAGTTAAAAGACATTGGAAATACATTTAATATGCTATATAGTTGAATATAGTTTTCCCATAGCATGGAAGGAGCTAAAAACAGCATCCTCTGGACTGAGTTAATGGGAACATTTTAAATACCTTTGTATTTAGTGCTTGAATGAGAAACACTATCACTGTGAGTTGTATCAATTGAGAAAAAGAAGCATATGACAAGGCAGGAGTGAGATGTGCTTGATAAGCTAACTGCTAACTTTGCTACTGAATAAATGATTGGCTTTATACATCAGCTTAGAAGGGCATGCTCAAAAGAAGCTTGTGTTGCCCTTCAACAAAAAGACAAATCACTACATCAAAGAATATTTCTCTAGAGCAAAGTGCAGGGATGCCTTGGGTTTATTACAGAGTATATCAATTCAGGGCCTGGAGAGATGCACTCATGGTTAAGAGTACTGGTTTCTCTTTCAGAAGATAAGAGTTCAAGTCCCAGCACCTACATGGCAGCTAATAACCTTATTTAAATTCAAAGGAATCCAACATCTTCTTCTAACTACTTCTGGCACTAGGCACACAGGAGGCAAACATATATGAATACAGAAAGAACACTTATAGACATAAAATCAAAATAAATAAATAGAAATATGAGGTTTCAACAATTATATGGTTATTTTCATGTATCCAAACAACTGTGTATTTAGATTACTTCACTGTGTTTGCATGTTGGCATGTGGGAGTAGAAGCTAAGGGAATCACTTAAAATACTGTTTAAACGGCCACAAGAAGCATAGGCATATAGGTCATAAATCACAGATAATGGTGCTAATGGATATAGGTGTTGTGTGTTTATATTACTATATATGGTGTAATTCTGATAACTTTATTTGATAGAATGAAAAAATATAAAATACCCATCACCCATACACTGGAAGAGCCCTAACCTCAACACTGGTTCACCAAATTTTTCTTTAGTGCATCTTTACTTAGGTCTGTTGTCAATTTTCTATCTTTGGTAGGAAGGTATTTGTTCATATCTCCTCAGAAACACTGTTTACTCAGCAGCAGCTGAAGCATGAGGTTAGAAAGGTTGACCTATATTACCCCAGAGCTATTATGATCATTTGCTCAGTTCACAAATTATTGTGGAGATGCTCAGTCCTCTTGAAATCTATGCCGTTTCATTAAAACATGTCGTCCATAGCTATGAACTTAGTCCTCTGATCTCCAAAAGTGTTTGTGTGATATCCTATTCCCTGCCCACTCTCTGTAGGTTTCAGCTTTGGAAAGCATCCAGTGAGAAGCTTCTAAGATGTTCCTGAGAGAGAGTAGGTGGAGGAATGGGTTCAAAGTCAGAAGCCTGGAGTCCTCATAATAGTTGTTTCCTTTGTTCAGATTATTTCTAGTTGTTTCTCTGAAATTTGCTTTGGAAGTAATTTTATACATTTTTTTCTGATACCAATCTTACTAGTGCTATCTGATCAAAGAGAAAAGTGAGTCACAGAGGTCAGGCATCTTAAACATATTCTCTGATATAGTCAAGTATAAAGTCTGGCTTGATGACACCACATGCTGGCGAGGATGTGCAGAGAGAGGAACACTCCTTCATTGCTGGTGGGAATGAAAATTAGTACAGCCACTTTGGAAATCTATCTGGTGCTATCTCAGAAAACTGGGAATAGGGCTTCCTCAAGACCCAGCTATTCCACTCCTTGGAATATACCCAGGAGATGCTCCAGCACACAACAAGAACATTTGCTCAACCATGTTCATAGCAGCCTTATTCATAATAGCCAGAACATGGAAACAGCCTAAGTGTCCATCAGTAGAAGAATGGATAAAGAAACTGTGGTACATATACACTATGGAATACTACTCAGCTATTAAAAACAAGGATTTCCCGAAATTTGTGGACAAATGGATTGACCTAGAAATGATCATAATGAGTGAGTTAACCCAGAAGCAGAAAGACTCAAATGGTATATACTCACTTATATCTGCATATTAGCCCAAAGGGCATGTCCCACGAAAGCCTTCACTTACCAGGAAACTGGGACAGAGGGGAGGACATTCTAGTGGGACTCTAGATGAGAGAAGCATGGGAGAATGGCAAAGTAGAAGGATCCAGAGGGTCCTAGAAACCTACAAGTAGAACATTATGATAGGCAGATTTGGGCCCAGGGGTCCCGCTCAAACTAAGGCACCAGCCAAGGACAATACAGGCTGTAAACTTTAAACCCCTACCCAGATCTAGCCAATGAGCAGAACACTCTCCACAGTTGAGTGGAGAGTGAGGTATGACTTTCACAGGTACTCTGATGCCTCATCATTGGCCATGTCCCCTGGAGTGGGAGACCTGGTGGCACTCAGAGGAAGGACAGAAGGTTACCAAGAAGAGACTTGATACCCTATGAACATATACAGGGGGAGGTAATCCCCCTCAGGAACAGTTATGTGGGGAGGGGAAATAAGGGGAAAATGGGAGGGAGGGAAGAATGGGAGGATACAAGGGATGGGATAACCATTGAGATGTAACAAGAATAAATTAATAAAAAAATTTTTTAATGTCTGGCTTGATAGTTTCAAAGATCTGGAACTGTAATCATTGGTTTGGAGTCTCCTAGCCTCATTACTTATTACTTTCTATAATAAAGATATCTTAATTCAGCAATTGTTACTAATATCAAATATATTGCTGAGAAATTTATTTTAAATGTTAAAGAAACATTTCATTTAAATACCATCAATAAATAAACTCTCAACTGTCTTTATAAATGAAATGTGGCCTTAAATCTCATGACAGGATAGCCTCTGAAAAATACCCCTTGTCTTGATTACTTATCCATTCCTTTGACAGTTCTACATGAAGGTACACATTTAGTCACTGTAAACCTCCAGCTTCCATGGGATCACAATTATTAAGTTGTTTAAAAACCTCTGATTGATTACAGAAAAGAAAAGTGAAGAGGCAGAACACATAAGTGAAACACAGACAAAACATGAAAACAGAAATAAAAAAATAAAAATAAAAAAGTAAATTAAAGATAAAAGGATTTTAAAAAACGTTGCTACGTAGACAATAATCCTGAAACTCATTTGACATGTGTTTCCCAGTTTTTGTGTCTCTCTCTCCCACAGAACGAATGCAGTCTTTGCAATCTTAACAAAAGAGCTTAAACACTCTATGAGTTCCTTGACTTCATAGCAACTTGTGCTACCCAATCTGTCGATGTTGTGGGATTTTAAATATTCATAGAAACACTTCTCTGAGTGTGCCTGTGAGGGTGTCTTTAGAAACATTTAAATGAGTGGGAAAGACCCATCCTGATGTTCCTGAAACCACACCTTGGGATGGATTCTAGACTGAATGTAAAGGAAAAGTGAATAGAACAGCAGAGCATTTCTACTTTCCATTTCTGTCGTATCTTTCTTAAAGGGTGTGCCCTCAAAATGGAGCCAAAACTATCTTTTCACATTTGCTTCTGTCGAGTATTTTGATGGAGAAAGAAAGAAATAAACTAATACACTACAAAAATTGAAAGGAATAAAAATTTTAAAGTGAAGATTCTCAGCACCACCTCTAAAAATTTCTTGCAAAGTAGGCCTGCAATGGAACTAAGGTGTGGAAGACCAGTGCTACATACGTCATACAATGAAGATGAGAGTATTTGATGACCACAGCATTAACTGGGAGAAATATATGTGAAGCAGTACTTTAATGTACCATATTTTGTTTGAAAAAAGAGTGATCCAATGGTAAGGTGCCTCATCATGTTTAGAGTTGGCCTCTCTGCTAAATGCACATGAAAAATTGGGTTATCATGTAGTGATCACACTGAC
This sequence comes from Acomys minous, assembly GCF_964271855.1. Taxonomy (NCBI): domain Eukaryota; kingdom Metazoa; phylum Chordata; class Mammalia; order Rodentia; family Muridae; genus Acomys; species Acomys minous. The sequence continues at coordinate 75,778,437 of NC_140489.1, forward strand.
TAAGCATAGGTAATTAATGTGTACAAAGGCTTAAATACTATTCATAAGGCCATCAAGATGTGTAATACATTTGCTATGGTTGGAAAAGAAACAAAAATTTTCTGAAGATATATTTCAGATATCTTAGCACTTCTTGCAAAAGGTATTTATAAAGAAACAAGTATGACAGAGATCATATATTTTATGTACCAAATAAAAGGACAGCTTATGGGAATGTCTCTCTTTTTTTAATTCTAATGTTTGTGTCTGAAAACTGATGAATGACTTTCTGAGACTCTCTTCCGTCTATACTGTTTACTTCATTTGTATACACGAAGCAAAGAATGACTTTTGCATGCTTATGTTTCTACAGTTTGTTATGGATGAAAAAAGTAGTTTCATTTGTATGCACAGAATAAAGGATGTGAGAAGGATACAAATCATGTTTGTATGAGGTATTACAGCATCTCTTCAGTCAATTGCAAAATTAAACTCACTGATGCACTGACCAAATCAAAACAATGTGCTTTCTTTTACCCAAGAAAATCCGCAGCCCAAATAGCAATTTGGCTTCCTATTTCTTTGCTTAGAAAATACATTTTCATTTACCACAAGTGTCTAACTTAATCAAAGATACAAACATAGAGAGGGTGTCTGGTTCTTGTTTCATTGTGTTTCCGAATATAAATGGGAAAGAGTGAGAAATGTACTTTCCGAAGGCAGCTATTGTATATATTCCCAGCAGTGTTTATGAATTTCAAACATTTTTAGCTTTAGCTAGAATAAAAGAAAATTCTTATTATTTAACTATGAAAAATGTCTGGAGGATAAAATATTCATTTCATTCTTTAAAGATATGACGTTCCATGAGTCAGAGGTACCTAGAGTAGAAACTATGAGAGTATATAGAGCCACATAAATCTCCTATTCCTGTGCTTAAACATAAATAACACTTAAAATCACTCATATCATAACCATTTTTAAATGGCCACCTAGGAAATGAGAGATAAAACTCTATTATAATATACATTTATCTTTCTGACAGGAGATAAGTGCAAAAGTAATGTGGTAAAGCAGTTATCAGTTTGCAACTTGTGTAAGGAAGAGTTCATATGACAATGACAACAGAGATTTTAAGTTTTTCACCCGACACTTTATGTTTTTTACTTTATCATGTATGATTAAGCATAGCTTTGAAACTACTCCTACACTATAAAAAATGTAAGCTGTATGATCACTAGTCTGACCAACTTCAGATGTAAAAAAAAATGGGTTTTTATACTATCCAAATACTCTAGAGTCTTCCTTAACCCACTGGTGTTTGTTCTTGTAGAGTTGTTAAGAAATTGCAGTCCTTGCTCAGCCATACATAGTACATCTATCTCATAGTACTTGCTCTCAAGGTTCATGAATCATTGAGAAAAAGAAGTGAAAAAATTACAAGAGCCAGAGGTAGTAGATGACTCCCACTAAACAGTGTTTCTTTTCGTTACAACATGACAGTCGTTACACCATGCACAAGACCTGTATAAAGTCAAGCCAAACAGAAGCCCAGAATACAGGGAGGAGTTGGTTATAGACTCCCATGTCTAAATGACATGTTATTGGTAATAGGTAGCTTATGAGAGAGGGAAAAGAAGCAGTCTTTTAGAACTGTGTCTACTGGTTGTTGAGCATGCTCTCCAGTTGGTTGCTACACATAACCAATGAATATTTGGGCAGTACAAATTGGACTTGGTAGGTTTCAAAAATGAGGGTACAAATTTGGTTGGTTAGGGAGGTCAGATGGAGGATAGGGGAACTACATAAATATATGCATGTGGAAATCTCAAATAACTAATAAACACATTTAGAAGAAACTGATCATCTTACCCATTGTCGAATTATATACAACATGGCCCACTGAGTATAGAATATTTTCTAATAACCATCAGAAACTCATATTTATTTAAGCTACCATTCTAAAGCTTTATTAATTATTTCTTAAAGCGAATTCCAATTATTAAAATGAGTATATATGTATACATATATGTGTGTGTATGTATATATATGCATGTATATATGTATTAGCAGGTAAATGGCTGAAGGAATTCAAAGATTTTTTAAAGAGAATTGTTTAGATTTAAGTGAAGTTTATAGATCATAACAAATAAAAGCATAATGATGAGATTGTTTTGGTTCTGCTTTGCCTCTATCAGTAAAAGCACAAAGTATTTATGAAATGGTATAAAAATTTTTCAGCATGCAATATGACACTGTATTAAAACAATGATGCTAAAACTTAATAATATATGAAATATGAAGTTTGAAATTTGTCTTAAAATATTTCAAGCACAAAAAAGATGGTGTTTTGATAGATGAATTAATAATGGTAGAATTCTGGTAGAGAACTGGATTTTTAATAATATACTCTGCCTGTATTTGAATCCCCTTATAATATTAGAAGAAGAGTAAGATGGATGACTAATGAGATTTTTGTTACAATGGCTGGATTTAAATGAGATCGAATTAATGTAGACGTAGTGTATTCCTCCATCTGCCAGAGGAGGTAGTGAGCTGACGTATCAGAGAACAAGACCATGAGAGGTGAACTGTAGTAAAAAGAAGATAAGTAGCATAGAATTCTCTTTTTAAGAAAATGGAACAGCCCCTGACACAAGTCCTGACTCTAAAAGGAAAATAGGTTTAACTGAGCTATAAACTAGAAAGCTACACAACAGAGAACAGGCAGGAAATCTAAAGTTGCATTTGTAATGATGTAATATTCTTACATTGCTCAAAGAAAATACAATCTTTACATTTCCTCAAGATTTCTCTATCAAGATAGCTAAAAGAATTGTATATAAGATAAATATTGAAATATGATTTTGCATGTACAAATGAATTTCATCAAAATATAAGCACTCTTGTGAGTGCAAACTAAGAAAATAATTTAGAGGTAGATTGAATGTAATTCGTGTCAGCAATCTATGCCTTTGTTTTCTTTGGGTTAAGTCGTTCATGCACTTATCATCTCTGGACATTCATTTTCCCACCAAGATAACAGATTTAAACTAAATGATCCTTTAATGGTCTATGGTTGACATTCAAGTTAATTTTCTCTTCTCTTTAAAATAGCCTAACTCATTGCATGGTTTCAGCCTGAAGTACATCAACTGCTACTATTTCTTTATTTCTAAATGTGCTTTTACTTTCTTCCAATTCACCTCACTCCCCTCCAAACACACACACACACACACACACACACACACACACACACACACACACACACACACACACGCCTGCATGTACGAGTGCATGCATGCATTCTGGAAACCTGGAAGAGTACAAAGATAAAAAGCTAGGAAGTAATTTTTAATCATATGGACCGCCCCATCACTTCACAAAGAAAGAGAATGTATAATAAACAATGAACTATCTAAAATTATCCAAGAAGTGGTCCTCAACATTAAAAGTCAGATCCCTAGAGAGTCACTGAGGATTTTTAGGGTCTGGCTAACATTTGCCCCCTGTGTTGCCTCTGCTTATGGCTCACTTTCCTCTCCTGCATCTGTAAAGGCCACCTTTGTATATTCCAGAACAAATTTGCTTAAAGCATAAAAGATGAGCTGCAGGGGGAAAAAAGCCAAAATGAAAACAATACCTTATGTAGATAGATGCTAACTATGTGGAAAATATGGAAGGCAGATGAGGCAAATACATGTTGTAAGATTCAGAAATGTCCTTTGCGTAAATTTAATCAGTTATGGGCACTGGATTTAATCCCTGAACACCTGTGTGCTACTGCAGTTTTATCCTATGTTAGGTTACTAACTATGCTAGTGATACAAGGTTCACATTTAAGGAGATAAAAAGGCAGTGATGGTTTACATTTCCTTGGTTAGTCTGTCAGTGCCAATGCATGAGGCCCATGACTGGCCATGCCATCTTCAGAATTACATTTACTCAGATTGTCAACCTATTTATACCTCTCAACTGTTTCATTCCTTCACTTCCTGCCATCAATAATAAATAAATGTATTTAATCATGATGTATCCCAAGTAATAAATATATTTGAATGTATTATATCATATAAAACTCACTTAAGTGACTATGGGATAATGCACTGACTATTTTTTTCTGCACTAAGTCTCTACATTTTTTCTGCAATAATTAAGAGGAAGTGAGCCACATTTCATGTTTCAATTTTTAAAATCAGTATTGATAGAAATATTACTTTTTCCCTTATAAAAATTAAATTGTATATATTTCCACTTGTTCAACTGCATAGATTAAATCTGTACTTGAAACATTGCCTCATTTGCCCCAAAGAGGCTATGGGAGTCATTCTTTTATGTGTGTTAAAGTCCTCTAGTCCTTTCCATCAAAACTTAGGCATTTGTTTAATACTAGCAGGTATGCCTGAGGCTTAAAAAGGGACACATTTCTAAAGGCAATTCTGATTTTCTGACCCAGTACTAGGAAAAGCACAATTTCAATAAAATAAATTCTAATGTAAGCACCATACCGTCTCCTTCTGTCTTCGATTGAATGCATTGAAATTTATAACTAGAATGTTTGTAAAGATAAATGAGAGGAGGGAAGCGAGGGACATTACTCTCTAAAGAACATTTGATATGTGCTGCTCCTGGCTGGCTCTGATAGTTTCCACAGTGCCATGTGGTACGAAAGCAGCCTTTAATCTGTAAAGATGAATCTCAGCCTCAAAGCCCCCACTGGTTTTAATGGGGGTGACATAGCTACATGTCACAACAGACTTTGGAAAGGGACCCCTGAGTGTCCAATTGTTTTAAGTGTTTTTCCTATCCCCTGTCACTCAACTGATCACAGTGGATTTATGTGGCAGTAACACTCCTCTGACACAAACTTCCGGAGGAATCGCTCCATAATTCAACTTCAGTTAATGTTGCCTGAAAAATTAACTGTTTCCTCGAGTTTTAAATAGATAACAGCATTTTTTAACAACTGCATTTTGGATACAAGTTTATTACTTATGCAGGGTTTGTAAAAATCTGGCAAGGAAGTTTGTTCCTTTTCTAGTAAAATGGGGAAAAAAATAAGAAAAAGAAAAAAGGAAAAAAAGTTAAGAGAAACATCCTGTCCAAAGTCCCAGAAGAACATCTTGACTGTGGAACTGGAGAAGCGATCATTTTCCAATATTGTCTAAATAAATGTGGAATGCTCAATGCATATTCATCAACTCCAGAGGGGAGTATTGGAGATTTTGTGTCATCCATAATCATCCTGCCTTCAGCTTCAAAGTGGTTTTTCTAGAATTTTTTCATGCTCCAAATTCTCAATTTTATAATCACTTATAATTTCATAATTATTAAATAAATTTAGCCTAGTTTTGTAAGCTTCATCTAGCAACCTGGGCATATCCACAGTTCGAATCAAATCACCTGTCACTAAATATCTACATTTGTTTCCTATGGTTCTAAAGACACTTACACATAGGTGAGTTCCTGCTTAGAATAGGAAAAACAGAAGTAGTTTTTTTGTTTATCCTAACACTCAGAATTGATGACCAGTGTAAGTACAATGAAGATCAGGTGAGAAACAGGTCTGATATTCATTTAGCATAATGCAAAGCTGAAATGTGTCTGCCTGGATGAAATGACCCATCACTGCACGACTGTGTTCAAGTATCTCTATACGCCCAGGTTTGCAGCTAATACCACACCTTGTCACATTAGTCCTTGAAGGATACTAAACATACATAGGTTTTCCTTACTCTTCCTTTCAGTTAGTTTTATATTCTTTTAAAATGGATTTTAAAATGGACATTAGGCATCAGATTCTGCTGGAGAATTTTAAGAAATTTTGTTTTATTTCTGAGAACAAAGAAAATTGACACGGATATCATAAATTTGACTACTTCCGTTAATCATGAGCTTATATTATATTTTCACCTAGCTCTAACTTTGGAGGAATTTGGACAATTCCAATCTCTTCATAATGTTTGGAAAACATGTTTTCTTTCCTAAATCATGAATAGGATAGGCAATCTAAGAAATCTAAATAGACTGTATTTCTGTTTTTAAGTGAAAAAGTAAAACAAAAATTACAATCAGATGAGCCATTTGATGACTTTTTAAAGGTAATAGCTTCAGCATGACCCAAAATTCCGTCTTTTTTAAACTGAAACATCCACCTACACACTTGGCAAATTGCCCCAGCCTAGGCTAGCTCAATGGCTGCCTTAGGAGGAGGCAGGAAAATACAATTGAGATCTTATGCAGATCAAGCTGCCTAAAAAGACTATCGATTCATATTTAAGTCATCATTTATTTGATTCATATTAGCATTCAAATCTGAGTTACCAAAATTTATTGGAAAACACACTTTACTTTAAACAAATGAATTTTCCTCAGAATATTCAAAGATATAATAAACGATGTTATAGGAATTGAGTCTTTGTTCCGGAACTATATATAGATGATATAAATTATCCACCTTTTCAGGAGTAGACAATTGCTGATATTTCCTATTTTGTTTTTCATACTGATTTGTTCTTCACAAAGGTATAGCAGATGTGGAGGATGGTTAAGATGCGTGGCTGAGCTGCTGTTTCTAAGTGAAGGATCTGTACAAAGCTAGGATCTACGTGTCAGCAGGGCCTCAGTGCCGCCTTCTGGGACAGTTTGGTCCTGAAACTTTCTTCCTCAGAGAGGCAACCTCTGATAGATAGCCACACACATATTTAATAAACTTGTTTTTCTGTTCTTGTTCCGATCATTAATTTGTTATTTACTTACACATATTTGTGCAATAAAAAATGAAAATGAAGAGAGTCTTATGAAATGATTATTTAGCACTTATATTTCTCCTGGATAATACTTCCATGTACCTGAAAACTATATTATTTTCATACACACACACAAACTACTATGGAGAATAGGAATCAGTAAATTTACATAAAGGTGAGAGAAAAATAAAAACATAGTCAGCAGACCTTAGAGAGGATGAGATACAAATATACAAACACTCACACTTTATAAAAAAGAACAAAGGGAATCTCCAGTGCCCTGTAACCAGCAATGAGCCTGTGCACTACAAACCATTTCTCTTAAAGTCAACAAAAACTAATTTCTTACCAAATGAACAACTGGGAATGATTGTGGCTTTATACACTGAGTAATTAACTAAGTAAAATTAAAATTAATAAAACTTATATTATGTATATTAAACATTATGAGAGAGAGAAAGACAGAGAGAGAGACACAGAGACAGACACCAGAGACAGAGACAGAGACAGAGACAGAAAGACCGAGAATTTAATTTACACAAGAAAATGTGAACCAGGAATTTTACAGGCAGGAAACTTGAATTTAAGTATGTATGTAGATTCCAGAAGAGTTCATAGGAATGGCAGAGAGCAGAGGAGGAAGCCAAGCTATTCTAGAGTCCAGCAGCATAAACCAAAAAGTTATGTGTGTGATGGGAGAGAAATAATTGCATCAATTAAAAATATGTCCAAGGGAATGTAATTATATAAAAGGTGTAAGAACAATTACAATGAAATGTCTTTATTAAACTCTTATTAAAAAGTATGATTCAGAAAATGATACTTATAAGACAATGAGAAATTTGGACACCAAACAGGTAGCAGATATTAAGAACCTATTAAAATTTGTTATCCACTGTCTCGGCAACTATTCAGCTATAGGCATCACAATAAACTACTTGCAGAGCAAAGGAACATATTTTCAAATGGCCAAACTTTCTTTCCTGTTACCTACACAGATACGGATATAGAGTTAAAAAGAGAAACAGGCTATTGAGGGATAGCTGCTCGGAGAGATGTTGATGCTGACTACTGACATCATTAAATACTTAAAACGGAACAACAAGGAAAACATTTATCCGAAAGCAGAGAAATAGAATTACCCACTGATGAAGGTAAATTAGCACCGAATGGGCAGTTAATGGGTATTTTCTAGAGAGAAAAGTATCGACTAAACTTAAAACAATGCAGAAAAGAAACTGTGCCCGAGAAAAGCAAGTGTAAGAGGGGAATTGTGAATGAAGATCAACTATTTAAAGTAATGATCCTGTGAGATTGAAATTCTCTGTAGAATCTAAATAGTTAGCCAAGTTTGTGCAGAAGTTTGTCTTAAGGGAGCTGCTCCGTGATCCTTCTTCTGTCTGGCAGAAGTGAACGCTCAATTTACACTCAGCTGCAAGGAGTCAAAGATCCAAGTTCCCAAATGTAGGGCAACATCACATCCTCCTTTCCTTGGAACATCAGTGACTAGAGGGGGTTGCTTGGTTCTTTGCTTGTATAAACAATGAGTCTATTGTGATGTATTTTGGGGAGAGCATTTGTTCCTTGCAATAAATGTCCTCTTTCATCTCCCTTCCATATTCTAGTAGGAAGTGCGTAATAAACATACACAGGAACCCAAGTAAATGGACAAAAAGATAAGAAGTTAGTAAAAGATGAACCAGCTCAGTCCACAAGGACAGATGCACATGCCCAGGCATTACAAACAATGGCGCAGACGGCTAGAAACCCACCAAGCCCCTGCAGCCACAGGGCAGCAGATTCTGGGAGTTGTCCTGCTTCCTATGCTTGAGTTAGTCTGAATCTTATTATTATTATTCTTTTTTTCTTAATTACAGAGAAAAAGAAAATTAGCTATTTTGGCACCTTTCTCTTTGCTATGTGAGTAATAAAAATACTAAAATGAATCTTATACTCATTGAGGTTAATAAAATTAAATAAGAATACATAATTAATAAAATAAAAAATACATTCTAAATAACTTAGCTTCTTTTAACGATGTTAAAAATAAAAGTTTAGTCAGCTAAACATTGTAATATCATACTGACTTATGCACAAACTTCAGAAATTCTGTGTCTACTTCCTATTTATAATGATAGGGTACAGTTTTTTTTTTTTTTGGTGTGTGTTGTTTTTAGTTTATTTGTTTATGTTTGGGGTTTTGTTTGTTTGTTTTGTTGCTATTGGTTCTTCTTTTTTTATTTTCAAGACAGGGTATCTCTGTGAAGCCTTGGCTCTTACGGATTCACTTTGTATACGAGGCTGGTCTCAAACTCACAGAGATCCTCCTATCTCTGCCTCCCCAAGTACTGGAAATATAGGCCTGTGCTGCCACCACACCTGGCTACAGGTTACTTCTTAGGAAGCTAGTATTATTATTGTTCCTTGTTAGATATGGGAAAGAAGGCTCTATGGATCATGGATAGACTCTTATGTAAATAATGCTGAAAAAAATCTAGATTTTTTTTTTAAACCAAGAAATTTGAACACTATCTTTCTCCAGCAACAAAAATTACCTTGAATTGGAAAAATATTTAAAAAATAGGCAACCAGACACTGCAAAACCCATGGAGGAAAATAGGCTGAAGCTCTTTCAGCCTTTCTCCTAGTAGTGTTCCATGTTAGCTGTGGTGCTCAGAGGTCAGCAATAGCAAAGCTGAGCTACCAGAAGAGAACTGTGCTAGAACTTTCTCCACAGTAAACTATTAACAAAAAAGAAAGGGAGCCTTAAGATTAAGAGAAAACATTTGCAAACCATATGTCTCTTAAGATGTTCTTAAACAATAATATGATTGTTCATGTCCAATATGCAATATATAAGGTACATAAATATTTATGTAAGTTATTCCAAGCAAAAAACCAAAATATTAAAATAAAAAGTAATCATAAAATGGGCAAAAGACATGACCATATATTGTTCCAAAAACAATGATAAAATTGCTTCTGACACAGTACACCAACCATAAAGGAAATTAAAACATAAAGAAACTTAACTATCACCTTGCATATATTAGGGTTGCTGTTGTCAGAAGAACAGTAGATAAATGTTATCAAGGGTGTCTGTATAAAAGGAAGTGCCATTAACAAAACAAGATAAAAGGTCAGTGTGACCCATAGTCTTTCCTTGTAGTTTATTAAAAAAGGAAATGAAGTCAGTACCTTAAAGAAGTATCTACATTCCCAAATCAGCTACAGCCTGATTCACAGTAGCTAAGACACAGAAACACAGATCTGTCAATGAGTGTATGGCTAAAGGAATTGTGACGCCCAGTTGTCTTTCAGTATCCATGGAGTATCTTCCAAGATTAACGTAAATTGTAAAACTGTCTGATGCTTGACCACCTCTAAGTATAATGGTCTAGTATTTGCAAACTTTTGTCTTTCATATATTCTAATGATCTCTAGGTTATTTATAGTACAGCATGAATGTGATTTTCTTAACTGTCACGGCATACTATTTAAAGAAAATAATAAGAATAACAAAAAATGTACAAGTTCAATACCATCATAATTTCACTAATGTTTTCAATTCGTGATTTGTTGGGTCCATGTATGGATGCTCTCTTCAGTTTAAAGGCAAGGAGAACAGTGCATATGCTTGGCAGAGAGAGAGAGAGAGAGGTGGAGGCAGGAGAAACCTATCTCCTGACATTTGTCACATCATTGATAAAACAGAACTAGGTCTAAGTGAAATAAGCCAAAACAGAAATAGAAAATGTAGTATATTCAGTGATTCCCAGAGGTTCCAGAACTAGGGAAATGTGGGAGGGAGACAGGGAATGGGTGGATGAGTATGTGTTGGAGACCTAATGTAGAGTCTTGTAACCCCAGGTAATAGAATAACTTACTGATTTGAACTGTGTAAAGAGAGTAGACTTCAAAAGTTCTCAATGCCCAGAAGATAACCTTCTGAGCTGATGGATATATTTAGTAGCTTGACTGTGCTAGCCATGTCACTAGATGTGTGCTTTATATTTTGAAAAGATAAGGTGGCTGACTTCACAAGATTAAATTTCCTTTTAATTAATACAAAAATAGGAAATGCACATGCACACATACAGAGCCAAGACACCTTGTTTTGATTTGTAGTTTTTAAAACTATGACAAAATGAATTTCTATTTAATTAGGACACATGGGAGAAGGGAAGAAAGGAGAAAGGTTAGGGAAGAAGAGGGTGTCAGAGAAAGAAAGGAGAACAAAGGAGGAGGAAGGGTGCAGAAATGAACATGCTAATTAGGCTTAGTAATGGCATAATTGACTTTGGAGCAGTTTGGTCACTCACACAAATGCTGCAGATTCAGGATGACATAGCAGATTATGTTCACACAGTTTATCAGCTACTAGAGTTGTCCTCAGAATAAAAGCTTTGAGCCTTGCTTAGGTCACAGAAGGGTGTGGTGCTTCCTCTGCATTGAGGAATGTAGAATACAATTGAACACACAGAGCAGAATCAACACTGAGGGTTTGTCAAATATCAACACAGTAAAGGGTTCTCTTTTTACTGTCTGGTTCAGTGTACTATATAAGTGGGTTTTCATGTGTTTGGATTTTTAAATAATATTATAATATATTCCAGAGAGATGAATGCTTAGGAAAACAGCAGTGCTCAATATATGCCAACACATCTGTGATTTCATTCTTGACTTCTATCCTTCCCATTAATTTTCATTCTTTCACACCAACCCCTATATTACACTGTGAATTGTTATTTTTATATACTATTAAGACTTTCCTCTTCTAACTTATATTGTACCATGCCTTAATTTTTTATGTTTTTGTTTCTATAAATCCTATATTTCCATTATACAATTTTAATGTTCCTTTAAATGTTTTTAATCTCTCTATATAAGACTATCATTTTCCCCTTAAATGAAATAATAGCACCCGGTGCCTGATGCTAAATTCTCCTGAATGTTCTCCTACTGTTTTTGATGGTGTCAAACACAATTACTTATTTCCTTGTGTACTAAATTTACTTTGATGTTTGCCTATTATTTCTTTTGAAAACTTACTGAAACATCTATGATTCTAACCAAAACACGTCTAAGATCAAGTTCATCAACTTATGTCTCTTTAAACTACTTACTCTGCTCCTCTTGTCTTGGCTTGCTTTTCTTTGCACTGGTAGGAATGTTTCTGAGGTTGGCCATGGTATGATTCATAGATCATGTTAACCGATAAGCACTACTTCTTTGTGGATTTTGGAATAGTCATTATCAACCTGCTTCATCCAAAGTACTAATAATACCAAACTATCAACAAACACGTGATCTTTATGTTTAATCTTATAATGCCTGGAGATGGGTCTGATAATTTGCAAATAAAATTTAGTGTCAGAGAAATTTAATAATTGGTAAAATTACATAATTTTAGATGACGGAATAATAATTCTGAATTTTTACTATCTTCAAACTTGTCTTCTGGCCCTTCCCATAAAAAAAGGGGTTATCTATAAGGCTTAAAAAAGAAGTTAAGGAGTTCAAAAAAGTTATATGATCATGTGACATGCACTTATATCCTCATTGCAAGCACTATCTATGCTAATGTCAGAGAGGAAAAATGTATATGCAAAGTAGTGCTAATGCTGCATTTTGTATGAGTAGCCAAATTGTTCCTTCAATCTAGTGTTCCTTTGTTTTGGCTTTAGGATCATTGATTGAATCCTGGTGTCTAGTACAGAGATTAACCACCTCTTTTCCTGTCCCACTTCTTCTTTCAGTGCAAAAGAGAGTGAGATGTGAACAGTGGCATAGTCTTTCAATCCTGGGCTTGGTTAGCACAAATTTCCCGCCGATCTAAGCTGTATAGTCTGAGCTAAAGAGGGAGACTTGGGCCTGAAACTAAAATTACAAAGCTAAATAACAAAACATAACGAGGAGGGTAGGAAGCATTATCCATGGCATGACTAGGAGAGGACAAGACACATGACTCTCTGTTCAGTGTTGATTCACTCCTCTGTAGCTTCTTGATATCCTTACTCCTTCTCTCATCTCTATTGACCGTAGTTAAGCCTTGCAGAGGTAGTTCTTTTTATGGGCACATTTACAAAGTCAAAGGGTATAATTTGAAAAAAATTGTTTTAATATTTTCCTGTCTGCTTTTGCTTCTGGACTCCAGGTATAGGGACAAAGTTTCCCCCTCACATAGCTCTCTAGTGAATCTGCACTGACAACTCTCCCACCGTTAAAGACTTCCTACTAAATTCATTTTGAATTAACTTGCTATTACTAAGCCAGTTATATTTTTCTCTCCAAGACTTCATGAACTTTAAGAAGAGACAAAACCAATTTTTTTTTCTCATCCCTAATGCAGTTGTGATTTGGAGTTCAGCCAAAGAGGTGTCAACTTCAAATCCCAGAGGCCTTTAAAATCTCAGGGGTGAGGGTGTGATTTGTTGTCAGTTCCGAGGACTAATGTTTTAGCTCTCAAGAAGCATTCAAGGTATGGCAAATAAGTAGAAAATACGAGAAGATCCTGCTGCATAGACATGACTTTCATAACAATGCTCTATCTCATGCTGGAATATTCATTTACGTGTTTAGCAACTTTCTCATGGAGAAAGAGAAGTGTGTGCCATTTTGGGGTTATTTTTTACTAAGAGTTTCAGTATGTATTCCCAACTGGCCTGGAAGTCATGATCTTCCTACCTCAGCTTCCTGACTATTATGGTAGCAAGAATTCCTGAATTTAAAAATTTTTTCTTATTCCTCCTTAAGATAATCAACAAATAAATTTCTAAATAATGACATTGTTCTAAACTGCTTTTATACAATGAAGATTTCTTTTATTTTTCTACTAGGTTTTTAAAATTTACTTTAGTATGACATAACAAAGAATTTCTGAAAAAACTCTACAAATATTCATCAGTACAAGGTGAAAAGTTAAGTTGCAGACAGAGAGCAGAATTGTAGTTACTAAGGCTGAGGCCAGTTTCAGGAGAAAATGGTCAAATTACATAAAGTTTATAGTTACACAAAGAGAATATTTTCAGAAATTATTATACAATATGGAACTAGAGTGAATAACAATATTGTATTTTGAAATTCAATGAGATATTACTGTCTCCACTGCAAAGACGTTGAGATTGTAAGCTTATTAAGCCAACTCAGACATTAAATACATACTTTAAAAGATTGTATTACAGAAAATAAATTTATAAAATTAAAATCATTTTATGTCAACTAATAAATATTTTAGAAATAAAGCAATCAGGGTTTTAAAATTGTACTAATAAAGATTACACATTAACAGCAACAATATAAAAGACATCTCTAGTTATAGATAATGAAGTTTATCAGAAATAATGGTCCAGGAATATTCATTTATATATTGAAGATTATACAGCAAGACTTTCCATTTTCTAAGTTTTCATTTAAGTTAATCCAACTTAGAATCAACTTTAGTGTTTTTTATAAATACACAGATTTTTAATTCACTCAAGGGGAATGAAAGAAATGAAAAATTCATTGTTTCTTTGAAAAATCTTGTTAAGTCAGATTACATTTGATGGCTGAGTTTTATATTTACTATTTACAACTTCCTGGCTAAAGGTACTGTATGATATGTCTCTTAAAAAACATAACCCCACACATCTGTCGAGCACACATCTGGACATGTGGCCAAACTCATCATTTCCTTCTGTATATCCAGAAACTGTCAGCTATTTCAAAGAGGAGAACGGAAAAAGTTACTTCCTTTTTCTGTCCAGGTTTTATAAACTCTTTTTTCTTTTCTTTTCTTTTTTCCATTTTTTTTTTTTTTTACCTTTCCCCCAAGGATATCATCAAATGGAAAAATAAGCAGTCTGCATTCCTTAGCTCCAGAGAAAGCAAACTGGGAGGACGAAGGGTGTGGGCTGTAGGAATGTCTGTTCAAGCAAGGTCAAGGGGGAGTCTTCTCAGGAAGACTCAGGCACAGACGCTCTGCAAAGCTATAAAACAAGCATCATTTTTAAAAACAGAAAACAATGCAATTTTAATACAGAAAGTATGCAGATTGAATCAGAAAGAGGAAGACCTGCAGTTTTAAAGATAAGGAAGTCACATCTTATGTTAACATTTCCAAGTCACTCAGGAAATGTAACTTTAAATATACCTAACTTTCCCCACATGATGGAGAGAACTGAGTCCTACAACTGTACTTTGACATTCACATGCAGTGTGTCATGTGAATACATATGACGGCCCGTGTATTTAACTAATGGAAAACTGCAGTTTAATATTTGTAGAAAGAACTGTCTTATGTTTGCCTCATCATTTTGAGATCTCAAGTATAATAACAAATTATAAAACTGGACATTAAAATGACATACCCAATAGAAGCGAGATCTAGCCATACACCAAAATATATGATAATTGGCATTTTTATAAAATATTAATAGCTTCTGACATAAGACTGGATATACTAATAGTCTATTGAACTTTTTATTTTCTGTGGTGTAGGCTTTTGAACGCATTTCTATATGCAACATCTTTTCTAAAGCTCAGTCTTTCATTTATTCCATACACATTGAAATATGTATAATTACATCAGTAAAATAAATATTCAAGTTGTGGAACCACACACAGGTACATGTATAGGTCAGAACACTTTATGGACATTCTGATTTGATGCATTTGCTATTACGTATGAGTTTCTTTTGATAAAATATTTACATGTGTCTAAGCAATTTAGCCTTACACACATTTTTCATGGAAATAAGAAGACAAAGGACATTGGTAATATTGGGAATTGTATATAAATCTATTATACAAATAATTTACCCAGACAGTAGTCCTGCGCTTGTTTGATATGACAGGGTGAAAAATGGTTAAGGAAATAGAGAGAGGGTGTAATGGGTAAAAGCAGGGGGCAAGTGAGTTCAGTAGTGGAGCCCACATGATATAAGGAAAGAACTGATTACTATAAGCTATGCTTTGACATTAGGCATGCATATCTCATGTATGTGTACACAAACACATGCACACACATGCACATGTGCGCATGCACTCACGCGCGTGCGTGCAGGCGCGCGCGCGCGCGCACACACACACACACACACACACACACAATTTTAAAAACCTTTTAGGACTTTAAAACTCCTATTAAGGGACTTTCGTTCAGCACTTAAGAGCACGTGCGGCTCATGCATAGAGTCTGGTTTTGGTTCCAGGCCACGTGGTGGCTCACAACAACCATAACTCACGCTCCACAGGATCCAACCCCCATCTCTGGCTTCTGACTGTGTCAGGGATACACGTGGTGCACCTCCCTAACGCAAGCACTCACAAATAAACAGAATAAAAGTAAGCCTTAATTTTTAGAGTCCTATTGTTCATGATTGATTTTATATAATTAAATTTTCATCAAAATATTGTTGAGTAAGTTGAGGTAGTAAAAAAAAAGCCAACATTATTTATATATTAGATTCTAGATTTTGTTTTTTGACAAAAGTTTGATTATTGGAAAATCCTTTAGTAGGACCTACAAGTTTAGTTACATTTTAACAAACTTCGAAGTTTGTTAAATTATACAAAGATCAATTACAGAGGCAATAAAACTATGTCAGATGCTTAATAGCTTAAATAATACGTGCTATTGCCCAAGGCATTCCTTATTCAGCTATGGGCATACCTTTATTAACATCAAGCCTACCTTTATTTATCTCCATTCTCATTTCATATTCATGGGTGTCTTTTCTTCACCAAATTGCATTTGTATTTTTTCTTGGTTTTCCATATGACACTTATTTAATAAAAAAAAGCAGGCAGAAATGTTCAGCCAATTTGCTTACATGGCCATTTCTGATTTATGTTGAATGATGTGGCTTCCCAAATTACCATATTTTTAAAAGTTTTTATATTAGAAATCATTGTTGCTAATATAATTGAGCCATTACTGCCTTCACACAAACATCTTGCCTCAAATACATCTCCTGTCTTCTTTGTTGTTTCCTTTGGACGTGTTTGGCTGTGCACTGCCTGTGAAATTCTCTTTCTTGGAGTCAGTTCCTAAGCAACATTATCACCGAGTAGACCACCAAGCCTGCCTAGGGGCTGGTGCCCCAGTGGTTTCTCTATATTTCTAAGGAATATGAAAAATCCCCTCTAGTGAAGTGGCCTACTTATATAGTGGGATCCTTATTGATTTGACCGTCACCTGCATATCACATGTGCTCCTGTCGGGGCTGTTCTCTGTGTGTGTGTTTCACTAGTAGTGTAAGCATGTCACCGAGCCTGTTTCTTCTGCAGTGCATCAAGCAGCGCAGAGCTCAGAGCCGCCACTGAAGAGTGGTTTCTGCAATTTCTGTTACAGTGTCTGAGAATAAGAAGAGGCAAAAATCTATATGCAATGTATATACATATGCCTCTAGACAATAAATTTTGAAAAGAATGCTAGCATGTATGAGGTTAAAAGACAAAATCAAATTACCTGTTAGTGTAAGAGAAGAAAGAAACTGTTAAAAGTTATTTCTAAGTAATTCTCTTGGTTTTGGAAAAGAATATTAATCTCTAAATTAGAAATAAGTTTCTGTTAAGTTAATAATTAATTTGGAAAGAATGCAAAATAACCTTGGAAAGCACGCAAAATATATAAGTCCCAGTAGACTTAACCTTCAAATCTTTCAGTGGTTTCAAATACCTGATTTCTAATCATAAAACATTTTAATTAAAAAGATCACGAATGTGTTTGAGCTAATAAAGAAAATATTAAAGTGTATAATATTCACTTGAAATGAGGCAATTCATAATGAAAAACATGACATAATTGTGTTAATTCCAGCTAGCAACTATTCATCCAGAAGGAGACTGGCATACTCTTATCAGATAAGCACAAATCCAGAGCACATTCTATTAACAGTTTCTGATGCCCATGTGTCTGCTTGTGTGTGTGTCCATGTGACTTTGGTGAGAACACTATGGATATATTGAGTTAAAGACATATATATTTAAGCGAAATAAAATCAACTAAAATAGAAAAAGAAACAAGTGTATTATGTAGGCACAAGAAACATAGGTTCATGAAATTGTTTGTGTGTGATAATTATAACATAAAATTTATATTCATGGCAAATTGAAGTCATAGGTTCCAAATCCACTGTCACACATCGTATTTTCTCAATTCACTCTAAATAAAACCTACAACTATAATAATGTACCCTGCGGCACTCTGGAATGTCTCATAAAGCCTGAAAGTGAGGCTCGTGTTGGCGTCTATAAAGTGATCAGGAATGCTTTTTTTCTGAGGGGGCATTTGATCATGCAATTAAACCTTCCTGAGAGGATGAGCCCTGGGGTCCTGGAGAGATGGAAGCACACACAAGAGAGGCTTGGGGAAAGGCCCTGAAGCTGAAGCACACTTGCTTAATTTGCTGGATTTTTTTTTTTTTATCATTTTACCTGAAGTCAAGTAAAAGAGAATAAAACTTACAAGAGATGTGTGATTTCTGGGGTGGGGGAAGAATCAGTTCTTAATTTCACTACATAGATGGACACAGTCTCTGTCATTATTATAGTTGATTGCTGGCACCCCAAAACGACAGCAGAACAATCAAGTACATTTGTCATCAAGAAGCTACATTAAGTGTCCTGTGTTGAACTAAAATATGAGTGATATAAATGATTTTAGTAACTATGGGAAAAATCAAATACATGGAAAATAAATGCTTCACTGGCATTTACAACAAAAATAAACAATTTTTACTTACCAAAGTTATCCAACATAATAGAATATACTACTAAGCTTTGAGGAAAACGATTAATCTTTCCTTCCTTATGTTTCTATGAAATAAATTTGTCATAATACCAAGGAAAATAACGAACGCAAGAGTCGAGTACTGAAGAATGGGGCTGCTGATGTGATAAGCTGGTTTCATTTGAGGGGTCAGGGTGGAAGAGAGTAGATATTACAGAATCCTTATTCTTATCCTGTGAGCATGGCAAAGTGAGCCATCCCAATATGAATGTGGAAGAGCAGACAGCATGTGGGTGGCTCGGATGGTGGGGTTTCAGAAGAGAACCATGATCTCTGGAAGTGGACTAGCGATTGTCTGAATGATCTTTGGCCTACACCCTCAGGCCTCGTTTTCCTTCTGTTCTGAGACTCCACTGAGGCTGGGATCACTCATGATAGACTCATTCCCGGGGCAGAGGAAATGTCAACAGAGACTAGCAGTCAGCTTGTCTCATGGCTACTGATTACTGCTGTCAACCAAGTCAACAATGAGAGGGAAAAAAAAAACCCATGTGGAACAGAAAGATATTTTGAAGATGTACATTTGGCCAGGTAAGGATCTCTGTGTGAGTTTAAAGTTCTAGATAGAGAAAGCTTGAAAACCACTGTGGTTGTTAAAGTACTTAGTTTCTTACAGAGATGGGAAAGGCCCTGCGTATGAGACCCCACCTGTCCAAGGTTATATTCACCTACAAAGAGATAACCCAGAGTGAGAATGCTGCCGGGTAGGTTCCTTGCTCAGAAATGACTTTCTGCAAAGCATTTCCTTGGGGTCAGCACAAAAAGGCAAATGCAGGTGCTGTCTAAGGAGACCAGGCTTCTTAAGATACACATTTATGTAACCACTACTCACAATAAGATATAATACATTACAAACACCATAGAAGTCTTATCTCTGTTGTTTTTAAGCAGTAAATACTAATCTGTAATATGTTTCTCGGTTCTTGAAACAGAGTCTGACTATGTAACCCAAGCTGGCCTAGAGTTCTCTACATAGCACGGCCTAACCATGAGCACCTGGACATGCTCCTGTCTCAGACTTCCACGTGCTGGAGAGTGCTTAGGGGTTAGATAGACTTCTTGGTAGACAGACAGGTAGAGGGCTATGGCTAGATAAAATTAGTGACCAAACTCCAAATGGCCAGATTCTTGCCTCACTCGAGGCAAAAGCCTGGTAGCTTAGAGCAAAAGCCCTGTAGACTCTTGTCTCCCAGACCCAGGCCCGAGGTTAATGGATTGGATCAACAAGTTCAAGGCCTGGTCAGGACATGCTACATAACAATTGAGGGGCAATCATCCTTATTATATATAAATAAATAAATATATATATTTTAAACTGACCAAACCTAAATTAGGGGAGGAACATCCTTCAGAGACTTTAAAATCACCAGACTCCAGAGGAGCCAGGGGTTTTGGACTGCCAAGTGCCCACTCTGCTTTGCACAGCGTCTTTTTCTGTGTGCCTTCCACACGCCTGGGTTTCCTTACTCTAAAAAACACCTCCATCTGATGGTCCTTTCCGCTGTGGTTTGTGGTGTTTGGGATTTCTCCACTGCTACCTAATGCAATCAATAATTTTTCTGACTTTCAATCCTTTAACTGGCAGGAAAAAAAAAAAAACAAATGCAATCGAAGCTCCTAGACCATGTCACTGGGGTCACAGCCCAATATCCAGTACCCCAGAGGAAAGTCTTTACTTTGTTCACTTATACCAGAGGTGCAGCCAAGAGAGTACACAGAGCATAAACGTGGTGCCCTTACCTAATGAGGAGAGACATTCAGAGGGCTACTTATAATTTAAGGACTATCATATTTTAAATTTCTGAATTTCTTTCTAAAAATCTCAGAGATATCTATGGAGGTGATTGGTAAGATTCACTTTACAGTAGATGCCAACAATTAGTTATTTTTGTGTTGTTCTATAGGGAAAGACAATGTAAAGGACCATAGAGTTTTCAAGTGTGTTTTCTGATAAGAGTGTTCTGAGAATAGAGGTTTGTGCCTAAAAGATCAAGGTCCTCAGAAAAAAATGCTTCCCACCTGTGAAGCAAAAAATGGCAGCCGTATACAACAGACAACCAGCAAGGCTTTGGCTTACTAAAGAAATAATAACAATGCTTCACTTATAAAAGTTTTCTTTCCTCATATATAATGTTAATACACGTTGAATATATTACCATGTCATTTTACCGAAAATAGTGAAAGGAAACTAACTACACTGTAAGCTTCCTTTGCTTTCTGTATTTTAAAATGGCATTTGGATTTTGAAATTGTTGAAAATTTTCAGATAAATTAATCTCAATAAGTATTTGGTTTTGAATTTAAAGGTTTTATACTGGAATTCTTTCTTATTGGTGTGTGTTTCTAGATCCCTAAAACTATTTTAGTACTTTTTATTACTTTTGTATATAGATTTTCAACTATCACATTGAATAATGACACTTTTAACTTCATAATTTATTTTTTCCTACTAGCTTTCCATTACAAACCTCAAGTCTTTGAACTTGTGATTAGGTTCCATAGCCTGAGGGTTTTGAAAGTTTTTCCAGAAGGCTTTAAATTCATTTAATGCCTGCCTCTTCCACTGGATTCAGTTCAATGTTTTCTAATATGAAGCATACTTTCAAATGCCTTGGTTCCACATTCTAATGATTTTATTTAATTTTGTCACTCTTAACTAAGGGTATTCACAAGAAACATATTTTAAATATTTATATTTGGTGAATATTTTGGGACAGTTTTTCTACTTCATAGATTAAGTAATCTTGCAGATTTCTCAAACAAGAACATCTATATAGAACAGCGTGATCTTTGAAGGTTTCTGAAATTGAATGATTCAAAGAATTCTTACAGCAGTGCGTATTACACAGAACATGAGAGAAATCAGCAATATCTGTTTATTAGGAAAACTAGTGCTTCGCATTAAAATACAAGCAGAGTGCTGTGTTTTTATGCTTAATCATGTTTTATTTGGGAGTATCTTCTTATATTTATAGTGAGGAAATGATTTCAGGAGGATATGTGTGTGTGTGTGTGTGTGTGTGTGTGTGTGTGTGTGTGTGTGTGTGTGTGTGTTTAGCACTGCACTGGGCCATGTTCCTCATGGTTCCAAGCCTTTTGCTTAGAAAGAACGCTTGGTCCACTTTACTGCTCCACATAACACAGTTTTTCTCCCAGATCTCATGCCTTGTCTTTCCATTTCCCACCTACTCTTTATTATTCTTCCAGGTCCTTTCTTTTCCTTCCCTTCGTCCTTTCATTCACCTCCTCTGTCTATCAGCCTCGGACATCTTCAGTGGTGTGCTGCGTCACAGGCTTTGCTTCAATACCAGCACATTCCTTTACTCGCCTTCAGAGTTGTGGTGTGTCTTATTACTCCTCACAGCCCACTTACTCTGCTTACCTCCACCATCCTTAGTACTCACTGGTCCCTACAGCAATGCTGATCCAACTCTTTGTAACTGTTTACATTTTTTCATAACAAAACGTTTCTGTGGGAAGTGCGGTTATGCATCCCCCTCGCCCAACACAAATTCAGTGAACCAGCACAGAAAGAAGACTCTTCTAAGATGAGAAATTTTGTGAAACTATGGCAACACTGATGTGCAATATGGTCAGTGCATAGCTGATTGCATTTTCATTTGTAATGTGGAAGCACTGCCAAGAAATTGAATCACACTGACTATAATGGCAGATGTTCCCAAGAATTTTATGCAGCTTCAGAATTCTCCAGAATGACCTGTGATGATTGGGATGTGAAGTTTGATATTATATGTGTTTGCCTACAGTTTAACAATGGGTGGAAACCCATTAAAAAGCAATGCTAAAGCTATCATTTTTGAAAGGCAATACAATTATAATCACCAGGAAAAGGTATCTGTAAAAATTTTATTTTTAATGGCTTCAGATGGCTTGTGCTGAAATTTCAAAGAAAATTTTCATTATCAATATTTAGATGCTACAACATGTATTACTGTGTTAATTTATTTTTTCTTTCAGTAAATGTTTAACAAGTGCCTCTTGCGCATTAAATACACTTCATCATCATTGACAAAAGGCAGCATTTGTAACTTACCATGGGCCATGCGGTGGAACCAGTAGTAGCCAAAGTCAACTCCAAGGAAGGTTAAATACCACGTCCATGGAGAATCCCAAGGCAAATCAAGAAGTCTGTAGTTCTCCCAGATATAAATGTATCCTGTCACTTCAAGGCTTCTGAAGAACAGACTGGAAAATAAAATCCACAGTGGTGGTTGTAACGTATTCCATATCCATGGTTATGCTAAAATAGTCTAGATGATATTTAATATGAATATATATTCATATATAAAAATGGCATCTCTCACCATTCTACTGTTCTTACTGGGGTCTGGTCTCCCTACCCACAGCAACAACAAACACTATTGCCCTGGCTTTTTCTTTTGTTTCATAGACATATAGGTCCCAGTTATTTGAACTCACAACTTGATGAAATTTAGGAGACTCTTGTCTTTTTGTGTCATTTAATACACTCTTTATGGAACATATCATACATGATAAGCCTTACTAAGCTGTACCTGCTGTTGTTGTTTCTGAATTGTAGTGAAGAACACTTCAAGGATGGCTTATAAGGCAAGACTGAAAGATTGAAAACTATACATTGAATGTTTCATAAGGAGCCTGACAACAACTTGCTGTCATTAAATACGAATATTTGTAAAATCTGCATTAGCCTAAAGTGACTCTTTCTGCACTGCTCTCTGTTCTCTCCTCTCTCATCCCTCTCATACACACACTACTGTCACACTTGAGGTACGCATCTTGGATAGGTCATATTAGAAACATAAGGTAGGGTTTTGAAAATATTAGGAAGCATTCCATTTTGGGTTAAAGTTGTGAACAAAGTCCATTTGGGTTTGTTTGTTTGTTTGTTTGTTTGTTTGTTTTATAATGGTTCAAGTTACTAATGTCTAACAGATTGATTTTAACCATTACACTGGCGCCATGTTTGTTCCAGGTGACTTATCAACATATTATCAGCCATTTGATATATTCATAATGGTAGCTCAGCAAGTCTCAGGGGCAGCACAAGGCCCAAGAGCATATTATTCAACCTAGACAATAATCACCTGACTCACAGAGGCTCAGTAGTTCAGAGTCCTCTTAAATCTTTTTTTGCCAGGGACAAATGAAAAAAGACTAAGACACCAAGACCTCAATCAGAAAGGGCAGGGTACCTGTAAAACTTAGATTTGCGAAACTACAAGAGCCCAGTGGCTGAAATCAAGTGCTACTTACCTCCTGTAAGGTGCCAGGTACTGAGCAGACATCTAATCTATCACTCTGTGATAGTGACTTGTTAGGGTTGACACAGATCGAGCTACAATATGCCTAATACACTGTGTCAGACCTTCCCCTCTCTCCCACGTTAGCAAGAGACCAAAATTTCTCCAAGGCAAACGAAATGAGCAGTAACGCTAAGAAAGTGGTAGTTCCTGCTCTCTATGTACAAGATGAAGGCGATCCTGTTCCATTGTACATGTGAGAGAACAGCCCCTCAGGGCCCACAGCTGAAACTGCTGGCCTAGGCAACACAGCTGGGAAATGATGATCAAATTCTGGAAAGCCCTTGATTGCAGGAAATAGCGCCTACAGTTGGTGAAAGTATCCCCAACAGACCCGGAGTCATAACCCAACGCTCCCTCCTCTTTCTGTTTCCAGTTCTTCCACCTCCATCTCTAAAGCCCAACAGTGTGAATCCGCATTCCGGAATTTTACCTTGAGCTCTCCAAACCTCACTCAGTGGGAAGAGACATACATAACCCGAAAATGTTGATGGGAGGGCCTCACCCGACCACATGGAGATGGAACGGTACGAGACACAGGGTCTTACTTGCAAACACTCATTCTTTTCCACATGGAATATGGATGCAAGATAAAGGAAGTGATCTGAGTACCGAAAGACATTAGGACCTACTGCAGATTGTGACCTGTCTGAACAAAGGCATTCGTTTGCAACTCAAAGTTTTTATGAACTCTGCTCAAACAGTGGCTTTCTAAGGTTAGGAGTACTTGATATAATTTGTGCCTGGACAGGAAGAGTGAAAGAAATTCACACAGGTTGTACTCCTATGTCCATAGGTACATTATGGCATACCAATACACACACACACACACACACACACACACACACACACACACACATACACGCATGCATATGTATACATATCTTAAAACATATTTAAGTGATAGACTTACAATGTTTTTCTGAGAATTTGACTATATATTTATTTCAAAACCACTCCTCACTGACCTTATAACTCAGACTGTCTGTCTGGAGAGCTCCTGCCACTTTTGCTCCATCTAGTGGAGTATTGACTTTTCAATATCTCAGTAATAAGAAGATAAATGATAAAAACTTCTACTGTCTATAAACAGACAACTTTTTACTGTGTCTTACTGTAAAATATCACACTTATAAAACATAAAAAAATGACCTCATTTCTTTAAAACAGCCATTACGTTATAAATATATTTGTGGCATTCCTTACAAGAAAATATGCTACTTTGTTTAAGAGTATGTAAGTCCTACTGGGACTGGAACCCTTAGAAGCTGTATTTACTGAACAAGGTAATGTCATAGCAGTGACAGATTTTTCTTTATTCTACAGCCCTACCCTAAGGACTTGAAAGAATTTCAAAAAAAAAGTTTAATTTCCTCCTTTTAACTTTTTTTGAACTGAACTGTTCTTGTCAGGAGTGGAAAATTCCATTGAAGGCATGGCCCAGTAAAATTCTGTGTAACTATGGTTGAACATTACAAAACTAGTGCCATAGGAAAAGCTGGCCGTGACCATAAGTATTAATAAATGAGTGTCCTCAACTTATTTGGAAACTTACCTCCTTAAATTGTCCCTTGAACCTACTGCAATTTGATTTATAATCTGCTTTTTTCAACAGAATATATGAAGCCTTTAAAAACAAACATACTATAGATATCTATATCAGGAATAAAGCTTCTCTGGGGAGAATGCAGTTTATGGAAACAGTAACTCTAGGAGGAAGTAACCAATAAAGGTCCTGGACTTCTAATGAAGGATTGGAGACTGAGTTCCACTTAAGCAAGCAAGGGGAGAGGTGTCATTATTTTTCACTCATTGAAACTGACAAGTAAGTCCATAAAGCATTATTTTGCAAATTATGCTTTAAAAAATAGAAATAGATTTGGTACACATTCCATTGGTTCAAGTTTAGTATTTATAGTTATATATTCAAATATATAATAGGCAGAAAAACAATTTATCAATAAGATACATCTTGTTAGTTATGATCAGTAGATACATCCTTTCATGACTCTAATTCTGTTTTCTGGTTAGAAGGATCCCTACTGTGTTTCAAAAGAGGAAATAAATCAAGAGGGCCCAGAATTTGGTGTGAAGCAGATGGGCTTTTGTTATGGGCGAAGTCCTGTCCAACAGGCTTGTAAATAAGATATAGTCCTGTCTATGGTTAATATTGCCCCTTACATAAAGATTTTAAAGGTGTAGCACATGTCTTTCCTGTGGCTACAGCAGTCAAGATACTGCTTATAAAGAGACTTCAAATTTTATGCAATCATAATATCAGGATCATCAAATAAAATTGTTTTTCCTCAAAGTCTACCAACAATACTTCTATTGTGAGAAGGCAGAACTGGGGAGAGGTGCTCTCTATCTTCTCTATTTTGTTCGAAGCTATCTGGACTTACTATCTGAATCACAGCTCTTCACTGGTGGATTAGCTAATGGTATAGTTTGTTTTACTTGAATTACAAATGGCAAGCCCTATTGCTCATAGAGAGAATGAACTGCATTCCTTGGAGGGGCAAGAGCCATGGTAAGTTAATCTAACCCTCAGCTGCTTATGATTTGCACAAAAAAATCATTTGACTGCTGTAACTTCAGGTGAAATACTAGTAGAAGTTGATGTCAAGTTACTTTTCAATGTTTTCTCCTTCATTCCTTCCTTCCTCTTTTTATCTTTCTTCTTTTTTTCTACTTTCTGTAAGAAGACTAAGTTGAGTGAATCTAGAAAATCAGCTTTCATTTCTGTTTACACTTTCATTTAAAAGTAGCAGGGAAATAAAGACAATACATGTAAGGGTAACCTCCAGGTTGCTATTTTTGCTGGAATATTTCACAAAAAAACTACATTGAAAACTGAGAAACTCTTTAAGATCATCATTATTTTATACTTTAGGATATTGTCACTACCCATAAAGAAAAAGAACAGTAATAACAATTTGCTATTTTGGTTTAATATATAGTTGCAAAAATACTGTATAACATTGTCTCTGTCTTCAAAGACTACCAGATTTAAAAAATTAAGAATATTATTTTTTAGCTTAAGAAGTCTAAAAAACAGTGGGTGAAAGAAAAGAACTTCACTTTCTATTTGTAAAAGATTGGGCTGTACTGGTGTTTTGACTGTCTGCTTCCCTCTCTCTGTCTCTCTGTCTCTCTGTCTCTCTCTCTCTGTCTCTCTCTCTCTCTCTCTCTCTCTCTCTCTCTCTCTCTCTCATTCAGACACCCTCTCTCTGTCTCTCTGCCTATCTTTTCCCCCTCCCTCTCTCCTTCTCAGTCTCCTTCTTCCCTCTCAGGAACCATTTCTCATCTCTCACCTCCACTTCCATTTAATTCTCATGTCAAGTTTGCACATGTGTATCTATGTGCACATGTGTATCTATGTGCACATGTACATGTGTGTCTCTAGTTTTTGAAATATGATTTTGGTAAAAGGATATATTTGATCTTGCTTTGCTGTTCTAAATTAGTAGCATCGTAAGTCATATTGGTAAGGAAAAAATGATGCGCTGAGAAAAAGTGTGTTTCTAAAAATTAAATACCAAAAGGGAACATTAAAACTTTACTTATAACCTAAATCACACATGAAAAAATAGGGGAAAATACCAAAAAGATGAAAGACTAATTCAATGTGATATTTCTTAAAATTTTTGAAAAATAAAATAAGTTCAAAAATTCTCCCATTCCAACTCAGTAAAGTACATGACCCATAACTGCACCTGCACACACAGCGTTTCCCGGTTATTAAATGATTTTCACAGTTGAAAATCAACTGATTTCCAAGAACTCTTAGTATGTAACATACTCAGAATGAACTACAGAAACTTCATTATTTTCAATTAATTAATCTAAACCTACATACCTAAGAGTGTGTAAATGCAAGTGGGGGTCATATTCATTTCTGTCATGAAGCCACATGATAGAGAAATTCATCAATACGCGGAATGGTTATGTTAGGCAGTCTGAGACATACCCAGAGGACTTAGCTTAGAATGATATTGACTGTAGTCTACAGCCACAGCTGCAGTTACTCAGCTCATTGTTTTCTGACTGTAAACCCAATGACTCCACTTACTCAAAGTAACACATGACGTGTTTTTAAGACTTACTTTCTACCCAAACACATCATGAAATAATATCAGGTTATTGCACCCTTTCTCAAATACATTTCATGTTTCATGTCAGTTTCTTAGTTCATCTTAATTTCCCACTGTGTGATTCCAAGAAACATTCCAAAGTGATGAGCTCTGATCAGAGGTGAAGCTCCACAAACAGCGAGAGGAAGCAGGGGTGGGAGGCTACTAACAGTGGGAGGCTAGGATGAGCATATGCCTTCTGGCTCAAAGCGAAGCTCCCTTGGGGACTTTTTTCTTGGCCTCTGCTTCTTTCATTAATCCTCACTCACTGAAGGTGCCTTCTGCCTACTGTTGAGCTTTCCTCTTATACCCCTGAAGTTCCTTCATGATGGAGTTCATTTACTGTTTGTCTGTCCTCTTATTTGTCCAGTTTTACCATCCACATGACACTACAAAGAATATTACTTTAGAGTACTTTTTTTTTTTTTTTTTTTTTTTTTTACCAAACATCATCCCAGCAGTATGAACTGAACTCTGATGTGAGGGAAAGTCTTTATTTCAAGGTCCATGAAAGTTAAGGAGTGCTGATGCGAAGAGAAGAACCTTCAGCCCTGAGGTTAGTCTGTGTCTGGAGTGAGCATATGAGTCAGAGCACGAAGCAGTGGTGCCCAGCTCATTGCTAGGAAACAGATAAGCTTTCCTGAAGTTATGTCTATGCACAGACCTACCAAAGGAACTAAGGCAGCCACTTGGCTGTCTTTCCAAATTCAACAAGGTGCCTCAGAAATGTGCCATGACAGAATAAAGATGACAAAAAGATAGAGACTCAAAAAAAAAAAAAAAAAGGACAGAAAAACTAAACCTTGTGTGCTTCAAGAATAGAACTGTCCTTCGTGTCCAGGGAAATGTGGAATGGCTTCTTCTTGCTTATCAAGTAATTGTTCACATAATTGTATAATATACATTTGAGAAATACTTGAGTCCTAGGGAGATATTTGTGGGAACTTGGCTGGAAAAAAAACCCTAATTTTGCATCAAGGATCTGGATAAAAACTCAGAGTAACATCTACCTACATTAAAGCAGGTGAAACAGCCACTTTGTGTAAAAACTAAAAGACAATACCAGGGAAACTCAGTCATAAAGACTAGCAATGTTTGGCGTTCTCTATTAAAAAAAAAAAAAGAAAATTCATTGCTGAGAAAAAAAAAGAAATAATTTCGTATAATGTCAAGCCCCGAATTCCTTGGAAATTTATAGAGCAATATGTTGTGTCCACATAACGTTAGCTCTGCTTTACATGGGGAGAGTCTTGGAGTTCTTTCTCTCTGTGCTAAGCCATGTGACTCACCTTGGAAGCCGAGACACAACCCCAGCTGACATAGATGTGAGAACATCATCCAAACGACCTGATGGCTTCCCTTTGAGGATCCAGCTGAGGACTAGTTCAAGCAGAATTAAGAATATGAAAAATGGAGTTGCCTAGAAAGGAGATAGCACAAAAGAGATGCTATTCTGCTCACAATGAAGTCCTCAGCAGTTTCTGAAGAGTCCTCTGACATCTGGGTGGGCTACCCCAGCAGAAGATTCTCTATATTTATACAACAGGGTTATTTCCAAACCAAGGAACAAGAAAATTTACTTATTTTCGATATTACTAAACATATGCTCAAAACATACCATGCAATTTGTCAATAAAATAAAAGCATAAATACAACTTTTCCTAATATGGCAAGATGATTATTAAATATTACAAAGAAGATGCTTCAAGTTAAAGAAAATTCATTTAAACTTAGCTAAGCATGTAAAAGCCTGTCTTCTGTACCTGAGCAAGCTAGAGTCACTCTAAAAGACCCCTTAAAATACCTTCAATTTGAGGTTTAAAAATTAGGCTTACTATAACTACTTCTGGTCGTAGGAACAAAATGTGAGACTTTTAGCAAATAATGTAGTTTCCAATGATTGTATCCCCATCAAAGTTTCATCCATTCAGCTTTGATTTATGTTTTTACATTAATGAATATTCAATTATTGATCAACACATATTAGATTAGGTTTGATGTTATAATCTAAATAATAAAATTTTTTGAAGATAGGACTGGCACATTATTTTTCAATAAACAAAAAATGGCAATATCATTCTCAAAAGCAA
Source organism: Acomys minous (assembly GCF_964271855.1). Classification (NCBI taxonomy): domain Eukaryota; kingdom Metazoa; phylum Chordata; class Mammalia; order Rodentia; family Muridae; genus Acomys; species Acomys minous. The sequence goes on from NC_140489.1 coordinate 75,808,464, forward strand.
TCAGGCTTCACCCATTTGAAAACTGATATGAGTTTAAGGCTTTCTGAATGGAGCTTGCCAGAGCCTGCTCTGTGATGTCATGTTTTTCATACTTCTGGTCTGAAGTAGTAAGTGCTGTAGGAACAGCTTTGACAGTGTGGGGAACATCATTGGATGGGTTCTAATTCTGTACATTTCCCCTGACAATCATAGCTAAGCAGCGTAAGTTAAAAATGCCTCAAAGGCTTGAAATGTTAAAAAAATAAAATAAAACTCAAGGTCAACATTTGGAAGTTAAGAGATTCCTGAGCCAAGGTGTGTAGCTTTCATTCTGCAGAACTACTCTGGCAAATTAAAGAGAAAATACCTTCCTGGAAGTGGGAGACAAGTTAAACATTTTAAGACAAATTGTTACAAAGTTTACTGATGTATTATAACTATTAACATTGCTTTCTAAATTAGCCATGCCACCATGTGTAAATACTTTCCCCCCTACTTATATAGGGAGATTTACAGGCAAAGGTGTAGATATTATATACAAACTAAATTCACTTGAAAATTGCACATTTGCTTCATGGCTGTAAGAAATTAATATTTATGAAGCTGTAGTAATTTGAAATAGAAAATTGAATAAATCCTAAGGATATGTTGAGTTCACATTGTGATTAAAAACAGCAAAAGAACCTCTCTAAAGATAGCCTCACCTTTTTAACGTAATCAGGCACCTCTTCAACCGTTTGAAAGGCAGTTTCGCCGGGTGTCATCATGTAAAACATCATTCGCACACCCTGGGAAGCTGAAACATTGTCTTGGCCTCCTGGGCTGTTCATTTCTGTCCCTGTCTGATTCCCAGCTGGAGAGATTTGTGATTCAGTGGTAGATTCTTGTGTTCAGCCCAAGAAGGAACAAAGAAAAGAAACTGTGTAGCACAGAATGAGCCTTGTCAGAGAAGAACTAGGGACAAAGCTCCACAGAGACCTCAGCCAACAGCAGCTTGTGTGCAAAGGCACAAAATGCAAGCCGCAAGAGAAAGTTCAGAGTTCAGTGGCAGATTTTTCAGGAAGCAGAAAGTAGGGAGGAGACGGAAAACCCCCAGAAATCAGCAAACACTGCAGTTTGCTTATAGCTTAAGTCACTTGTCAACAACAAAAAAGAAAAATAAAGAAAAACAAAGAACATGTACTTGTGCCTTGAAAAATGAAAGGGGTAAAAAACCAACAAACCGGTTTTATAACACAGGTGAAAGTTCATTCAGATAAAATAGGAGAAGTCCAAAGGTCAGATTACACGAGCAACTCTGTTTTTCTAAAATGCAATGTCTGAATGTGTAGTTTCTTCACAGAATCTTATCTTTGGTGTGATGAGAGTCTATGTAATAATTAGTTGATGCCCCTAAGAGTGAGAGCCTGGCCTCTTGGTATCTATGTATTTCTACACTCAGTCATGTGAACTTTTGAATGTTTTGCAAACCAGTTCAAAGCCACTTGGTTTATTGCATAATGTAACTGTCAGTGGCAACTTACAAAGTCACAATTTCTCCATATTTCTTGTCTTTAAAGGAACTCCCTGAGAAAATGCTCATGGCTTGCCATACGACCTCACCTGTGTCTTACAAAACGAGATAAAATCATTATCCTCAATGGAGGACTAGGTGGCTCTTACTTGACTGAATTGGCAGAGGTGTACAGTACTTGGCTCAATGTCCTGAAACTCAAAGTGAGCTTTAGTAGCTATGACCATTCTGGTATATTGCAATGAGGGCTATGTAGACCCTGACATTACTTTTCCTGTTGTTCTGACAAAAGCAACTTAAAGAAAGAAGAAACATTTATTTTGATCACTTTTTAGAGTACAGCCCATCCTGGTGGGACAGCGATGGCAGAGAGAAAATAAAATGGATGGTCCTATTGTGTCCACAGTCAGGAAGCAGGGAAAATGAAGAATCTTGACTGAGATTCTTGGCTGAGATCTGAGATCCAGATCATAAGATAGTAACATCCACACTCAGCGTGAGTTTTCACAAGGTAAACCTGAGTCCAGTCACTGCAGATGCCAGCCAGGGAAACAAACTATGAAAGGATGAGAATAAAAACTCAGTTCAGGTTAGTTTTGTCAACTTGGTTCAAACCGGCAAGTCTGATGTCTGGCAATTTTTGCCCGTATTTAAACACAATATAATCTTGGGGAAAGTTTCCTGATGTCACACAATCCCCAGTGTGAAAGGAAAGAAGAGTCACAAGAGAACATAACTCAAAACACATGTCGTTTCTTCCAAGAAAATGAGTGGTAGAGATAAGCTACCTATACTAGCTTGTGGGCCTATGGAAGGATCTGGCCTAGGCTCTGTCATAAAGAAAGCTTAAAGGTTATTTGAGCTACTCACCACCTCTGGTTCTGGTTGTGCAAGCTTGGAAGAGACCGTGGCTATACAGGTAATATCAGTACAATTTAGATTACTAGCCATCTTTAGTCCTGGTTATAGAAACTTGATATGGCCTGGTCCAACAGATATTGCAGACCACTGGAATATTAATTACCTCTAATTCCCAACTTTCTGTAAAAAGAGAAAGGACAATCCTAGATGCTTAACATTCCTGGATTTTCTAGAGATATGTGGGTACAAGGACCTTCATGAACACAGTATAAAGCTAGCTACAGACACCTTCCTAGACATACTCAGAGGTGTGTCTATAAAGGTTACTTCAAATTTAGTCAAATTGACAGTGGATTAACGAACAGAACCTCAGAAAGTTAAAACCAAATACAGACACTAGAAGTGACATCATACAACACAAAGGAGAACTTAGGGTATATAAGGTACCTGTGCTTGTGTAAAGTATATATGCCTGTGTGTATATGCTCACACTTTGTATATTACTAATTTGAGCAGGTTTTCTATGGTCAGGTGGATGTTGTTGCTAAGTAACACCTGATGATATTCGCTGAGAAATTCACAGGGAAAGTGATGACATGGTCAAATCTTTCCTCATGTTTTTGTAACACTGAACCAATGTGATTTCAAAGTAAAACTTACAGCAGAATTGTTTGAAGTACAGACAACTCTCATTACAGAAAAAAATACATACAGGTATTTCCATTTAACAAAAGTGATCATATACAGCAATATGTTCTTCTTGTCTTTTATGTATTTATGAAATTACAACTGTGATACATGACAGGATAAAAATCTATCTAAGTTAAGTATAAGTAAAGTGAAAATGACAACAGCTCTCTGTATCTTAAAGGAGACATGCTGCATTGACATCAAAGGGGCAAAGTCCCCTCTTGGAGAGTATTTTCTATCACTTCCTCTTTTCCTACCAAAGACAATTGTTATTGTTGTTATATATCAATCTAGACATACATTTATGGCTTGTCTTTTTTAGTAGACCCTATTCACTACTTCTTGGAGTCAGCAACTTAATCAAGAATGTTCTTTAATTCAGTGTATAATTATGTGGCAAGGCTTTGTCTTTTGAAACAGATAGCAAAGATGTGCTTGTTCATACATGTGTGTATGTGCTAGATAAAAATCATCTTATTTATTTAATGTACAAGAAGCTCCAACTCCTTCCTCCTCATCTTTCTTGGACCTCCATTGGTCACTGAATCCCCTTGATGACTCCTCTACCTCCTCTTGAAACTTCTCCTCCCCTGGCTGGCAGGAAGTCCATCCCTATTCTCTCCCCTGCTCAACGATTGGCTGTAAGTTCCTATATTGGCATACCAGGGAACAATTGGGGGAAAGCATTTATACAACATTAAGACAGAAATCAGAATTTTTTAAAAAAGATTTATTTATTATGTATACAGTATGATCAGGTCACATTATAGATGGTTGTGAGCCACCATGTGGTTGCTGGGAATTGAACTCAGGACCTCTGGAAGAGCAGTCAGTGCTCTTAACCACTGAGCCACCTCTCCAGCCTGAAGAAATCAGAATTTAAACTACACAATAATCTTATGCTTATACATGGTTATTAGAGGAAATTCAGAAGGTAATTTTGTAAGAATAATATCATTACCACACTAGTTGGATTACAGTGGGACACATTCTTAAATCTAGAATATTTTTCTAGCTGCTGAGATTACACCCTATGTGTGATTTAAGGTCCAGCTTGTTAAAATTTAGAAGCCACAAGGTGAAATGAAAAATGTCTCAAATGGGAAGGTGTCTGGGCCTCTGGAGAGCCCTTTTGAAGACAGCAGGCCATCCATCAGGAAAGCGTGTGAGCAAATGCTAAACCTGTAATGTGTGATGTAAAATGCTCAAGACTTTACTTAACAGCTACCATTACCAAGAATAATACAAACAGAAAGGAGTAGAAGCTTAAAACATAAGCGTCACATGGTCCAACTTGTGTTAAAACAATCAGCTTTCTCTTCTCTGTGAATAAACTAGAATTAGATTTTTGGAGAAAAGAGTTACCCACACACCTGGCTGATTTTCTATAACGAGAAGGAAACAGAAGTAAAATTATATTTTTCTGGGTCCATAATCATCATAGGGCTGATAAGGTAGGATGAAACAATGACAGGAAACAACAATTGATTTGAATATTTGGGCTTAGTAGTCTACTGAAGGAAAAGCTGTTCTTTACTGAAGTAGGCACACTGAAAGATTTGGGTAAAATGTGAACTGTGTCCATACACCTAGATTCAGACAGTTACAAATACAAATCTAAAGTTCAAAATTCAAAACAAAAGAATTATATGTAAATTAATAGATAGAAAATGCTGACAGAATAGCTACAGGCCAAAAGTTATTTTATGTGTAGGTCACTTTAACTATGTCCATATAAACACGAATTCTCATTTTTAACCTGAAAGCTAAGGTTATTGTTACATTAAATTTATTTTCCCTGACAGTTGCTTACATACAAAATACTAATACAAAATACAATTTCACAATCATTAACAATGAGCCCATTGTGAAAATAATTGAAAATTTTTGATTTGTGTTTCAGTAAAGTATGGTAAATGTTCTCAGTAGTAAGAAATGTCCAGATTCCTTTTCACGCCAAACACATTTTCAACATTCCTACCAGTGTGAGAGTTCCATTGGCTCTCCTGCTTCTGAATAGTAGGTGTGTGTTGGCTTATGATCGTTGTTCATTTTCTCTTCTTAGTACAATTGACTGCATCACTTACTTAGCATATGCTGTCATCATATGAAGTTAGTTATTTCTCTTGCTACTGTGCTCCTGCATATTTGAGGTTATTTTTAGAGACTCTAGTTAATATTGTCTCTAAAAGTCTCTCACCTCCTAGAATTAACACTTTTTCTTACAATAGAGCCACACATGGAGCCTTAATCACTCTCCCTATTTTCTCAGATCAGATTTTATTACTTTTGGCCCAGTCAACTCTATGACATAGCAGAAAACAATCAGGTAGAAGATGAACTTTAAAGAAATTTACAGCATACACTTGGAGTCAGAGCATGAAAAACAAAAAGTATTTCCAAAGTTATTCCTTTGGAAATACTAATGCACCTCATTGTTTTAACAGTAGTCAAGTGTCAGAGGAGCAGCTTAGTGTTGTGTGTGCGTGTCAGCATGTCAGAATGCGTGTAACTCTCCCTTTATAGGATTTACTTTGAGTCATTGTTGGAGTTAATCCAAATTCACAGTGCAGCATACAAGAATGTCAACAGATCTCAAGTGTATTTCTTGAAATAGGCCATGAGATGATCTGGAAAAGGGAGGATTTTCTTTGCAAAACAAGTGGAAAAATTTTAAATAGTGTATATGCTTGTCTCAGGCTAACCTTATACTTAATCTTGAATTAATTTCAAAATGCTTGTTAAGACTGCGAATCTAAGGTCAGCAACAAGTAAATTTTGATAACGTGCTTAACCTGTAACATTTCTTGTTGAGACTTACTGAAGGATTGCTGCTTCTGTAGCACCCAGAAATCCCTCTGAAGATGCACACTACATGATATGCTAGACTCAATGTAGACCCCACTTATCTATTGAGGGACATGGACCTGACATATACCTTTGCTGAAGTAATTAATATTTATAATTTGAGAAAAATGTTAGATTTGTTTGTGCTTGAAACTGAAGAGGGTGATCTTAATCAAATACTATTGTATATGTCCTGAGATTTAATTTGGTGGCTTATCATGTCTAGTTGGAGTATTGTCTTCCTATTATATGACAACTGCATTTAAATACTATATATATATATAGTATATATATATATATATACTACAGTAGAAAGTGTGTGCCTTTTCAAAAGACCTTTAGTTTTATTTATCCTTCCTAGTATTCTCTTTTCTATTCTTCCCCCTGTGCCCTTCCTCAGTTACTCCTACCCTAATCTTTGTAGTAAGATGTTGTTGTCTTCGAGTATCTACCTAAGAGTGGTATAGCTTGACCTTGTGAATGATTTATTTCAAGTTTTCACTCCCACCAGCAATGGATGAGTGTTCCTCTTACCCTACATCCTCATTAGTATGAGTTTTAATTTGTTTTATTGACCTTGGACATTCTCGTTACAGCAAGACAATATCTGAAAGTAGTTCTACTTTGCATTTTCCTGATGAATAAAGATGTTGAACATATTAAAAATGTTTCATAGGCATTTGCATTTTCCATTTGAGATCTCTTTGTTTAGTTATATACTCCATATTTAAATTGCTTTATTTGCTTTTACACGTACTCTGGTGCCTCATATTGGATCATGTCCCCTGGATGGGGAGACTTGGTGGCACTCAGAGGAAGGATAGCAGGCTACCAAGAAGAGACTTGATACCTATGAGCATATACAGGGGGAGGAGGTCCCCCTCAGTCACAGTCATAGGGGAGGGGAGTAAGGAGAGAATGGGAGGGAGGGAGGAATGGGAGGATACAAGGGATAGGATAACCACTGAGATGTAATAAGAATGAATTAATAAAAGAAAAAACATTTTAAATGCCAAAATTGCTTTGTTTGTTTACTTCATCTTCTGTTTTTAAGATTTTTCTATACTATAGATATATGCAAACAGTTCTAATAAATTTAATGTTCTTGGGGTGATACATACAGAGACTATATAACAAAAAGCCTTGTATCATAGTAAAAAAACCTCAGAACAGTTGGTCTGTGAATGCAAAGAAACTCCCAAAGCATACTGACTATATCAGTTCTTATAGTTTTAGAATATATTGTTAGTATTATCTCTCTTGTCTCTGTGAAAATAATAATATACTGTTTCTGACTAATATTTTTTGTCATTTAATCTTGTAAGTTACATGATTCACCAATTTAATCACATTTTCTCTTTCACTTAATTTAACGGGTATCTTAGCACCATATGTATGGCAAAAAAATCTATGAGCAGTAGAGGATGCAAGGGATAAAAAATATTATAGTCCACCCTAGCTGCTAGAACAGAAAAATGTATTGTATAGCTTATCACAACAGTGATTATTTATCAAAGTTCTAGAGGCTAAAATTCCAAGATAAAATACCAGCAGATGCCATATCTGGTGAATGCAAGCCTGTTAATTTTCCAATGGTATAATGTCCTAACATAACATGCCTGTTAGTTTCCCCATCTCCTCATACAATGGAAGGAGTTAAGGAGACCTCTGGGAACTATTTAATAAGATTGTTAACCAAAATATTTTAGTTTGGACCTCATAACCTGATCATCTCTCAAGGAATCTATCTTTTTATTATTCTCTTGGAGATTAGGGATTCAGCCTAAGTTTGGGTGAGAGTTCAGACTATTACATATGTCAACTTCATGCCTGGACCTGCACTGATTCCTCCATCATTTTCCTTCAACAATTACCACTATTTCGTTCCATTTTGTTACTTTCATTGAGTATACTGCTATAACATGTTTTAACTTTTTATTATAATGATATGCATAGTTTGTAAAAGTTAATAGATTACATAATGAGTAAAAAAAAAAACAACTCCTCAGCTAGACAGTAGCTCATTGTGAGAGGAATTATCAATAGACTGTCCTCATCAAGGCACTGGCAGTTAGGAAGAGTCAGGTCACAAGTAACTGCTCAGCAAAGCCTGATGGTTGTCCCAGTGGGGAACTGCTGAAAAACGTAGGACTTCAATTCATTGTCCCCAAAATGATGCATTTATGTTTATTTTAATTTTTATTAAAGTATAATCTCCCAATTCAAGCAAAAATCAGTTGAGTTACTTCATACGTTTTCTTTGGAAAGTTGCTACTTCTTCAGGGTTTTGTTCAAGGAACTCTGCTGTTGCTACAATCCTTACTGTGATGGCTTAGTATGCTGTTGCTGCTATTACAAAGTCAGAATCCTTGTAGCTAACTTGAGCTTAGGAACCTCTGGATGCTCGTCTGTGCACCATGGGAACAAGACTGTAAATTATGATCACATGCTCTTTGGAGGAATGTAGTAGATGACTCATAATCTAGTGGCTGTTCTGTTCAGTTAGAAAAAAAAAGAGAAAAGAAAAGAAAAAGAAAATAATACAGCAAACAATGAACAAACCTTGGAAACTCCTGCATCATGAGAGTTCCTCAAAATACTAGAAGAATACGTCACAGAAACACAGCAAAGTCACATGGCTGCAGCATTTCAAAACTTTCAAAATAATGACAAAACCCTTAGAGGCCTGAGAGTGTATAGAGTTTGTAGACGAGAAGAGAAGAGCAGAAGGAAATCACCGTTGTATGGTATAAGTCTATTTTAAAACTATACAATGAATCTCATTATTTTATTCAGGTAACATGTGTTGCTTATTATCCACATAATAGTAAATGTGCCTGCTGTTCAGAGTTCTTGCTAGGAGAAAAGAAAGATATATCACGATCTGGAGAAAGTATTTGAAAAACTTGTATCTAATCAAGTACAAGCAATTTATAAGAGAAAGGGTTTATTTGGATTAAGTTTTGGAAGTTGAAGCTATTGTCCTTCATGACTTGACAATAGGATTTGTTCATGGCTATGATGCAACAGCATAAATTTGCTTGCTCAACTGTCTGAAGAAAAAAAAAAAATCAAAGAGGCATGGGTATTCATACTTGGCTGGCTTTCCAATCCCCACTCTATCAATCAGCTTGGCATCTCTGAACACTGGATGGTGCTGACAGCAGTCTCCTGAAATCAGGCACATTTCCCCTCCCTTTTCTGATACCAACCCATGCATTCTTTCACAGAACTCCTTAGATACTTCAGGCTGATTCTCTCAGAACGGGACCTGAACTAAATGCAACACATAGAGCTCAAGATGGAGAGAGTGTAGACAGGACAGTGTCAAATAAATATCTACGTGTTGGATTTGAAGTAACATTCTGATCTGAGCCAGGGATGTTTATTTCTATCATTTCATGTTATCTTGAAATACTAAAATAAAGTAACATAAAAGAGAACATTCTTGAAACTTTGACTTTGACATTGTCTTTCCAGGCAGATTATTCTAAAAACTGTCAGTGCTCAGTTTTGGGGACTAATACCATGCTTATTATCTTGTTACAAAACAGAACACGTGAGCTTGATATAGAACATGTTGAAGCAAAAGCTGCATTTGAGAGAACTGTGGACTGGAGCTAGTTTTTCTCGGTTATTTGTGTGTTTTCAGGTACCTGTGTCAGAGTCGCATTGACATCAGAATGAAAGTAGAATTTGCTCTGGTTGGGTCACCAAATTGAAGCCATGACGCTTGGTAAAGCTCCAAAGTTAACTTTAACTCAATTTCTAGCTTAATGTTATTCCTTACGATGCTACATGGTAAAATCTGTAAGTCACACTCATTCGGGTTTATTAAAGTGTTAAGTAAAATAACTGTCGTCACTGTACTTCAACTTCTTGCAGGAGATTTTACTGTACAATATGGCATACAAAATCAGTAGGTTGCCACTCATGCACGGGAGCATGCTCTCAGAAAGTAGGAGCAAAGGATCAGCATCAAGACTTGAACAGTAATTGTCATTCTGCTAGAATAATAAGACCTACGAGAGGAGCTATCACCCAGAGCCTAAAAGCTGCTTACAAGAGCCTCATGTGGGCACAAACACATGAACAGGACCCAGGGATGGTGAGATGTACAGTTCTGCTCTAGATAACTTCTCTGTTGCTCTTATAAAACACTGTCCAAAACAATTTGGCAAGGAAATGTTTCATTTCATTTTCAAGGTGACAATCGGTGTTTGAGGGAATCCAATAAAGAGACGTGGAGGTGAGAGATGACTCAGAGAGCACAGAAAAATGCTTATTAGCTTGTTCTGCATATTTCACACAGCTTTAGTATACATGCAAAGGAACTCCAATTCCTTCCCAAGTGCTAAGCCTCAGCTTCTCCTCACAGCTGGCCCCTTTAATCCTGGCATCTCCACTGCAAGTGAGTAGGCACCCACACTGAACCTTGCCCTGCTCTGTACAATAGTTTTTGTGAGCTGACCCTGTGTAAAAGCTTCTCTGAAACCTGCCTTAGTGATTCTGCTCTCCTACTAATAAGAGCTGATTCTTCAACACCATCTAAGTCACATCAATAGTTTAGTAACTATTTAGTAATTACAGTTTCAGTTCAACAGAGTATCAATCCATGGTAGAACTTGGAGAGCCTTGGTAGAGGCCTTGCTTCCCCTTGAAACTTCACAAGCTTTATCATTCTTGTCTCCCCAGCTCCCCCCACAGCTCTTAAACTCTGAACACTCAACAGCAATTTATGACCCAAAGTTCCAAAATCCATCTACAACCTTTGCAAAACCGAACCATGTTAGGTCCATCACAGCAATAATCCATTTTCTAGCTTTAATGTCTTTAGCTAATTAGTTACTTTTGAATGACAACGAGAACCTAAGGCAACTCAAAGTGAAAAAACTTTGTGGTTTTTGTTTCAACCCTCAGTTCACAACAGATCACTGAGGGGAGTCAAGAAAGGAACTAAAGGGGCTGGAGAGATGGCTCAGAGGTTAAGAGCACTGACTGCTCCTCCAGAGGTCCTGAGTTCAATTCCCAGCAACCACATGGTGGCTCACAACCATCTATAATGTGATCTAGTGCTCTCTTCTGGTCTGCAGGTATACATGCAGGTAGAGCACTGTAATCATCATAAATAAACAAATAAATAAATAAATAAATCTTTAAAAAAAAGAAAGAAAGGACCTAGAACAGGAGATGAAGCAGAAAACCTGAAGGTACCATGCTTACTGGCTCTCCATGGCTTGCTTTGCTTGCTGTTATTTAAGCTCAAGTCCACTTGACCAAGAGTGACGCCAGCCACAGTGGCCGCGTTCTCCATGTCAAACACTGATCAAGAAAACATCCTACAGATTAGTCCTACAGGTCAATCTAATGAAGCAAGTCCTCAGTTGAGGCTCTTTCCCCTCGGGTGACTTTAGTTCATGTCAAATTGACAAAAACTAGCCAACACAATTTCAAACATTTTAGTGGTTCTGGTACAACCCCAAATGTTTAAATGTTTAGATACAGTTTTACATTCTTTCATATAACATACTTTGACCATATTCTTTCCCCTCCTCAAACTCCTTCAGATCCCCACACTATACCCTAAATAATTTCATATTATTCTCTTTCTTGAAAAACAAAAGAAAAATAAAGCAAAAACAAAACCACACAATCTCTGTTGTGCTGGCCAGCTCTCCTGAGCATGTACCTGCCAGTGGTATGGTTGATACTCCCACTGTTCTGCCACTTAATTGCTTCTACATTTTCTTTCTTGATAATTTTCACACTTGATAACTGCTTCTTTTTTTCATGACAAGGACTGCAACATGATTGCCATTGCCTGTATTTTATACTCGTGGCCATAAAAGTCAAGTAAAATGCTCCAGGGAGTGAAGACTGGCCCTCAAAAATATAATTTTTTTCCTCTCTTTTCTTGTAGTGAATCCATTTACCCACTAGAATTTTCTGATTCACAAAAGAAAAAGGAATATCCTATGAGAAATCAGTTAAAGGATGGCACTTTACTACTTGGATCTATATTATCAAGATAGCTATATACTCACTTAATATTTTTAAGCACCTGTACATGATAGCCACTATATGGAGTGACTATCATATTTATATGGTCAATAAATTATATGAAATTTGAAAGTTTTATGGTGTTAATATGAGTCATTAACAATTTATATATTAGTGAAATATTTATTGATATGTAAATTATAAATTGTATTTGCACAATGTATTAATCATATAAATTCTATAACTAATTATATCATCCTTATAGAATAAAGCATTAATAAATTAAAACAAATAATTGATAAGATGAAATATATTCTCTATATTCTCTATATTTTTATATTTAATATTGTTTATCTAATTTATATATCATCCTCATTTTGAAAAAAAAATACTTATGATGTAATATTTAAAAGCTCCATTCTCCACCTTTGCCTCTGTCTGATTTTCTGGCAGCAAAATACCCTCTGTGCTAATTAGAGCTACTATTGCTATGATGAAACACCATGACCAAAAGCAAGTTGGTGAGGACAGGGTTTTTATTCTTATTCAATCACTGAACGAAGTCAGGGTGGGAACTCAAGCTGGGCAGGTGCCTGCAAACAGGAGGTGATTCAGAAGACATAAAAAGGTGCTGCTTAATGGCTTGCTCCACAGGGCTCCCTCAAACTGTCTGTAGAACCCAGGACCACCAGTCGAGGGGATGGCTCAACACACAATGTGCAGGGTCCTCCCACATCAATGACTAATCAAGAAAATGCCCTACACCTGGATCTTCTGGATTCATTTTCTCAGTTGAGATTTCCTCCTTTTAGATGACTCTAGCTTGTGTTAAGGTGACATGTGAAGATTCAGGGTGCCCTCTTTTTATAAATGACTTTACTGTTAGTGTCTCTGTCCATGAGTATCAATTTCTCATGGCTGTCTATAGTCTTGTCTTCTCAATTTGCATAGGTAGCTGGGAAGCCACCTAGAACCCAGTGATGTAGCCCACTCTTATTATACTCTTCTATAAGTATGGGTGCTTATACTATTTTTTATCATTAATATAGTCACAAAATTTCTTAAGTAATCTGTGTTCCTTGCTTTAAAGGGCATCCTTTCCCTCCTAATATTATGAGCTTCTTTTTGCCACAACCTTTTCTGTTGGTTTCCGGTGCTATGCCCCACAATGGTCATGGATACACATGGAAAGTGCTGATGTGTGACTCTTTCACAATTCCAACCGAATCTATGTGAGTTGTACAGATTAAAGCTTGAATATAAGTAAACAGAATCTGAGTTAAATGACTAGATACATATTTTTTTCTCCTGACCAAAAGACATAAGGATTTTGGTGTATTTTCTAGTACCAGGAGCCTGGGCTATGTAAGGAATGTTGTACCTTTATTGTTCTTTGAGACCCTTTTCAACAGTTTAAAATCATGTCACATTTTAGATGGCTTCATATTTGAGGTATAGTTGACTTGTGTGGCCTTTAAATTTTCCCTGGTGTTTTAAAACCATCTCTACTTTCTCTATATTTATTGTCTCATCAGAATCTCACTTTTAACATCTTTCAGCAGTGTCAATATTTCTAACATTTCTCAAGTTAAACTAAAAATTCATGTGATTCCCTTCCCAGACCTTTTAATTGAAGTAAAATAAAAACTATTTTCATAATATTACTAAATATTACTGAACCCTGGCTGCCTCCTTCACTGTGTGCATAAGGCATGTGTGTAAGAGAGCTGACAGAAACCAGTGCTGACAATTACTACAACTTACCAATGGGCCAGCAGTGTCGAGTGGCAAAAGGAAAACTCAGTCATGCTTCAGAATGTCCTGAGGATCGGCTAGAGTGTTAATGTCGTTAATCTCAGTCTTCCAGTGAGGGAGTGCTCAAGAGTTCTGAAGCTACTTTCTCAAGTATGATGAATTCTCAAGAACAACCAGTTGACTGGTCGTTTGTTAAGTGAAAATACATAGCTGTGGAAGAGCCAAAGAGTGTAGGGAATGCTCTTACATGCTTTTTGGTGTCATCAAACAACTATCTAAACATTATGTTATGATCCTTCCTGTTACATTGAAAAGACCATGTTCTTCTATATCCATGGCTATATACTTGATGTACTTGGCCTTCTTTTTTATATATTTAAAATATTTATTAAGCATCATTATGTTAAAGGAACAATCTACTCCAGAATAGCTTTGCATTGCCATATTTAAATTTTATTTTAAATATTATGTTATAATTATCTTTCTCCTTTCCCTTTACTCCATCCAAACCCTTCAATATACCCCTTTCCAACCTCCTTCAAATTCATGACTTCTTTTTTCACTAATTGTTATTGCATGCGCAAATGCAAATGCATACACATATATTACTAAACATCTCTTTTCAGTTCATGTAATGTTACTTGTGTTTATGTTTTCAGGGTTCACCACTGGTACTGGAAAACTAACTGGTATATTCTTCCCTGGGTAAGGTTACCTCTCCCATTCTTAGCTTTCCTCAGTTGTCTGTAATTCTTTGTATTGAGTTGAGGCCTTGTGGGATTTTCCCTGTCTACTCTGATCTGTTCATTGGTGTCTTGTTCAGCTCACATTTTGGAAGTCAAGTCTCACAAACATTGTTGGTCTTCCTAACATCAGTCTTTTAAATAGGTATTATTATCACATTTAATCTTCATTCATAGGGCACTGCATAATAGTTTTGAGGATTTTTGTTTTTGGTTTCTTAATGTCCTTATTGTCATCCCTATAATTTATTTGGTACATTAACTGTTAAAGATTTTCCTTGTCTTTTTAATATTTTTATGTTTAATTTTTGTTTATTTTGAAAATTATGTGCATTTTTCCACTTATATGTTTCTTTTTTAATATATACATTTATATTGTTACACATAAAAAGAACTACATACAGTGTGAAGAATCATGAAACAATCAGGAATCATGAGAATTATATCTTAGAAAAAGCTATTAGATATCAGATTTTGGATTATTTTATTTCAATGTAAGTCTTGTCCTTACACTTTTCTAACATTGTCTGCAGAAACACATATGGGTTAGACTTTGATACTGTGAAATCTATCCTATTTAATTTTCCATTCAGTGATTTTGGTGATATCTAAACGATTATGGAAATAATTTCCTATGTTACACAAATCTTATTATAGTAAATTTTACATTAGGCCTATGAAAAGTTATAAGTTAAATTTTGAATATTGCACATATAAATTTGTATTACTATTTTCCATTTTCATATCCATTTGTTTTATACCTTTTAGTTTAAAATCAGAATTTAATCATTAAACTCTTGTTTCGTTATTGAAAAACATGTAATCACTTATGGACTTGCTTCTAGACCTTAACATTTTTTATTAACGTGTTTTGAATCCTGTCCTCAAAAAATCATAGACTTTTGCATATAGAATTAGTAAGATTTATTTCTAAGTATTGTCTAACTTTTTGATTCTATTCTGTAAGATATTGGTCTTAGCTAGGGTTTTATTGTTGTGAAGAAACACCATGACCAAGGTACTTCTTCTAAAGTAAGTTTAGTTTCAGCGGTTTCGTCCATTATCATCATAACAGGAAGCATGGCAGTATCCAGGTGGATACAATGCTGAGGAGGGAGCTGAGAGTTGTACATCTTGATCCCCAGGCAGCAGAAGGAGATTGTGTGCCACATTGAGCATAGCTTGAGCATAGACCTCAAAGCCCACAATGACACACTTCCCCACCAACAAGGCCACACCTACTTAAATAAGGCCAACCCTCCTAATAGTGCCCCTCCCTATGGGCCATGCATTCAAACACATGACTTATGGAGGGTCATACTTATTCAAACCACTACGATATTTAATTTATTGTTTCATTTAAAATATTATCTATATTTTATTTTATGTTCAGTGTTTTCTCTACAAGTATGTAACTTCACTTCATGCATGCAGCATCTATAAAGGCAAAAAGAGAGCACTGGACCCCCTAGGACATGTGTTACATATAGTTGTGAACTGCCCTGTGGTGCGGAAAATCAAAACCAGGTGCATTGCATGCCCAGCAAGTGCTCTTAACACCTGAGCCATCTCTCCAGCCTCATATTGTTAAATTTTTATTGGTTTTTTTCTAGGCATCCATTACTCAGTCAAGTAAAGTCTAATTTTATTTAAAGTATAGATTTTGTATGAAAATTTTACATTGGTTGATGCTTCTCCTATGCTCTCTGGTATGACTTCGTTTTGTGCTCTTTGTATAAAGGAGAAACAGAGTATATTTCTGGTAATTGGTACCATGTAAACCAAGTTGGTTGATCATATTCAACTTTTTATACTCTTACTACTTTCAAATTGGTTTACGTATTGTGTATGTTTGTACCAAAATATCTGAATCTAATTATAGATTTATTTTTTCAGTACATTTTTAGTGATTTTGTAAATGACTGTCTTTCATGAACTTAGAGGTGTATTCTGAGGTGATAAATATTTGTAATTGCTATTCCACATTAGTATATGCTCCTTATAATTATTTCATTACCTCTATTGGTGGTAATATTGCTTTCCTTTCTATTGCTGTGATGAAAGATGGTGACTGAAAGTTACTAACAGAAGGAAGAGCTTATTTCAGCTGTTTTTTCAGGGGAATACGAAATCTATCCTGACAGGGAAGCATGGTGACAAACGGCAGAGAAATAGTTCCACAACTGAGAGTTCACTTTTGAACCACAAACTTGAAGCAGAGCGCCTGCTCCCAATGACACACTTTCTGTAGCAAGGATGCATCATCTCTGCCTTCACAAGAAATGGAACATTTCTCATTTTACTACTATAGTGATTCTTATATTTATCTGAAATCTATTACTATGATATTATTATAAGCATTTCACAAACAAAGAATAAAAATGGATATTTCAACATAATTTTGTTTCTAAAGACTATGAGCAGGGGCCAATATAAGCATTTAACTGTGGTATGTAATCCACAAGAGTGATCATTCTAATTTTTTCATCTCTGATTAAATTATTGAAGTATAGGTACTGACAAAATAATATAAAATTAGCTTGATTTTAAACTCCAAACAAACTCTAAAGGATGTTTTTACAGCTTCTTCTACAAGTATATATTACATTAGAGGTTTCTTGTTGAGTCAAATATAAAACTCTCAAAAAGAACTTTGGACGAACTAAGATACAAAGGAGTATAACTTTTACAGATCTCATTGATTTCCAAGCCTCATCACTAAATTAAAAAATGTTTCAAAGCAAGGCAGAGGAAGCTCAACATTATAAACTCTGAAAATGGAGAAGTTTGGACGACTCCTGACCACAGGGCTTATGAGTTCTTAAAATAGGAAAGCCTGTTGTAGAGATTTCACTGAGCACATCTAACATAGATTCCAACCTGCCTGGAAAAACTCCACTGTACTGATGTATAAAGCAGACCAAGGACCTGTTTCCTCAGAGTGATGTGACCACATAAAGGACACACATGGCTGTGGTTTAAGTAGTTTATTTTCTCAGTCAAAGTTTGTGTTTCCTCGAGTTGGTCCCCTATCCTCAGTTTTTCAGTGGTTTGCATAGTAAATGTGCTATTTGCTTTTTTGTTGTTGTGTTTTATGGTATAGATATTGTGAATTTAGAATAGCACACTATAATATTCCTAGAACAGTAATAAATAATATTCTAAAACAATTTTCTTCTATATTGATTTCAAGGAGCCTTCTGCAGATTTTTTTCCCAGAGTACATAATGGTTTTATTTTTTTCTTTCTTTCTTTTACCTTGTGCAGGTTTTAACAAGAGTAAGCAGGTCTTAAATATAAGTGTCAAGTCATGCCACTCTTTTGTTTTTCAGAATGGAAATGTATGTGCATATTTTTAGTAATGGACCTTCTGTTTTAAAACCTATTATTAAGTGTATGAAATATTGGACTTCAGCATATGAAATGAATCAATTTTCTAAGCAAGGGTAGAAAATTCAGGTTATCAGCTCCAACAAGGACATGTAAATGATATGTAAATAGAACAAAAAAGATGAGCCACAATAAATTGTAGTATCAGACTTGATAGATGCATGGCCAAAGAAGTAAGGATTTTGAAATTCAGAGGCATTTCAATACCAGGACTGCATTTGTAAAGATGAAAAAGGCTATGTAATTTTGTTTCGAATGGGCTACTTAAAATCCTGTAGCAAGTTGTAGAAACAAAGTGAACGTTTGTTTTGCTAGAGCCAGATTCATCTCTTCCTTCAATGTGAGGGATATAAGATGTTTGTGACAATAAAATTATGAAGGAAAGATGAATGACAGTCCATGGCAAGTGAACTCTGTGTTATTCAGCTGACTTGAAGTGTATGTAAGGGCTGGCCCTAGCAGTTTGATAGGTTAGCTTGGTGAGAACAGAGTGCAAGCAGGGTGGGAATGTGTAGGCTGCAGCAATCCTTTGAGGTGTGAAGTACTCAGAATCTGCCGTGATGTGGAAACAGGATAAAAGATATATTAAGATGGAAGACTGGATGTGCAGAAATAGCACATTAAAATATTTAATTGTTCAAAAATCCATCCCTGCACTCCCCAAGAATGAGGTTTAATAAGAAACTGGAGAGATACCTTTTTGGAAAGGATTAATTCCATATTAGAACTTGTGAGTTTTGAATGCTGGAGATATTATTCAGTGGTACAGTTCTGGCCTAATATATAAGGCCATGAGTTCAATCCCTAGTCATCAGCATACAAAGGGATACTGAGTTTTCCAAGAAAAAGTAACAAGGAAAATTTTTATAGCAAGTTGTGGAAGATGCAAATTAGAATTTTGAGCAAACTGGTGGAATCATGAAAAGAGAATAAGTGGGAAGGAAAAATTGAGGAAGCAAAGGGCCGTGCTTATGTGGGCAAAAGCAGAGAATCCCAGTAGGAATGGCTCAGAGACTTGAGTTACTGCAGCCCAGCTTGATCAAACACTGATTACCCCACTGTAGTCCCAGTTACAAAATTGTCAAAGGCACGTGAGACCTGGGAGAGGCCAACGGATGGGTAAAAACCTTGGTAAACAAAAATGAGAACGCTGGGAACCACACTTAGCTAGTTGACAGATTAAAGGCTGGCTTGGAATAACACCTAAAGCAGGGGAAAATGCACTGAGGGGAGTTGTCATTACTGTGAATGTGGTCCTAGGCCTTTCTTTGGTTTGTATCAAAAGCTACTTCATTTATATTGAATACTGAGTTTTAAACTATGTAAACATATCAGATAGGCACCGTGACAATACCACAAAGATAGTTTCATAACTCTAAAACAGCATTGTGGTTCTTCTCCTATTTGTTCCTTCCTCTTTTCCTTTACTGCTGGCAAGGGCACTTTATTTATTTATTTATTTACTTACTTACTTACAACTTTGAAATTTATGTTCCTCCATGGGATTTTTTTTTCTTGCGTTAATAGCTTATTCTTTTTCAGTGCTAAGTGAATCTCCATTGCATTAATGTGCCAGATAATACTGACTCATATATGAAATAATGTAGTCTTGCTTTCAGTTTGTTGATGAAGAAAAAAGTTGCAAAAACACCCAAGCACCTGCCTCAGGTGCCACTGTGATGGGCTTAGGTGTGATGGGAAAGATGAGTGTGCAGTGGAGAGATGGAGGCCAAAGCAAACCAAGGGATTTGCGGACACTGTGGAGAAAGGTGTAACTGGAAACTAGACAGCAGTGCGGATCAGAATGCTTGGCCTAGGCTGCTTCCAGGGGCCGTGTCTGGGTCTATGGTTCTGTTTTAGCTGGACTCTGTGTCTGGGCTGCCACTGGAGACCTTGTCTGAGGGTCATGCGCATCTAAGTAGCCTGGTCTGTCACATGAGGCCATGGAAACTTTGAGGTCCACCCTGTTGCAGGGAGCCGTGTCTTGATCTATAGACTGATTGCAGCTGGGGTCTATGTTGATGTTCCAGGCTGAAGACCATAGAGATGTCGCTGGTCTGGATTGTCACCTAAGGATCTGTGTTGATCTGGATCTGCCCTTCATCAGCCACCACAATCAGGAAAAGTGTCCCCACCCCTCTCCTGCGCGGTGTAGCAGAGCATGAGTGTGGGAGAGCTGGTCCTGCAACTCACTGGCTGCAGCACTCTGCAGAATAGGCCCTGAACCTAGTCTGGCCACCACAGTAGAACTGATCCTGTTGGTGAAGGTGACAGTGAGCTGTCCTTGAGGGCATGAGAGCTGCCCCTGCCTCTTGTCAGATATGACACTGGGTGAACTAGCCCAGGAAGTGCTGTGGAGCTCATCCTGGTAAAGTGGGAGCAGGTGAACTTGTGGGGTGACAAACTCGGCTACCTTCCAGGCCCAGATCCAGGGTTTTGAGTCAGTCGACCCCAACATATGCCACATCTATCATCTGCTGAAGTGATTGAAAGAATGAAAGGGCCAGAATTGCAGATCCAAAGCTGCAGGATCTTCATGAGACAGAGCCAATGATACGATTCCTAGAAGAATCCTGGTGAGGATCCAGTATTGTGAGTATAGCAGAAGCCAGAGGACTCAAATTAAATCAATGACTCATTGCAATGAACATTTGCAAGTAAAGAAGTGTGGAAGAAAATGGTAATACTGTGTGACACACTAGAGAATCTATGACAATATGGGTTTGTTTTATTTTATTTTTCATTCTATCTGATTGTATTCTATTTGTTGGGGGAATTACAAGGGTAGAGGACAGATATGTAAGGAAGGGGGAAGAAGGGGGAAGAATGATGTGAAATGTGCAATGAATCAATACAAAGTAAAAAGAAAAAAAGGTTACTTAAAAATTCATATGGTGTTTTTCAGATTAAGTTGTCAAACATCTAAGATTGTCATCTTCATATTCTACTGAAAGGCAGCTTAGTTTTCTAAGAAATGGTCACACTTCAAAGAAACTACTATTAATTCTAGTTTTTATCCATGGTAAATGGAAGGTGTTTCTCATTTCTACCACCTTTGGTATTAATAATTTGGAGTTTAATTATTCTAAAAAGGATTTAGGGTTGGACAGGTGGCTCAGCAGTTAAGAGCACTGACTGCTCTTCAAGGGGTCCTGAGTTCAACTGCCAGCAACCACATGTTGGCTCACAACCATCTATAGTGTGGTCTAATGCGCACTGTATACATAATAAATGTATTAATTTAAAAAAGTATTTAAGGGAAGTTTTCCTCATTACACTTATGATCAATCACCTATTGACATATGAGGGCAAACATAATTCTGTTCACTTATTTAACATTTCTATAACTTCTTTGGCCAAGTGTCTGAAGGTTCTGTTCAGATTCTCTGACTGCTTTTTAAATTCTGATGCTTAATTTTATAATTTATTTATGTACTCTTGATACCACGTCAGGACTTGTTATTCAAACTTTCTCCAATCCCAACCCTATCTCAGCCCCAGACTCTATACTACTCTACTTCTGTGAAATCAGCATTTTAAATTCCACCTGTAAATGAGAGCATGTACTATCTGTCTTTTTTGTTTTGGCATTTTCACCCAAAATAGAGTCCTCCTATTCTCTTTTTTTCCCTTAAAGACAATATATCAATATTTCCCATTGTGTACATAAACCATATTTCTATCTATTCATTCACTAGTAAACATCATATTTCATTGAATACTTAACTATGTAAATGCACTATGATTACCTGAGTTTGTGAGTCTTTCCTTGATATTTTTCAGAGCAAAGTGTATAAGCAACAGAATGAAGAGCTAGCCTAGAGAACTAAAGAAAATATTTGAAACCAGAATTCACGTGGAATTATAAAAGCTAAAAACCAAGGATACTCAAAATAATCTAAAACAACAAAAATAATTATTTAAGAATGCTACATAACAGGGGAGCCTAGCATAACTGTCCTCTGAGAGGCTCCACCTAGAAATAGATTGAAACAGATGCTGAGACCTAAGGCTAAACATTAGGGGAAGCTCAGGGAATCTTGTAAACGAATTGAGGGAAGGACCGGGAGGGGGCAAAAGCTCCACAAGAAGAGCAATAGAGTCAACCAAGGTAAGCCCATGGGGCTCATGGAGACTGAACCACCAATCAAAGAGCATGAATGGGCTGGACCTAGGCCCACAGCACATACATAGCTGATGGGAAGCTTGATCTTCAAGTGGTTGCCTAGCAAGTAGAGCAGAGGCTGATTCTGTGATGGACTCAGTTTCCTGCGTTTGGAACCCTTTCCTCTAGTTGTGCTGCCTTGTCTGGCCTCAGTGGAAAAGGATGCACTTAATCTTGATGTGAAATGTGTTGGGACAGGTTGTGGCAGGGGTCTCCCATTTTCTGAGGAAAAGGGGAGGTGAAGAAGGGAAGAGGGTCAGAACACAGGACTATGAGGAGAAGAGGCTGTGATTGGGATGCAAACTGGATAAATAAATAAATAAATAAACGCATCCCATGTTTGATTTCAAGTTGTATTCAAAAGCCATAGTAATAAAAATGCAATTATGCTGCCAAAAAACAGACATGTAGATCACTGAAGCAAATAGATATTTAAGATAAATAGAAACTCAGATATTTAAGTTAATGTGAATCCAGCTACCTGATGCTTGAAAATTATGCCAAAATATATACTGTAGAAAACACAGCACTATTAATAAATGTTGTCAGGGAAAACTGAAAATCTACATATACACAAGGAGGGATAAATAGCACTAAAGATTTTTCAAGTAATATGGTAACTTTCAGAAGCTTCTTAACACACACACACACACACACACACACACACACACACACACACAATTTAAATGGGGCAAAAATGTCTCTCCTAGAAACCACAAGCAAACAAGTAAAGATGGCAGTAATTATCTCTTTTAACATTGTTGACTAGTAAGGCTCCAGAGATCCCACATATTAAAGGTTATTCATAATTCTATTGGTTGTCTTCCAGAGCTTGACAATAATAGCCTTTTGCTAAAGACAGCACATGCTTCAATAATAGAACACGGAGAAATCAAATTAGTAATGTCCTAGAAGTATCATCTCATTTAAGTAGCTTTTTGTAGTGGTAAAAGGGATTATACATGCTACCAGAGGAGAAAGTAACAATCAATTTATGTAAATGCTGTTTTTATTTCCTCAGTCAAGGAGGTAAGAGGTAGTATGCAAGCTGTGGGATGAGCCCAGAAAGGTTCTTTCTCCATTCTAACTAATTCTAGGCCTATGCCTGGAAGCTTCTTTCCTGTATACAATCTACTCTGCAAATGCTGAAGGTTTCACCTTCCAGACTTCTTCTGATAACACTGGTCTAGAGTGTTTCAGCCTCCAAGACTTACTGCTGAATAAACTCGCCCTTTATAGTTCTCCCAGATGGATAGTTCAACTCAGCTGCTCTAGCCCACATTTCTCTGCAAACTGACTTATTCAATCCGGATTCTTCTAGATTCTGACTGAATTGGTCTGCTTGTCTTCAATCTAACACTGGCAATATGTTGTAAGCTGGATCCTTCTTGTTCTTTTTTTCCTTGTCTCTGAAATCTGTCTCTATAAAACTGTCCTTGTAAAACTGCAACACACACACTACATATTACCTCCCTACTACTACTCTCCCTGCCCTGTCCTCATAGTAGACTCTCTCATCAAAGGAGAAATACAGCAAGGTAATGTGTCAATACTGAATATCTATGCCTCAAAGCAGGAACACCTACCTTCTTAAAAGAAACATGACTCAATCTTACATCAAACATTAATAGTGGGAGACTTCAACATGCCACTATCACCAATAGACAGACCATTGAGACAGAAACTATATGGAGAAATAATGAAATTAATATATATTATGAATCAAATGGACATAACAGATATCTATAGAATATTTCCCCAAACACAAAAGAATATACTTATTTCTCAGCACTGCATGGAACCTTCTCCAAAATTGACCATATACCTGGTCATAAAGCAACCTCGACAAACACAAAAATGAGAAATAACTTATTGTATCTTATCATACTACCTTGGCTTAAATCTGGGATTCAAAAACAACAGAAAGCCTACAAACTCACGGAAACTGAACAAGTGACTTTTCAATGACCTCTGCCTCAGGGACAAAATTTAAAAGATTAAAATCTTTATATAATTCACTGAAAGGGAAGGCACAACATACCTATACTTACATGGCACAATGAAAACAGTGGTAAGAGGAAATTTCATAGCACTAAACAACTTCATAAAGGTACTAGAGAAATCCCATTCTAGGAACTGGACAGCACACCTGAAAGCTAGAGAACAAAAATAAATATACACACGTCCTAGAAAAGTAGACAGCTGGAAATCATCAAACCTAGTGCTGAAATCAATAAATTAGAAACAAGGAAAACAATTCAAAGAATCAACGAAACCAATATCCTGTTTTTTGAGAAAATCAACAAGATAGACAAACCCTTCACCACACTACAAGGCAGAGACACTATCCAAATCAACAAAATCAGAAATGAAAAGAGAGACATAACAACAGAAACTATGGAAATTCAAAGAATCATTAGGTCTTACTTCAAAAGCTTATATGCTAGAAATCTTGAAAATCTAAATGAAATGGACAATTTTCCTCATAGCATTCAATTACCAAACTTGAATCAAGATACGGTAAACAATTATTTCGATATCCCCTGTGAAAATAGAAGTAAGGCACCAGCCAAGGACAATACAGGCGGTAAACCTTAAACCCCTACCCAGCTCTAGACAATGGACAGAACACTCTCCACAGTAGAGTGGAGAGTGGGATATGACTTTCTCACATACTCTGGTGCCTCACCTTTGACCATGTCCCCTGGAGGGGGAGACCTGGTGGCACTCAGAGGAAGGACAGCAGGTTACCAAGAAGAAACTTGATACCCTATGATCATATAGAGGAGGAGGTAATCCCCTCAGGAACAGTCACAGGGGAGGGGAATAAGGGGAAATTGGGAGGGAGGGAAGAATGGGAGGATACAAGGGATGGGATAACCATTGAGATGTAACAAGAATAAATTAATAAAGGAGAAAAAAAAGAAAATAGAAATCATCAAAAGTCTTCCAACTAAAAGAGCCCAAGGCTTGATAGATTCGGCACAGAATTTTAACAGACCTTAAAAAGAAGAGTTAACACCAAATATCTTAAACTATTACACAAAATTGAAACAGAAGAAACTTTACCAAACTCATTCTATAAGGCCACATTCACTTTGATACTTAATACACAAAGACCCAACAAAGAAAGAATTTCAGACCAATTTCTCTTATGAACATTGATGCAAAACTACTCAATAAAAAATTCACAAACTAAATAAAAAAACACAACAAAAATATCATTTACCATGACCAAGTAGGCTTTATCCTAGGCATGCAGGGGTAGTTCAATATACAGAAATCCCTCAATGTAATCCATCATATAAACAATCTGAAACAACAACAAAAAACCCATATGTTTATCTCCTTATATGCTAAAAAAGCATTCTTCAAAATTTAACACTCACTCATGTTAAAATTCCTGGAGAGATCAGGGATACAAGGCACCTACTTAAAAATAGTAAAGGCAATAAACAACAAGCCTATAGCGAACATCCAAATAATGGAGAGAAACTTAAATCAATTCCCCTGAAATCAGAAACAAGACAAGGATGTCCACTCTTTCCAGCTCTCTTCAATATAATACTTGAAGTCCTAGCTACAGCAATAAGACACTAATGGAGATCAAAGGGATACCAATTGGAAAGGAAGAAGTCATAGTATCACTATTCCCAGATGATATGATAGTATATATAAGAATTTTATATACCAAGGAATTTTACCAAGGAAATCTTACAGCTGATAAACTCCTTCAGAAAAGTGGCTGAATACAAAATCAACTAAAAATAATCAATACCCTTTCTATATACAGAAGACAAACAGCCTGAGAAAGAAATCAGGGAAACAAAACCCTTCACAATAGCCACAATGAACATAAAATATCTTGGTGTAACTCTAACGAAGCAAGTGAAAGACTTGTATGAGAAAAGAAATAGAAAGAAAGAAAAAGAAAACCAACTTCAAGTCTCTGAAGAAAGAAACTGAAGAAGATTTCATAAGATGGAAAGATCTCCCATGTTCCCATATCCATAGGATTAACATAGGAAAAATGGCCATTTTACCAAAAACAACTACAGATTCAATGCAATCCCTATCAAAATACCTACACAATTTTTAAAAGACATTGAAAGTTCAATTCTGAACTTCATATGGAAAAACAAAAAACCCAGAATAGCTAAAACAATCTTGTACAATAAAAGGTGCTCTGGAGGAGTCTCCATACCTGATCTCAAACTGTACTATAAAGCAATAGTAATTAAAACAGCATGGTACTGGCACAGCAACAGGCCGGTTGATCAGTGGAATCGAATCGAAGACCCAGATATGAATCCACACACATATGGGCATTTGATTTTTGACAAAGAAGCCAAATCCATTTGATGGAAAAGGGATAGCATCTTCAACAAATGGTGCTGGTCTAACTGGATGTCTATGTGTAAAAAAATGCAACTGGACCCATATTTGTCACCTTGTACAAAACTCAAATCCAAGTGGATTAAAGACCTCAACATAAAACCAGAGACACTAAATCACTTAGAAGAAAAAGTGGGGAAGAGCCTGGAACATATTGGCACAGGAGACAACTTCCTGAACAGAACACCAACAGCCCAGGCATTAATGTCAACAATTAATAAATGGGACCTCATGAGGCTGAGAAGCTTCTGTAAGGCAGGTGACACGGTAAAGAGAACAAAGCGACAGCCTACAGACTGGGAAAAGATCTTCACCAACCCCACATCTGACAAAGGTCTAATATCCAAAATATATAAAGAACTCAGAAAATTAAATACCACCAAACCAAATAACCCAATCGAGAAATGGGGCATGGAACTAAACAGAGAATTCTCAACAGAGGAATATCAAATGGCTGAGAAACACTTAAAGAAATGCTCAACCTCCTTAATCATCAGGGAAATGCAAATCAAAACAACGCTGAGATTCCATCTTACACCCATCAGGATGGCCAAGATCAAAAATTCAAGCGACACCATATGCTGGCGAGGATGTGGGGAGAGAGGAACACTCCTTCATTGCTGGTGGGAATGCAAACTAGTACAACCACTTTGGAAATCTATCTGGTGCTATCTCAGAAAAATGGGAATAGGGCTTCCTCAAGACCCAGCTATTCCACTCCTTGGAATATACCCAGAAGATGCTCCAGCACACAGCAAGAAAATTTGCTCAACCATGTTCATAGCAGCCTTATTCATAATAGCCAGAACATGGAAACAGCCTAAGTGTCCCTCAGTAGAAGAATGGATAAAGAAACTGTGGTACATATACACTATGGAATACTATTCAGCTATTAAAAACAAGGAATTCCCGAAATTTGTGGATAAATGGATTGAGCTAGAAATGATCATAATGAGTGAGTTAACCCAGAAGCAGAAAGACTCAAATGGTATATACTCACTTATATCTGCATACTAGCCCAAGGGGCATGTCCCACGAAAGCCTTCACTTACCAGGAAACTGTGACAGAGGAGAGGACATTCTAGTGGGACTCTAGATGAGAGAATCATGGGAGAAAGGCAAAGTAGAAGGACCCAGAGGGTCCTAGAAGCCTACAAGTAGAACATTATGATAGGCAGATTTGGGCCCAGGGGTCCCGCTCAAACTAAGGCACCAGCCAAGGACAATACAGGCGGTAAACCTTAAGCCCCTACCCAGATCTAGCCAATGGACAGAACACTCCCCACAGTAGAGTGGAGAGTGGGATATGACTTTCTCACATACTCTGGTGCCTCACCTTTGACCATGTCCCCTGGACGGGGAGACCTGGTGGCAATCAGAGGAAGGACAGCAAGTTACCAAGAAGAGACTTGATACCCTATGATCATATAGAGGGGGAGGTAATCCCCCTCAGGAACAGTCATAGGGGAGGGGAATAAGGGGAAATTGGGAGGGAGGGAAGAATGGGAGGATACAAGGGATGGGATAACCATTGAGATGTAACAAGAATAAATTAATAAAGGAGGAAAAAAATGAAAAAAAAGAAAAAAAGAAAATGGGGTACAGACTTAAACTGAGAATTCTCAACAAAGGAATATCCAATGGCTGAGAAATACTGAAAGAAATACTCAGTGTCCCTAGTCATCAGGGAAATGCAAATCAAAACAACTCTGAGATTCCACTTTGCACCAATCAGAATGGCTCAGATCAAAAACTCAAGTGACACCACATGTAGCAAGGATGTAGAGAAAGGAGAACATTCCTCCAATGTTAGTGGGGGTGCAAACTAGTACAGCCACATTGCAAATTAATCTAGGGGTTTCTTATAATACAGGGAACAGTTCTACTTCAAGACCTGGGCATAGTCCTGAAACATTCTCCACCATACAACAAGGACATTTGCTCAACTATGTTTTTAGCAGCTTTCTTCATAGTGGCCAGATTCTGGAAACAACCAAATGTCCCTCAACTGAAGAATGGATAAAGAAACTGTGGTGCACTTATATAATGTAATACTACTCAGCTATTAAAAACAAGGAAATCTTGAAATTCCCAGGTAAAAGGATGGAACTAGAAATGATCATTTTGAGTGAGGTAACCCAGACTCTGAAAGACCGGCATGGTATATATTCATTTATAAGCAGATATTAGACACATAATATAGGACAACCACACTACAATACAGAAACATAAAGAAGCCAAATAACAAGGAGGACCCTAGGAAGAATGCTTAATTCTCATTCAGAAGGGCAAATAATATTGACACTAGAAGCAGTTGAGGAGAAGGAAAAGGACAGGAGCCTACCATAGAGATACTGTGAAGGACTCTACTAAGCTGAGGGTGGAAGCAGATACTGAGACACATGGCCAAACTTGAGGATGGAGCCCAGGGAGTCTTATGGAAGAGTTGGAGGATACAAGAACCTGGAGGAGACAAGATATCCACAAGGAGACCAATGGAGCCAACAAATCCAGCCAGGGAGAAAGGTACTACAGAGACTGATGCACCAACCAAGAACCATGCATGCTGAGGACCTAGACCCTCTGCTCAGATGTAGTAGATAGGCAGTAGAGGCTCCTTGTGGGTCCCATAATATGGGGAGTAGGGGCTACTTCTGACATGGACTCTGGCCCCTGCACACTGATCACTATCCCCTGGTGAGGCAGCCTTGCTAGGCCACAGAGGAAGAGGATACAGGCAGTCCAGATGAGACTAGATAGGTGGAGGTCAGATGATAGAGGAGGAAGGCTCCCTCTTTCTGAGGACTAGTGAAGGGATGGAGGGGGAAAAGGGATGGATGGTGGCTAAAATTAGGATGTAAAGTGAATAAAATTTTCAAAAAATGTTATTAAAGTTTTCTTTTTATTACTGTGATAAAAATATTTGACAAAAATACAACTTAGTGGAGGAATGAATGTGTTTTAGTCTATAAATATTAGTCCATCATTTAGGGAAGTCTGGGTAGGAACTAAAGGAAAAAATTGAAACAGACACCATGGATGTTTACCGCTTTGTGACTTGTTCACTGGCCAGCATATACTCAGCTTTCTGATACAAGCCAAAACTACCAGCCTGGGATTAATACTGCTCACAGTGGAGTTGGCTCTCTTATATCTTTTTTTTTTCATATCCTGGAAAGCAAATTGTTTTTATGTGTGTAGGAGTGTATGTATGTATGTGTGTGTAACAACAATTAATAAAAATGGGACCATAGATTGAAATAGAACATGGAGGATAAATGGAAGGGCATGGAGAGAGGAAAGGGAGTGGGAATGATGTGATTAGATTACAATACCAAAGGGTTAAATAAACAATTTTTAATTAACAACTGCAAAGAGCTATGCAGTGTTTCCTTTTTCATTCAATTCCCCGCCTCCCTACTTACTTCACAACCAACACATACTAAACTTCTCTGGAAATGCTCTCACAGACTCATGAATTGATCCAACTCTCTAGAAATCTCTCTGTCCAGTCAAGATGACATACAAATTTACCCATTCTAGACACATCTGTTTTACAGTGGCAATATTTACAAAAACCACATAGTGAAACAGTCATAATGTCATCTAGCAGAATAAATAAAATGTGTCCGGTATATACAGTGACATATTAGTTACCAATAAAACTGAAAGAGACTTTAATGCATAGCACAACATAACTGGACCTTGAAAATATTATATTGATTGAATGAAGCCAGATACAGAAATTATCTATCATATGACTCCATCCAAATGAAATAGAAAAACAAGTAAAATCATAGATAGAGAAGCTAAAATGATTTTCTCTAAGGTATAGAGTAAGGAGAGAGTACAAATATACTCACAAATGCTTAGCAAACATATATTACATATACATTTGATAAATATACATGATAAAAAATTTAGAATTGGCTGAGCATGATTGTTGTACAACATAAACATTCACCTTAGAAAGAAGTAATTTTATGTTATGTAAAAAATGCAATCCCCTATTTGTGGATACGAAATTGTGATTAATGTAGGAAATACTGGGAGCCCAACGTCCTGAGAAGAAAACTGAACATAAATAACTCTGAGAGGCATCTATATCGAGATATTTGTGTCTCCAAGTATTAATTCAAAACCTAAAGGACAAAGGTTTTGTGTCTTAGTATAGAAACTTAGTAATAATGGAGAAACCCTAAACAGAACAAAAAACAAAAAACAAAATAAAACAAACAAGAATTCTATTGAATAAAGTGAGGCCTAAAAAGTTACAAATCAAATTAAAGAACAACTGAAAGTGGTTATTTACAAATAGACTAAAACTGAACTTCAATTTTCCTCATTCTCTTGAAAAGTTTTTGAAGCTGTATGTATTTTATGTTTTGAAAATGTTTATTTTTACTTTATTGTAGTATTTTCTCTCTCTCTCTCTCTCTCTCTCTCTCTCTCTCTCTCTCTCTCTCTCTCTCTCTCTCTCTCTCTCTCTGTGTGTGTATGTGTGTGTGTGTGTTTGCCTGTGGTGCCCACAGAGGCCAGAGGTGGATACTTGGAATTAAGAAAGTAAAGAGCTACCTTTTGTTGCAGATAACCTCCTCCTCTGTGAAAGTAGCAATTTCTCTGAACCTCTGAGCCATCTTGCCAAGCACTTGAATCACTTCTTTCTTAATGAATTAAGATTACATATGAGTTTCCTTAAGAGAAATTTAAGTTATCTGTGGAGAAAGATAGATTTTTCCGCAGTGATTCTACAGTAAACTGTGTCTTTAGCAAGATGATTGTGAGAACAAAAATGAGATAGAATGTATGAACTTATTCAATTAACAATCAAATTTCAGCCAGAATGAGGCCAGGCAGGTAAAGCCAGAGAGAGACAGAAGAGGCAGCCTCATTTTAGAAGGCTGCTGTTTGCATTTAGCAGGGAGGTGGTGATTTAGGCTAAGTAGGATAGAACACAGAAAGAGGTAACACATTTGTATAGGGATTTATTTATTAAGTTCTTGAGTTATTTATTTACATCTTGATAGCAGCTTCCCCTCTCTCCTTTCCTCTCATCTCCTCTACTCGTTCAACCATTCCTTCTCCCATTTTCTCAGAAAAAGGGAGGCATCTGTATAAGGATTTATTAGAGTTAGAAGGATTTATGCATTTTTTTTCAGGAGGAGATGTGTCCTATAACAGGAAGAGTGTCTAGGAAACATTACTTTTATATGTCTGGACCTGGCTTTATGTTTGCCATCACTGGCAGCCTCCATGGGCCTGACGAGAGCGCTTCACTGCCTATTACAGTTCTTCTGAACCGGCCCGGTGCTGCAGTGAACATCTAAAACATGCAGCTGGCCATGATGACCCTGAGCTCTTCCGGGTTCACAAAGAAAATAAGAATTTATAAAATTGAAGTGGAAGTATTACTTTACATATGTGAAGAAGATCTCCTAAACCTCAATTTTTAAAATTCAGTGTAATTTTCCAATTCCACAAGAAATATGATGCTATTAAAATATCACCGTTTGCCAGAAATGTATGTCTATTAGCATGTCATTTTGTAGATGGCATTGCTATCGCAATTCAAGGATTGAGGAAACATTTAAGTAACAGTTGAAAACTAAATAACTGGAGAAAATGTTCACTTGCTTACAAGGCTTAGTTTAAGTTTTTAATTATTTCTATATGAAAGGTTAAATTCTGTGTGATTTTCTATCAGAATATATTAGTGGATAGAATAGTTATAAATTAATTCTAGATCATATAAAAAGTGACAGGGGATTAAAGTGATTAATTGGCTTAGAAGATGATTGTTTTAAGAGAAATATGCAGTTTTTAATCTACTTAATATAGCCTATATTCCTTTCCTTATTAGTGTAAAGAAATTATACCAAAAATCCAAATACAGCATCTGTTTTAATTACCTCTCTTTACAGAGAACAAAAGACCTGGCATAGATGACTCAAAGGCAGAATGTCCTATTTTGCTGTAGGTTATACACATCCCAGGTCATGGTCTTTGGTGTCACTGCTTTGGGCCCCTGGCAAAAAAAGGTCATCACGGTATTGATGTATCATATCACTGCAACTGTCAGAAGAGAACTAGCGAGAAATGCCAGGGACCAGGTATAAACACACACCCCAGGAACATGTTCTTCCTCACAAGCTGATCCACTCAGGTTTCACCGCCTCCCAAAATTAGTACCTTCTGCTAGAAATCAAGAACTTAGCACATGAGTCTATTTGGCACATTTCATGTTCAAATTGTAAAGGCGTCTGTGTTGAATATCCTAGAAGAATGAGTAAGCAGAGGAGGGGTAACTTGCAAACCATTGCCCTGTGGAATTCTACCAGGGTTTTGGTAGGAGAGTCAAATGGATAACGTGGATAATCATTCTCTTTAATGAATCATATGCACATTTAGAATAGTGATGAAAGATATTAAGAGCCAATACAGAATTCTATTCACTTACTGATTTTGCTTCCTGCACTGGAGTCTTAACCTTCATTTACACATCAATGTCTGTTGTGTGGCCCAGTAGGATTTGTCCTGATTTCTCATATGGCCTCCAAGTTCAATGAGACCCATCCCTGGAAATGAGTTAACAATCCCAAGATTTTCCTCTGTGCACCTTTACACAATAGGACAGGTCTACAGAGGATTTCTGAATTACGCTGGAGGCAGGAAACAATCTTTTCCTATACAATGATTTTTTTCTTTTTTATCCGTTAACACATTTATGCATTTTCTTTTATTTTCTAGTGCATTCCAGTAAATTTTCTCACAGCAGAATCAAGACTTTCTTTCACCCTTATACAGCAAAGGAGACACAATAAGGTGGAATGAAATATAAGGTTGAATGAAACAATAATGTGTAAGAGAAAATTTCATGAGAGTCACCAAGAACAAATATGGCTTGGAGCAGTCTCTACCACCAGAGTAAATTTATAGTTCATGTGCCAGGTGGACTAGTAGAACCACACTTCGGTGTCTGAGCCTTCTAAGACTGACAGGAGATAAGTGAGATTGAGCCCCCCCCCCATACTTCATGCTAATTTAAGTAGTAAGAAGGTGAAATAATTTTCCTTACAAAAATTTACTGACTTAGTAGACCTTTAATTATTATGCACCATGCTGGCATAATTGAGATCCAAAGAAGTAATTTGCATGATTAGTAGAGAATTCCCTAATGTGAAATATGCACTTGGCTGCATTTCAAATTATATAAAAATGCTGAGAGCAGGAAAGGAGTATAAGTTGGTGAAGTGTTTGCCAGGAAACCATTATCACCTAAAGCTGGGTGTAGTTGAGCACATCTTTAAACTTGTTCTGATGCAGGGATGAGTGGGAAACATAGGGCATGCCCAGAAATTACAGACTATCCAGTGTGTGTATCCAGTGGTAAACAACAGAGAGAAACCTTTTTGAAAAAAAATGGAAGATTATAACCAACATTTGACCTCTGGCCTCTAATCTACCAGAAGAAACATAAACACACTAATCATACATATACAACACATTTTTTCAAATCCTCCACCTTAGGCCATAATGTTACTATATACAAATATTTTATGAAATATTATTATTATAAAAGAGAAATATTATTAGTAGGCAAGAACTACAAAGTAACAAATAAATATGGAAATATCTGATGTTACAAAAGAAAGATTTTATACATCTCAAAAATAGCTAATATAAAAACATACTAAGATTTATAGTATAACCAGGTAATAGAACTAAAGTACACAACTATTTAGAAGCAGGAGTGAAAGAGAGAAATGTTTCTAAATATGTGGATAAATAGCTTAAAAACCACCCTGGAGATTTTCAGATTTTGTAGCTCAAAAATGGGTTACTAATTTTTAAAAAGTGAAGAAAAAAAGAAGAAAAGAAAAAGAAAGAAAGAAAGAGAGAAGGAAAGTCTTATCTTTGAAAAGAAAACATAAATGGAAAGTATATTGGATAAAAATTGTGCTTTGTATGTTCATGTGTCTTGTATATCTAGTAAAACAAAACCTTGAATTGTTGTGTTTTAGTGCCTTTGTTCTCTATTCAAATCAGTAGCTTATCTTCTCATGCTTTCTTTACGTAAGGAAAGAGGTGGACATTTCTCTCATAGACTCCCCCCACTCACTTTTGATATTATTATGCTTAAACAAGACAATAAATAAAAAGAAAAATGAGGAGAGAGGGGGGCAGAAGGAGAAAAAGAAATAAAAAGAGTAAGAGTAATTTATACTCCCATTTCTTGTTTCCCAATTTGAGGTAGAAAATTATCATTTGCAATAGATTTCCTAAAAGCAAGACTTAGAGACAAAAAAACAATAGAGAGACTGAGAGCCAATCTCTGTGCCTTTCTCATTTAAACCTGCATTGAGGATTGAGGATTTGGTATCAGTTATCTGTGATTTACAGAAGGTCTTTGTTCTTCCAGCCTTACAATCTTGTCAAGATCAGGCAGGACTTGGACAGATATTGCTGTATACAGGTACATGACATGCATATTTTCACCAGACTTGACTTTATAGGTCAACATGGAATGAAGTCAAATATAAGTGTCACAATATCAAGTTGATCACTGCCCCTTGACAGGACTTCCTCGCCAGACCCCAGGGGAAGAGGACACACAGTCCTGATGCAACTTGATGAGCTGAGGTGGATTGGAGTTGGGTGCTTCCCTTTTCTCAGGAAGAAAGGAGTGAAGATGGGGGAGGGAGGCAGTCCTAGGCTGGGAGGTGAGGATGGATGGAGCTATGACCAGGATGTAAAGTGAAGAAAAACACACAAACAAACAAGGTCATAGTAGAGAATATTAATATTCCACCTCATTGAATATCAACTTCAGAGTCTCCCAAGTGTCACCTAATCAACATAGAACTAGCAGTAAACATATTCAAAGCACTGTTACCACCTTACATTAGGCCCATCCTCATCCCAACTTATATAAAAAATCATCTTGATTCTGATTTTCTCAGTTCCAACCACCCGCTGTATTTTATCCAATCACCCATTATATTTTATTTAGGTATTTGTGATTCAACGTGTTCATGTCTATTTTTATTTTATCATATCATTACTCATACAAACTGCATATACTAATGTTTGACTTGTGACTTAAAAAACCCCTGTGTATACATATATATGTATATATCCACATATTTAGGTTTTAATTTTTTGCCTATTAATTGCTGAAAATCATGAAAATAAAATTGTCAAAATGAGACAAAGAAATTGAAGCAAAGTAAAATCATCATAAGTCTACATCAAACAATAAGGTATATCTTTTTTTCTAATGGCCTTCAATATCGATTGAAAATATTAAGTAAAAAGAAAAATCTAATAAAAAAGATGAAACATTGATTGAAATATGAAGACTCAGTGTTTACATCTGTTAGGTCATACATACGCATTATATATATATATATATATATATATATATATATATATATATATATATCAGATGACAACTGTTTTACTTGGGCTAGGATGGTACATAGCTCCTGTGACATCATAAAAGCTGTCTTCCACATAAGGGTGTTGTGTATAGTGCAGCATTGCTTATCCCGGGATGTGTGATAGAATTTGTTTAAGTTTTTAAAGCCATATCAATTAAAATTGTTATAAGGTTTTGCTACTGAATCACTCACTATAAATATACATGATAGACTAAATTTGCTTTCAAAAGTTAAGTGGCTTCTTCTGCAGTGGTTTGGTGTCTGTAAACTCATAACTGAGATTGAGAGGTGTTGAAGGCTCCTATGACAACCTATGCCAGCACCACCCCTCCCCCATCAAAGAACAGTCCAGACAATACTTGACTGACTATTTAGGCAGCACAAAATGCACTTGGTGTATATTTTGGGTGGGGGAAGAATGCAAGGGTGAGAGAATGAACATGGGAGAATTGGAAAGCAACTGTGGTAAGGGCGGACTGTATGAAATTCCCAAATAATTAATAGAAATATTATATCAGGAAGATATTAAAATGGGCTAAAAGAATTCAAAAGCCCATACAGGCTATCTATTTAATCTATTTATTCTCTATAATAGCATGTTACAGCTTCTTCCCAAAATCAATAGTAAAGTTGAATAATGAAAGTGAGATTAATTTCAAGATGGAAACTAATATGCATAAGCATTGGAAAACATTATGCCTAAATTGTATGAATACCTTGGTAGGAAATAGGAAACTGTTGAAAACAGCACAGTAAACACAGAGACTTTTAGAATACAAGGTTTCAGTACTTAGATATATTTCTAGTCTGTCCTTCTACATTAAGCAATATTATAGTCAGCAGGAAACAGAGTGAGCTGGGATTGTTTTATTAAAATTGGTGAGGCTATTTACTTCTTACTATGTGGTTTTAGAAAATGTCAGATTATCTTGGCTTAAGAAACCTGAAGTGATAGATGTCTAGTGATATCTGTGTTTATATCAAATTGTGTTTTGCTCTCGTGAAATGAAGTGAGACATGAGTAGCAGTCTGATATTTTCTTTCTTTATACTGTTCTTTCTACCCCCATTTGTGTGATGCTGCTCAAGGTTTGATGTTGGAAGGGCTTGTGACGTGAAAATGGATATACTATGTGCTAAAAGCAAGACTTTCTTGTACTTACCTCTGTACTTTTATTCATATCATTTAGGTATGTTTACATAATGAAGAATATTTTCTCCAATGTGTTTTGTGTTTGCTGAGATGATTTTTATTGACATTAGCTTAAGTATACATTTCATGTTGCTCTCTGATACAGGAATATAATCACCTCCCTTTTGTCTCATTTGTTCCTTCAATAGAATTTTGGCACTTGAATAAATTAATCATGCCAGATACATTTAAATAATTAAATGTGAATTAGAAAATGTATATATGCTTCACACATCCGTGCACATTTGTATGTGTCACCTGGTAGAAGTATTATTAATTCCAAATGAAATTTCATTTTTATACATGAATATATTTGTGTATCATCCATTGCTTTAAATGCAAGGTATACATAATAGTGCTGCTACCTTATGAGTTAGAAGAGATTAATTAAGGCCACTGATATGTGTCTTGTGGAAGTTTAAAAAATCATCGTCATTGTTTCAGCAGCCAAATATAAATTTTCCAAATTTCAAGTACGTGACCTAATATAAGTAAAACATGTCGTAAAGTTAGTTCCAATATATTAGTATTTTAGAAATAGGTTGTATCAGTAGTCAAAATAAGAATAAAGCAATCTTGTGACAGATCAAAAAACAATTTGGTATTTAAAAAATAATATCTTCCAAATAGTGTTTCAAAATTTGATCACCTATGGTAATTAAAAATAGTTCTTTTGGAAAGTTATTGTTCTTTTTACTGGAATCGCGGGTCCCTGAGCCTGACTCTAGAGAGTATGATGGAACACATTTGCATAAGCCTGACATCCAGATGCCCACATTCCACATTACTTCTCATCTCTTTTCCCTATTTCCTTTAAATATTTAAGTTGACAATTCTTTTACTAAAATGTACTTTAATTAAAAACATAACTGCACTACTTGTTCATTTTCCTTTCCTTCTTCCCACTCTTCCCACCACCCATCCATTTCAAATTGATGGCCTATTTTTCTTTATCATTATCATATATCAATATGTATATAACCATGTGTAGCATAAATTTGTGTTGATTTTATGGTGTAATTGTTTGTTCTCGGGATTATGACAATTATCACTGTGTTCATCATGAAAAAGCCAACATTCCAGATTTTATTTGATATTTCTAATATCATATAGAGTAAGAAGCAAAATGCTTTATGAATTTTGATATAAAAATAAACCTATGAGAGTGACATTATGCAGAATTTGTTTTGTCTGGCTGAATTTCACAGTTTTGTCCATTTTCACCAACATTGACCCAAATCACAAGAGTTCATCCCCTTTGACACTGATAAGTTCCTTAAGTACACCCACTAACTTTTAAAAATTCCCTCATCCATTGTTGGACACATAAGCTGATCCCGTTCTGGAATTCTGTTGCAAAAAAAAAAAAAAAATCTGGACCTGCGGATGGTTCAGCCATTATTGTCTTTGGGTAATTGTACTAATTTTCAATAGCTTACAAAAATACCTAAAATCCCTAACTTAAGAGATTTTTGGTTTTTGCTCATCATTTTAGAGGTCTAATAGCCCTGTGACTTTGGGATTGTCTAGGTTACACACCCTGGTGAAGCAACATAGTGGAGCAAAAACCCTTACCTCAGACAACAAACAACCGAGCCTGAGGCCATGAGGATAGCTTTATTTAAGGAGTTGTCTTGGTGGGCCTCCTTCTCAAAGGTCTCACTAAGCCTCAGTGGCATCAGCACAGGGCCATACTCATTTCTTTTAAATGTAGGTATTTATCCACTTTACAACCCTATACCAGCCCCCTCCCTCCTCTCCTTCCAGTCCCATGCTACCACCATCTTTTAACCCATGAGTGTGTAGGGGACGTTGACCATGCAATCTATAGCAGGCATAGACACCCAGTAGTGGGATTTCTGTATTGCAAGGTGTTTTGAACAGGAGTATTGACAGAGTTTAATAAGGGGGCACAAACTCACAGCTAAAAGAAGTGAATTTCAATGTTTTCTTTCCCTGTAGGAGATTACATCCAACATAGTAAATGCTATGTATTCAAAGTAGCTGAAGGAGAAGAAAGTCATGATAAATATTTGATGCAGCAGATATACTAATTCCACAGACCTGATTATTCCAAGTTTGGTAATTTCCTGACTATTGCATGGTCTATGCACAAAATGCATAAGTGTATCTTCCCTGTGTATAATTGATACATGTTAATTAAAAATAATTCTTAAGAATCAAGAAGTGTCTTGGTTTAAGTTTTTAATTAGTGGGGTTTTTCCTTTATAAAATTTATTATAATTTATTCAGATTACATCAGAATTGTCATCCCCTCACTTGTATCTTCACATTCTTACCCTCCCTCCCTCTTCCCCATCCCTAGACCTCTGACAAAAGGGGACCTCCTCCTCTACCTTATGACCTCAGCCTATCAGGTCTCAACCTGATAGCCTGATTCTCCTTCCTCTGTGTGCCAGCTGGACCTCCCCACCAGGGGAAGTGATCAAATGGGGGTGGTCACCAGAGGTCATGTCAGAGGCAGTCCCTGCTCGCCCAACAAACATGAAGAATGAGGTATCCATTTGCTATATCTGAACAGGGGGTCTAGGTTTACTGCATGCATTGTCCTTGATTGGTGAAACAGTTTGTTTAGGCCACCTGGGTACAGATCTGTCTGATTGATGGTCTCCTTGTGGGGCTCCTAAACCCTCTGGGTCATGGTCCTTCCATCCCCAACTCTTTCATACCACTCTCAGCACTCTGCACAGAATCTGGCTGGGAGTTCCAGCATCTGTCCTGTTCCTCCATTGGGTGGAGTCTCTCAGAGGACATCTGTGGTGGGCTAATTATAATTGAGTATATACTTTGTGTGTCTTGAGAAACATTAACATTTAAAATTTTGATAATATCAACAGATATGCAATGAAAAAGGGGCCTTTATACATCTTTCTTGCTAGTTTTGGCAGCAATGGCTATTATTTTGGTTATGACCAAGTAATATGTAAATATATAATTCTTTGTTATGTGAATGACTTTTCTTTGCCATTAGATGAGCTAATAAGAGAAAATCTTCTATTTTATATATTTTAAGGAAAAAAAAAACTTCTTCGTGATAACCGAAAAAATGTATTAGGAATTGACAGATGAGACATCTTAAGGCCCAGCTATGCTACTTATGTCAACAATAACTCAACTGTGTTAGTTTCAGTGACCTGGTATGAAGCTTATGAACACTGAAACTTAACTGGTGAAGCGGCGCTGAGGGAATGGAATACTGTTGACTGTGTCCTAAAAGGCCGTAAAATTGTCACTGATAAGCAATAGTAAAGTGAATAGTGAAGTTTCTATTGTAGTAGCAACGTCTATACATAGACCAAGGAGACTTGTAGTTCAATTGGTCAGATGAAACTGGACTCTGTTGGATTATATAGATATAACAGTATTGAATTCTGTTTTATGCAATGATATAATGCCTTTTTTATTAATGACTGTGGAAGAATAATTTTGAGTATTGTACAAACTAATTTCGTATGTGAGTTTGAGTTATCAGTTTTCAACCCACTGTTCTTTTACCAACTTTTCCAGGGAAAATGATGTAACTGGAAAGATATTTCAGTGAAGAAATGTAATAACTTTGATCTGGTCTATATTCTTGATTCAAAGTAAAGCATTTTTTCTTTTCATTTTTTTTTTTACACTGTTGATGGTAGAAGGACGGTGATAGTTTTACAGCTTGCTAAGCGGTCTGACCTTTGCAGCACCCAAAGACCGGAATACTTAAATGTTATGCTTAAATCCCATTTCACAATATGGCAAACCATTCTTTCTCAACATACCATAGCCTTTTAGGCAATTGTAATTTTGACACCTGATTTCACTTTAACAGCACCTGTGAAGACCATAATTATCAGTCCATTTTCAGAAGGGGCTTCCATTCAGCACAGATGGCGTCTTTCATACCAGACTGCCACAATGGATGTTGGCTAACAGCCAAGCTGTCTGTAAAACATTCTGACAACTTCAAAACAGGCATCTGAGAAGTACAAAAAAAATTCCTTTTTCTCTGAACCATATATGAACATCTGTTAAAACCTGTTCTTAAACTTTTCTTTCCAGTAATTTTCTCCTCTGACATTGAATGGATAAAAGTTCAAAATCCATGCCACAAGTTTTGATTTGCAGTGTGATACTTACACATTAACCACCAGAAGATTGATCTAGGAATTAATTTCAGACTAGTGAATCCTTCCTCAAGTATTTCCAGGTTATTGAATATGATACAGAAATCAAATAGCTTGACAACTGAGAAGAGCACAAAATAGAAAGAGTGCATTGGTATGGGATGATTAGAAGTGACTTAGTTAAATACTGACATAAGTATGTAAAAAGTTATAGAAATTTCCAAATAAAATCATTTGGAAATTTTCCTTGATTTCTTTTTTTTTTCTTTTCCTTGATTTATTCAATTGGTAAGACAAGAATAACAGGCATAGACACATATAGGGACATATGCTCAACCATGCTCAAAGCAGCCTTATTCATAATAGCCAGAACCTGGAAACAGCCTAAATGTCCCTCAGTTGAAGAATGGATAAAGAAACTGTGGAACATTTATACTATGGAATACTACTCAGCTATTAAAAATAAAGGAAATCCTGAAATTTGTGGACAAATGGATTGAACTAGAAACGATCATATGGAGTGAGTAATACCAGAAGGAGAAAGACTCACATGGTATATACTCACTTATAATTGGGCACTAGTTCAAATGGCATGTTCCATGAAAGTCTTCACTTACCAGGAGACTGGGCAAAATGTGGGAGATTCTTATTGGGACTCTAGGTAAGAGAAATATAGGAGATGGGAAAATAGAAAGATCCAGTGGATATTAGAAACCATTCAAGAAGAACATCGTAATGGGTGTATCAGGGCCGAGGGGGTACGCACAAACTATTGCACTAACCAAGGAAATTACAAGTAGTAAACACCAAACCCCTACTCTGATCTAACCAATGGAAAGGACATTCTCCACAGTTATGTAGAGAGAGGGGACTATTTGTGACATGAACTCTGGTGCCCGATATTCGACCACCTCCCCTTGGTGAGGAGGCCTGGTGGCACTCAAAGAAAGAATAAGCAGACTACCAAGGTGAGACTTGATAGCCTATGACCATAAAGTGGGGGAGGAGGCCCCCCTCAGTCATAGACCTAGGGGAGGGGAATAGGGTGAATGCGGGAGGGAGAAACAGGAGGATGCAAGTGATGGGATAACAATTGAGTTGTACGCTGAATAAATTAACTAAATAAAAATTAAAAAATAAAAATAAAAACACATAAAATAAAAATGCCAAATATTTAAATTTTGTGTTCTCCCCTTCATAACAAAAGTCTTGAAAAGATCAAGGACATAGGGACATCCTTAAACATTATAAAATTAATTTACAGCAAGCCAGTAGTCAGCATCAAATTATACTTAAAGAAACTCAAGGCAATTCCACTAAAACCAGAAACAAGACATGGCTGTACACTCTCTCCATATATATTCAATATAGTATTTGAAGTACTAGCTGAACCAATAAGAAAACTAGAGGAGATCAAAGGGATACAAATTGGAAATGAACAAGTTAAAGCATTGCTATTTGCAGATGATATTTTAGTATGCCTCAGGGACACTAAAAATTCTACCAGGGAGCTCCCACAGCTAACAAACACCTTCAGCCAAGTGTTTGGATACAAAATTAACTTAAAAAAATCAATAATATCTATTAACCACAACAGGCTGAGAAAGTAATCAGGGAATCAACCTGCTTCACAGTAGCCACAAATAATAAAATATGATGTCGTATCTCTAACCAAACAACTAAAAGCCCTGTATGACAAGAACTTCAAGTCTGAAGAAAAAAATAAGATACTAGAAAATAAAAAAATCTTCTAGTCTCATGGATTTATCAGTAGAATTAGCATAGTAAAATGGCCATTTTGTCAAGAGCAAACT
Organism: Acomys minous; assembly: GCF_964271855.1. Lineage (NCBI taxonomy): Eukaryota > Metazoa > Chordata > Mammalia > Rodentia > Muridae > Acomys > Acomys minous. The sequence continues at coordinate 75,851,371 of NC_140489.1, forward strand.
ATAGATTCGATGTAATTCCCGTCAAAATTTTTACAGACTTTGAAAGAACAATACTCAACTACTTATGGGAAAACAAAAAGTCAGGATAGTTAAAACAATCTTGTATATTAAAGAACTTTCAGAGGTATCATAATCACTGATTCCCATCTGTACTACAGAGCAACCATTATAAAAACCACATGGTATTGGCATAAATGCAGACAGGTTGATCAATGGAGCCAAATCAAGGTCCAGAAGTGAACCCATATGTCTATGGTTTTTGATAAAGAAGCCAAAATCACACAATGGAAAAAAGAAAGCATCTTCAACTAATGGCCCTGGGCTAACTGATGTCTGCATATAGAAAAATGCAAGTAGATCCATATATATCATTCTGGACAAACATAAGTCCAATAGAATCAAAGACCTCAATATAAAACCATATACAATGAACGTAATGAAAGAAAAATGGGGAATAGCCTTGAATGCATTGGCACAGGAAATGTTTCCTGAAAAGAGTATCAATGGTGTAGACACTAAGATCAACAATTAATAAATGAGAACTCATGCCACAGAAAATCTTCTGCAAGGCAAAGGACACAGAAAATAGGGCCAAACGGCAACCTGCAGAATGGGAAAAGATTTTCACCAACTCTACATCTGATACTGGGCAGATATCTAAAATATACGAAGAATTCAAGAAACTATACACCAACAAATCAAATAATCCAGTTAAAGAATAGGGTAGAAATTTAAACAGATAATTCTCAACAGAGGAATCTATAATGGCTGAAAAGAGCTTGAGGAAATGTTCAATGTTCTTAGCCATCAGGGAAATACAAATCAAAATGTCTCTGAGACTGCATCAGAATGGCTAAAATAGCCGGGCGTGGTGGCGCACGCCTTTAATCCCAGCACTCGGGAGGCAGAGGCGGGTGGATCGCTGTGAGTTCGAGGCCAGCCTGGTCTACAAAGTGAGTCCAGGACAGCCAAGGCTAACACAGAGAGACCCTGTCTCGAAAAACCAAAAAAAAAAAAAAAAAAAAAAAAAGAATGGCTAAAATAAAAAAACACTAGAGTCAACTCATGCAGACAAGGATGTGTAGCAAAGGGAACTCTCCTCCATTGTTGTTGAGAGCACAAGCATGTACAGCCACTTTGGAAAGCAATATGACAGTTTCTCAGAAAACTGGGAGTGGATCTATTTCAAGACCCAGCTATACCACTCCTGGGCATATACCCAAAAGATGCTCCATCCTACTTCAAAAATACTTGGCTCAACTCTGTGCATAGCATCTCTATTTGTAATAACCAGAAAGTGGAAACAACCTAGGTGTCCCTCAACCAAAGAATAGATAAAGAAAATGTGATAAATTTACACAATGGAGTATTACTCAGCTATGAAAAACAATGGAATCATGAAATTTTCACACAAATGGATGGAGCTAGAAAAAAAAATCATCCCAAGTGAGGTAATCCAGACCCAGAAAGACAAACATAGTATGAACACATTTATAAATGGATATTAACTGTAAAGTAAAGTATAATCATGCTGCAAGCCACAGTCTCTGAGAGATTAAGTAATAAGGAGGACTCAAGGGGTAATGCGTGGATCTTAGTGGGAAGCAGAATAGAATAGGTATTATAGGTGGACTGGAGGTGGTTGCAGGTAAGGAAAAGAGGGATTGGAGTGTGGAGGATGGAGGGGGAGAGCGTGGCAAGGGACAACTGGGTATAGGGGGGCATAATTCTGAGGCAAGTCAGAAATATAGTGCAATACAAATTCCCAAAAAATCTATTATATGCCCCTAGCTAAGGCTCCTAGTAATTAGGTATACAGAGCCTAACCAGGTCATCTCCTATGACCATGCAAAACTTCAAGTGAAAGGGTCAGGGCACTAACCCAGCCGCAAACCTTCAATCTATAATTTGTCCTGCCAGCATGAAGTGGTGGGATAAAGTTGACATAGAAATCCTGGGAGTGGATAAGCAATGACTGGAAAATCTTGAGGCCCATGCCATGAGAGGGAGCTGACCCTGCCCGGTGGACCAGAGCACAGACCTCTGATGGCCAAGAGACTTAGGGTAGAACCAAAAATGCCCGTGGAAAAAGTCAAGAAATGATTCCAAATGATATTCTGGTACACACCGGATTATGCAGGAAGCCTGGCATAATCACCATCAGAGCAGCTCCATTCACCTACTGATGGAAACAGTTGCAGAGACCCAGACATAAGGCAGAACTCAGTGAGTCCCATGGAACAAGGAGAGGAAGGAGGTAGGAGCCAGAGTGTCAAGGAAACCATAAGAAAAACCACAGAATCAACAAATTTGGACTCATAGAATCCTTGTCCATGCTTGATATGAGGGGACTTGCTTTGTCTCATTACAACATGATGTGTTGGGTTTGGTTGGTAGGCCTGGGATTCCTGCTCCTTTCTGTTGTTAGGAGAAGTGGAGAAGGGACTGGAAAGAAAGGAGGGAGGTAGGGCTGTGGTCAAGAAGTAATATATAACAGAATAAATTAATTAAGAAATAAAAATACAAAAAATTAAATAAAATTTGTGTTTAGTCTTAAAGTACATATTTTGAAATTCAGAAGTCAAAATGTTCATAAGGAATAGATAATTTTCTAATTTTTTTCCTATTTGGCTTTCATCACAATGGTAATTTTCATGGGCTGGAAATTTTAAAATAAATAATGGATTTTATTATTAAGACTGATATCTATATATCTGCTTCTTCACTTTCTAAGACATAATGTTTTTGCTAAAAATATAGTTTGACTTCCCACTCTTCTTTATGTCTGCTTCCATTGCAATCAAAGAAAGCTTACCACAAGAGACTTTCTAAGTGTCTTTTAGTTTTTCCAATCTGCCATTCAGTGTTTTCTCAGCTGCAGGGGTATTGGTCGGAGGACATAACACATACTCTGTCAACTTTTTCTATTTTTTTAAATCACCAATCCACTCTATTAGACTATATAGATTTGTGGCCACAAAATATTGCCATACTCTAATGTCAGAAAAGCCAAAGAAAAATGGACTCTGCACTAAAGAAAATGAAAGTCAAAAAGATTATTCAACTAGTATTAATATCTTATCTGTAATAACAGCTTGTATTAGTATTTAATCAACCCAAATAAGTCATGATTTATTTAAAAATGATATCTATCAAATTAAACAAAGCATAATAAATGATATTTTAACTATTAATATCTTTAAAAAAGAGGTGTGCTTAATTTGAAGAAAATGTGATTACTCTTTAAAGAAAATATGTATGTTCATCTCTGTGACTTACATCAAAGGAGAAGAAACAATAAAGCTACCCCAAATGTAAGATTCCTGCAGATTAACTCACTCCCTTAGCAAGAGACGGTATGGCAATGACACTATGAAATTGTTGTGACAAAAAAAATTACGTAGGGGGCCATTCTAATTTTGAAACTGTTTGTAAAAGCAATCCTTAATAAAATAAACTGTACTTTACCAAGGGTTTACTGAATGTTTTGCAATGTAACAAAAAGGTTTTCTGGAAAATTTTACTATGATTTGAAATTAGATCTGAATAAAGCAAGGTTATCTTATTAATGGAACAATAAGACATATAATAACATGCTTATGCTGATATATTTTTAAAGTGTTTTAAAGCATTTTAACACTCAAGGAATTTTAATTATAAAGTGCATGATAATAAAAAATCACAAACATGAGGAAAAAGCAAAGTTTAAATACAAAATTACATTTTTGTAGTCCCTCATTATTTAGTATGGCCATCAATTTTTTTGTCATTTTTATTCTTTTGTTTACTATGTTTAATTGTATTTGGTAAGAGCTAAATATAATGTTGAATTTGTCATGAGAAAAAAGTATTCACTTACCCCAATTATCTTTGAACACAAATAATATAAGTAAAATTAACTTAAAAATGCATGTTCATAACAGTATTTGTGATCAACTCTGAAGAAAGCTTTGAGTAACAAAGGGAAGTGAAAAATAATCGAGTCATTTGATGGTTTGCAGAAAATATGTAGTATTAATTCCTTTGTCCCTCTGAGCCCTACTGGAAAATCACACTAACTAGCCATGATGTTTACACACCATTTCCAGAGAAAAATGTTCTCATGGTGATTCATGGGATCAGAGAAGGATTACATGAAAACACAGGGCAATATGTAATAAGATATGATAGCATGAAAAAGAACCCTTCTCTGTTTCTGTCTCTCTCTCTTTCTTCATCCCACAATCTTTTTTCTCTTGATTATTAGCACATCTAGAAAAATCCTAGCTGATATTTCACAATATTTAAATTGTCCTAAATTATTCAAATTCCAGAAAAAAACCGATGTCTATATAGCTTATGCATCATTGTCAATATAAGCAAATACTAAGATACTGCAAATGTGCTAAGGTCTGACTGTCATCACTCTGAGGTGTGGTAATGTAGCTCAGCATCAAGAAACTTGTTTATCATATGGACAGCCCTGAGTTCAGTCCTCAGCACTGCAGAAACAAAGCCAAGCCTTTCATCATTACTGTTACTCCACAGTCACTTGTGGTGTTGGCCAGGAGCCTCTGCCCACAGTGGGTCACATGAATCCATGCCCACAAGTTGTGCCTTGGATCAGCCACCTGACCTTTCTAGAATCTAGAATATTTGCTTTTCTAGAATCACCTTTATTTTAGGATTGCACACATAAAGGCATATTCCATCTTACATTTGCCTAGCTTCTTTTTTGAATATACTGTGTATTTAGAATCATTTACCTTGCTTTTATTGGCTATGACTAGCTATAATTCTGATATATAATTGTTTCATTTCACATCAAAGTGTTGCTTTTTTAGTCATCTCTATGCAGCCTTTCCCCATTATTTCTGGAAATTATTTTCTTGCCCAAATGAATTATTTCATGTCTCTTCTCTGTGGAATTCAATTTGATTTAAATCATAACTTTATCCAATTTGTCAAGATGCTTTATTTTGAATTCAATTCAAAAATAAAAAATGTCAATCCCCCTAAGTATATATTATCAATACAAACATATTCCATATTCCCTCAAGTGATTTGTAAGAAAATCTGTTTTATACCAATGGGAATGATCTCTTCATTAATCTTAATTCAGAAATATGCTATATAATGAGATGAAAATTATAACACAAAGGAAATATGTGATATAAGTAACATAATTTTTCACTTTATTACCCGAACACTATTGGTATCACACTAAGTTAAATTAAACTGGATATACTTTTATCAGTCAAATCATTCTAAAGGCAATAAAATAAGTTACATAATGATGGTTTTTGAATTTTTACTGTTTCAAAATAATTGGGGAATGGAGAGTACACTGGTAGTGTTCCTAACTCTTTCTGTGTAGAGCAAACTGCAACTCAAAAGCATTATGATAAAATGATAAGTAGGGGTCTGTCATCCCATGTAGGCACACTCCTGTGGAACACTGAATGTGCAATAAGCCATCTCTTATTTCTTCCATCAGCAATGTCCATTAGAACTCTGGGTTCTCCTTGGCTTGCTTACTTGGTATTTCACACCAAAATGCTAGATATTATGAACGTGAAACATGTATTGGCAAGCTGGTAAGGGAACTCAATAGTAGGGGATATACCTAGCATGAGTGAGTGTCTGGATTTGACACTAAGTAGTGAAAAAATAAATAAGTACAACTAAAACTATTAGACTAATACACATATTTTATCAATAACTATTGAAATATATTGCTATTTCATTTACCCAACTGTGATTAGTGTATGCCTGGTCATACAAAGTCCTGGATTACCCATAGACTATGTTTATGTCACAATAAAAGGTCCAGAAATTATACAACATCATTGATTCATTAACAACATCCATTTAGATTTACATAAAAGCAAACCATTTGGGAACTTCTTAATTATCTATTTTTAAAATCTACAAAAATTAGCTTGGCATTGTGGGTCCAACATATTTTTCCAGCACCAGGGAGGCTGAGGCAAGAGGTTGCTGTGAGGACAAGGCCAGTCTGAATTACTTAATGAGATCCAGAGCAGCCTTGGTTACAAATAAATAAATCTACTAAAATCAATGAAGTCACAGTAGAGAGACAATAATTATTTGAAGGATCATTTATTTAAATTTTTTAATACAAAATACAAAGACTTGTTCTGCATGAATATATAGCATATGAAAAATAATGCATTTTTGCCGAGTCTAATTTTTCAGAAGACATTCAGAATTTCTCATCTATTCTCTTGAAGAATTAGCTTTGTTTGGCACTTGGTTTCATGTTATAAACAATTTCCCCTGTTAATTAAACCATATCCATAAACATTAAGAATTTAAAGACATAAAATCAGACATCCGCCATACAAGACACTTTCTGCAAGGTAACTGACTTGCCTATGATCTTAATGTTCTTCAAGCTATTAAGAAGAAAACTTGAGGGCCTAAGTATGTTCTATAATGTATCAGCAGCAGTTGATAGTAAATGCAACAGAAGATTTGTTTTGTCTGTGGTACAAGAATATGTCCTATCAGACTCTACCTCATTTCTCTACTTGAAAACAAGTAAGCACATACTGATTGTCTCTGACCGACAAAAAAAAAATGTATAAAAACACAAGAAGCTGGCTGTGGTTGTCAATGAGAAAGCCTATTTTCATCAGCTAGTATGAATGCATTTGCTAAAATTAGTGAAGACAGGAAAATGACTTAGGGGGTAATATATACAGAGTTTCAATACATTTTCTATCCACTTGGTGATTTCAGGCACTGTGGCTGTTCAGGATAAACTATTTCATGGGTTAACTTGATAGCAGTTTAATTTTCAGTGCAAGCAAAAGCAAATACCTGCCCAATGTCACACACATGACCTGGTGCAACTGGAATGTTCAAAGCATTTTTATTTTTAACATATTCACTCTGGAGACATCTTGAATAAAAACGTCTTATCAAGTTTGCTCTTGGTAGCAATTTAATTTTCAGTGCAAGCCAAGGCAAACATTTATCTCCCTCTCTCTCATATACAGGAACAAACGTATTTGGAATACGTTCACCTTTTCCATTCACTGTGGAAGCATCTTCAATAAAAGGCACTTAGTGTAAACCTTCTATCAATCATGAGAAACAGACTTGAGATGCCTGCATTTAATTATATTAAGCAACACTGCCACAGTCGTCTGCCATGTAAACGATGTTTGGGTAAGCCTTGCCATCGCAATGGTGCTTCCCTGAGAATGGAGCTGGTCTCTGTATGTATCATAAGTGCGCATGCTCTGAGCTGTGGTCGCTATCCCGGCTGTCGTCATTTGCTAGTGAGTCCCCTGTCTGTTGCAGGGTGGCTGCACCAATCCCTGACAGCTCTGATGGGAGAAGTGTTCCCTTTTTCACATTCACCAGTTCCTTTTCTCGGGCTGCAGCTCCTTGCTGGCCTCCTTTCACCCGCTTCCACTTCATTCTCCTGTTCTGGAACCACACTTTCACCTTGAAGGAAAAGGAATAAATAAGTCAGCGAAGGCAGCGAAACGTAGTTCCGTAAGGGCCTGCTCATGGATATCATGATCAGTGATTACACAAACCATACAAGGATTGCACTGAATCGCATTGCATGTGCATCATAATTGAAAATGCTTCGACAGTGCACACAAATAACTTTTGTAAATTCCAACAATTAACACAAAGTTAGAAATAAGAAAGGAAGCTTGTTTTGGAAGCATTAGACTGAAGTTTCTCTGTGAACCAAAGTAAACATTATATTTGTCTCTGTCACGTTTACCTATTCTCTGAAATTCCTCTTTGAGATGACCATAGAAAATGTTCTTGTTCATTTGCTGATAAATTTGTCCCTGAAGGGGAGCTATTTATTGAAAATATCCCCTAATTTGTGATGACGTACATTAACTCTCATGTCAATGGAAAAAATGTAATTCACCTCAGTAAAGGTCCAGATGCTTTTTGATTCACATGAAATTATGTCCCAATAAAACTGTAGTAAAGAATAGCCTCAAACACACTGTTGCTAAGTTAGGGACTGTCTGTGGGCCCTACTACGCTTGCTTTTCCATATTCTACAGGAAGTCTATCTTCTTTTCTGGCGTTCTTTCTGCTCTAGCCTTTATGTACACTTCTGTTGCAAATATCATTAACAGTTGTTATGTAGCCACAATAAAAAATCCTCAGGATTTACCATGCAACTCCCCCAGGTAAACACCCAGTACAATATACACTCCTCCTCAGTACAACAAAAAAAGACAGTTTCCCCTAAGTTAGCTTTCTTATTGATTCAGTTATGTATTCATATTGACAAACATATTTCTCAAGGCTTATATTTATCTGTATTTTTCTAATAAAATGAAGACTTAGTGTGTTCTTATTTTGCATTACTTTTTAATTTCTGCTAAAGGAAAACATCATGTTCATGAAATCTTTGTTCCTTTTGTTAGTTTTTTCCTTCCTGGTTTGCATAACTTTGCAGTTCATTTCTGTAATTTATAGGTTTTTGTTGTTTTTGGTTTTGCTTTTTTTGTTGTTGTTGTTTTTGTTCTTTTGTTTTTTGTGTGTGTGTTTTTTTTTTCTTTTTGCAAGCTGCTCTGGGCCTCCTTATAAAATGCTCCACCCCTTTCCCATGACCACCTTTCCCCTGGGTTATAACTCCTGCTAAGTGCTATGCCTTCACCAAACTCCTGTACCTTTGGCAAAAGACAATTTTATATCTGACAGAAAAATACCTCACACTCCTATATCAACAACATTTAAACACTGATCACATTCTCGCTTTTTACTAATATGCTAAGCTGAGGATAATGAGGAGAAGTGTGTTTAACTTTCAAAGGCATTAGAATAACACCGTGCTGCAATGAAGTGAGTGGACTGTTTGCACATTTGCACAAAGAATTACTAGATCTTTCTCCGCTCCAGCCTTTCAATTGTGTCACTTTATATAATAGCTAGAATCATTTATCATATGTTACCTCAGTATATATTAGTCCATTTAACAATACAGAATCAGAAAGTATAGCAAAAGACCTTTCGATTTAAAAGTCATTGCTACACATTTAGAGGTTATTACAACTCACTAGACAAAATATCAGTAGCTTCATTTTTTTAGATAGCTACAGGGGCACAGAAAGCAAGACTGTACGTCCTGTTTGTGAACTACTTATATTTTCTTTTTATTATTATTAATTTATTCTTGTTACATCTCAATGGTTATCCCATGCCTTGTATCCTCCCATTCTTCCCTCCCTCCCATTTTCCCCTTATTCCCCTCCCCTATGACTGTTCCTGAGAGGGATTTCCTCCCCCTGTATATGCTCATAGGGTATCAAGTCTCTTCTTGGTAACCTGCTGTCCTTCCTCTGATATTATATTTTCTTTTTAAAATATTATTTTAATTTTATAATGATGATGTTAAAATAAAGCTTAAGTGACTTGAATTGAATAAAAGTCACATTATACAAAAGGGAAAAAAGCTGCATGACATAACCTTGGGACTAACTTAGTTTTCAGTGATGAGTTTTTTTTTCCCTTTACTTTGGTACCTGTTGTATTTCAAACACATATTCAAGATATAAAAAGTAATATGTGTGAAATATGTGAACTCCATTAATATAATTACTATAAATTGAGTGTTTCAGCCACTTGACTTAATTAGGTTTGTAAATATGGGACTATTTTCCTGTATTATAACTTATATAATTATACTGCTCTAGTTAATTACCTTAGCAAGCCTCACATTATATGTTGCCTCAGATCTGTTCCACATGAATAGCGTTCTACACTCACTTTTTCTTCTTACTTTGTGTTTGAGAGAGAGAGAGAGAGAGAGAGAGAGAGAGAGAGAGAGAGAGAGAGATGAAAATGTTTGTATTTGTGTTACTATATACTGATGAAAGCAACTCTTAATGACTTATTACAACCATAGATTGAAACATTTCTCAACCCTCATCAGAGAAGAATATGTGTGCAGTTTATAGTAATTAATACCAAGACTCTAAATAGATCAAGGTAAAGAAAATAATAGGCCATAGAGTGGGATATATATCATGCACTGCCTCCTCCCAAGGCTCAGGGTTCCCTGCCAAAGAGTGGAGAGAAGGCATTTAAGAGTCAGAAATTGTAGGTGACAACAGAGAAACAGTGTGCAGGATAGTTACACACATTAATTTGCAGTGGTCTAGACAGCATGATGAGACCTATGCAAGCCCAAGCAGACCAAAACCAATATGGACAATAGAAATGGGAATGAAATCCTGACCGCAGTGGTGGAGCTATTGGAAAACAGATTCTGAGTGCAGGAGTCAGTTTTCCCTAAGAGTGCAGCTTCTGATATGCTAACAAAACTCTAGTGAAGAATATCAAAGAATATTTGGATAGTGTGTGTGTGTGTGTGTGTGTGTGTGTGTGTGTGTTTAAAAGCACACAAAATTGGCTGGATAGTGCCTTAAAGGTGGAACAAGAAAAGTGGCAGTGACTGTAATTAAAAGATTATTTAAAAGTATACATTTTATAGGCAATTACAGAAAAAAAATCAATGTTGAAGCACAGTAAAGATTCACTAATTACACAGTAAGTTTTAGAAAATAAATAATTATTTATCTAACTAATTCTGCTATCAGTCTAAATGATAATATATTTACACTCTTTTTATAGTGAATTGTCTATCTGTATTTGAATATTAAAAGCTTCTATCAAAATGAAGAAAATATTACATTTAAGGAATGCTATTAAAATTAGGATAACTATTAAGTAATATATGATTAGATATAATGTTTTTAACAAAACAGATTTTAGTTACATTTCTAATTGTTATTTTATTTTAAAATGTGAAAAATTAATTCATGCAAAAAGAAATAAAGGGAATTCAGAGGTACAATTAGAACAACTTAATTATGGAAACTGTGCACAGAGTTTTCTAAGAATATATAGAGGCAAGTTGCGGGTTGCATAGTGAATTGATTTTGCTGATAGCCCAGCATTATTGAAGTAATAGGGTATTTCTGTTGCAGACTGAACGGTTGCTCTCCATTAATTCTTACATAGAAATCCTCTGCTCAATATGATGACATGGGAATTGGGGTCTTTGACATTTTTATTAATTCATGAAGGTGACTACTTCATGGGTTACTTTTCATGTAAATTACTTATTGGTCACATTAATATTACAGAAGTAACTTCAGAGAGTTAGCAAGCCCTTCGGCCATAAAGAGAGAGGAGAAGGCTGCCTAAAGAAAAGTCGTGTTTTGAGGTAGATAATCAAATGAATTGAGAAATGTTTCATCCCATTTTAAAGAACATAAATTCTAAAGCTATCTTATGAGTTTAAAAGGCTATGATGTTAAAAACTCCAAGTTCCAAAGTTAAAAACCAAAAACATTTCACTGGAAGTGATTCCCCAACATTTTAGAGAAATTTGTCTTTCAATCCCCCAAAATAGAAAACATGATTATTGAATTGTTGCGTGTGTTTTAATCTCGTGAATTCATCACAAGAAACTACCATATGAAGTGAAAATAAAATTCTAAAATTTCTAATTTGAGACACTAGATAAACATAAGTGTATAGGAATAAAATTTACATTTGGCGCAACACATTCTTCTCCAAGCCCATCAGCCTTTACCACTGTTACTGTGTTCAGTGTTCCTGTCTTGTAAGTTACAGCTCTTACTCTCTAGCTTATTTAGACAGGATTTTCTTTCTAGCACCCAGAACAACAAATATTTGTTTTACCAATGCATTGATCCAATATGCCGTGAATAGCAAGCCCCAACTGTGTAGTTGTCTTATTCAGTGTCTGCTTTTTTGCCCACTATGGTAAATAAATATGAATAAAGAAAGAGAAACATGCTTTCATTTGTGCCCCAAATTGATTTTTACTACTCTACAAATACAAACTTCAAAGTGGCCAATCCTAGACATTCCTTTTTTTATTTCATTGAAAATTTGGCATTTTCTGACAGTGTTTCTCTAGATATTTAGCTTTGGCTAAGAATTTAAATTATAATGAACATATCATCCTTCCAGTTAACTTACAACTACCAGAAGAAATTTGCAGAATTGGAAAGAAAATGTACAATTCTATGATTTTAAATATTTGAGAACTTGAGTATTTCTTCAGTCTTTGTTTTAATTTGTTGTGCTTTTATCTATTTATTTTTTATTCACTTATTTGTTTTTATTTTCTGACTATCTTACAATACAATTGTTGCCTTATGCCAGGAATGACTTATAATGACGCTTGTCTTGACACTGAGCTTGGCTGGATGATTTACAGTAAAGAGGGGACATTGGTAAATAGGGGATAAGCAGAAGCTTTAGGGACCCTTATGGTTCGAAGTTTGGTCTCAGTGTTCCTGGGAGCACTTTCCCCACTCTGAAGAACCCAGGTTAGCTGATTAGAGGACCAACCCCCTGCCCCCCCCTCCACGAGTAACTGCAGACAGCACTTAGTCACTGGATCAAAGACTGCAGTTCTGGGATGGATTTAGGGGAATGCTGGGGAAACCATTCTAAAAGCCAGACACACAAAACAATTAATAAACCTAATGTTGGCTATTTTATGAATTCATTAATATTTGGTGTGGTTCATTACACAGAAAAAAAACAAGCTTCCTTAAAATTGAAGTGATATGGAAAGACAATACTATTTAAAACAGGATTCACAGCTGTGTATATATAGCTGTTGCATACAATTCAACATATCTAGTCAGTTAGGAAGAAAGAATAATTATCTAAAATACTTTCCATATTTTCCTCAGTTTACAGAACCTTCTCTAAAACTATATTGCTCTTGGACAAATATGAAGCCTGTATTCTGTGATCAAGTGATGAAAGATGATGGTCCAGCACTGTGTGGGTAAGCAGGGAACTTCTTCCTTTGCTCCTGGTGAGAGCTCAGTGCTCCATCCATCACTGTATAGATGGGAAGTCAGCCCTAGGTAAAATGGTCTAAAACATGGAGTCTGACCTGGAATTCATTGTGTCTACATACACTAATGTGTAATTTCCCCCATTATTTAACACAAAAATAGATCAGCTATCTGATGATATAGGTTTTAGATCCTGCTTTCTGAGATGCCAAATGCTACACATTCACAGAGGAAACCTTGTATGTTATTCGGGGGAGAGGAAAATGTGGTATTCCAGAGCTCAGGAACCAGTCATAATATTTAATAAAATATAAACTGCCAATAAAGAAAACCACATAAGAGTTTTCCTCTGTATATTTTCTCTAAGCAGAAGTAACCCACAGAAGCTGAAATCTAAAAATTAGCAGAAAGGAAGGACTACGATTTAAGGAACTGGAAGAAACCACTTGCTATGGTAAGGTGTGTAGTCATTTGTCCGCACCCTGTTGGGAGTTCCCTGGTCCCACTGGGGGCCCTGGAGGAGGAATGTACATTGAGAGAGGAAATGAATTTCTTGCCCTAGTAGTGCCTGCTATAATTGCACTGTCCATAAAGATGTTTGCATTTGCCCCTCAGGAATGTTTTCCTAACTAGAAAGGCTGTTAACCATCTGTAAGCTGGATTGCCCTAGGGTAAATATGAATTTACAGAGGGAGTGCTCCCTGAGTGCTAACAGAAAAAAAGTTATTTCTCACCCAAATAGACCCCAATAAAAGCATCTATAAAGCAATTGATTTAAGTATATCACCTATTTCTCATTAATTGGACATATGGATCATTAATACTCTCGAAGCATTGTGGAGGGCAGACTATCAAATAAGTCAATTTTAAAATATTTTGATTAATAGAGAGTAAGTATTCTAATGGTCTTTAAGTCATTGCTGTCCACCATTCTTCAGCCTTTTGAACCGATGCTACACACCTTGATTGTTGCAGAACATTTGAGCGTAAACATAGGGAATAGGGGTCATTTCCAGGTGAAAACATTTCTAGGTCACAGAACTACCAATTCTTTATCACCACCTGTGGTTACCAACAGTGCCTCATGTCAAGAATATAAGGACAGTGAGTTACTGTTCAGAATGCTGTATTCCTGATACGTGTGGAGAAAATAAACTATCAAAAATTGTGTTTTCTTGTGTGTATTATTTAGCTTTAAAGGTTAATAATGTTCTATTACAAACATGGCATGGTCTATCCTGACCTGTACAGACAATTAACCTTTTATTACACCCAATGAGGAGTGCTTAAATATAACCACAGGAAGCATTTCACCATTTGCTCGCATTATTTAAAACAAACTGTGTTTTTAAAACAAACAGAGCAATATCACCATCACAAAGCAGACCTTATTAAAAATCAGTAAGTGCACCGTACATTCAAATACCATTTTTAATTTTTTATTAACTAAGTTTAATCATCAAATAGTGGAGACTTCTAATTATAGCATTTGAAAGCCGTAAATCAAAATTCAAATGTAAAAGGAGATTGCAACGCAGCAAGCCATGCAGCGATGACTCCCACTTTACCTGTCTTTCAGTGAGGTCTAGATTCACTGCTATCTCATATCTTCTCAGTCTGGTCAGATAATTATGATGGGCAAATTCTGCTTCGAGTTCTCTGATTTGCTCTTTGGTAAAAGCTGTCCTTTCCTTCCTAGGTTTGCTGTTCACTTCTGACTTGTAATTTCCTTCCTGGGAATCTGGGGGAAAAGTGCAAAAAGATTGGCGTTAACACAGTCATGCCAATGTGTGTAATCCCACCACTCGTAGTTACTGAATAATTATTTCTCCAAGTGCTCTCCTAAACAGGATCGACAGTGAGTAAAGCCAGAAAAACAGACCACATCTCCACAGAGTGAGGGGGCTTTCTTCTCCCTCTCACTCTCATATGGACCTTTAATTCAATTTTTTTTAAATTTTGTCATTTTCCTAAACAAAAGTTTAGTCACCGAATGATGGAAACTTGTTGTTGGTATTTGCAACTACACATATATATGTGTGTGTGTGTATGTGTGTGTGTGTGTGTGTGTGTGCACGTGTGTGTGTGTGTGTGCACGTGTGTGTGTGTGTGTGTTTTCTGCTAACTAACAAAATAATTGGGAAAGTTCTTTACACAACAATAAAACATGAACATATTCTTTAACTTCTAAAATGGTACTGTGATAATAAAATACACCAAATCATTATCAGAAAACAATTGTAGGAATAAAGTGTTTTCTTGCTATATGTACAGAATGTCTAAATATGAATGAATATGAAATCCTCAAAGTAGTGATAACTGTGTATATGATTATTTTTACAGGGCGAATGACTTAGTCTCTGTATGGGCAGCTCAAGCCGAGGGGGCTGGAGAGATGGTTTAGTGAGTACTAGTGTTTGTTATTTTTAAAGACTACCTAAGTTCTATTTCCAGTATCTATATCAGATGGTTCATAACCCTCTCTAACTCCAATTCTAGGGGATCTGATGTCTTCTTCTGGCCTCTGTGGGTGCCTGCCCACGTGTGCACATACACAGAAATAAATAAAAATAGAATAAACCTTTAAAAACAGTTTACTGTTAGACAAAGCATGTGAAAAGTCATCCATGAATTTACTGTTCTTTTGATTTCCATCTTCGTCCCTTTTTGCAGATAGCTATAGTTTTTCTTATGGCACATACCTCATAGGTCAATATTAAATGTATGAACAAAAGTATGCATATGACTTATGTATGAGAAGTTTTAATTTTTGTTATACATGACGATAAACACTAGCTACACATACCAAATATCAACTATCCACATCAAATCTTTTAACACCATATGAAATTAGGACAATAAAGTGGACCATAGTAATTCATGTTTATATTCAGGCATTAATATAACACAATGCATATATTTTATTTAGCTTTTAAATATTCCTGAAATGTAGGCTTGAAGCTGTTTTCTATAAATTAAAAGACAGAATTATGTAAAATAGAAAAGTCAATCTGAATTCGCCATGTACACATGGGGAACAGTAAAATTGAAATCCACTAGAGAGGAAATTTTGAGGCAAACAATTTGGAATTGAATCTTATATAAATCTAAGCTGACCAGATGTGATTTCGCACAGAAGGAGCACTAACAACTTTCCATATTGACTAGGATCCCCACCTTAGCTGGTCAAGGTTAGGTTTTCTATCCAGGTAATGAATGCTTTATGACATACAGCTTATGATACCTTAGGATGCCACTGTAGCTAAGTGAGCTTATAATAGTTGTCAGTTCCCAGGTAGGCCTGTTTATATAATGTTAACATCCTGGCTCCAAGTAGAACCCAGAGTTCACCACACACTGGTTCTCAAGCTACATATTTGTCAGCATCCACACTGTTGTAACAATGAGCTATTCTGGTATAATTTCCAAGTGAATGATTTTTCACCCTATGGGCTCTTCTGGCAGGCAGCATAGACACAGCATAGAATGTTTAGCTTTAACTTCCCCCCTAGAATCATTCCTGCTCACATGAATCAAGAGTTTTGCCAGCTTTCAGACACTCACACCAAGATCTTGGCTGGTGATTCTTTATATGGAGACACTGGTCTTTTTCCTTCAGAGAGGCAAGTCTGGAACCTGATGGCCAAGCAGCAAGTTTTTTCTCACCAGGAATTCGGTTTGAATGGCTTGAAATTCACACATTCCCAAATGTAAGCATGAATGAATAAGTTCACGTGGGGGAAAGGCTATTAACCGGTATTTATTTTTCTTTCTTTGACATTGATCTCCACTGGCTTTTGAAATATTCCAGAGTATTTCATAAACACAACACATACACACCAAACATGTGATGGGTTTATATATGTAATCATTATGACTAGAAATATACAACAGCCAGTTTATAGAGCCAGCGACTAGATTTAAGCAAAAATCTGGCTATAATTCAGTACTTTGATCCAAGAACAATTTATGAAATGACTGAAATCCAAAGTAAAATTGCTAATAAAGAGAAGTCCATTGAGCAAAAAGAAGTAAGTTATGTGCGGTTATGTTTGCAGCAATTACAGGAGTAATCATTGAAATGAAGCTAACACGAAGAGCAGCTACGTGCTTCTTGGAGAGGAATAGCAATTGGGTTAGGTAAAACCATTGGTCCTCTATCCACTGCACACCTTCATGGTGGGACATATGATTCTTAAGTCTTATTAACCCACAATGTTCCTACTCTTTCATTAAAAACAAAAACAACAAGCAAACAAACATGGTATTAGACCTATTTCTTTTAGACTTGCATCTCCTATAATCTTGAGTTTAAATAATTCCTTTATGCTTTTCAAAGCTATCACCTGCTGACCCTAAGTTGCCACTATTATCAACTGACTGCCTATTCTTCGCTGGAAAATTGGTAGGCCGTTCGGAAGAGGCTTTTGGCAAATTTCACATTAGCTTCCATGTGTTTCATAGCTGTTTCAACTAAAGCAAACCTCTGTTTTCTCCAGTGTCCCACATCCTCTGCCAAATGGTAGGTGTTGAGGGGGGAGCTGGAAACTGACTTCTTTCTTTGCTACCACCATAAGTACAACTTCAGCATTTCTATGATAATTTTTTTACTTCAGATACCTTTATGCGCTAGTGGGGGCACCTTAGCATTCCTGCAGCACTGCAGATATGTTGACTTATGTCTTCAGGTACCTTGGCAGGCCCAGATTCCTGACCTTTGGCTACTAGGACTATGTTAATTGAAGAAGTCTGCTTTGCTTCTGTGAGGGATTGACACTGCCCTCCAAGGATCATTTCTGTCTAGTGTTTAGAACTGTTGCACATGTCACATTTTATTTCCTCTAGTACAAAAGGAAGCCAAAAGAAAATAGTTTTTAAGACAAGTGATGTGAAGGATCAATATGTTCATACATAGTACACAATGCTTTTTAATGTGATATAAGTAATGAAAACATGATGAGTATGCAACCTATAATTTAACTATGTCTATAAGGTAGAAAAATAGAAAGACGTCATTGTAGAATGACAATAAATTCTGATTCCTAGAAATATTTTAAAATCAATTCATCTATTCTCATATCCCAAAGAAAATAGTGAATTAAGGCAACTTCAAATATGTTTCTCTAGGGTTGAGAAAGACAGAAGCAGAGAGAAGTTACAAAAGTAACATTTCAGGCTTGTTCCTAAACTGAGAAAAATTAATAAATGAATTAGGTATAAAACATTTGAAAAAAAGCAATTCCCAATTTGTGTGTGTGTGTGTGTGTGTGTGTGTGTGTGTGTGTGTGTGTGTGTGTTTTAACCCACCTAAGTTCTCACACTTTAAATATGCCTTCTTTCCTAGAGCAGGCAATGACCTTGCCTTGGCACCTCATTGCGTTCCTGAAACAAACTGGAAAGCATTATAATACTTTTCTTCCTGCTTCTTCCAATCTCCTTTGTAATTTTAAGATGACAGCAGTCAACAGAATTCTGGCCACTTTGAATAAACTAACTGTTCCATCATTCCTTTTACTTCTTTAGCTGGCTGGTTGGTTGTTGTTTGTTTTTCTTTTTTTGTAAGTATCAATATTAGAATTTGGTTTTCGTTGTTGCCTATTCTAAGTAAAATTCTTTGACTTTAAATAATGAGGAATTAAAATGAATTTTAGTTTTAATCATTGCCCATCCCTATGTAGTTCTTCCTGGGTGGAGGAAAACAACTCCATGGTTCTTTTTCCATGGCATAAATACAAGATGGAATCCACAAAGAATTAAATACATTGATAAAATTTAACATTATGAGTAATATTGTTCACTCCAAATGTGTTCAATACAAAATACTTTAATAAAACAACAACAACAAAAATCAAAATACCAAATTTTGGGCCCTAATGGCAAATCTGTCAGCCCTCGGAGGCCTTGAGGACAGGACCAAGCAACAATCTCTGGTAAATTCTTCCACATAGGAATGACTCAGCATGGTGCAAGCCCTGCCTACCAAAAGCCACATAACAGGAACTGATTGGCCCCACACCTTATACCTCACCCACTCCCTATACTCTATATAAGAGATACCTGCCACAATAAACTTGAGACCTTGCTTCAACAGACTCCTGACTCAGTGTGTTTTTCCTCCTGGCATCAGGGGAGGAAGCTGGGTCATCAACACTCATCATCCCGCTCAGCCCCCAGGGAGAGGAAAAGGCAGGTCCGAGTCCCCTCCCATTCCAGCCCTACCTCCTGGCTTAAGAGACCATGGGACCAAAACTACAGACTATTTAAATATTCTATTTACTGAAATTTAGCAAAGATTTAATTCCTGACACTTCTCACTACAAATTTTAAATTACTTAATTCAAAATTTACTACTATACATTTTCTAGGTAAAATGTTTTGCAATTATAGGGTTAGGAATTTTGCAGATATTAGGAATTGCACCTATAATTCTAGAACCAATAAAGATGTTGAGGCAGGAGGATTGCCACAGGATGCTGGCCACTCTGGGCTCAAGAATAAGACTCTGTCTAAATAAAACTAAACAACAAACAAACAAAAAATCAGTTCTGGTTACAAGCCAGACATGATGGTATGCATCTGTAATCCTAGGACTCAGGAGTTGAATCAAAAGGATTAAATAATAATAATGATAATAATAATGATAATAGTAGTAGTAGTAATAGTAACAAACCAGTGGTAGAAAAACAAGGAAGGACAGAAAGATAAGAGAGGAGGAAGGAAAAACTGATAACAGATATCCAGAATTAAAATCATGCCTCTTATTGTATTTTTCAGAGGAAATAAAAGGTACAGAATATCCATCTATCTATTTGAACATCACATGTGGTTGGGTTGTACCAAATGCAAAGAGCTCTAGTGGGCCATGCAATCTCTAATGAAGATATTTGGGCATAGATAGTCTATTCCATCCTTCTTCGCCGTATTCAATTTAAAGAGGCACCTCTTTTGTGGACTTTCACCAACCCTTTGTCAAATTTACAATATCTTGTCATTCTAATGATGCTTTCTTTCATTCCTTAGAATGTAAACTTGATGCCAACCATTGTCTACCATAGTGAGACACTGGAGGCAAATCCAGCTGATGCTCTTTTTTGTTCATTTTAACGCAAGAAGGAACACTGACAGATTCTGCAAGAACATTCATTCCTCTACCCATGAGCCCCATCAACCTCCTATTTAGCTTGATGTCAGAGAGTAGATGGAGTTATGTGGTATTATTTTGCATCTTCTGAGAGATGTAGACAGAGGAAAGTATTTTCACAAGCTAAGGTGACTTGGCGGTAGCTACAATGTTGTGACACTTCTGATTTGCGCCTCTCAATAGAGAAAAAACACTTAGCTTTTTTCTGACATAGGACAATATATGACTTTGCATTGCAGTTCTAGATAAGTTTGTCCTTGTTCCTTTTGTAACTTGGTAAATCTCTTGTAGGTGTAGGAGACAGGGCCAGAGTTGCTTCCATAAATAAAATTCAGTGAATGTCATCCCTGCATAGCTTGTGTTTACCTCATGATTTTGAGCCCTTGTTTTGTTGAGTCTTCATGGTGACTTCACAATATTTTTACAGTACTGGCAAAATTGAGGCTTCCATTGTTTTTTAGGTATATTTTGCCTCCTCTCTAGGCTGTAGGAAATGAGTCATATGGATTTTCTTTGTGTGTCTTTGTTTCAGGTCCTATAGACTGGATTCCAAAACTGCTGGATTTTCTTCCTCATGCTTTAATTATGGACAATGATTCGCTCTGGTTCATTTACCTGAACTTCAGCTTCAAATCAAAGAAATTATTACTTACTACTTCTGTATATTGGTTTTCAACCATCTTTTATATAGCTTACATAATCTTTTGGAAGAGTTATAGATAATTATGTACGTTTTGAATCTGAAATGATATATTTAGGCATGCTCAGATATAAAAATACCAAAGTTTCAGTAAGTTAAAGTGTAAACTTAAAAGAATGAGGAGTGAATATGATCAAAATACATCAAATGCCTATGAAAATGTCACAATGAAACCTTTTGTGTAAAATGAGTATGTCAAAAATAAAACACAAAAACTGTATAACTAAAGTGTTATATATTATACAAAATTAAGGAATAAATTGCACAAAACTATCATGTTTAAAACCTCACTGCAATTGATATTTTGAGATAGATACTTGTCATCAGATTAAATTCCACTGAAACAAACATAACAAACAAACAAAATAAAGGCCTCAGTGACAGGCTGTTTTGGGCACTACAGAGTGTGTCTATTGCAATCTACTTGTTACTCACTGAACAGTCAGGGAAATTCTGACCTCCTAGTTCAGCAGGTAAATCATGAGCACTTCAGTACAGTATAAAATTCATGTAAGCAACAATATGACTTTAGTGTAGAACATACTTATGTAAAAATACTGTTCATTCCTTGGAAATTATTTTAACTAGCTACATCTGGAAACCTTCTAATTGTGACATATAAGTGTTGCTAGTAGACACTAAGAAGAAGATCACCCCTAGTGGAACATCACTGTTTGCAAGTAATATTTGTGGCAGCGTATCAGTGGTTTGACTTTGAGCAGTGTTCTGTAGATGTGACCAATGCACTTTATAAATGTGAGTAATTCATAAATGATTAACATCAGTTTCATGATGTGATTTTATCAGTTTGTCTGCTAATTTGTGAAAGTTGAGTGCAGATAAAATTACTCAAGAAGAAGCCATGGTCAAAGCTAACTTGTGTAACCAGGTAAGTGCATCAAATAACTAAATAGAAGTGTTCACACCAGATACCAGGATACAAATTCTGTACCAATTTCCTGTGCTGTCTTTTCATGGTGAGATAGTATCGGTGGATTTCACTAGGCATCTTTATGTTTCCACTGGATGTAAAGGCACATGCTGACCAACCACATTCAACTATTTGATGAAATATATACTTCAATAAACAAATACTGGTTGAAGTAATAAACATTAAGGATACAAAATTTATAAATTATCTTTCTGCTTTCTGTGTTTACAAAAAAAATGTCCTTTGCATATATAATATGGTTTCTGCCTTTGTGGTTTTGAGACATATCTGTGTTATGAAAAACTGTGTTTCTACATTTATGTTTCTTGTGCTTTTCTTTGTCTCTATCTTTTCTGTTTGTCTTGTCTTCTTCTGTGTTGTTTTTTTAACTTATCTTAATCAATTTTATTATTATTATAAATTTATATTCATGTTGGTATTTTTATGAGAGAGGGAAAAGGGGTGTAAAATAAGATTGGTGAAGGAAGTGGAAAGGATATAGGAAAATTATTATATATCATAAAATATTGTACGTAAAAACCTATTTACCTTTTCATATTAACATAGATTGAATAATGTCACCTTTAAGATATGATACTAAATTAAGCAAAATGTTCAAATAGATTCTCGATCAAGCCAAAATTCCAAATTCAGAGATATTAAAGTTTCAGCCTAGTCTCTAATACATATTTGTATCAGATACATATTAATTTCTTCTTCAGCACTAACATCAAGCTTAAGTGAATTTGTGAATCATATAAAACAACATCTGTGTGTTGGAAACATTTAATAGCCATGTGTAGCGGATAGCTATGAACAGTGAGGAACTAATACTGAAAGAAAGCCACAGAGATCGAAACCTATAATTTGGATAGAATTAGAGCTAAAAAAGCATTTTTAAGGTAAGAACATTAATTTGAAACTACAAGTCAACTTAAACATCTAGAAAGTCTAGGAATCATTCAATGACCTTGGGGGGGGGGGTTGCTTTATTTCACAATGTAGATGTGCACAACAGGTCTGTGTGCTTTTTCCAGCTAGTCTGTAAGTGAATCTGAGCAGTGAGCTAAGATTCTCCAGTAAAACTGGTGAGTTGACACTTTACAAGGCCCAGTGGGATCAGCACATGATTTTTTGTTTCCTCTGAATATTTTACAGGAAATTCGATGACTCTTACCAAATCTTTTATACACAAGAAACTGGAGATTGTGTGTGTGTATGTGTGTGTGTGTGTGTGTGTCTTTTTTTAAAAAAATACCAGCACAAACTCCATAGATTTAGGAAAATATTAAGACATACAGAATATCTGAATAACATTTAAAAATAAATTTTCAATAAATAAATGAAGAAACGGTTACTAACACAGCATTTATAAACCCATTCTATGTATGTAGCCTTTTTTGTAATACTATTTGTATACAAATTTGTTCAAAAGCATGAGTTGATAATTAATTCACTTAGCTATTTTAGACACTAAAATAATCATGTTGACAAATTAATAACCAAGAATTTATATGCTGATTTTGCTTTAAAGTCCTAGTACCAAAGTCAAATTTGATAAAAAATAACAACAAATGGTACATAGGATAACACGGTAATCATTACTTTGAATTGCCTGAGGGTCTGGTCCTTGCTGCCTACATTAACTTTGTCAGTTGCTGGTAGGATAGCATCCTCATGTGACCAGTTTCTCCTACACAGCACTGCTGGACAAACGGAACTAATCTTCTGAAGATTCATCTGCACCATATCCATCTTCTGATATTGTGCATGAAAGGATTTTCTCAATTATGAAATCTAAACATGGTAAATGAGGCTTTCGTGGGACATGCCCCTTCACTTACCAGGAAACCAAGACAGAGGGGAGGACATTTTAGTGAGACTCTAGATGAGAGAAGCATGGGAGAATGGCAAAGTAGAAGGATCCAGAGGGTCCTAGAAGCCTACAAGTAGAACATTATGAAAGGCAGATTTGGGCCCAGGGGTCCAGCTCAATCTAAGGCACCAGCCAAGGACAATACAGGTGGTAAACCTTAAACCCGTACCCAGATCTAGACAATGGACAGAACACTCTCCACAGTAGAGTGGAGAGTGGGATATTACTTTCTCACATACTCTGGTGCCTCACCTTTGACCATGTCCCCTGGAGGTGGAGACCTGGTGGCACTCAGAGGAAGGACAGAAGGTTACCAAGAAGAGACTTGATACCCTATGAACATATACAGGGGGAGGTAATCCCCCTCAGGAACAGTAATAGGGGAGGGGAATAAGGGGAAACTGGGAGGGAGGGAAGAATGGGAGGATACAAGGGATGGGATAACCATTGAGATGTAACAAGAATAAATTAATAAAGTACAAAATAATGAAATATAAACATTTAAAATTTACATTACATTAAGAGAATGTTTTGTGCACACATGACAAAATAGAAGTTTGTTAACAGTGATTAAGTGTATTTGCATTCTAAAAAATTAGTTTTGGTGTCAGCCTAGCCATTCACAGCTGAACCATCAGTGTAAGACTTGCACAAGATCAAGTCAGACAGGGTTCCGTCAGTGAGAGGCGAAGTAAACAAGAGAATTCATCCCTAACCAAGAAGGTATCATCAAAGGGAAACTTATCTTTCTTCAGTAGAGTGTGACTGTTTATATAAGTATCACTACGGGGAAGGCCCTATGCCCCTGATGCCCAGGACTGGGAACTAACACAAAATGAATTCAATGATACATTTATGATTTTCTTTGTTTCATTTTGATTTGCTTTGGCATGGCTTATTTAATTTTCATTTATTTTTTTCAGTCTTTTGCATGTTTCTTCTGATGCTCATTTTTGTGAGGTTTTTTTTTTTTTGTATCTTGATTTTTATTTTGTTTTCTTTTTGTTTTGGCTTTTTTGTTCCTATATGCATGCATGTAACTGTGTGTGTGTGTGTGTGTGTGTGTGTGTGTGTGTGAGAGAGAGAGAGAGAGAGAGAGAGAGAGAGAGAGAGAGAGAGAGAGAGAGAGAGAGAGAGAGAGAGAGACAGAGACAGAGACAGAGACAGAGACAGAGACAGAGAGAGGAGAGAGACAGAGAGACAGAGACAGACAGAAAGAGACAGACAGAAAGACAGAGAGAAGCAGCAGGCTGGGCAGGAAGTTGATAAAATCTGGCCAGAGTTGTAGAAGGAGAAAATATAATCAAAATATATTTTAGAAGAAAAGGTTTAACACACTACAACCAGTAGCTGAGCGTATAGCTCAATAGAGAATATACATTCATAATCGCTCAGGTTTGTCTCACAGTCCTGCATATAAAATTAGGGCTTGCTTAAAGTGTACCAAATTAGACTGAAAGCAATCCAGAATTTGAAATTTGAAATTAAAAATTGCAAAAATGAAACAAATAATTTCAATTTGATGTGCATTTTGTAAGTTTTGCTAACTATGATATAAAAATATATAGATGAATTAAAAATTATTTGAGCCTTCTTAGAATGTACAAGTACAATAATTATTACTATAGTTCGAGGAGTTCTTTAGTCATAAAGTCTCATTATGTATTACTTGTTGGACTTGACATTGCTTTATAGCCTTGAAGGCTCTATCCTTTTGCCTAAGCATCCTGAGTGCTGGGATTACAAGCTTGCACACTCACACCCTACTTATGTATATGCTATTCTTTCTGTAAACAGCACTATCTCCTCCCAGTGGGAGGAGATAACATTTACTTAAGAGAAAAATCTTAAACCTGAAAATCTAACTAAAACAACTGAAAACTCAGTTTGAATATGGCTTACCACAGAAACAATTGTGTGACAATACAGGCAGTAAACTTCAAACCCCTACCCAGATCTAGCCAATGGACAGAACATTCTCCACAGTTGAGTCAAGAGTGGGGTATGACTATTACACAAGCTCTGGTGCCTCATATTTGACCATGTCCCTTGGAGGGGGAGACCTGGTGGCACTCAGAGGAAGGATAGCAGCTATCAAGAAGAGACTTGATATCCTATGAGCATATACAGGGGGAGGAAGTCCCCCTCAGGCACAGTCATAGGGGAGGGGAGTAAGGGGAAAATGGGAGGGAGGGAAGACTGGGAGGATATAAGGGATGGGATAACCATTGAGATGTAACAAGAATAAATTAATAAAAAATTAAAAATTGTGCGAGAATAGTAAAATATTAAAGGTTTCAATGGTCTTACGAAGGATTGATTAAAAGAAATAAAGCCTTCAATAGTTTAGCATGTTCATATATATGTGTGTGTGGACATATACATATGTAGGTGTACATGTAATTCTAGAAGAGTAATAAAGATATTAAAATCTTACACACTAATTTTATTACCCAATTTTATAGGCAAATGAGTGCAAGAATAATGATGATTTTATGTTGCATACAATAATGGTTAGACAAAATATTGATTCTATAATCTATCTTAGAACAAAGTATGCATATTCTATTATAAAACTGTTGCCTGTTGTATATGAATGAAGAGGGTATTATATTAGTATGACATCACACTTTAGATCAAAGAAGGTTTAAATTATAAAAACCTTCATTGAATGCAACATCTGGGCTGTTACAGACATAGAATATGCAATTTTCTGCTAGCATATAATTATATTTCATATGCACAAAAGTTTGTGTGAAACATATTTTAATGTTAATTTTACATATGAATGTATTCTCTGCTTACCTTCTATTAATTTCTGATTACTACAAAAACCTCATAATATATATTTGGACAATATCACAATCTTTAATCAAACTTAAGATTAATATTAACACAGTATGTATATATTTGTTTCCAGAATTTACATATTTAGGATGGAACATGGCAAACAGAAGAAGCTTGAAACCTGTAAATTACAGTTTGAAATTCCCAGCTGATTCTTGCTAACTGTGTGGTCTTCTAGGCCTGTTAAGTCACTTGAAATTAAGTTTCTCCATCAACAGAACACACAAGTGACTGTTGTAAAGAGAAAAAATGAAATGTATAAAATACATATATATAATACATAGTACCCATTCAATGTTATACACAAATTCCCAATAATATTAAACTTAAATTACTGCCTGTGAAATTTAATTAGCCAAATTTTTACTGTCATTTTTATTGGATTTATAAATTTTGCTTGAATCACGTGTTATTTCATATCTATCGTTTTGTGAAATACACCCTTTGTCATTAGAGTGGATTTTGGAAAGGTGGTGATTTTTATTTTTTACTCCTTTTACTACAGTGTATTTTCAAAAAGAAACTGCTTTAATAAACTCTTTTCCAATCAAAAATAAGTAAAATTGTTTTGAAAAAATTAGTGGCTTTTGCAAGTCATATACTCAGACATTACATAGGTTTTTTTTCACACTTTACTACTAAAAAGCAGAGCATAAAATCAAAGCACAAATTATTTATTTCTGAGTCTGTGTGGAAAGTTTTATTTTCAAAGTAAATGAAATTAATATTTAAGTGGGTATATATGAGTATGTGTATGCATATAACTTAAACATTGAAGTATGCTGTTTCTTTCTATTTAAAAAAATTGGTCTCACAATTGTTTAGTCAAGTTCATTCTATTTAATTATCCAAATATGTAAAACTGATTGGACTTTCAGGTTACCAATTACAAAACCAAGTGATTTCAGTGCAATATTGGAATTACTTGAACATAAATATAGATGTATCATATTTGGTTATGTGCAGGTGAATATCCGTGCTCGGACTTGTGTAACTTGACATTTGTTCACCATAAAGAATTCCAAACTAGTCAGCTATGGTCAGAAGAACTGGCCCTCAAAAGTGCTGGGAGTCAAACCAATTGTTCCTGGCTCTCCCCTAACTATCCCAGCCAATCCAACCTTACAACTATTTCACAAGTCAAACCCTAGTACCCAGAAGTAGTCTCATAATTATGAATAACCAGCTAGGAATAAAAGTAACTCAGGTAAGAAATGTATAAGCAGCTTCCTTATGAAATAATGTAGTGACTAAAGAATTATTCACAGTGATTTATAGACTAATCGTACTTTTCTCACTTGCTAGTCATCTTTTGCTCTGTTGACCAGACAATCGATTTTCAAAACGCAGATGAAATCACAGTGGTGGTGCTGATGCCAGTCTGAAGAACAGTGCTAGTAACTGCTACAAGTGGGAAAGGCATTTTAAAATCCGTATGCAACATACAGTGCAGTGCTTATGTTATTGTAGTGTCTAGCAATTGCACAGACATGATCATTTTGTTCTTCTTTGTCATATAAAAGTTATAAAGTAGCTATCTTCAAGAAAAGAGCCACCCTTTGATCTTCAAATATTATAAACTCATAGAAGGACTGTCAACAGTTGCGACTATTTCTTTTTAAGATAGGTGTTAAAATTACATTTGTATGTTAGACTTATTTAATGAACATACAGTTAATTCTTAAAGTAATAATATTCTCTTAATTTGTTAAGGGCTATCAGTCACAAAAGGGGTTTCTCAAGGCATATTTTGATATATAAGCAGTGGACTAACTGTATCAAACATTCAAGTTCCTGACTTCTAACAAATACCTTACAGATTTTAAAAACTCAAGACAATTATCGTTGGATGACATGTAAATCTTACCTTCTGAGAAATGTGTAACATTTTACAGCATGCACCTTAAATATGTGCTTGGGTCTAAGGTCTTGCAGTGCTGAGGGGAATCTCCCCTTATTTTTTTTCTGTCTTGTAGCTCTATAACTCTAAGATTACAGGGAATCTTTGAAAAGTTGGTGCTAACCATAAAATATTCATTTCTAAATTTTAATGCCTAAGGCTCATATCAGTACAATAATAGTCATAAGCCCAAATGCCCTACTTTTGTGGACCGACAGCAATGCAAATGAAAATGGTAGCATATTTGGCATTTAATTTTCCTTTATGCTGAGGCTTATATCCTAGGATTCCTGACTCTTTGACCTTAGTGTTTATCTTGCAGTATTTTTAAATGAAAAGTTATGCAATACATTCGACTTTTACTTATGATCCTGCTTGTAAATGCATATAAAACTTTATATTTGAAACATTTTGACACCACTTTGAGAATTTTTTAGAGATATAGTTGATTTTCACTGCAAACATAACTGATGCAGGTTCTCCATTATTTCTTTTGTACACACACACACACACACACACACACACACACACACACACACACGGAAGATGGCCTTTGGAAGGGTGCTGTCATTGCTCACTTACCCATAGCTGTTTGACCATGAATTCATCATCACAGAGCCCAGAGAAAGTCTTCATGTCTCACATATTGAATAAAAGATGCTCAAAAACATATGGCTCAAGAATCTGTCGTATAGATTTGCTCAACAAGTATCAATATTTTGCTTATATTATACAAGAGCCAATTTTAATGGTTGAATTCTTTGTTGTACGATTTACATGGTTTTTGGTTCTAGGCAATCTTGTGTATTAGCATAGACATTTAGCATAGGCTCTAAAGTGTAAAGTGATGTCTCAAGTTTATGAAACACAAAACTAAAGCTTCTGAAATGATCACTGCTTGCTGGTGGTATTGAAATATGACTGAAGCATTGATGTTATTTGTGAAAGCCAACAACAAATAATGAAAAAATGAAATCTGGACTTTAAAATGTTAAATATTAAGTTATTAATATTGTCAGTCTAGAAACAGCTCCATGTCAATTACACTCATCTTTGATGGCATGTATTTATCTTTATATTAAATAAAGACTTGTTGAAAAGTCAGAAAAGATAAAGTAGTCTTCCAAATATAGCAAAAAAATAATATTTATTCCTCTGAAGAAGTAAAATATCAGATGTGTTTACAACTAAAACACAACTCTCTAAAAGCAAATTTTTATTAAAATATTTTAAAGATGATTTTTGAAATATACAATATAGCCATAAGAAAAAAAAGACTCCTTTTCTCTTTTTGAAATACACCAAGTTGCTAGTAGAAAATGGTTATTAGCTGTTTCTGATGAAGGAAAACAAAACAAAATTAATTAAAGTAAAACAAAAACTGAGAATGACCGCACACCATATATAAATGAAGGACTGTGCCTGGAAGCATTAAGATGTTTCTTTTTGAAGCTGTATCATCACTGCTGGATATAGACGAAAGGACAGTAGGCCAGAGAATAAGATCCGGGTCCTTTATTGTTGTCATTAAAGTCTTACATAAAACTGTCTCCACATTCCATAAAAATGCCATGGTGCTTCAGGAAAAATACAGACCTGAGACAATAGTTTATTTTGGCTGGAATTAAAGTTCCAGAAGTGAAGAGTTACTGCCAGAAATAGGAACCAGCTTTGAGAAAAATTTCATTGAACTAGGATGTAAGGAAAGCACTACAGCCATAATACTCTGTGCCTTGGGGTCTGAATCAAGGCTTCTTTGTTAAGAACCTTGCAACATAATTAATCACCCAGAGGAAGTAAAGAGGCTTGAAGTTAGAGTCTAGTTACCCAGGGAATTCCCTCTTCCTCTGGCACCCACTTGCCGGCAGAGCTATAAAACAGGAACAGAAATGTTTCACTCTATAAATGATTAATCGTGACTGATTTACATGAAATTAAGTTGTCCCTAGCTAAGATATCCTCTATCTGGGTTGCAAAGGCCCTCCTACAACACTCTGAAAACTATATCTCTTCATCCTCATCCTCATCCTCATCCTCCATTTTTCTTGCTTTTCTTTTTAAAATAAGGAATTCCCCACAGGCTGTGCTTATTCTGAATTTTTCCACAATTTCCAAACCTTACACAGGTCATAATTCTCAAGATTTATAGTCATGTGAATTCCATTCAACAAATATTCATTGAATACTTATAAAGCAAGGTATTATGTTAATACTCAGGAAACAACAATATAGTGCTCACTTAGTAATGGACTGTCTAAAAGTAATGCTCCTGGGCAAATGCAAGAGATAAAAATAAAGAGAAAATAGCTTTTAAAATAAAATAATGTTTGTAGTAGCTGATAAGACAGACCTGGATAATCTAAGCGGAAAAAAATTATCCAAATCAAAGATTCATTGATGATTTCATGAGGTCTCAGGATGCAGCTCAATTGGTAGAGTGGTTTCTTAGCATGAGCTAGGCTCTTGGTTTGAACCCCAGCACCAAATCAATTAAGCATGGAGATCACATTTGTAATCCCAGCAGTTAGGAGCTAGAGACAAAAGGATCAGAAATTCAAAGTTAGCCTTAGCTAGGTAGAAACTCCAAGGTAAGTGTGATTGACTTGAGACCCTGTCTCAAAATAAAACAAAACAAAAAGACAAAAAGAAAGGTTTCGCATCCCTCTCTAGAGTCTAGCTGGGTACATCTTCTTTTTTCTGTTCAACGAAACTTATTTTTGCAATACAGACCATTACAGAAAACCACAACTGATACAAATACTAATGTCTGGGACTAAGTCACACACAGCTCCTCAAACTAAGGCTAAGGAATCCTTGTGGAAGAATAGGCAAAAAGATTGTAAGAACCAGAAGATCAGGAAGTTAGCGGTAAGAAAGTGTCTTCTAGACATATCAGAGAATCAGAGAAGTGGCATCCATGAAGCTCCACCAATGGCTGCTTAGCAAAGGCCTGAGTAATGTTGGGCTCCCATACATTTCTAAGGAAGAAGAGGGGAGGTCAGGAAGCTTTCAGCTTAGATGAGGAACTACAGACAACTAAGGAATCCTGAGAGCAGGAAAACTAATCTTCCCCAGGTATGAGAAGGCCAATCGGTTATCAAACACTAAATGGTCAGCCTTGAAAACATACAAGTAACAGTATGTAGATGGAGCAGCTTGTTGCAGGTTGCATTGGTATAGTTAGAAATATACATTATATTGAAAGGAAACAGAAACTTTTGGTGAAGCAATTAATTTTATTTGTGATGGTTCTTTAAAAAGAATGAGTAGGGAGAACTCCCTAAAAGACGGAAGAGTTATCCAGGTGACAGTAAGATAAATGAAAAAATTAACATTATGGACTAATTTATGAATACAGGGCATATGAAGTACAGGTAGGAATGATAAAATACATCATGCCATGAAGAAAGGTTAAAATCATGCGATACCTTCAGTGAGCTGCAGACCGAGGGGAGTGTTCAGATTATTATTAGATGCCATTTCATCACAGCATAGAGATGAGTGCAGGTAAAAGTTTATAGACTGTTGTCAAACCCTCAAGAGCACAGCAGAATATAATATTCCTGGCCAAATAAGGCAGCGCTCTCCTCACTGTGTCATACTTCAGACACTAAGCAGGAAGCTGGATCTACATATGTTAACCGTTGGGCAATCTATTCCGATGGATCAATGTTGGTTACTAGACAGGACCAAACCTTCAGTTCAAAGGTTGGTGAAGTTCACAGCTAGGTAAGAAAGGATGTCTCTGTTCTTGTCTTCTCCACTGGAAATGTCCACTTAGAGACTTTTTAATCCCTTACCATTTGATGGTGATGCATTCAATGCTTTTTTCCCCATACTTCCCAATACTACCCCGAGTTTTCTGTTTCCAAGCTCATTAGGTTTATATACCTTTTCCCTTTGACCAGAACCTAGTAGTGTCAGTGTTACATGTAGTTTTTCTTTGAAAAGGTAAGAAAATAGGAGCCCTGTGCAATATTTCTTAAGCTAAAGATTATTGCCATACTTTCTTAACCAAATTCATTTCTTATCTTGTTTTCTTGACACTGGCCTCTTGGCTTTTACCCCATCTTTTAAAAATGGTCTTCTTGTAGTTTGGTAAACACCATGTATGTAAATGAAAGTGGCCTTATAACTGCATGAGTTCTTTTTCTGATAAAATTCCACCCTCCCTTAAAGGACCTATCATTAACATAATCTTTACTCAGTGCTTCCTGTGTGCCATAGCTCCTTATATAGGACTTCATCGAATGTCTATAGTACTGCTATGGTTAAATCAGACAGTGGGCTGTATTCCTCACAGAGATATTGAGATTTGCCTTCTCTTCCTCTTTTTTCACCACTACCATGAGGTAAGCATGATTCCTTAGTCATGTACTTCCACCTTGATACTCTGGTCTCATACATACCCAGAGGCAGTCAGGCCAAGCTATCCTGAAGTAAAAGCTCTGGACCTCTGAGCTGAAGCTTCATAAGTTATTTTATGCATTTTCCATAATAATGGAAATCTAACTGAACACCATTTGAATTTATAATCTTGCTGTTTATAAATGAAATGTGATAGCCTTTTCCTTGCTACTACTATAGAATTTTCTGAGAATTTCTCAATTCTAAAGCAATATAAAGGAGGAGATCATCTGTATTGGTAACTGCAGGAGTTCATGCAAGGAATGGACAATACAAATTTTAAAAATCCTGCGATTAGGCAAAAGTTTACTGGGCAAAGAAAATGGAGTATTTTTATTGAACTCAAATAAAAATGATAACACTACTGCAGTCTTCACTACAGGCATAAACTACCATTGATTACAATATAAATAAATACACAGCAAAGATTCACCAAGGACACTATAGGGACATTCCTTTTCAAGACTGAGTAGCAACTGTTATGACATAGAAGCAGCCAATTGGATCAGTGCTAGAATAATACAGCAAACTAGCTTATAGATAAGAAATTTAGAGTTATTCATCTGCTATTACACAAAATGTCTCTACTGTCACATTTATAAATGAAAAATTACATTTCAGATGTGTGTTATATAAGTTAAATGCAGCCGTGCAATGTGGAGGCAGAGGGACATAAATTATATGGGCAAAATATTGAGACCTGGGGGGGGGAGAGAGAGAGAGAGAGAGAGAGAGAGAGAGAGACAGAGACAGAGACAGAGACAGAGACAGAGACAGAGACAGAGACAGAGACAGAGACAGAGACAGAGACAGAGACAGAGACAGAGACAGAAAGAAACAGAGAATTCTAAAAAATGTGAAAGGCCACATCTATGCTAAGTCCCCAAATGAGCCTGGTCCATTTAACATATATTTTTATTAATCTTTGAGAATTCCATACATTGTAGTTTGATCATATTAATTTCCCTTTCCCAAATCTTCTACGAACTACTGCCAGTTTTATATACTCCAATTTTGTGACTTCATTATTTGTTTATGCTTTATTTTAAAACACACCCAGTTAGCAATTAGTGTGGCTTTGCACCCTCGGTTGTGGCCACCTAATGGAGTGTTCCACCCTCTGAGGACAATACCCTACTAAAAGCTAACTCTCTCCATCTCCAAATGTCATTTAGCAGATTCTCAGCGAGGTGGAAGGACTTCCTAACAGCCTCCCCATCCATGGGAATTTCAGGTCTTGGAATGTCACTGCTACCATCACAACCCCCAGTGAGTTCATATGTACAGCTGCACTGCTATATCCAGAAATCACTGTTCGGTTGTAGTCACCACCCTCCTACAATATTCCTGTCCACTCTTCCGTAATGATGCAGGAGCACTGGGCGGAGGGAGCGTGCTCTGTAGATCCCATTTAGGGATGAGCATTCTGCAGGCTTTTGTTCTCTTTACCTTGATCATTTGTGGATGTCCTAATTGATCAGCTTGTGCTACAAAAAGTATCTTCTCTGAGGATATATAAGAGATGCACTGATCTATGTGTATAAAGATAAGTCATTAGAAATCTATAAAATGCTGTGTCCATTTTCTCTCCTGGAGCCTAGGACATGTCAAGCCGTAGGTACCTGGCCCTCATAACAGTTGCAGGCATGGGTTCCAACTGGTGGATCAGGCCTTAGAAACAATCAGAAAGTTGTTGGTTACCACTCTGACCTTCATGGCACTCTGATAGCAGTGGGTTTATTTTGTCTGGCTGGTGATCATTGTGGCTTGCTGGGTTTACAACTGTGTGAAGATTGGTGGTCTCTTTTCTTTTCTGGTATTCTACATTGCACCTTCCAGAACTGTGACATCTAGCCAGAAAAAAATGAAGCTTATTTAAATTTACTGCTATATTTAATAACATATTTGAAAGTAATTATGAGTGTAATAACTTTTAGAGATCTCCATTCTTCTTAACTCTACAAGAAGCTGATACGCTGTTGTGTTCCATTATTAACTTCAGGAAATTCCAGTCTCTAATATATAATGTAACACTCCAAGAAAAAGGAATTTTACTGTTTAAAAGAAATGGCCAAATTCACTTGCTAGGACTACATTATGGGCCATTTTTAGGATACCTCTTTAGAATTATGTCACACAGTATAAACCTATTATTCTTTAACTGGTTATATACCCTAAATCTTCTTGCTGCATACTTTGCCACTTTTTTAAAGTGTGGGGCATAGAAGTAGGACCTCTAAATTGCAATATCTTTGTAAAGTCAAGTAACTCAAACAAGCTTATTTTGTCTCCAGCCAGATAAGTACTTTGCATTTTGAAATAACTCCTCACAAGGAAAACATACTTATCTGCTTCTTGTAAGGGAAGCATTCCGTTTTCCATCACTAAGTGGAACCCTCGGAAATACTCCTCAGCAGTTGAATGAGTGTCCTTTCATTCTCAGCTTGCTCGGACATGTGGCATGGATGTGCCTAGAAACTTGTCAGGTAACTGTCCTCCATCCATTGGTACAGTCCTGATAGTTATTTTAATGCAACAGATTGAGTTGATGTGTAAATATTGAATCATCTAGCAATCTTTAATTATATAACATTATTCTCATACATTACTCAGTTCTACTCTCTAATGTTGTTGTTGGTTTTTTTTTCTGTAAAACTGATGCTTCTTTTTCACACTGAGGCAATACTATATTCGTAAACTGGTTTTGGAGCCATTTATTCTGCTATCGCTCTTGATACATAGTGTAAAACCACACAAATATTCTTAAATTTGATAGAATTCTCAAATAAACCCAGTGAATTTTCTTGGTTTCTCATCTGAAAGTTTCTAAATCCCAATTTAATATTCTTGTTAGAATAACAGTTGTTCAGTTTGGGTTTTTATACTACACGAGTTGTAGAACATGTATTTTTAATAGAGTTGATGGATTGTATTGCGCTTTGACATTTCCCTCTGTGGAGTGGTTCACGGTGCTTCTCTTTGACTTTGTGCCATCTGTAAGATATGCAGTCCTGTTTCCTCTAGGACCTTAAACTTCAGTGTTTATTTTTGTTAACTACCCATTTTACTATTGAATACTAACTTTTATTTCAGTTATTTTATCTATTGTTTTCCTGTTTTCAACCTTTTGTTTTTCTCTTCTAAGGGGATTAATCATATTTTATTGGGTTTATGGTCCCCTTTTTATAAGACCCTTTCTAGTTTTTAACAAGAATGTTTTGTCAATTATTGAGAAAAGTATTCTCAAACTACTGTTCTAGTTATGAATCTTTCCATTTCTCTGTTAAATTCTATCAGTTTGTTTTGGCATTCCTCTACCTTAACTTAACGCAAATTTAAATTAGTTACATTTTCTTGGCCATTCTCTTTCATCATTATAGAATGTTCTTTTTGTCGCACATAATAGATTTTTGCACTGAAATTTATTTCACTTAAATACAGCAGCATTTTTCTCTTCAGTTAACATGCAAGAAAACACGTTTCTTGAACACATTGCAAAAATCACTGGGCTGGGCAGTAAGAATAATTATACTTGCAGTCTAAATCTAGGCCTTTAGACTACTCAGCCATAATGCCTTGAAAAGCCTGAAGCCTACTTAACATTCATTGATACTTATATCTTTTTACTGTCAACTTGCACATCACTGTATTCAAAGTAATTTTCTTGCATACAACAAGTGTCTGGTCCATGTCGTAATCAAGTCTGCTTATCTTAGCTCTCAGTGAGAATAGGGTCAGTCCATTATCATGGTGTTAGTACTGGTGTGCAGGAGCATAATTATGTCTTTTAATTTTCTTTTTGTTCCCTATTCTCATTTCCATTTTCATCCTTATTATTTTAGTATGTGGAATCACTGATAATTCAGTTTGCTTTTTTTGTTGATACTACTGTATCTTTTTGATGAGCTATATTAAAGTGGTCCTGAATGTTACTGTTAATAATAAGTCACAGATGTTTTTAGTCAATCAGCACAAGTAGAGACCAGAAATGCTTATCATTGTTTTCATATCATTATGCCTCTAGTTTATAATATCTTTGCCTTCACAGGTTCCTTTAAAAGCCTATCAAAGGTGTAGAAGCCATAATATTTGGGTTGTCTTTGCTAGATATTTCACATATTTATTGTAATTATAGGGGTTGATAGGAGGATAAAATGAAATAAACTCACAGTTTGTGCAACT
Organism: Acomys minous; assembly: GCF_964271855.1. NCBI lineage: Eukaryota > Metazoa > Chordata > Mammalia > Rodentia > Muridae > Acomys > Acomys minous. Next base: position 75,888,197 of record NC_140489.1, read on the forward strand.
GTATATATATATAAAATATATATCTGTGAAGTGCCAAAGGCCATTTTATTTCTACACTAAAAATTGAAGCACTCTAAAGTAAGTAATTTCAAGGTTTCTAAAGTTCTAGTCACTATAGATACGTCATTATCTTTCCACAACTGTTTAGTTACTCATCTCATACTTTTAACATATAATTGCATTAAAACTTTTTATCAACAATTGTTGTAAGTGTAAGGAACTAAAAGGTCAGTCATGATGATCAGGTTCAGAAGATAATGTTTGACAAATCATTTTCATGTACAATGGTATTGAAAAAGGCTCAGCACTTCCAGTGGTCATGCATGGACACCTTTCTCATGAGATTGAGGTGACATGTAGAATGTGAAATGGCTCTGGTGTGTAAACCTTAAGAATATGAAGAAAGGTATTGTAGAAAAGAAAAGGACAAAACCTAAATATATGTAGGGTTCAGAATAATCTTTGAAAAGCCATATTTTCCTATGGTTAAAACACAAAACATAAAGAATGTTGAGAATGGGACTAGGAAGAAAACAGCAGAACATTGTGTATTTGGGCAATGGGGACTGAATGTACTGTAGCACAATGATTTAAATCAGGTCAGGACTACAGGCGTCTGCCCAAAGACATGTTTCATCCATGTCTCTGAATCTTCTGCACCTCAGCTTTGATAAAACCAGATAATTATGTGATGTGTAAGATTGCCCCATAACAGTGTGGTAGTCTGTCTCTCTCTCCCCTAACACTCAGCCCACCTACAAATAATGAAAGTCATTTGTCTCTAGTGTTACCAAGTACCTTATTGGGGTAGGAAAGCAAAACTATAGCCCAGCTTAGTGGCACTACCCTCTCACAAATGTGCACAACCTGGCTTGAACAGTAGTAAGTACTCAATGAGTGACATTTAGTGTCACGGTCACAATGACTCAGGTAAATTAATGTGTCTCTAAACTGAAGTAACAGATGTACTAAGCACTTGTGAATGCAATATAAAATGAACAGGCTTTGAAAAGTAAATATATGAACATTTTAATGTATTTTTATTTTTTTAACTTATTAAATTCTTCAAAACCTGCACCTGAATGACTTGCCATAGTACTCCCAATTAAGCTAATAACTGTTTGGGAGAAGCATATCCCAATCACTCACATTCCTCTTAATGGATCAATATATTCACACTTTACATAGTAATTTGGTCAAATAGCTTTTAGCTTTCAGAAACTTTCCCCTCTGTCATGTATTTATTCTTGGACTATATAATATAATATAATATAATATAATATAATATAATATATGTCATATCTGTTTCAAGATATTTGATCACTCTGTGAAACCGAAGATTGTGTACTAAAAAAAAAAAAAAAACAACCTGTATCTAGTTGTGATGTAGCTCAACCCTAGAAAATACCTTTAATCCAAGGACTTACTATTTATTATAAACAGGCAGTTGTAGTGTGGCTAACTCTAGCAGACATCTTTAATGTAAGAGCTTTCTATAAGAAGTATTAAGAAAAGTAAACCATAGGTCAAGAGGTGGATCAAGGAACCAGTTGACAGGGAGTAAGAACAAGAGAAAAAAAAACATAGAGAGTGAGAGGAAGTCTGGAGGATGCAAAGAAAGATGCACAGGAAGTAGAAAGGAGGGACATTCAGTTTGAAGTGTTTTAAGGCAGTGTAGAGGAGAAGGTTTGCCTGTGTTTTTTCCTTATGGGACATCTGTTGAGTAGGAAGGTCAGCTGGATGCTTTCTCTGCCTCTATGAGCAACTGGGTTTTCACACCAGGACCTGGTTCCTGAGCCTTTATTGATAAAACCTAAAGTTTGAGATTTTGTTAAAAGCAACACATACCCATCCTTATTAGTATCTGCTATGCCTCTCATACTCTCTTCAAGAGTTTCCTAATCCCAGTACATACCCTCTTATGTTTACCACCCATTTTTAATTGAAATTGATTGGATAAGTATGTGTACATATGGTTAATTCAAGGAAAATGATATTCCTTGCTGCAGCAATCATCGACTTCCGATAGCCAATAAGGAGGGGTGGGGCCTCATAAGTCCTTTTCCCTGCCACTGTTCACAAATGTTCTTCACGTAGGCAATGGTTGTCACTCAGTAAGTAGTTTATAAATCGTTGAATGTTTGAATCAATGGATTAGGAACCAACCTTTCTGAAATAGAAGTCACCTAAAAATTGACACTCTTGAATTTTTTTCTGTTTATGGCCAGGCAAGCATACACAATTCCATTTGGTTACAAAGAAAGCCTCTACTGTATAGTAATGATAAGGTATGTTCCTTAGGCTCAAAAGAGTCATTTTCTGAGGGAAGTTAATATCACAAGATACAAGCCTATACTAAACTTGAGGTAACATGCCATTTTACACACACACATACACACAAGATCTAATTGACAGGTATATAGAGACTGGCTGTGTAAAGAAAAATCAGTGCTTTGTTGAGCATACTTTTATGATCATTTAGCAAAGAATAGATATCTTTTACAGCAGAGAGAGTGAAGTTAGAGGAAAAAAGGTAGTAATAATCTATGTTCCTTAATAGTTGAAACTATGTTCATTTCACTGTATATGCTTAGCGCAGCAGCCACACGTCCTGGGATTAGAAGGAAGGGCTCCGTGTGCTCTGCTTCCTCCACCTCTCCCCCTGGAGAAGGCTGTGGAGGATCATGGCCAGTGTTGACTATGAACCTTGGGTTAAAAAATTAAAACAGCTACTTCTATTTGCCTTCTGGTAAACACTTAAAGGGGAAATTTCAATGGCTGACCGATCATTGTGTAGAGAATTTTATTTTTAGCCTTGAAGTCTTTGAAAAGCAGGCTATAATAACATGATATGTAATACTCTTACGGATCTGCATTTGTGTATTTTACTAATACACTATTTCTAAATTAAAAGTAATTAAGTACATAAAGAAAAGAAATACTCAAAGCACTTTTTAGGGGAGAAGCTGGAGAAATATATAGCACAGCAGTTAAGAGCAAGTACTGCTCTTCCAGCTGACCCATGCTTCATCACTCTCAACTTCCCCAAAATTGTTTTTATGGTCATTCATAAGTGACTATAACTTCTGCTCTAGAAGCATCAACACCTGTAGCTGCACCTGCATTAACACACACATACATACACACAGGCACATGGCACACATGGACATACAGATGCACATAACACACATGTGCACACACGCGCACGCGCACACACACACACAAATACATACACACACAACTGAAAATAATAAAAGCAAATTTTAAAAATTCTTATACTCATTAGTTCATTGACCAAACTACTATAATAAGAATGTGAATATCACCTGTTTTGTTCTTAATTGAGATTATATCTCCTAGCAAATCAGAACCATAAGTGATATAAATTTTAAAATGCACTAATGAAGACAGAAATACTGGGAAAATTTTATATATATATAAAATGTATATATATATACATTTTACATATATATACATATAAATGTATATATATGTGTATATATATATGTATATATATATATACATATATATGTGTGTATATATATACATTTTACATACATATACATATAAAATGTATATATATATATACATTTCCAAGCAAAGTAATTTTTCAAGGTTGAGAAATGCATTAATCCCCTATAGGAACAAGAGGACTTTCAGTTTCCATAGTGTTATAACTCAGATTTTGATATTTTTGGCTTAGAACAATGGAGCAGGCCTCCCTGCCTTCAGAGTTTTTCCACATCCTCTTTAATACGCTGTGCAGAGACTGAGAGTACTCTGGGTGATTTACTTGTATTTCTTCCAGAGATTTATACAGAATGAAATCACTGCAAAAGATTTACAACTGAATGCTTTGCATGTAAAAATTTAAAAGCACAAATCCTTTAAAGAAGTGAAGACTTCTGGAATAGAAAGTAATAACTCAGCAAATAATGTATATTCCATGTTATGTCTGCAAACCCGAAGGCATTATCAACATAATAATAGCAGAAACCCCAGAATTCAAAGGCCCTGGACCACCTTATCAGGTAACTGAGGAATATAAACTGCTCAAGTTTCAATGTACACTAATGTAGTTTTCATTTTCACACATGTATTCCATCTCCTAATCTAGCATATAGATAGAATGTTAACCTTCCTGTTGACTAAGAACACAGAAGAATAATGTCCTTTGATAGGTACAGACTACAAGTTGGGAAAAATAGTCACAAACTCTGAAAACCAATATACTCATAAATGTAGTGATGAGTAAGAAGATTCCATACTTGAAACACAGACTCATCTAAAAATCTGCTCATTTCAGCCAAGACAATTAATGTTTAATGGCATAAAACTCAATTATTAATTTATCTTATTTTCATGGTGCTGAGGGGGGAATAAGGGTTCTGTTCATGCTAAGAAAGTGTTTTAACACTGTATCTATGTACCTATAATATATCTATCATCTATCTATCTCTCATTTACCTATCATTTCCTGTATATATCTATGTATCTACATAGCTATCTATCATCTTTATATATATATATACATATATATATATATATCATCTACCTACTGTTGATTGATCATTTTTTATTTATCATCTATAGGATTTGCGTGTATGAATGTGCATGTATGTTTTTCTGAGCATAACCAAGCAATCTCAGGTCTCTCAGGTGTCATTCCTAGGATGTTATTCAGCACTCATTTATTTATTTAAGATGGGCTTTCTCACTGACCTAGAACTAACCAGGATGTCTGGGATGACTTGCCAATGAGCCCTAAAATTTGCCTGCCTGCACACAAGAGGTCCCAGGACAATATGGTCAGGTTTTTTCTAATGGGAGTTTAGTGCAACAAACTCATGTCCTCATGACAATCTCCTTGATGAAAAGTTATTTTCCTCGTCTATGTCTCTGAAAGAAAACAATTAGAATGCAGAAATGTGAAGTCTAAAACAGTTACACAGCACTAGCTATCCAAATAAACAGGCTAGCCTGCTGTAGGAAGGGAGCATCCAGAAACGGGAAGGTTAGAAAGAAGCTTCTGGTCAGACCCTAAGCTCCTGGCAGAAAGAAAATGGATGAGATCTTGGTTCATTCAATATACCCACTTTGGAGAAGTTTATCAAATATTAAGATGAAAAATGCTTTAGTTCTAATAAAAATCTGATTTATTTTTATTTGTTGTTTTTTGCTATTATGATAGAAAATATATAACCCACAATTGATTTTGTTACTCAATTAATAGTTAATAGTTAATATTTTAAAATATTTAAAATAAAATGTTTTATTAATTATTACATTAATCATTACATTAATAATTATCAGACAGATTTAAAATGGTTTGTTCTGTTATTAAAAAGGGTATTTTCCTTTTACCTTTTATTTGAGAATCTCAAGCATGCTCATATTGTGTCCATCCTACATTTTCTTTCCTGTCCTGCCTTTGCCCTCCCAGTGTCACCAATTTCAGGAGCTCTTTCTTTTTAGTCCACTGAGTCCATTTAGTGGTGCCAGTATGTGTACGGGTGTAGGGAGATCTATCAGAACACGCGTTGCCTCTCAGGGGGCCAGATCCTTAAGGATAATCCTTTCAAATTTAATTTGAAGGACTGGTAAGATGGCTTATTGGACAAAAACATTTGGTATAAAAATGCCCAAAGAATAGAATTTAATCCCTGAATCCCACAAAGAGGTTAAAGGGGAGATTCTCCTGCTCAGGGATATCCTCTGTCCTCACACACATGCTGTGCTATGTGTGCACTCACACAAAATGCCAGCACACAGCAATGCTGGTGAGTAGTAAATAGTAAACACAATATGGGAATACACTTTCCACTTTGCGCTTAATGTCTCCTTTGTATCTTACTCACTTTAAAAACTTACAATATTAAGTAATTTAAAGATGAAGTCATCCCATGGCTAATTCAATTAGGGCCTGCAAACCCCATCCTGTCCTATTCCGAATCCTTCTTTCCCCAAAGTCAAGCTTTTTTATTAGAGCACATCCCGATGTGTTTCCTTCTTGGCTTACTCATTTTTGGTGAGTCAAGGCTTGTGGGATCTTTGAACACCTGCCCCTATGCTGTCTGCTGGATTTTGTATCAGATGTGGAGACCCCACTCCTCCTTCTCTTCTTGCATCTCAGATCCACTTATGAAAAATGTTATTTTGAAGATGAAGAAAAAGTGACATTTGTTTTCCTGGAAGTCTCCTCTTTCAAAGGACTCAAAAGTGATTTGTTTATTTCAGAGGAAATGGGGACCATTTGGTGATGACAGATTTATTGGTTAAGTGGACATCACACAAAAGCACTTTCCTTGCAGCTCAAGCTTCCTCCTAACCGCACTCTAAATGTTCAAGATAATGTGTGTTTTGGCAAATCAAACTCATGCAATTCAATATAATCACATGTCTAAATGTGCATAATCTTTTTTTTTTCAAATACCTGGAGAAAAGAAAATGAGTTGCCCTAAACTAGGGGGAAAATCCCAGATGAACTGATAACAAATATATTTTGGATATAATAACAAAGTATGGCAATAAAAACAAAACATGATGAATCATAAGGACTTAAGGATGATACCTAGTATTTACAAAAAGCCTACAGGAAACAGCCCCCATATTCTAGGTTATGAAGTATGTTCATAAACATCAGTACCATTTGCCATTGATAATGTATTCCTAACACTTTAATGTAAAGAATAGGCATGAATCCCACAAAGGCCCAAATTACTCTTATCACTTTTTACAAAGAGAACAATTTCACAAAGTAAGGACATTACGATATCATTAGTGAAAACCCATTCCTTCCAGAATTAATTTCAAATAAAGAAATACTGTCCAAGCATAGGATTACTACCTTTTCACAGCAGTAGACTAGTTTGTGAAATACAGCAATAAGGGTCTAAGATAATAGATCAATACACCAGCACAACCTTTACATTGAGATGAGCTGGGTTAATCATCTTTAAAAGTACAGGTTTAACTATATGGTATAAGCACTGTTGTACACTGATATTATGTTTGACACCATGACACCTCAATTTTCTGATACTTAAGCAACACTGGTAGCTTTGTTGGGTTTAAAAATCCCTTCCAACTCTTTTAAGGTGCTGAAGATCAAACTACAGGTACTGCACATAGTAGGCAGGCTCTCTACCATTGAGTATTATCTCTTAGAATAATATTTTGAATTAAAGAGCATTTATGTTCTCACAATGACTCTCACAAAAATATCAGTGGGAACAAGGGTACAAATGGACATGTAAGTGGAAAGAATTAAGAAAATTAATAAAAAATTTCCTAGAAACAAATTTTATGCATGATTCTATGATCCTAAATCATACCCTACATTTGATATTATTATTTTAAAGGGCCCTTTATATGTTTCTCCATAGGTCAGGGCTTGTGAATTTTCATACATATATTAGTAAAATGTAAGAGATCATGAGAGCAATTGACAACAGATATTATCCTTTTTCTGAAGCCTCATCACATTCTCCAGGGATTTTAAAGCCTTTGTGTGTCACATCAGTTCCATCCTCTGTTTCTGTCTTAGTCTTCTCCAAGAGCTTGAAGTGTACGCTCAGCATTGAGCCTCATCATAGATACAGATAGATATATCCAGAGAATCACAAATCCATGGAAACAGTTATTACACACAGTATTGCAGGGTGGCTGGGCTGGGAAAGCTATGATATGATCCTACTTACCATTCCTCAAAATAACCTTCCTTTAACTGACTGGCAAAACAATCCAGCTATGATCAAAAGTACTAATGTCACTGCCTAAGGTTAAAAGGTTATTCAACGCAAACTGTTTCCGTTATAATACATAAAAGAAGAAAGTTAAAAAATCTCCGAGGAAATAGATTAAAAATGTGAAGAATTACTTATGCTTGTACAGAGAACAACGCAACAAGCTTACGAAGAAGCCCCTTAATAACATGCTTCTTGTAGCTGCCCTGTAGAGTGCACTGTCTCTAGCTCAGCACTTCTTTCAGTTACATTAAATTATGAATTCACTTCATGCCATCCTCTTTGACTAACATATTTAAGTTTTCAGTTGGCTTGGTTTGATGTTCTCGCCTCCAGAATTTTCAAGGCAAATGATTCATCATGGAAATTAGCTATTGTATTCTGTGAAGGCAGGCATTAGTTTACCTCATTCATTAATGCACTTTAGTGTCTTTGACATAGATGCTTCATAGCTTTGCTTCTACAGGTATTTTTTTTAATTACAGTATCTTACCTCTACTTAACTGTGTCTACAAAGATAGCAATATAATATTTAAAACTGGGAATAAAATCGATGTATTAATCCAAAGTAGATTATTACATCCACCCATTTACTTGCTGAAAGCTACCAAAACCATGAGTCTCAACAACAACAACAAAAGGACTGATAAATTTCAATAACTGTAAACCAGTAAAACGCTTCCTTTATCCTTCTACACTGCCAGTAAAACTTTATTATGAATTATATTGGGTTTGGATTTTTCCTCTTCTAAAAGAACCTATATGAAAAAATAACGTCTGCCTTGTCAATTTTGTGTTTGTCTCTCTCTTCCTCTCTCTTCTCTCACTTCTCTCTCTCTCTCTCTCTCTCTCTCTCTCTCTCTCTCTCTCTCTCTCTCTCTCTCTCTCTCTGTGTGTGTGTGTGTGTGTGTGTGTGTGTGTGTTCATATGTGTATCATGCTTTCTGTGGTCCAGCCACTAAAACTTTCTACTTTCTGCACTTCGATGAATACTTTTAAGTAGTAAATGTTGCAAATGTGTAATATTAACATCATATTTTACACCACAAATTGCTAGCAGTTCAATTATCAATTACTTATTCTGTATTAATAAACGCATCCACCGATGAACAGTCTGCTTCCCACAGGCACAGAGCTCTGTGGTTGCGGCAGTTTATTGAGTAATCTGTGGCCACAGCCCAACAGCCCAGATGCCTCACAGTATAGACGTGGAACCTCCCTTACTTCGCTCACCACTGCTTTTGCTGCTTTCTTATGCCAAGATGAACAAGCTACCCTTCATTTCTGCATTTAAAAAAAATGAAAACTCTCCTTTCATTAATTCTGCTTTTCTTTAGCTACCTGACTTACCATATTGGAATTCAGACCAAAGATTACAAAAGATGGGATCATTTTAAAGACCTTATAAGTTAATAATCCTATGTCATTAATTGCCACTGTTTGATTTTTATTAAGTTTTCATACTTTCTCCCTGGAAAATCTAGCTTAGTTCCTGGCATGCTCCCCACCCTTTCCCAGAAAAATGTTCTCCTCCCCATCCCTCTAGAGGCCTAAAAGAATCTCCCTAGTTGACCTTACATTTTTTAATATGCTTTTATTGTTTGCTTCTCTGCATCCAGAATTCTTATTTTTATAGTCATACCCATTGTTATAATGTATTTTATTTCATTTTAGTTCTATAGTTATAATTTAAAGATTTAATATCTACAACTATGTTTATTCTGATAACTGTCCAGAATATATATATATATACATATATATATATGTGTGTGTGTGTGTGTGTGTGTGTGTGTGTGTGTGTGTTCAACTAATAAAGCTTAAAGATGGTACCAATATATTTTATTTCAGTGAGTATTTGATTGACAAAATAATCATTTCTTCAAAAGCCTTTCTGGAAGTTAGTGGGTTTTTTTTTATGTCTTACTTTCAGATGTGTTTGTCATCTTAGTATTCTTGAAATCTCCTAATTTCTGTCATTGTAGATAGGTTCCCATCCTCAATACCTATTCAGTATTTAAATGTTAAGTTGAACTTTTGCCCTCTGGTTGACGGAAACATTCTGTACCTGTGATGCCCAATTCATTCGTAAACAGCCACAGCAGGCAACTCAATACTTGAGTCTGAATCTATCAGCTGAGTTTTTTATTTTACTTTAATTGCTCACAGGCATCCAGTAGCTATCTATGACATTATCATACTGTTGGGGATAATTGCAGATATACAGTTATTTCTTGAGAACCTGTTATATTTTTCTGAAAAACCATGTCTACCATTGCCTTCCTTGTGCTGGAATGATATGCAGAACTTTTCATTCAAGACACAAGACTCTGGATAGGTAGTCCTCACGCTGTGGAAACATTTGAACCACCTATGAACGTTTGTTAAAAATAATATTAGTTATGTGATGATTGCCATACAATTCAGTTTGATCATGTTTGCCACCATCCCTACCCACAGGATCTCCCAGATCCAATGTCTCCTCCCCATCCTGTCCACTTTTGTCCCTCTCTTTTTTAGAATAGACTATGGCACAACAGATCCCCTAATCATCTGGATTTTAAAATACTTCTGTTTCCTCCTTCATGATATTCTCTGTGCCTCTGGTGTTGGAGTACGTAGTAAACATATTACTCAGAAAGGTAACCACACAATAAGTTATTCTTTGTGCTTTGACTAGACTAGTCTTGGTTTACTGGTCACATCCTGTTTAAAATAGAAGCTTCTTTGATGAGAGGGCAGAGCTGCACTTACGCACTGGTATATGTTTAATGTTGGAAGTGTAGTTAGAGATTATATTGGTTTAGGAAAGTGGCAGGAGTGTGTTCTTCTTAAGGTTTCATGGCCTCAGAAGCCATGGCGTGTTGTGCAAATTTACAGTACAAAACATAAGTTCCTTCCTATTGAGCAGATCTAACCCTCAATTTGGCAGCTGTTTGTAATTGAAGCCCTTAGAATTTTTTGAAAAGTACCAATGTCGAGATAAAAAAATAAGCTGAGATTTGTCTAAAAACAATTGATACAATGTGATAAAAAAGAGGTGGCATAAATGAAATTCCATGTGCAATGTGTTCAATAATATTAAATGAACCATTCTTTCTGTGCCCTGCCACTGTCACTCAAGTTTATGGTCCCTTTGTCTTTAACTATTATTGTAACATATTATAAATGTAACCAGTAATATAAATACTAGTATTTAGAATTATGTACCCAAGATTAACAATATATTTTTTAAATATTTTATACACAAATTCTTTCCTTAATAAATGTGTGAATTGGATTTTAAATAAAATTTGATTGCACAAAAGATTTAGTATATACAAAGCCAAGCAATATATCTCTGAAAGACATTATCCATTCTATGTGTCAAGACTTATAACTACATAGCTATATTGTAAGTGTAGAATAATCCCATAAATAATACAATTAGGAAGGGGACAGATACAACGACTAGTGATGCATTTGGTTTGTCTATGTGTTTTGAAACATGGACAGCACACTAAGCACAGGGCTGTTGGGAAAGATGAGAGGGTCGGCTGATCTCATCACTCTGAAGTCATTTTAAAAATATAAATTAGGCTTAATTGCTTGAAAATGTATCTAGATGGTAGAGCTCTTGAGTACATGTGAGAGGTTTGCTTTTGATTCTTAGCAACACACACACAGAGAGAAAAAGATGGGGGCATACACACACATACATGTGTGTGGACATTTTCTGTTGTTGCTGTTTTTTTTTTTAAATCAAGTTGTGTTTTGACAAGAAACCCAAAGAACATCCATGGGAAAATTACTTCTATGTTTCATAATACATCTGTGTTTTAAAGAGAATAGTGAGAATTGAGGACTAGAATAAGCAAGAGAGGTCAGAGGTGGTGCACTACAGCGGTTTTAAGGTTAACTGTAATCAGAGGAATAGATGAATCTAGTGTTTACACATTGTCTGGAAGATGGGTGTGAATAAAACAGGGCGGAATCAAGGAAAACATTTCTTGTTAGAATAAATACAATGGAAAGCAGGTATTGGTTTTAGAGAGTGTGGTTAAGTCTCAAAATCAACAGAACTAGAGAGAGAGAGCAGAAAATACTCAGAGAGTATACAAAAAGGCATTTGCAGTATAGGAAAATAAAATAATTTACTTAAAATTTCAAAACAATAAATAATTTTCAAATCCCAAATTGTTACACAAAATATGTGTGCAGGGATCACACTATTGTGATGTTGTTGATGTATATATCTATTGTTTGAAATGACCCATCTATACTCTATAGGGTATAAAATATATCATGCTGAGGTATATTACATGATGTGTCAAAATCCTGTGCAATTCTGTCCTTATTGTGAGGAGATGCATAAATATGAACTCAAGCTAAGACAGTTTACCAGGGTCTATATTCATTAAAGGAGAATGAAACATAGCCAATATAATCATAAAAATCAGAGAAAGTCTATTTACACCTAAGGAAAGTGTTTTAACAACTTAACATTTTGTTAATTGATGACAAAAAGTTTTTTTAATTGGAGGACTAAGATCTTAAGGTTTCAATCTACAATTTGAGATTTTCGTTGGAAGGTCTCAAGGCTGGAGTTGGACTCTGGAAGTCAGCTACCCATTACTAGGCCAAAAAGACAAACCCTATTTAACTTTACCAGGCAACTCTCATCACCGAAGACAAGCCCTTGGGAAGCTGGGTAGTGACTTAAGTCTGTTTGATTATCACTCCAGAGTCTGGTGATGTATTTAATGCTTAGAGTTTATAATGAATTGTGGACACTGAGAAATCAATCCACCTTGGAATCAGGGTTAATGAACTGTTTGACGCAATTAGGTCTTTCTTGTTCTCCCATAGTCATTGAGCATGTAGTAATTTTTCTTTCTCCTTCCATGCTCTGCAGTAGGCACAGCAGCAATCACTCTTTTCTGAACATCACCTCAGAGGGATCACACTATTGAAAACTTGACAACTCTGAAATGAATTAAGTCTTCATTGAGATTTTTGATAATATATTTTAAAGTACGCTTATTTAAAAGTGCTGCCATTTCTTCAAAAGAAACTGCTGAAAATCATCATGTGCATGAACATAGAATGTTTCTATAGAGCATTTCTGAATTTTCCACATTAAAAGGTGAGTTTCAGAGATGAAAATACACCAGACGAAGTGAATGCAGTTCATATTCAGAACTTAAGCTTCCAGGAAGATTTTGCTGTCCTGTGTGTTGCCTTCACCTGAGCAGTATTTCTCTGAAAACTATACTCAAGGAGACAAATGGACTATTTTCTTTATACAAAGAAACTATCAACAAACAAAACTCATTGGAATTCTGTGTGAGATATACTAACAGTGGTGCTTTTCTTTTCATGTTTGTTATTCATTACCACTTAAATGGAGTACCTAAACTAACAAAGAGCTATAGCCCTGCCACAAACCACATAAGGTAGCATGTAAAAGTCCTATCCATCCTCCCAGTTAACTGAAAGTGGAAAGGTCATTGCTGTGTTTGAATGTGTTTAATCAGAACCCTATCCCTTAACTGGCATAGTCACAGTGAACTGGAGTGTGCGAGTGTGTGTCAGTGTGTGTGTGTGTCAGTGTGTGTGTGTGTGTGTGTTCCTGTGTACAACTTTATTCTTTGTTTTGTCCAGTATATAACGTTACTGAAAACGGGTCCGTAATAGAGGTGTAGAAGGATAAGAGGTAAATAAATATGCAAGCAGAAGAGGCAGCAGGTTGAGAATTTCAGATATAGCCTGGCAAAATCTGCCTTGCACTTCAGGAAGATGCCACTAAAGTTATTCTAGAGACAGTGCAGATAGTTTTCAATATGTAACAATCAGTTAAGCCAGCAACTCTCCTTCTTTCACTATCAATAGTAAATAAAAATAGATGCCATAAAACAGGTTATTTTTACAGGATGTATACCAATAGGAAAACTGCCCTTTTCATGCTAAAATAAGTAATGTTTACAGAGCTAGACATTAGTGCCCTGTGAATGTTCATTAGGCTCATTTCTAGGGAAACTAAGGCACCGTGGAGTTACATTTCAAGCTCACAATGACAGCTAGTGAGGCGGCAGCACAGGAGTTCTGCTCTACTGTGTGGATCCCTGAGTCCTGTCTCCTAATTCTGCCTTGCAGCCTAGATTTCTTTACATTGCATTTGAGGCTGTTCATCCTCAGACATCCTCCTGAGTGCTTGAGCATAGAATTCCTTCTGGCAAAGGGGCAGCAAGAGCAAGAGACTAGAGGATGTGAAGACTGATGATGGCTGCTGCCTTACTATGTGAGGCCCCAGCCTTTACAGGAAGTCTCTGCCCTGAGCCTGTGCTCAGTCTACAGTGAAAGCTCTCAGGATCTGTCACCTGAGCCTTAAGCAGGCAGTTGGATCCTGATTGTGGACAGAGCCTAGCAATCCTTCTCTTCCTGTGGCTTCCCTGCTTTCCCTATTACATACCACTCACCACCAGATTATCAACAGACTCCCTCTGAGTCGCCTTCGCAGTGTGCAGTGTGCCATCTCTTTGCTCATCGGATATGCTGAGTAAGAACTTAGAGAAGCCCTTATGATTTATTAACCACTGGCTAAGTTCACAAACACAGGAAATGATATTATCACTTCCTTATAGTTCCCCAACCATGTATATTTCAAGAATCACTTTGATAAAGCCCCACTTCCTAAAACTTGACTGGCCTAGAGGAAAAAAGTATCTGCAGTTTTTTTAAACATTGGTTGTGGATGTTCACAAAGTAGTAAATTTGGAAATGTGGGCAGCAGCAGGCTCCAGACTTGGACGCCTGAACTCTGGCTTTCCTGGCATTTCATTCTGTCTCAATGGTTTACATCTACGCTCTGTCACGTTTAATACATCCAGACTCGTTTATATTTTCAATGAGAAAAAAATCCTCTCATGTAAACACAGCTTATGGTTTGGGAGATTTTAATTGTTGAAGGCAGTAAACATACTGAGCACTTGTTTTACTTTTGAAAAATATTAAATAGGGAGAGATACCACTTGATTTCAATCCACTCGGTCAGAAAGCAGTTTCCAAGTGTTCTGACAACATGAGGGCCATTTGCCAACTTACTGATGTTTTACAAAAATCACAACGAAGTTTATTCATTTAGTGCCTAGAGTATTAGATGGAACAAATCACATTTTCCTGGGGTTTGTTTCTTAGCATCTAAAATCACTGTAGGTGGAATATTCTTTGCATTAATTTGATAAGGGACACCACCTCTTGCACTTGTTTCCACTCCGCTCATAAGAATATATCTCTGTTTAGTTGCTGTTTTACAGGTAACTAAGAATTATCACCCCATCATTTCCTGTGCAGTCCCGACAGCTCAAGAAAGCTACTTTACAGGCGCTGCTGCGTATATTTCCCTTCAGCATTTGCAAGTTAACTACAACACTGCAGCAGTAAGTGCGTTTGGGTGTCATTTCTGGCTAGGTTTTCTAAGGGTAAAATCTAAGCTTGTAAAACTCAGCTGGCACCTGCCAACTTAAGCTGGACAGTCTTGTTTGTCTCTCCCTTCCAAACCAGTGAGGTGACTTCATCTTACATATTTGCTCGCCCTTGGTCATGTAAGATAGCCCTGACTGTCTTCCTCCTTCTGCTACTATGGCAATCTCTTGAAGTGTATTGAGAATAATGAGCTGGAGAAAGAAAAACAAAAGGCAGCAAACACTGTAGGGGTCTTGGCAGCTCTGACTTTGGTGACTATCATTGGTTACCAGTTGCAGGCTGCGGGAGTCTCCACACAGCTGTGCACGCAGCAAGCTTAATGTTTTATTTTATAGTAGAAACATTTAACATATTTCAGCCTTTAATGCAGAAACTCTAATCCATATTTACTATATTAATATCATCAAGAAATGTTATTTTCAATTTTAATATACAAACTTATCTACAAGACTCAGTGTAAATGCATTACTGTAATATTTGTTTTAAGTGAGGTATGACATTTTACATAATTCAGGAACCTCCCCCTCACTTTCTTAAAGGAGGTCTCTATGAATACACCCAATCTATGAAGATTAAATACTATCAATCTCAATTAAATACTATCAATCTCAATACCCCACAAGAATTAAACACCTCATACTCATAATTTTAATCAGGGCAGCCTATATGAGCCTTAATTAACAAATTTATAGCATCTTAGACAGCTATATAAGCAAATGTTATGGCATTTAAAGATACCTAAAACAAATTGACTTCATGAAAAATGTGAAAACAACTTTATAATTTAAAGGTTTAAGCAATAGAGTAAAATTTCCAAATAGCTAAATATTAACACCATCATTTATAAGTATATTAGAATATTAAACTTTTAAGCACATTCTAAATTTTAAAAGTGACCTAACAATAATAATAGGTTAAAATCATTTATTATTCTTATAATATGTCTAGACTAGAGAAAACAAGGGAATTATTTTTTTTACAGTATATCTTTTCCTTTACACAAACACTTTGTCAAAATGTACAGTAACAATATGAAGTTTGCCTGGTCTTTCTTGTTCACATACAGGAGTAAGAAAATAATACATTTATAAAATACTTTTAGAAACCCTGTAAAGAAATGCCAATGCAGAAAACACAATTTAAAGTCAGTAATGTACAAATTTAGAAATGTATTTAAATGGAAAATATATATGGAAATGGAAATGGAAAGTATATAATACATTAAATTAATAAATAATGGGATATTCTTACTTATAAATTGAGTTTTTTGAAATTAGAAGAAAATTAATAATTGACCCATATGATTAAACACAAACGTGTACTCCTACCACATAATTTTCTGTTAATTTAATAATAAATTTGTCCAAAGATTTCACATTAAAATGTTTTCAGGTATAAAACAATGTCTGAATTTTGAATACGTGATTGAGTAGATATATCATGGACTGCTTTTTAAAGTTTATATGCTTTGGCCGCGGGAGATGGGTCAGTGAGTAAAGATGCTTGTGATGCAAGCCCGGTGACCTGTGGGTAATCTCGCATAGCGGCAGATGGAGAGAACAGGCCTGACGAAGTTGTCCTCTAACCCCTACATGCTCGCTGTGACTCCTGGCTCCCTCTCCACATACCGTTACATCAGCCACACCAATAATGAAGCAGGAAATGTTTTTGTAAAGATTTACATACTATGCAATGCAACCTCTTAAAGGGCAAACAAATGCCTCATGATTTTAGAATAAAAGTAAAGCAGGAGGAACTTTTAGAGACGATGCCATATTTGAAGTTATGCTATTTTGAAACAGGTAGTGCCCAGGTTGCATACTGAAGCCTTGGGCCTCGGGGACCATTCTGCCGAACAGAGTGCAATATTCCATGCTTATGGTCTCAGAGCCTCACTGGTGACTGTGATTAAAAGCTGTGATCAGAACTGTGTGCTGTGATGTCCTTACTGGGGGGCTTTAGTTCAATACAGTTACCCAAAGCCACAACCATAAGAACAGTATGACAACAGTGGGTAAAATCTGTGTGCTCTGCTGATGCATGTACTTTAAATATGATCATCATTCACCACAAATCTATGTCAATATAGACTGAAATATCAAAAAAAATGTGACATCACATAAATAGGTTTAAATAAGAAATAACTCTTATTGTGTTGTCAAACTTGAAGACTTACATGGTGGTCCGTGGTTTGTTTGTTTGTTGTTTGTTCATTTGTTTTGGGTATTTTTTTTCCTTGAAAAGATTTATCATTGGAATTAGTCCATAATACCATATATGCAAAGAAATGAAATTTAACTGACCAATTAAGAATTGATCCTTTTGGTGTTATGCTTATAATCAATGAAGCATGGAGCTGCTGCTGATATCTAATTTCACATGATAATTTTTCTAAAAAATGTTTTATTATTATAAAAAGTATCATGAGAAATTGAGGAATGTAAAATAAATTGAATTTTTAGACTATAAACCATTTGAAAGAGAGACATCAATTATGAATATTAACCCAGAAAGTGTCAAGACAGTCTTACATGTAATTTATGTTCCAATAAATCAATATTCTACCTTTTCATTAAACTATCATCGAAATGTAAAACTTTTACAGCAATACACAAATTATACTTTCTAAATTATACATTTAAATTAAGTGAGAGAATACAGTCTAAATCTAATGGTTATTAGATTTAGATACTGTTAGATTCATATATAATTTTATATGTAATATAACTATTTTTATTTGAAAAAGGTCTAAAAGTATGCTCATTCACTTATTTATTAATACACTTCCATCTTTCAGATGAATAAAGTTAACTTCCATTATATATGGGATTTTATCTTAAATTTCCCCAGCTATGACAGAAAAAAATTGGCCCTTCTATTTAATTTTCACTT
Source organism: Acomys minous (assembly GCF_964271855.1). NCBI lineage: Eukaryota > Metazoa > Chordata > Mammalia > Rodentia > Muridae > Acomys > Acomys minous. Next base: position 75,906,294 of record NC_140489.1, read on the forward strand.
GAAATGTATTTATTAGAGTGATTAGGCCTTATCACAATATAAGTTCCACTCTCTAGTACTAGAATGGATGGTCAGTTTCTCAAATCACAGAAGAAATGTCTCTACCATCATATTGGTTTTAGTTTTCTGTTGGGAATTTGCCAACAGAACACCAGCATGATTGTTTTCACTGACAAGTACTATAAAAGTATGAATGTTTACATATGTAGCATTATGATTTAACGTAGCTGAATCTGCCACCATCTCTTTTTTATAAATAAATTTTAAAAAGAAATAAATACATCTCTCACTTTTATCTGGGTCTTCCGCTCTCTGCTCACTTTCAAGCTTAAAGCACTTGATTTAAAAAGAATCCCTGATCATGATGTTGAGACTTATTAACTGAAGCAACCCATGCAGCTGAATGATACTTGTATTTGTTTTGTTTTGTTTTGAAGTCAGCTCATCATTTAGGGTGGTCTAGTCTAAAATTAAGCTAACACTCTAGAAAGCTTCACAGTCCCATTTTATACACTGTAGCTTTGAGATATTTACATTGTTCACAATGCTCCTGGATAACTGAAATCCCAAAGACTGTATTTCTTTCTAAGGAAAACAGAAAAAGTTATAATCTAGTAACACAGATTAGTAACAACGTTGCTTGTTTTCTTTTCAGAAAACATGATGATTGAAGTACCTCAGAAATATCACAGTATAATAACAGAGTCAGATGGTAGTAGCGTTATTCTGAGGTTAGCTCGTGTGTATTTACATACAACCTCTGTCATTCTGTACAGCCATACACAAAGACTGAAACATTTGAAACTAAATATTGTGTGTTATAATAGCTATGAATATTTGTAATTTTACAAAAATATAATATTGTTTGGCATCCCCCAATTTTTAATTGTATTTTGAAGGAGTATCAGTATAAATTTATCCCTTCAAATGGAGTGTGTGCTTATTTTCATTAATCTAAAGTGATCAGAGAATATCTCTACAAAATGCATAAAAGCTGCTTAGATTAAGTGAGCACAGCTATTTCAACAAAATTGAGCAATTTATGCCTACTACTATATTGCTTTGTGTAATTGAAGCCAAGAAGTTCACAGTATTTATGGACATTTTTGAGAATCACCTGGCTTGTACTGATTGTTTTAAACACAGTTGTAACTTTAAGAGTCCCTTTGAAGGAGTGGCAGATGTTGGCTTTACTAACATTGCTGGAAAGGGTTGCTGGCCCAAAGTTATACAAATATTTAGTACACACAATGACAACATCATAATTTTATATTAAAATGGGTTATTTTTAGTTGTTAATTAACCATAATGGAAGATTAAAGCCTGTAAATATTTGCTTTCATACTGGTAAGCTTTTTTGATTTATTATGTATGTTTTCATGTGTATTTTCAGAACAGCAATACTGGAGAGTGTAATATATTGAAATTGTTGAGATATTACCGTGGATAAAAATCTAAGAATTATACCTGATTTGGTTGTTTAACACTATTTTCTGGTGTTTAGATTTCTATTGGAAGTTGACTCAGTTATCACACATGCACTAATATTAACAACATGTGTATAGAGACTTGATTCCAGTATTACCAAAGATTGTATATACTCCCAACTGTAATTGCACAGTGATTATAAAATGCCTAAATATATAAACTGTTACTGCCATGCATGATTCAATGATCCTCTAATATAGTCCTAAATCTCAGATTGTCCAATATAATTTACTGGGCATTTAGTAATTATGACAGAATGTCAAAATAACCATATTGTGCCAAATAAGGCTTATGTGTTGATAAAAGAACAGTATTTTAACTATTTTCTATGTTACTCTATGCTCTGGTAAGTCAAAATGTTTTCACAATAGTATAAAATGTCTTGACATTGAATTGAATGTTCACTGTATAAATGGAAATGGGGGGGCACTTGGAGTTAAGCATGCCTATGATCTAATTGATATTAACTTAGACCAAGTCAACTGGTGTTCGACTTTGGTAGGCTGTCAATGGGAGCATTCACTCTAAGTCAATCCCAGTGACATTATCCTTGCTAATGAGTGTGTTTCCCATTCTTGTAACCTATTAATACATCACCAGGTTGACATTAAGTTTTATTCTGTTTGTCCTTTTCAGTGTTCTAAAATGAGATCACAGCGTGAATAACAAGCATCACTTTACCGCATGCTTATTTTCCCCAGATAACGGCAATGGAAACTATAATTAGTCAATATTAAGACAGTTTTTTTTATTAAAACAACTTAAAGGAAGTCAGTTTTTAGTCTCACTTTCCCTGTTTCCCCAACCAAATATAACTTGTGCCTGAACAAAAATTCCTTCATCTGTGCAAATAATCATCATGGCTTTGGTTCATCTAGGAAGCCGCACACAGCTTCATCCCGTTGCAGAAAGTCTGAATTGGGGCTTCAGGCCCTTGCTGAGGTAACTACAAACTTGTGGAGGCCATCCAAGAGTTTATGCTCATAAATGTTCAATCTGGGGAAATCCCAGTACATTGTAATACCTCCTTAGGAAGTTTTCTGTGTTTTAGAATTTCATATACAGTTAATGATAACCACTAAAAAAAAATGACAGTGCTGGCAACTTTCTTAGGAATAACTAAACATGATGGAGCATTAAAAGTTTACCTTGAACCTAGAAAAGGTTCAACAATGAGACTGGGAAGGAAAGAGTCACCCCATACAGAGGTCAAGCAAAGCTTCTGTCATCTTTCAATGTAACACAAAATGCACAGCCATTGCTGCTATACACTGCAAAACACCTTGCTTAAATTGCATTAAATGATTTTTCAATTCTTCATATCAATGCTTAGAATTACATTTTCAGACTCTCAAACCACTAAAACAGACGATTAAATATATACAAACATTATATTTGTTAAGTGACATCTTCTAAAAGTCTGTACTCAGGTTGCCTTGTAACTATAGTGAAGACTCAATTAGAAAGAAAGAAGGAAAAGAAGGAAGGAAGGAAGGAAGGAAGGAAGGAAGAGAGAGAAAGAAGTGGAAGTCTAAACATCTTTATAATGAGAAATATAGCTAAAGGCTTTGTTGTGTTCCCTGGAAACTTTCGGTTTTCTGGATAGCCAGGATGCACTGGCCACTGAACTCTCAGACCCTTGAATTCTTCTGGAGGCTCCCTTTTTGTTGGGCTCAAGTTACCCGCACCTCTCTGGGTCTTCTTCCAGAACACTGTCAGAGCCTCTGTCAGTAAGCTCTCCAGGTTATTTTCCATTTTCAAAGTTCAGGGTTTTGGTTGGTTGGTTTGGTTTGGTTTGGTTTTTTGTTTATTTTGTTTTGTCCTAGCGTAGCATCCCTTGAATTTAATTACTATAAGAATAATCTTTCTTCAAGTCTTCATCTATTTATTCAAAATTTTCGGATGCAGTTCCTAAATAATTTTAGATTCTTAGATAATGCGTTTTTCGCCAAATAAATAGTGGGGTGTGTGTGTAGGGGTGTGTGTGTGTGCGCGCGCGCACGCTCATGTGTGCACACACACGTGTGTTAAATCATTTTAACTAGGATTCTATTTCAGAAACTATGAAAGCAAAATATAAAGAAAAAAGAAAGCAATGTTTTTTGTGTATTTTGTCAATTCCCAGTTAAAGTTCAAGATATTGCGCAATAATCTAGAAATCCAGTTAGGCTGTGAAAATTCTACTTCTTCAGAGCTGGGAATTGGAAGGGAAAATACAAGGAGAAGCGCACTCTCGCAAGCAAGAACGCCCAGTGGGTGCAGCATCTCAAGCAGCGCACCCCTCCCAACACATGTATGCACCGCCACGCTCCTTAACCGATTTCGCACACTGTCACTTGCTCTTTTTTTTTTTTTTTTTTCATCACTTCTGGAAAACTAGTTTGCGATCTTGGAGGGCTTTGAACGGCTGGATGTAGATATATTAACCTCAGCGAAACACGTGCTCCAGAATTACTAGGCCGGCCGAAATTGCAAGGAAGAATTCGGCCACCAGAGCAAGGAAAGACTAGCTCCTTCTAAGTTTGCCTTTCTGGAGAACCTTCCCGCACCTCCCCCGCCCCTTCGTAGCCCAAGGCGCGCACTCTTCCCAGGAGTTCTCTGCCTGCACTCACCTGAGCTGTCGCTTTTTCTTTTGCTGCCGCTTCTCTTCTCCACCTCCGCGGGTGACAGAGCTTGCCGGCCATAGTCCCCTGGTGCACAGGCGGCCCCGGTCGGGGTGCTGGAGCCCAGACTGGATGAGTTAGAACAGAGGACAGGAGGGCTGTTACCCAACTCCGGCGGCCCTCCCGAATCAGGCTGCAGGCACAAGCTGTGCCGGGCCCCACTTGGCGGAGAGGACATCTGCGGGAGGTGCCAGTTGCTTTGCAGAGCCTGGTGCTGCTGCTGCTGGTGATGGTGATGGTGGTGGTGGTGGTGGTGGTGGTGCCCCCTGTGATGCTGGCTGGCAAACATGCCCTCCTCATTGGGGTATCCTGCGATTATGCAAGAGGAGGAAGATGTGGAGAGTTCGGGGTAGGACATGTGGTCAGATCTTCCGTGGAGGGCCAGAGAAGACTGTGAGAAAGGGTGCAAGCCTTGCGCTGTAGCGTGCGGGCTGCGCAGGCAGCCAAAGAGGGGGTGTTCCATGGCATGCAAGTCTCGGCTTCCAGGCAGAAGACTTCACGAAGGTCCCAAAGGCCAGCAAGCTCTGTCACTTTTCACTGGAAATCCTAGGACTCTTTCCCCAAACACACACACTCACTCCCAAAGAGCGAGCCCCGCGTTTGAGCAGAGGCGGCTAATCCCAGTCCTGAGCTTTAGTGGCCAGTCTCTTGCAAATATAAACACTAGAACCTGGAGGAGCTTCCCTCGCAGCTGCTCAGATGTCAAGTGTGGGAGAGGTGGAAGCCAAAAGAAGGTGGTCCCAGAGAACTGCTTTCATGGGGGAAATGGCTCCCAGAGGTTATAAATAGAGTGTAATGTGAGCTGGGGGCTGGCTTAGGAGCCCAGCGCTGACCACATGCAAACTCCCTCCAAAACTCCCGCTCAGTCAGCTCCACCACGCTCTCTCATTTCCAGTTCCCAATTGCTGGCAGGACTGGAGAGGCTGCTCCATGCCTGTCCGACCCTGGGAGCTTCCAAGACAGCCAGTGGCAAGCCCAGATCCTCAGCCACTCAAGGCCACTGATCTTTCGCAGAGGTTCCCAATGGCCAGGCGGCATGCAGCCATTCTAGGCTTCTCTAAGCCTGCACCCAGTGTCCCTGACCAGCCCACTGTTCTTGGGACTTACTTTTTCTCAGCCTTGGTGCAGAGTAGTGGTAGGGTCACCTGCAGGCGCTCCAGGACTACCCTCTGCCCTTGCAGATCACGGGAAACTTACTAGAGTTCAAAGGAAGGCAAAGAGCTGAAGCAATCTAGCTTTTGAAACTGCGACTCGCAGTTCCCGCGGCCAGGGACGCATTTCCCCTTTTAGGTGTCTGGGGATGGGTTGAAAAGAAAGAAAGAAAGAAAGAAAGAAAGAAAGAAAGAAAGAAAGAAAGAAAGAAAGAAAGAAAGAGGAAAAATATGCCAGGTTGTAGATTGGAGAGTTGTGTACCATGGCTAGCATAGAGTGCCTCTGGGTGCAGAATCGCGGGGTACCCAGTGGGATGAGTGGATGGATGCAGGTTCTGAAACCCTGACAGTACACATATGTCACTCCAAGCGGTGCCCCTTTCCTCCTTTTTCCGACCCCCCCCCCCCCCCCACACACACACACCTTCTCTCTACTGGTCCAGCTCGCTCAATTTCCTAAGCATTCCCTCACCAAGAAGTTTTCTTGTGTCAGGAACAACCTGAAAAAATGCCAAATGAGATGTAGAACTTGCTCCCAGCATCCCTCATCATGCCCCCAGACACCAATTCACAGCCCGCTCCAATCCTTTCAGAACTGTACCCTCTCTTCAGCTCACAGCTCTGCTGCGCATCCTTTCACTTCCTCACCACCTTTCTGTTTTTAGCAGAGAGCCAGCTTACATTCCCTCTGAGTACATTCTGCTAGGAAGGGGTCATTTCCCTCATGTTACAGTCTGTGCTCCTGGAAATGAACTACACAACTTAACCACCCGTGAATTTGTGAAAGCCAGGGCGGGGGTTTGACACCGCCATTAGCTTGGCTGGCCACCGGGTCTACTGGGGACCCTGCCTTTTACCCACAGCAATCTTAGGGGAATGAGCTGTAGGAAAGGCACGTTCAGTCTATCAGGAGGATGTCTGCTTCCGCCTACTGTGTTCAGGGTTTGGAGCATGCCATTATGGTTAGCTGCCATATGTTTATTGTCTGGGTGACCAGAAGATGATGGCCAAGTCTTTGAAATTGCTAATGGGATTAATGAGTACAGCAACCTGAACTAGACATCTGGTTTAAATTAAGAAAAGGTATTGATTAATTTTGGAGGAGTGTCCCAAAAGCAGAACCCTTCCCTCTGCTGGTCCTTCTGTTGCCCTTTATTTTAAGAGGCTCTCCAGAAGAGTGATTTCCAAATAAACCTTCACATCCGTGTGAAAAGGTGAATTGTTTTTTACTTCTTAGAGATGGGGTGGAGTGGGGGTTAATCAGGAATTCTAAGATTTGTAAGCGCTGCTTTCTTTAACGGAAACTGAGCCCTATTTTGAGGGAAATTAGTTTTGCAGACTTCGTTAGGGGAAAAAAAAAAAAAAAAAAAAAGAACCGAAAACTTTTTGTTCTCCAGCTGCTCAACTTTTCAGTCTGAGGCTGAGCTGGAACCAGCAGCGTTTCTTTGACGGTAAGGTTCTTTGCCTGTGATTTTGCAATCTAATCCTGAAAAAGGGGAGCTGAGCTTTCTTGGGGTGCTCGGCTACTAGAAGCTTTAGGTACAGGCGGGATGGTGTCTAGGATTTAGAGCTTAAGCCTATTTCTTCTGCCACTACCCACACCTTGCTTTTTAAAAATTAAAGAGAGAGTGGGAAGATTCTCCCTCATATTTTCTCAGAATATATTTTTGCTTTTTCAATACGTGCTGATAATAAACGTGAGTGCCAAGTGCAATGATACATTTTTCTCCCTATACTCCCTCAGTGTCTCAGTGCATCCTGAGCATTGTTGAAAGTATTAAGGTTTTCTTCCATTTGGAATCTGAGCAATCACTCTAATAAACATAATAAAATATTTGCAAAGTGTCAGCGTCTTCAATTGGGAGCACTGTAGGAAATGTCAGGCAAGACTGACAAGAACGTAGTTCATCTGCAGTAGATACTGGTTAACAGATCTGCCAAGATGTTGTCGGTTTGTGTTCTAGAAATCTAAAGCTAAACTATTAGAAAACAAATGGTTGCAGCATGTAACAGGTAAGATAAATTAGCAAGAACAAAGTTTATCTCCATAAAGCCTGGCAATGTGTGAGCCTATCCAGTGACCTTGCTGATTTTTTTTTTCTCATTCAATACATCAGATGCTAGTTAACAGCATGTCCAGAAATACCTACAACCTGCCTCAGTCAGTTACCCTCAAGAAGTATGAGGCTAACAATCTGGGAAGGAAGACTGAAAAAAAAAGTTAAAAGGAAGGAATAGCTTCCAAAGGCACACATTGAAAGGACACTAATACGAAAGGTCTTTTAAATTGAAGGCACAGAACATTAAACATACCAAGAATGATGAAGTTTGGATTGCTAATATAAAGTATAATACAAACAAAATGTCATGAGAAAGGAAAATGGTGATTGAAAGCAAAAGGATTTTGCTGCTTTCAAAATTAAATATAATTATCAAAAAGTTTCATAATGTTTAAATACTACTAACCATTCTGTAACTCTCAAAAAATTCCCTTTTAGAGTGTTTTTATATAATATAGAATTTTTTTTATATTCTAGGCCATGCTTTTTAAATATATTAACAGAAAAAAATCCAGCACTTCCAATAGTAGCTGTTTTTATTTGCACTTAATGTAATTCAATGATTAATATGACTTTTCAGTAAGAAGGTGAATTGTAAAAATTTTAAGAATTAAAGTACCTACGTTGTTTGAGTTTTAATGTTTACCATATATATATATATATATATATATATATATACTAGGATTCCAGAAAAACTGTCATGTCAGCATAAATGTCAAATATACAGATTTGATAACATGTAGTGCATTACAGTATATAGGAAAATGGTTAGCTCTTGTAGGAATACATATAGCCTGACTAAGTGGAGTGAAAGTCAACAATAAAGGCATATTATTAAAAATAGAATATGTTCTCTAAAGTGAAATAAATTTAATGTTTAACTTTTATTTTAGGATTCATGGTGTCTCAAAACTTGTCACACATTTGAGGAATGATGAAAATTGACATTAAGTGCCAGACATTTTTCTGCTCACTGCGCATGGTACATATAGTGTCTTAGGCTCAGGTGATTAAACTGAACATAAGAATTGCCTTGAAAACTTACTGCATATAGAAACCCCATTGATAATGCATCTGCCCAAGAACCACAATTATGCCCTTCAGCTGGTGGCTTTGAAATTAAGGATTTTAAAAATATATTCTAATATGCTAAGCACTTAGTGGTGACTTAAATGATTTATTACACACTCCATTTAAATCAACTAAGGAATTTCCTTTCTCCAGATACTATGCATTATAAAATCTAAGGGACAGATGTACTCCATCTATGCCTTTTCCAAACCTTTATAAATATTAATGTGTTTACTTTATTCTAATTGACATTTTATAAAAATAACAATTACTTATATTTTCATAATAAATAGAAAAATCACCACTTAAACCTTACATTTGAACTATTAAACACATTGTTTTTCTGGTCTCTGTCTCTTTTTACATTTAGATTTATGATTTCTTTCAGAAACTGGTGGCTTTCCTCAATCCACATACCATATTGTAAATCAAACTGTGGCAACTAAAAAGTATAACTCTGTCTAAAGTCATGAGACATACATACATATATACATATAGACATACATACAAATATATGTGTATGTAATTATGATATATTTAAAATAAACATGTATTTTATACAGACATATTTGAAATATACATTTACAAATATACATGCTTGAAAACTAGAACATTTGAAAGGGCAGTGTTCTGAAAGACAAAATGATTAATAAAGTTAAACTTAAAAGAGTTTATTAGAACTTCAAATCACATTTGATCATTATCAGCCATGATTTCAGTCACTTTTTGACTTACATACTTTATGAAATTTACAGGGCATTCTGCCTTGATTTCTGCAGAACATTAAAATTGAGAAGATCTTAATAGAATAATAGACTTCAAAAAAAGCTTTAAACTACAATGCTTTTTTTGTATGTTTTAAAACCAGGCTTGCTTGACAGATAACTTATAACAGTGAAAATGAAAACTAATTATATTTGTTTATGCTTTCATCTCTAATCATCATCTATACTATTCTTTTAACAAATAAAGGCATTTAAAAATGTTTTAAAATGTTATGGTTAAAGAATGCCTTCTTTTAATAATCTAGATTCAGAGACCTAATAGTTCAAGATAGTTCTAGAATAAAGTGCTACACATTACACTATGTGTATTTATCATTAAACAAATAACTATATTATTTCTATGACTTAGAAGAACTGAACATTTTATCCCTCCTATGTAATAAGGCAATATGAATACTTTTAAATGTACTGAATTGAGAATGAGTTCATAAATCTCAGAAAACAAAAAATCTATTAAAACCTAAGACTGGAATTCCAGGTAAAACTTCTTCTGTTCTGAGTTTCTCATCTTTAATAGTTTGGCATGACTAATGCAATTTTGGCACCAGTGTAGGCAATTTTTTTGTGTTTTTGTTTTTGTACTTCATCAATTTTCAGAACATTTTATTCTTAAGTTACTCTTCCACTTAGAGCATGGTTTACAAATCAAATCTCTGAACCGTGTGCTGTAGCCATGGTTTCACTAAGATATTTAATGCACAGTCTAACTTCATATTAAGAGACGCAATGCCTTAAATTCACTATTTTTCATAGATTCAAGTTTTTATTTATAGTCATGAAGCAAAAGATTGCACATTTATGTTCCAAACAAAATGAAAAGTAAAAGCAAAATACATGATTTCTTATATAAAAATTTATAGAACTTTAATGTTAGTTCTTTGTTTGGTTTTAAAGCATTAAAATTACTCTCATAACGAATATGGAGTATTTGTGCCAATTTACAGATCAAAATTTTCTCAAACAAGAATGAAAATGGTAAATGACAATTGTTCACTTTTTTTAAAGTTGCACTACTGAAGTTCAGTAGATAGCGAGAAAGAAGCTGAAATATGCTGAGCATCTCACAAACTAAAAAGGTAAAATAAAATTAACTATATGTAGAAGAGTTTTATATTTAATATAAATATGATGTCATGCTCTATATATGGTAGTTATAAAATCCCTGAGAATATGTCTTCATTAAACTGGGATTTAAAATTAATTTTAAAAATTTATATTTCATCATCATCATCATCTTCTTCTTCTCTCTATCAGACACACACACACACACACACACACACACACACACACACACACTTGATACACATAATAATGAGGAAATACTCTCCTTGTGAGAACGTTTCAAATGATCATATGAGAAAATCAGGTAAAGAAGTGGCCAGGGCTTTGCCATACACAAGCCTTGGGATGTTTGTAGTTCTGAATGGTCACTCTCCATCTTATAAGACGCTGGACTCAAACACATTATCATCAAATGTTTTTGTTCAAAATTTAATATGATCTTAGAGGATGATTTTTGCCTTTTTAGGAGAGTGTATGAAAAGGAGTAAGTGGGATTTCAGTAGTTTGTCACTGAGTTAGCTATCTGTAGCTTATATCACTTTCAAATACAAAGCCTACCTCAGCAGGCACAGGGGCTCAATAAAGTACACAGGAAAAGGGTTTGCTCTAGAATAATGTTTTACAGCATTTTAACAACAAGTGCTAGAAAATGTAATCAAAATCAAGATTTGTATGCACTATAAAAGTATATATATATTCCACAGCACTCAGACTTTGAAAGGCCCACTGTACAGGTTCTCGCCCAATAAGCTTCAAGTAAGAAGATAATATCCAAACTATAGAATTTCTTGTTAATCAAGCTGTATAATTTTTAGTTTTTAATAATACAGATCAGTAAGACTAAATAACTAAGTGTAACTGAATAAATAAGAATATCCTTGTAGTACATAATGATGAAATATAGTAGCATTTACCATTCAAAATAAATGCGGCCTAATTAGTGTAGAGAATCTACCACTTTCCTCCTGATTTACAACATATGTGGTGATCTGCATAAATCATTTTCACAGATCAATTATTAAACATTACCAACTGTGGTGATTACTGTAAAGTTACTGTTTCCAATCTATAATATAAAAACCAAACCAATGTCAAATTAAACAACTATGATTATAATTCAATACCAAAGCCCCAGCATTCATAGGAAACTTGGGAGGCCTGTATTGGTTTTTGTTTTTTCCTAAGAGGAAGAGGAAAGATGCTAACGGGAGGGGAGGGAAACTGCAGACAAGATGTTTAAAAAAAAGAATTAATGCTAGACACAGACATCCTGTATCCTTCATGTTCCAGCATCAAGTGCTTCAATTGCTGTTCCTCATCAGAACAAGACAGCTCCCAGCTCACATTCAAAGAAAGCTTCCAAATGCTGGAACACCATTTCCCCCAATTTTATTTAGGCTCCTACAAAGGTACTATCCATCCCAAATTGGCCAGAAGAAACCTTAAGAGAATGATGCTCCATTTCTTTAAGGGGTGTTGGGTAGGGTTTTGGTTGCTTTCTTGGGCTATAGAGGGTTATTATCAATGGGAGTTGGTTATAAATTATTATTGGGCTTATTTAGAGAGAAAACAAGATTAGACTGGCTATCTAACATAGCAGCTATGAATAAAGCTGCTATGAACATAGTTGAGCAAATGTCCTTGTTGTATGGTGGAACATCTTTCAGGTATATTCCCAGAAGTGGTATGACTGGGTCCTGAGGTAGAGTTATTCCCAATTTCCTGAGAAAGCACCAGATTGATTTCCAAATTTGTTGTACATGTTTGCATTCCCACTATCAGTAGAGGAATGTTCCCCTTTCTCCACACCCATGCCAGCATGTACTGTCACGTGAGTTTTTGAACTTAGTCATTCAGATAAGTGTAAGATGAAATCTTAGAGTCATTTTGAGTTGCATTTCCTTGATAATTAGGGATGTTGAGCATGTATTTAAGTGTTTCTCAGCTATTTGATATCCCTCTGTGGAGAATTCTCTGTTTAGTTCTGTACCCCATTTTTTATTTGGATTATTTGGTTTGGTGATGTTTAATTCCTTGAGTTCTTCATATATTCTGGATATTAGCCATTTGTCAGATGTAGTCTTGGAGAAGATCTTTTCCCAGTCTGTAGGATGTCATTTATTCTTTTGACAGTGTCCTCACCTTACTGAGGCTTTTTCATTTCATAAGGTTCCATTTATTAATGGTTGATCTTAGGGCCTGAGATGTTGGTGTTCTGTTCAGGAAGTTGTCTCATGTGTTCAAGGGTCTTTCTCACCTTTTCTTCTAACAGATTTAGTGTATCTGGTTTTATGTTGAAGTCTTTAATCCATTTGGACTTCAGTTTTTTTGCAGGGTCATTTTTCTACATGTAGCCATCCAGTTAGACCTGCACTATTAGTTGAAGATGCTGGGGTTTTTTTTTTTTCCATTTTATGGATTTGGCTTCTATGTCAAAAATCAAGTGTCTGTAGGTATGTGGGTTTATTTCTGGGTCTTCAATTGATTCCATTGATAAACCAGTCTATTTTTATACTAGTACCATGCTGTTTTTATTACTTTTGTTCTATAGTACAGCTTGAGATCCTGAATGGAGAATCTTTTAGAAGATTTTTTATTGTACAGAATCATTTTAGCTAATCTTGGTTTTTTACTTCTACATATGACATTGAGACTTGATCTTTCAAGGTCAGTAAAAGATGGTGTGGGTATTTTTTAGCGGAATTGCATTGAATCTATAGGTTGATTTTGGTAAGATGGCCACTATTACTATGATGATTCTCCTGATCCAGGTGCACAGGATGAAGCCTACTTGGTCATGTTGCTGCCTCACCTTGTGTTTTCTTTGTTGCTTCTAATTTCCTCTATAGGTTTTCAATAGTCTTATTAATTTCTTTCTCCCATTTTATTGAATTTTCCTGTAATTCCTTATAGGATTTATTCAATCCTATCATCGCTTTGGATGTATTTTTCTGTAATTATTTCTAGGATTTATTCAGTTCCTTCAACTGTTTGCACATATTTTCCTGTTTCTAGTATTTTTTGCACTATCCTCTAGGGATCTTATTGTCTCTGGTGTTAGCAAGCCTACAGGTTCCTCCAATGAGATTGCTGTCTGTGTCCCACAGTGGCCAGGCAGTTTGGGAGCAAGTAAAGAGAGATCCAAGCCAAAGGTTGTTTACTAGGGCTCCCCAGAGTTCTCCTCAGGATGTTGGACAGTGGGTGTTAGAGCCTGCACACAGCTCAGCTCATCTGGGTTCCCTGACTGTATCTCAGTTGAGTCAGGCTAGAGAGGAGTGGGCTGATAGATTTCCAAGCCCAATGTTGCTCATTTGCCCTATAGTCCTTTTTTAGATGGCAGAGCTCTGTCTATCTGCTGTGTTCCTGATGGGCTAGGTCAGTAATCAGCTGGGGGGCTGTGAGAGACTGTAGCTTGAAGCTGCTTGGGTGCACCCACAGATATTTTTGAAATGGCAGAAAATAAGAGTGTTAGTCTGGGCCACACTCAGCTCTATCTAACTGTTCTTTATCCCAGATGGGTCAGGATGGTAAGCAGCTGGGAGGTTGAGGAGGACAAGAGCTGCTAGTGTGTTCTACAGGTCTTCTTGATATGACAGGGCTATGCTTATTTTCTTTGTGCCATGTTGGGCTAGGCTGGTAAGCCTCTGGCTGACAGAGAGAGATTAGAGCTCAGGAAGGAGCAGCTAATGTGGGTTGTGGCCCACCCAGATCTTTGCTCTGTGTGTCAGCTTTGTGACCTTGGTGGTTCAGGCCAATAGGCTGTAGGAGGGCAGGTTGAGATCAGAGCCAGAAGCTGCTAGCAGGATAGCAGCTAATAAGGATTGTAGCCCAAGAAGGTCTCTGCTCAGCCTGTTTGCTCTGTGTCTTAGCTGTGTCAGAGCAGTATGCTTCAGGCTTCTGGGAAGAGACAGACCAAGGCCCAAAGTTTCTCATAGGATGGCGGCTAATGAGGAATCTCTAATGGCCGAGAAGCACTTTAAGAAATGTTCAACATTCTTAGTCACCAGGAAAATGCAAAGTAAAATTACTCTGAGATTCCATCTTATACCAGTAAGAATGGCCAAAATCAAAACCTCAGGTGTCAGCCCATGCTGGCAAGGATATGGGGCAAGCAAGGGGAATACTCCTCCATTTCTGTTGGTAGTGCAAACTTGTATAACCACTTTGGAAATCAATTTGGTGATTTCTCAGGAAATTGGGAATATTTCTATCTTAAGACCCAACTATACCACTTTGGGGCATATACCCAAAAGATGCTGCACCATACCATAAGGGCATAGCCCCAACTATGTTCACTGCAGTTTTATTCACCTTAATCAGAAACTGCAGGTGACCTAGATATCCCTCAACTAAAGAATGGAAAAAGAAAATACGGAATGTCTACATAATGGTATATTACTCAGTTATATTTTTTTTAAATCACTAAATTTACAGGCAATTGAATGAAATTGGAAAAGATCATCCTGAGTTAGGTAACCCAGACCCAGAAAGGCACACAGAAGTGGATATTAGCCGTGATGTACTGGATAACTATGTTACCATCCACAGATCCAAAGAAGCTAAGGAACAATGAGGACCTAAAGGAAGAAACTCGAATCTTTCTCAAAAGGGAACATAGAATAGACATGAGGGGGGTGGATTTATGGAGGAGACTGAGTCAGGGATATGTGGCAATGGGAACAGAAGGTATCAAGTGTGAAGAGGACAGAGGGAGACAATACTTCAAGAGACAACTGAAATGGGGGCATCTCTAGGAAAAGCTAGAAATCTAAGACAATGGACCATCCCAGGAATCTATGATGAAAACCTTAGCTAAGACCCCCTGGCAACGGGGAATATGGAACCTGAAGCTATCTCCTATAAGCAGGTAAGACTTCCAATGGACAACAATCCAGCCACAAAACTTTCAACCCATAATTTTCCTGCATACAAGATGTGCAGGGATAAAGATGAGCAGATATTGAGGGAATGACCAACTAATGACTGGCCCAGCTTGAGTCCAATGCTGTGAGAGAGCCTACTCCTGACATTATTAATGGTATTCTTCTATACTTGCAGACAGTAGCCTAGCATAAATGTCCTCAGAAGCTTTATCCAACAATTAATGGAAACAGAGAAACTCACAGCCAAACATTAGGTGGATCTTGGGGAGTCTTGCAGAAGACGGGAAGGAAAGATTGAGGGACCCAACTGTGTCAAGGGCATCACAAGAAAACCTACAGAATCAACTAACCTGGACCCATAGGGGCTCACAGAGACTGAAATGCCAACCAGAGAACATGCATGGTACTGATGTAGGCCTTCAGCACATATATAACAGTTGTGAGACTTGGTCTTCCTGTGGAACTGCTAAAAGCATGAGCATGGCCTGCCTCTGACTCTGTTGCCTGCCTTTAGATCCCTTTCCCCTAACTGGGATGCCTTGTCTAGCCTCAACAGGAAAAGATGCACCTACTTTTACTGAAACTTGATATGCCAAGGTAGTTGGTATCCATGAGAGGCCTCTGCTTTCCTGAGGAGAAAGGGAGGAGAGGTGCATGAGGGGGTGGGGAAGTGACAAGGAAGGACAGGGAGAAAAGAAGGAAGGGAAGCTGGAATTGGTAGGTAAAGTAAGTAAATAAATTAATTAATAAAAATATTAAATTTTCCCAAATTTCAAAGATTTCATGTGCAATTAATAATATTTTACACTGGTGGCAGAGTAAAATAGTCATTGATAGATAACCTTAATTTAATCTAATGAAAATATATCATTAAAATTAAATTACTTTCTTTTTAATTTCTTTGGGTAACTATGGCTATGTTTCAAATGGTCTGTGTAGCTAGCATCATACTTTACTCATTGTTAAGCTAGAGAGAGTGTCCACTTAGTTTTAACCTCATAGGTACCAAATTACACATAGATCTGTCAAAATGATGTAAGACCTGAAATTACTCTGTAAGTTGATCTTCTTTGACCCCATGATTTGGAGCTTCACAGTGTGGCACCACACCTGGAAACCTGCTGTGCAAGATCTCAAACAGGCACAGGAAATTCCTGAAACAGCGAAGCATCCAAGTTGAAGATATCCAGTTATCCCTCTGTGCAACAGAAGCATCACTGTTAATTAACTGCTGATATGCTTGAAAGAGTTTGTTTGGCAGTGGCCTGGTGGAGGAAGGCAAACCAGGTGTGTTTTCAGAATGTTGTAGACAATGCTGTCATAGTCAGTTAACTTCCACATCTCATTGCCTTAACAAATGCTTACATTTTTATTCTTCCAATTTCAGGTGCAAGATGGTTGACACTCTAGTCAGCTATTGGTATTGTGGATTGTGGGTTAGTCTGCTCAGCAAGAGCCTCCAAGATGTCACAGCACAGAAATAGAGAGGTGGAGGGTCACATACTTGGACTTACACATTTTAATCTAAATGCAATAACTATCATTTCTGTTCACCACTCCACAGCTCAAAACTTTGAACATACATGCAAATGGCCTGGAAAATATTCTGGAGTATAGGCTCCCTGGGGAACCACAGATATCTCCTTAAGACAGGCCTTGACCAACTCAATTTTACTTCTAATTTACAAAGCTTAGGCTCTTAAAATGTATTTAAGCCTTCTTGTATTTTATAATTGCATTTTCCATTGTGCAATTGTCCATGCACAGTACTCAATAAACTCACTAAACACACTCAAAAGAGCATTTAGGACTGTAAGCTTCAGCTTTGGGCTACATTTTAGAACCTTTCAGTACCTACTAATAACTCCAGTAGCATTTGACTATAACTACAGCTACAATGACATTTTACCTTACTCTAGCTTCAAGTTTTTGAGCTTCTTCAGGTTTGGGGAGTAATTTTAAACCTGACTTTCGGCTCTAAAGTAGCTCATTTCGAGCTTCTATTGGAGTGAAAACAGTTTCATCCATATGTATTATGATATTTGTGTTATTAGGGATTTTATCTACATGCATCTACAGCTGAATTATAACACCAATTTCTGTTTATGCAAATAAGAGTAATTCTTGTCTGATATGATACTTACATTCATGATGACCGTATTCTTTAATGGTTCATAGCATGACCTGCAGAAAGCCTGCCTTGTGTAGTATCTTCTTAATTACTGACATTGGATAATATCCAACTAATTAAAATTTTGTGTTTAGATTTTCTATCTGAAATAAAATTGCTTACTTGCAGCACTTCAATCATATAGTAAATTATATACTTTATATATAATTTAACTACCAAATTGTCTAATGTATTATGTTAGAGAATATTATTACTGTGTAAGTACTTGTGATCATTATCATCAATCTTTAGGTGCAAATTCTGTACAAAGAAGAAGCTATATTCTGTTTAAAACAGTTCCTGTAAAAGAATATTTATACATATTACATTATATTTTCATATTTATTTATTCATTATACTTTATCCTAGTTAATGGCAACATCTTATGAAGTCCTATCTAACAGATGTAAATATTGAATGAGAAAATATGTATTAATATGAAATATTATTTCAACATTTTTAATAAAACATTCATATGTCTGTCCATCTGTATCTATGTGTGCACTTATATGTGCAGGTGTGTGTCTATAATCAAGAGAGGAATATAACTAGTGTCTTTCTCCCTTGTTCTCTACCTTGTTTTATAAGGTAGGGTCTCTCTCTAAACCTTGGAACTCACTAATCAAGCAGTCTTGTTGGTCAGGAAACCCAAGGACCTACTTGTCTGTAGCTCTACAGCATTAAGATTACAAGCACCTGCATTTGCACTGGACTTTTATAGCTGTGTGGGAGGGATTGAACTCAAGTCTTCATATTTGCGCTACAAGGTCTTGCAAACAGTGCCTTTTCCCAGTCAACTATTTCACGCTAATTTCATCATGTCTCTGGAATTGCAGTAATATTAATCTGAGTACACCATTATTATAGAAGATTCCTTGCCCCATAAATTTCTGGGTATGTCAGCCACATAATGTCCTAACTTTGCTGTTTCATATCCCGGCCACACACATTTAACCCATCAGATACTTTGGGGGTTTTGTTGTTATTATTGTTGTTTGGGGGTTTGGTTTTGTTTTGTTTTTGTTTTTGTTTGTTGAGACAGCATTTCTCTTCTTGTCTCAACTGTCCTGGACTTACTTCGTGGACCAGGCTGGAATTTACAGAGATATACTTGCCTCTGCCTCCCGAGTGCTGGGACTAAAGGTGTGTACCACCACTCCGGGCAGATATTTTGTTTTACTTGAGACAATTTTCCAATTCCTAAAAAAAAAAATAAATAAACCTTTTGAAGTAGTAATTTTGAATTTCAAGATTTTGGGTATATTAATTGCTAGACCTTAATGTCGAAAGGTTATTCCTTCATCCATTGGTGCTACTTGCTCCTTTAACAGTCAAATAACACATATACATTCAGTATTTACCTTCTCAAATACAAGGGTCTCTATTAACACCTGTCTTGAGTCAAATTCTGATATGGCTTTGTTCGCAGCTGAAACCAATCTTTGCAAGAAATCAATGAAGTTTTCCTTATAACCTTGTACACTTTTAGAAAATGAGGTGGATCTTTTGCAGTACTCTTCAGCTTATTCCCATGCTCTTCAACTTTATCCCAAGCTCTTAACACTACTAAGTGACTTTGGTCCATAATAGCATCATCAAATCAAATCTGTTCTTGTAAATCAAAGTACTGTCCCTCATCAAGAAACTGGTCTTTGGCAACATTCGTTCTCCTTGCCATATTTCACTGTTCAATATTTATAGCTTCTTCCTGCTAACATGTTAACCATTATAACCGCTGATGGGCTTCTCATTGTAACTGTTGACGGGCCTCTAGCACAGCTTTTACAAGACCCTTCCATTTTGGGGAATAACTCTAATTTGGGTACCCCAGTTACTTAATTTTGTTTTACATAAGGTGTATTTATCTCACTTTATTTTTCTAGTTCTTTACACATAAGATTATAGTAAAAAATAAAAGATAAAAGTTAACAATTTAGATAATTGAAAAAGAACAAATATATTAATATTAATATTGGACTATGCCATGTACCCCAAGAAATATGAAGCTGTAAGAAAGCCATTGGTTTTCTATAGTATATTGGTATATATAATTAATACTATTGGGTATTTTTGATTTTGAGTTTTGATGAATCTAAATTTTTGTTTTAAAGTAAGGAACACTGTCTTAAACAACAGAAATTTATTAGAATAATATCTGGAGAATGAACTCTGCCCTAGGTATAATACCATGTTAAAACCTAATTACAAGCAATTGAGTGAAACAGCAATGAAACAAAACACTCTTCAAACAAATAACATCACAGAGTTTAAGGATTAACATCCACTGAAAACCTGCTGGAATCACAGATTGAATAAACATATGATATGCTTAAATTGAATTGCTTCCTAAGTCTAGAATGGCTTCATAGTGATTTATATAAAATGCAATAAAATGAAACACTATAAAATGTAATATGGAAAGCTTTAAAAAGCAGTGGCTTTCAAATATTAATTATTGGAAACTTTTTTCTTCAAAGAATCTCATTATAGTATTAACTGTAAAATATAAGTGAGAAGCAGACATGTCCTCATGGATGCAGATGAGGAATCATGTATTTGTTGCTTTATGAATTCACTACTCCTGCATTGTCAAAAGAAAGAAAGAAGAGAATAAAGGTCCCATTCAAGTATGCCTAAGATAATGCTACTTAATTGGATCTAAACAGAAAAAAAAAAAAAACCTTTAAACATTAGAAATAAATCCTAGAAAAAAGAGAATTCCTATTAGTATAAGAAATAAAGTTCATAAGACACTATATTATCAAAGAAGAAATAAATGTGAACATTCTTTGTCTAGACAATGAATATATTGAACCAGTGAACTATAAAGCTAGTTGTGTCCCAATTGCAATAAAAATCAAAGTTAAAGCTAGTTTGTCTAACTAAAAAGACAACAAACATTCAAATGGAAATTGTGATAGCAAGGATTAATATATATTACATTTTTAACTAAAAATAAATGGATTTAAACAAAAAATTAGCAATTGATAAATATTAACTTTAGTCATTAAAGATAGATTAATATAGTCAGAAAATGATCAGGAATATAAAAAATGTACATTTATTTACGTCTCTAAACTTACTTATCATAAAATCAAAACTGAGTAGATAAATTGTAGGCTTAAAATTTTCAAAACCTAAGCTTTATTTAGTGTTTTTATACACTTCTACCTCCCTTCTAATCCACCAAACAGAGGTAAGGAAGAAAGAAGGTTAATAGGAAAAGAAGCTTGTGGACCTGTTTAGAAGTAGTTCCTTGGGGCAATTCCACTCTTCTTTGTCAGGATAGGAGCAGTTCAATCTAATAGCAAACATGAAACAACAGCAGCAATCAGTAGCTGTAGCATGGTCCAGGAGAAACTACAAGCTTCCACCAAATGGACACAAATCAACCCAAGCGGCCAAGATCAACCAGAATAACATGCGAAGCTCTCTGGCATACTTCTCTCTACTAAGTGAAGACCAGTGAACTGTTGCATGGAGTAGCAATGCCAAAATATGGTCTCACTGTCTGTGGTATTCTCTTTATATTATTTCTAAACACCACATGCCCGCTCATGTATCTATTTTCAGCAAAACATCATATGCCCTTTCACAAGACAGCTTCCATAAATACATCACATGACACAACTTAGTTTTTAAAGGAACCAGAAACTTCCACTTCAATATATCCTACTGTATTATCATGGTAGATACTAGTACTACTGCTAGGAATTATGTTCCAATATAACACATGAGAACATAAATAAGTCTGGTAGGGGCTGGAGAAATGGTACATTCATAGTATATTTAAGAAGCTGGGTCCAAGCCCCAGCACCACAAAAAAAAAAAAAAAAAAAAAAAAAAAAAAAAAAGGAGAAAGGTCATGATTGGTGCTGAGAAAAAGCAGATTGATAGCATATTGGAAAGGCATACTAAAGCCATAATGCATGTTTTGGTACACACACACACACACACACACACACACACACACACACACACACACACACACACATTATTTAATGGACATATAAAATTTAGTCAAAGTGACAGCATCTGAGTTTGTTACTATCTGGCAGGTGGCATCAGAGGATATTAGTAACGTTTCCTAAAGTCTTCCACAATAGTATTGGCACATTTAGTAATGAATATATACATTTTATCAGGGGATGCTATTATCATATCTAAATAGTTTAATGATACTATGTAGCAAATCTTAGTTTGAGTAGATAGACCATTCTCAACCCAAGGAGTCTATCACATTAAGACATAATCATCATGTAGTTGTTGATGAGCTAGCAGCTAATTTAAGTGTACTGAATATCTCTGCTAAGTATTTGTCTTAGAAACAACTATCTTTCAGTCCAAATAGTACCAGTTACTTTGAACTGTATCCTTAGGCTATCTGTAACCTTCACCAACTCACATGTGAAAGATTCAATTGTCTGCCCGTGCAGTCAGGTGGAGCATATGGAGTACATTATCCCCAAGACCTAGAGGTTGCACGTGCTGCTTCATGGTGTCTGGAGTATAAACCAAGGTGTTGTCTTGGACAAATTTAGTCATTCATGTTTTGAATTATGGTAAATTTAAAACCACTTCTCCCATATGTGAGAATAGAGATTGGGTAAGCGAGTGCCTCCCCCACCATTTTGAAAATGTAGGGCTTAATCTTTAGTGGGGGTCAAAGCAGTAGAAGGTGTTGTTGCATTAAGTTATGACAAGGAGAATTTCAGTCTCACATGACACTCCCCCATTGTCTGAGAGGTATGAGCTGCTGTCAGGTTTAGGCACACATTTAATGAGTCTCAGAATTGTGATTATTTTATAAACTCTCAGACAAAACTCAGTGCTACATTTTTATCAAATTAGTGTCATGTGTAAAATGCAATATATTAAGCTAACAATGCAAAAATAATCACATTCAAGTTGCTGGTTCATAAAAAAAACACTCTTTTTAAAAGATGAATGCCATAAAGTATGATTTAGCATTTATGTAGCAAAGAAACTGTTCAATTCTTTCTCTCTCTCTCTCTCTCTCTCTCTCTCTCTCTCTCTCTCTCTCTCTCTCCCTGTGTGTGTCTATCTCCCTGTCTTTCTATCACTCCTATATTGCTCTCCTTCTTCTCCTCTTTCACTCTAATTACTGTTATTAGTATTATTAATATTAACATTCCCTTGGCATAATAAGACCTTAAAGACCTTAAACAGCAGGGTGATAAAAGTTTACAGAGATGTACAAATGAAAGCTTGTAATGCTATACATGTAATTCCTGTGTTGTAGATTTGTTTCTCTTGTTGATAGTTCTGGGAAGTGTTAGATATGCTAACAAAAAAGTGCAGCAATGGGATTCACTGATCTTACCATGTTTTCTGACAGCTTGAAGCCACTGGTTTGGTCAAATTCTGGAATGCCTTTTTGGATATTCGGTTACCCTATGGGTAAAGTCCATTCAGGGATGACAAGGTTCTCAAGAGTTGTTCCCTATGAACATACAACTTGTATCAACATTTCTTTTATAGCAAAACACTGGTCCTAGAATTAAAGGACCAAAATGATAATGGTATTTTTTATGATTACCTCTAGCAATCCATTAACAAAATTTTTGCTTCCTGTCCCTTGTATTTATGCTTCTTTAGCCTATAAGGTATTCATTTCAGTGTAAGAAGTGCTTCCAACAGAAAATACAGCAGTTATTCTTCTGAAAAGGTGACTAAGACCACTCAGTCCTATTGGATTTCTCATGCCTTTGAGTCAAGAAAGAAGAAAATATACTGGATGGGATGATTGATTTGAATTATTGGAAGGAACGTCAGACTACCACCGTACAATGTGAAAGTAGAGTATATGGAGATTCCTTAGACCAGCTCTTGATCTTTCCATGTCTTTTGACCAAGGTCAACGGAAATTTGAGATGAGTATATTAATCATGGATGGAGACTAGAGGTCATAAAGTAAAAAACATGATCATGGGAGGTGCTTATAGAATGAAAATGGACAACAGAGAGGACGGAAGATAGGAGCTAGAAGTACTACATATTGAAATAAGCAGAGAGAGATCCAAGATGGCAGCGCTGAACACACACCACATCTGATCAGGACAGCCAACACTGTGAAGCAACTTACAGACCAAACTAAGAGCTACAAAATACCAGTGCTGTTGAATCCCAGGTGAGAGAGGTCCACACTGTGTTCCACACAGTGGGTCTGACACCTAGCCACCCAGGTAACCCATAGAAAAGTCACAGGGAACAATCTACTTTAGCCACCATCTTGAGGACTGTAGGCCATCTGTGTAGCTTTGGGATCAGGCCTCTCTCTCTGTCTGCCAGCTGCTTACTGGCCTAGCCCATCTGGGTCACAGAGCAGATAGGCAGAACCCTGCCATCTCAAGAAGGCCTATGAAGCACCCGAGCAGCTTTGGGCTCAGATCTCTCTCAGCCCCCAGCTGCTTAGTGAATCTGGGACTTAGGGCAGAGAGGTAGAGCTGAGTCCCAGCACCAGCCACAATCCACATTAGCTGCCCTGCTGAGAAAGACTATAGGGCACCCATGCAGCTTTGGACTCAGATCTCTCTCAGCTTCATGCCTCCCCTGCTGCTTACTAGCTGTCCCATCTGGGTCACAGAGCAGATAGGCAGAGTTGAGGCTGGTGTGAGCCAAAACCCGCACTTACTTACTGCCATCTTGAGAAAGTTGGTGGGGCACTTGAGCAACATTGGACTCAGATCTCTCATGGCCATCCAGCTGCTTCCCAGCCTATCTTATCTGGAACACAGAGCAGATAGGCAGAGGTCTGCCATCTCACCACAGATTGTAGGTCACCTGAGCAGATTTGAGCTTAGAACTCTCTGAGCCTGCTCCAATCCTGTCTGACCCAACTGGGATACAAATAGGGAGCCCAGCAGAGCTGAGCTGGGTGCAGGCTCCAACACCCAGTGTTCTCAACCTGAGGAGGCCTCTGGGGAGCACTAGGAAACAACCTTAGGTTTGGAACTCTCGCTGCTTGTTTCCAACCTGCCTTGCACACTGGAGACACCAACCCCATTGGAGAAATCTCTAGGCCTGCTAACACCAGAGAAAACCAGATACCTTGAGGCCAGTGCAAAAATACAAACAACAAAACTCAGAGCCCTATTACACCACCGGAATCCAATCATCCTGACACAGCAAGCCTTGGAGATATTAATACACACGATGCACAAGAAGAAGACTTTAAATCTGAGGTGATAAAAATGATAGAAATCTTGAAGGAGGAAAAATAAATAAAGAGTTACAGAAAAATACATTCAAACAGATTAAGGAATTTAATAAATCCTATAAACAATTACAGGAAAATACACCCAAATGGAGGAACTGAATAAATCTCATTAAAAAATAATTACAGGAAAATTCAATAAATGGAAGAAAGATATGAAAGAAATGAACAAAATTATACAAAACCTAAAGAGGAAATTAGAAACAACAAAGAAGGTGCAACCTGAGGCAATCTTAGAATTGAACACATAGAGTGGAGAACAAGAAACACAGACACATGCAATGATAACCAAATATAAGCGATGAAAAAGATAATCTCATATGTGGAAGATGCATCAATCAAAGAAAATATTGAAATTAAAAAGTTCCTTATACAAAACATCCAGGAAATCTGGGACACTATAAAAAGACCAAATCTAAGAATAATAGGAATAGAATAAGGAGAAGACTCCAAGTTCCAAAGCTCAGAAAACATTGTCAACAAAATCATAAAAGAAAACTTCCCCAGCCAAAAGAAATGCCCACAAACATACAAGAAGCCTACAGAACTCCAAATATATTCAACCAGAAAAGAAAATCTTCAACAAATAAGGAGAATTTCAGACCAATTTCTCTTATGAACATTGATGCAAAAATACTCAACAAAATACTCACAAACAAATCCAAGAACACATCAAGAATAACATTCACCATGACCAAGTAGGCTTCATTTCAGGCATGCAGGGGTGGTTTAATATACAGAAATCTTTCAACATAATTCATCATATAAACAAACTAAAAGAAAAAAAGCATATGATCATCTCCTTATATGCCAAAAACATTTGACAAAATCCCACACCCATTCATGTTAAAAGTTCTAGAGAGAGCAGGAATATAAGGCACATATCTAAATGTAGTAAAGGTAATATACAGCAATCCTATAGCCAACATCAAACTAAATGGAGAGAAACTTAAACCAATTCCACTGAAATCAGGGACAAAGCAGGGCTGTCCACTTTCTCAGTATCTTTCAATAGAGTACTTGAAGTCCTAGCTAGAGCAATAAGACAACTAAAAGAGATCAAGGGGATACAAATTGGAAAGGAAGAAGTCAAAGTATAACTATTCACAGAACATATAATAGTACACATAAATGACCACAAAAATTCTATCAATGAACTCCTACAGCTGACAAACATCCTCAGCAAACTGGCTATATAAAAATTGACTGAAAAAAAAGTAGTCTTTCCGTATATAAATCACAAACTATCTGAGAAACAAGTTAGGAAATCTACACCCATCACATTAGCCATAAATAACATAAAGTATCTTGGTATAAGCCTAACCAAGAAAGTGAAAGGCTTGTATGAAAAAAAATCTTCAAATCTCTGAAGAAAGAAATTGAGCAATATTTGAGAAGATGGAAAGATCTCCCATGCTCATGGATCAGGAGAATAAACAAAGTGAAAACAGTCATATTCCCAGAAACAATCTACAGATTCAACGCAATTCCCATCAAATACTTACACAATTCTTTACCAGCCTTGAAATATCAGTTCTTAACTTCATATGGAACAAGAAAAAAACATAATAGCTAGGACAATCTTTTATAATAAAATATAATCTGGAGGAATCCCCACCCTGGACCTAAAGCTGTACTATAAAGGAACAGCAATAAAAACAACATGGTTCTAGTATAGATATAGGCTGGTTAATCAATGGAATTGAATAAAAGACCCAGAAATAAACCCATATACCTATACTTGATTTTTGACAAAGTAGCCAAATCCATACAATGGAAAAAATATAGCATCTTTAACAAATCATGCTGGTCTAATTGGATGGCTACATGTAGAAAAATGCGAATAGGTCCATATTTATCACCTTGCACAAAGCTAAAGTTCAAATGTATTAAATACCTCGACATAAAACCAGATACACTAAATCTGTTAGAAGAAAAATTAAGAAAGAATTTTGAGCTCATTGGCACAGGAGACAACTTCCTGAATAGAACACCACATCTCAAGCTCAAAGATCAACCATTAATAAATGGGACCTCATGAAATTGAAAAGCCTTTTAAGGCAAAGGCTACTGTGAACAGAAAAGAATGAGAGTCTACAGACTGGGAAAAGATCTTCACCAACACTACATCTGACAAAGGGCCAATATGCAAAATACATAAAGAACTCAAGAAATTAAACACCATCAAACCAAATTACCCAATTAAAAAATGGGTACAAAGCTAAACAGTGACTTCTCAACAGAGGAATATCATTTGGCTAAGAAACACTTAAAGAAATGTTCAACATCCCTAGTCATCGGGGAAATGCAAATCAAAATGACTCTGAGATTCCATTTCATACCTATCTGAATGGCTAAGATAAAAAATTCAAGTGATAGCACATGCTGGTGAGGATGTGAAGAAAGAGGAACACTCATCCATTGTTGGTGGGAATGCAAACCATATATATATACTCTAATATGAAGTATTGTACCCATACAACTCAACTATAATACAAGTTTTACTTCGAATACTTTGAAAGTGCTTTTGCAGACTGCTTAGGATAACTAAATAATAAAAGTTAATTGTTAATTTACCAAATCATGGTTCTGTCAATTACTAGTCTATTTTTATCAGAAGAATATACTTCCTAGGTTTAACAGATAGAAATGATTCTATAATAGATAAAGTAAATAGGTAGATAAGATCTTCAAAGAACCTCAAAGACAGAATATGGAATTTAAAGATATTTTTATTATTTTAAAGATTCTTGGACAATAAGATAGCTTAACTCCTGGCAACACTCAGCCTACTCAAAGAAAATGATAAAAATCAAAGCACTTCCTTATTGAGATGGCTTCAAATGGGGCAAACTAGCCACTGAGCAAAAGGTCCTCATTACTACCACAGAAAGAATTTTGCCTAAAAATGAGCAAGGTTGGATGCAGGCAGAGTCACAGGCCAAACTCTGCCAAGACAGGGTAAGCAAATCCTTAATAGTTCCTTCCTCATAAATATTTCTGTCAGATATACCAGGCCAGAAGGCTGAAGATGACGCTCCAACATTATAGAGAGTTGTTGAGTCTGTTCGGGCAG
The DNA here is from genome assembly GCF_964271855.1 of Acomys minous. Taxonomy (NCBI): domain Eukaryota; kingdom Metazoa; phylum Chordata; class Mammalia; order Rodentia; family Muridae; genus Acomys; species Acomys minous. The sequence goes on from NC_140489.1 coordinate 75,933,940, forward strand.
CAAACTGTCTTGTTCATTTTTTTTCATTTTGGAAACATGTACTTCCTGTTTACTCAGGTAACTGATTTTATTCTTTCTCAAGTCTTTGATGGGGTTGAAGACCAGATAGTTTAGTTTTACAATTAAGCTTAAGTTGTTTAGGGGTTAAGATGTTTTTAGGTCTAGATAGATTGTTTAAGCTGATATAGATGTGATATGATAGATACTGATTTACATTCAGAATTTTAGACTCACCAATATAGGAAAGAAGTTTTCTTCAAGGTTGCCAAATACAAAAGGCCAAAACACTATGAATGTATCATTTGTATAATTTCTAATTGTTCGTGATTCTTCTTGCTGTAGGTAGTTTATTGTATATATGTGTAGTAATATAAATGACTATGAAAAAGTAAAAAAATAAAAAAGAAAAAAAGAAGAAATAAGCATTGTTGCTGGGCATGGTAGTGCACGACTTTAATCCTAGCACTCAGGAGGCAGAGGCAGAGGTAGAGGCAGGCAGAACTCTGTGAGTTCAAGGCCAGCCTGGTCTACAAAGCAAGTCCAGGACAGCCGGCCAGGACTACAAGAAAGAAAGAAAGAAAGAAAGAAAGAAAGAAAGAGAGAGAGAGAGAGAAAGAAAGAAAGAAAGAAAGAAAGAAAGAAAGAAAGAAAGAAGGAAGGAAGCATTGCAATTGTGACTGTGACTAAGGAACATTTCCTCTATTTGGTTATAAGTATCTTATGCTATGAATATGAATGTTTCTACTCTTCTATTTTCATGTAACATAGATGTTTGGCTCTATAATTATTTATTATTAATTTTATAATAAGTATTTAAATTTCTAATTATTAAGAAATAAACATCACTCAAGAAAATTGTTATCTCTTAATGAAGATAATTCATATATTCTTTTATATGTTTGTTTGTTTGTTTGTTTGTTGAAACAGGATTTCATGTAACACAGGCCAAGAATTCACTACGTGATGCAGGCTTTGAACTCCTCATTTTCCTATCTCTGCCTCCTGAATGTGGAGCTTACGGGTGTCCATCGTGACCTACCTGCATTGTCAATTTAGTTCAAGATAGTTTTCTCGCTAAGACAGACTTATTAGTTTGCTAATTGCTTTTATTTGGGGTACTAAAATGTTTAACAAGATGTATATGACAAAAACTGTGGTAGAGGATGGGCATGTGATGGCGAATTTTGTGTGTAGACTTATCTGTGAGATCTACTAATGACTGGGAAATTTTTGTTTAAGTGTGCTTGTTAAGAAATGTTTTTCTGAACAAAATTAAACTTTGAATGAGTAGCTGAGTAAAAAGGATTGCCTATACCAGCATGCTGGCATGTGAAATGATACAGACTCCCTAGGAAGTGAGGCTTATCACAAATATCCACAATTACTCCTTTTTAATATTTTAAAATGCGGCATTTATATAGCCTTAACATATTTTAGTCAAGTGGCATAAAGCAAAATTATGTTTTTAGTCAAAATATGAGTTGAATGTATTAACTAAAATTAATTTTATGCTATAATTTTTGTATTTTGAACACCAATGACTATTTTTGTTAGAATGACAATGTGCATATAAATTGTATGTATTCACTAGTATGTTTAGTAAAAGTGAACATTTTCAAGGTGTCTTTGATAATCTGAATGATAAACTAAAATGCAGTGTGTGTGTCTGTGTGTGTGTGTGTGTGCGTGCGTGCGTGCGTGCGTGTGTGTGTGTGTGTGTGTGTGTGTGTGTCAATAGGTAAAGGAGAAAGGAGTTGCTGTGCAAATATGAATGTTAGACCCTGGAACTCAAATAAATCCCTGGGTGTGAAGACACAGGCATGGATTGCCTGCACTGGTGGGTGGGGGCAGGGCCATCCCAGGGTTTGTTCACTGCCCAGTTTAGGAAATCTATGAGCTCATGTCAGTGAGTGATCTAATCTCAGAAACAAGTTGGAGAAGGATAGAAGGCAAATTACTTGACATTCACTTTTGCTCTCTCAAATAAGGCTGATCTATGTTCACTTCCTTAGGATGAAAGTATGCAGGCTCCCACACTTGCTAACATTTGGTCACATTGACTCTGATCTAAACTAAGTAACAAGTGATTATTGTTGAACATAGTTTCTACTGATTTAATTAGTCCCATAAGATATCATATATTTATTTGAGATATACATTTTGTACAAAATAATTATCAGAACATTTTAGCCACTTATGTTAGCTTTGACTATTATAGAATTACCCCTTTTAAAATGGATGATCATGAGGTAATTTGTATAAAATAAATTCTGATGCAATCTGAATAGAAAAGCTGAAAAAATGCTTAGTTCAATGTAATAGTATAGCATTGTGGTCAGATTCTTCTCCTGAGGAAAATGATGCCTTATTAGGCAGGCAAGATGTGCACACAGTAAGGAAAGAGGCAAATACCAATAGGAAGGTGTGGGAGAAGGAGAGGAAGAGTGGGAGGGCTGGAGGGCAGAGGGACAGAGAGGAGAAAGGGAAGGAGGGAAGCAGGCAGGCAGAGAGATTAGTAACAGAACTGTAGATAAAATAACTTTAAAGGCTTTTAGAATAATATTTAGAGAGATGGTTCTTCTGAACTGCAAGTGCATACATTGTTAAATGATTGTTTTGAGATTTTAAAGTAAGTGTGTATGGTCATATTGCACCTACCCACTACAAGAGTTTATTCTATTGGATAGACTTTAGGATATTGAATTTTTTTCTAGAGGGGAAAATAATCAGCATTAAATGAAACAGCATTGGATATGATGGCTGTATGCTAAAAAAAAAAAAAAAGATCTGTTTACATAAAACTTGCATTAGGAATGAAGATAAAATAGTTATTTTTCACACATTACCTGGCACTCTGCTTCTGGATGAGCTCTTGAAACTGTATAAAGAGTAATAATCTGAGAACTTTCCTTCATCATTTCGGCAGCCTCAAATGGGGGGAGGGAGAAAAATGGTAAAAAGAAGAGGGAAAGAGGGAAAATATAGTGAAAGGTATCAGAAAAAAATGATACTAGAGAAATGTCAACCAAATAAACATAGCAGTTTCGAGGTTCAATCCAAAAAGAGATCCTAGACTATGGAAATAAATTTACATTAGTATATCAGTTTTTGGGGAGAATAGAGTTGAGCAAAGACATGGGGAATTACATAGTCAACAAGCAGCGATTGGAACTGACAGGGAGAACAAGGTACAATATGGATTCCTAGAAGAGATTAGGTGCAGCTACTTTGGTAATAATCAAATAGAATGAATTGTTTCTGCTGTTAATTTTTTCTAAGAAAGATACAATATTTAAGAAAATTAAATAGAATGAATGGAAGAAACTCATTCTAAAATTCTATCACTTAGTAAATAATTAGGCTCATTTGGAAAGCTACTAACCTGCACTTCTGGCATACTCAGGTAACCAAGTTTATCCTTTCTCAAGTCTCTGATGGAGCTGAAGACAAGATAGATCAGTTTTACAAGGAGGCTTAGTTGTTTAGGAACTAAGATATTTTTAGGTCTAGATAGATGTTTTAAGTTGATATGACAAGATATGATAGAGATTGATTTACACTGAGAATTTTAGAGGCACCAAGATAGGAAAGATGTTTTCTTCAAGGTTGTCTTTCCTATCTTGGTGCCTCTAATATTCTCAATGTAAATCAATCTCCATCATTATCAACTTAAAACATCTATCTAGACCTAAAAACATCTTAATCCATAAACAACTAAACGTCATTGTAAAACTGAGCTACCTTGTCTTCAATTCCATCAGAGACTTGAGAAGGAATAAACTTGATTACCTGAGTATGCCAGGAGTACAGGTTAGTAGATTTCCAAATGAGAAGATGACAGAGACAGTTTTCTACCTGAATAGCCACCCAAAATTTTCTATAACTTTGAAGCATCTCCTTCAGCCTTCTGGCCCATTATATATTACAGATATATTTGTGACGATGGAACTATTGAAGACTTACTTACCATGTGTTAGAAGAGTTTGGCTGTCGACTCTGCCTGCATCCAAGCTTGCTCATTTTTAGGTGCTTGAGTTTGAAGTACAATATTTTCCTATGAAAAATATAATAAATAAATAAAATGAATAATAAAAGTTAGTAAATATAATAATATATAGTAGTAAGAAAATATCAGCAACCAAGCATGTGGCCAACCAGAAGTTAATAATAACAATCTACTGAAGAGAACTGTCTTATTCAATTCTCCATAAAATGGTTGGTCCACGCTTTTTTAAAGCAGGTATTCTAGAAAGAGTTCTATAGCTAATAGACTTAAAGAAGATGCTGTTGGCTAGTTTTCATAGTTCCAGAGAGTGATGCCCAGCCTGTTGAGAAAGACAACCAGTGGTCTATCCAACTGTGAATTCTGGAAGGTACAATGCTGTCCAGCATTGCAAGATGTACCTGTGAATACAATAATGACATGAATGTTGGGACAGGGGGAAAATCAACTACTTTTGTAGTGGCCTTATTGTCCACTCCACAGGAGAAAACACACGCCCACTACTATAAATCTTGCCAGGAACACATGACTGTGATGTCAGAGGCCACAAGGTTAAACCTATTATATTTTGCTATGTAGATATATATCAAATTACAAATTTATGTTTCTCTCCCACAGATTAGTGCAGCTCCCAGAAATGCTTCTTTGGGGAATAGATGGTAGTTAACTCAACAATTTACAAAACTCAATGAGTGCTTTTGGAGTGCCCAGTCACAAATGGGACATCTCTATCTCCTACTCCCCAAGGCACACACAATAACTTGGAAGAGGCGATGAAAACATTTTAAGAGCTAGTGGTTGGGTAAAACAGAAGCTAAGCAGTGTGTTCTTGAACCACTGCACTTATGCTCTCACCTTATTATTGGTTACCTGGACAAGATTAACACAAGATCAAGCACTTCAGTAGTCCAGGACAGAGTGAGTACAATGGACCCACCAGCAATAATTGATTACTTCTAGGATAGCCAGTTTTCTTTCTTTCTTCTTTTCTTGTTTATTTATTTATTTAATCACTTTAAAGCCTGAGAGCTCCTCTTCTCCACGTTCCACTGTTATGGCCCCTCACTCTGCTTTCCTACCCTTTTTCTCTGAGATGAGGAGACCCCCCCCTCTGGGTACCAAGCCACACTGGCCAATCAAATATCATCTGGGCTAAGAGCATCTGTCCAACTGAGGCCAGACAAGGAAGCCCGTTTAGAGAAAAGGGATCCAAAAGCAGGCAACAGAGTTAGAAACAGTCCCTATGCTTATTGTTAGGGGACTCACATTATGATACGTTATGCTACATATGTATATGGACCCATGCATGCTATTTGGTTGGTGGTTCAGTCTCTGTGAGCCCCCCATGGGCCCACGTTAGTTTTATTCTGTAGGTCTTCTTCTAACCAAGCAAGTAAAAGACCTATATGACAAAAACTTCAAATCTCTGAAGAAAAAAAAATTAAAGAAGATACCAGAAAATGAAAAGATCTCCATGCTTATAGATCAGTATGATAACATAGTTAAACTGGGCATCTTACTAGAAATTCAATGCAAGTCCCATCAGAATTCCCATGCAGTTCTGTACAGACCTGGAGACTGGCCCCACACTTATGACTATATGACAGCACAAACTGAATTTGATGGATAATGAAAACAATAAGCAAGCATAGGAAATAGATAAGGTATGGGAGTGGTGGATTGATGTGGAGGAGTTGGGAGAGGAGTAGGAGGTAAATATGATGAAAAAACATTGCACATATGTATCAAAGCTACTATTATTATAAGTCTTCTGAGAATACTGTGTGTGTAGTCAGTGATGAGAGCCACTATCCCTTTCCACATATGGCTGTTTCTATACATGCACACCCTCTATATCTGATTGATTCTAAGGATGCATTTGTTTTTCTCCTCTGGTAATCTTTGTGTTCCTGAAGATTAGGTTTTCTGTTTTGATTGGCCAAGTGCCTAAGAGTGCCTGACATGAAGCTAGTGATCAAAAGTGAACTTATGAGAAGAAACCGTGAGTCTGAAGCTATGCTTTAATATAATAGTTGTTGATCAAGTGCTCTATTTGTACATGGCTCCCTGTGAGTTGATGTGTGCAAAGCAGAAAACGCAGCACTGTGTTTTAGGAGAATCAGCATTCAATCTGGTATTCAGAAATTAGCCATTAAATCAAAAGACTCCTCTATAGTCTCTAACAGTCGGTTTGTTACAAACAGTGATTTAAAATTAATAATCAATTGCCTTAGAAAATTAGATGCATATTATTTTAACGAACAGTGTTTTGCAATTGATGATTATAAATATGTGAAATGCAAATTGCAACTATAAAATAGTTCCCTCCTTCTGTTTTCCTTTGTCCAAATAGTTAAGATTTTTCTGCTTTTACCTGGAGTACCAACAAAACAAACCACTTGCACATTGGTTTAATACTCAAGGAAAGGCAGGTGTTCACTAAAGAGAGAAAATTAAAAGCAGCCTAAGTGCTGAAACTCCCTTTGAACCACAAGTTTAAGTTTTAATGGTTTTACAGCCTTCTCAAGCTGTCAATGGAAAAACGTGGCTTGACATTGAACACATACCAAGTCAGTAGCATAGCTATTTTATAATGTCTGATTGGTCATTGAAAAATAGTCTAAAATTCAATCCATGTGATGGAAATACCGTTTAGAAAAAGACCATTCATACAGCACTCCTACAAGAAAATCAGTCCCAACAGTTCTCAGTCCTTCCAGAAGCACAAGGCCTTTTAAAGACTTAAAGTGGAACATTTCCTAGAATATTGCATGTTGAGGATTATTAATATAAATTTTACTATCATAAAATTCACCATTAGGAGAAGAAAAAACATAACAGTATTTTTAAACCTTTATGAGTTGTATTTTTTAATGTGTTAAAGGAAGATTTTCAGGTTTATTTATAGGGACTCTTTGGGAATGTCCATTCATAATTCCACTAGCTCATTCATTCATTAATTTAGCATCAATAGGTTATATTGTGAATAGAGGTTGCCTAGTCATCCATGCAACTGGCATTCATATTAGTCACAGATTTTTGTTCTTTCTTTGAAAGCCCATGACTGGGTACTTATGGTTACAGAACCTCAGGTTACTGAAAACAGAACTGGAGTGTCTTTCCACGTACACGTGTCACATCAATGGATCTCTCAAACCTCATCTGAGAAGTCTCTGTGTGCAGAGATCCACACCTGGCAAAAGTGCGAAGAATCTGAGACTACAGAATTCTCATCCTAAAGAGATGCACCTCTGATGACCAGGCCGAGAGATCACTGCAGAAGATCCCTAATTGCCAGCTTTGGTAAAAAAAAAAAAAAAAAAAAAAAAAAAAAAGCAGTGTCCTCTGGACTAAGCAGGGCAGCTGCACATACAGACCCACAGCAGCTGTAATAGCATTCACAAAACTGTACTCCAGACCAAAACTCAGCATGGTGAAGTAATTGTCAGGTTGTGGGAGAAGCAGGTTCTGAGGTCCTACCCCCTGGAGAGTTAACTCTGTTCTAGTGGAAGACTGCATACATATTCAGGAGAATTTGGGCAGCATAAATTGGTCTGGAAGGGTTAGAAAGAAAGAACGTGAAGTTGGGTGGGTAGAGAAAGTTTTGGGAGGTAAGAAATAAGGTCAAAATGTTTTACTTACTTGAAACTCTCAAAACTAATTTATAATTGAAAAATAAAATATGTTCATTGGATCTATATTTCTGAAATTACTTAGAAACATTAATTTAACATTTTTTTAAAAACTAAAGTCTGCATGGAGTTTAGGCACAGAGTTGGGGTAAAATATAGAAAACAAAATGGAAATTTAAAAAATAGAATTTAAATTTGTTACATAACAACCATTTTCAAGTTAAAATGTTTGTTTTTGCATATATATACATATACATATATACATATTATTTTATGCTGATGTGTTATAATTTTTTCCATTCTTGGAATTCAGGATATTTTTAATATATATATATTTTTAATATATATATATAATTGTTCCTCCTTGATGTGGCTTATATAGGCCATCTTCTGCTTCTTTTTGGACCTCAGCGCACTAGCTCCTCCGCTGTTCACTCTACTCCATTTCACTAAAGCTGCCCTAACTTCCTCATTTCTAAAATTTTTTTCTTTCTTGTTTGTCCTCTATGCATACTTTTAACTCTAACTATTTTCAGAAAATAACTAATGTATCTGAAAGCAGAAGAAAGCAGTCTCCTTAGGACAGTCGATAAATAATAAATAATAAAGATAAATAATAATAGGTCCATTAAGCTTAGATGTTACTAAGAATTAAGGAATTAAGTCTCTCTTCCAGCCTTGAGATTTAGAAAGTCTCTTCCTCCTTGGAAATAACATAGGGGATTTCCAGGCCATCTCCTATTTTTTTTTTTTTTTGATAGCATTCTATCACCTCCATGCAAATATCTGATTGTAAAGAACCTCCCCCCCACACACACATAAGCAGTGTACACATGTACACATACAAGTGTACAAACACACACAAAAAAACCTCGCTTCCATTATTTTGTTTGCTACTTTTTGCCTTCATCATACCTTGAGCTGACTGTCTCGTTTGAATCTTCGCCTAATCTCTGTGATAGTCACATTCCTTACATTATCTCCGTTCTGACCAAAAGCAGGAAGGATAAACCAGAGAAATAAATACTGTATAAATACCATTTGGTACAAACAAGTAGCGCTAGTGGAATGTTATCATCCAACCAAATGGAACTGTTGGAGGAACACAGAAAGATTTCACACTAAGAAGTGTGCTCCTAAGAAGTCCTCATTTTAGCCTACTTTATACACCATCCCTGTTTCTTCCATACTCTTTGTCCAAAATATTGGTTCCCCAGCAGTAACTTAGAATTCATATATATAATTACACAGGTTTTCTTGATGCACACAACATAGACTAAATAGAAGTCATATTGGGACTACACTCATCACTGGTAGTGCTACTTTAATTATATACACAACAGATACCTATTCAGCATTAAAAAGGTGATACATCCCAATTTGTAAGCAAAGAGGAAAAAAGAGAATAATTTAGATTTGATTTAAGATGGTATTAATATGCCTATGTTGAAATATCTGTCTCCACTCAGATAAAGGCTTCAAATTCTCCAGAAGATGACAACGAATGAAAATGCTGTGACTGATCACAGTTGATTTATTATCATCTTTTCAGCTAGATAGATTGTGGTAAATAGTTTTTTATTTATTTTCATAATAGGGATGACATATACTGATTACTCAATCAAATGAGTTCCTCTTTTTATTCTGTGAATACACACACATACAGACATACATCAAAGTGGAACAGGAACTGAGAACAATATTAACTTCAGCCATACATACAATAGTCTATAGAGGATGACATAATGGAAAAAATATTCTTTTGTTTTGTTTTGTTTTTTGCTTTTGTTTTGTTTTGTTTTGTTTTGTTTTTGATACAGGGTTTCTCTATGTAACCTTGACTGCCCTACACTCACTTTGTAGTCCAAACTGACCTCAAGCTCATAGAGATCCATTTGCCTCAGCCTCCCAAGTGCTGGGATTAAAGGTCTGCACCACTATCACCTGGCCTGAAATATTTTTTTATTCTTATCAGTTTTCTGTTCTTTAAAAATTATTGATTTATTTATTATGTATACAGTGAACATTAGATCACATTATAGGTGGTTGTGAGCCACTATGTGGTTTCTGGAAATTGAACTCAGGACTTCTGGAAGAGCAGTCAGTGCTCTTAACCTGTGATCCATGTTTTCTTTAAGCTCGTTAACACCTCCTCTCTGTGTATGCATGCTATATGCATGTGTGAACATGTCAAGGTGAGAATTTGACTTTAGCATACCTTTCTCGGTTGCTTCTCTATTTGTTTCTAAGACCTAGTCTCTGTCTGAATATGAAACTCACTTTGATGAGTTGGTACCTGACCCCCGGGAAGTGCCTTTCCCTGGGGTTAAGTACTGGAGTTACAGGCTTACATTTCTTGCTGTGTTTTTACGTAGATTCTATGGGTATAAACTCAAGTCCAGTCCATATGCTTGAAAGACATACACTTTATGTACTGAGTTATCACCGCAGCTAACACAAAGATGAATTAATTTGACTAAAGCAAGACTGGTTTGAAAACATACCACATTTATTTTGAGTCCAACTTCTGCTATAGAAAAGTGTTGAAATATTTTATTGTTAGTCATGATGTATAAACATTCACACCTATAATTATTAGTCTATATGATTTAAATACTGGATACTACAAATAGAATAACATATATTTAATTTTCTAATGTAAAATTAATTTTAAAACACACAAAATTTGAGTTTGAATTCAAAAGAAAGTAATGGATCGGGTCAAAAAATATTCAGAGAATCAAGAAAATACAAGAAAAAGTAAGCTGAATTTCTGGCTTCTTGTCAAATGTTAATCAAATGGTGTAATTTAAATTTAGAACGTTTGAATACATAATGTTTTCTTGGAGGGGTTTGCTTAAAGATTTCTTCAAATTTCTTTTGAAACTTTAAAATTAAATATCAGAGGGTGTGTATTTGTGTGCATGACCATAACATTTAAATATTGGAGTGTGTTGGGGTGTGCCTGTGCATGTGTGTGTATATGTGTGCACATATGGTCCTGAAATAACTTAGACTTCTGTTATTCCAAAACTCTAAGCTCATGTTCTAAATGCATATCTATTATGCAGATACGACTGTACAGGCTTGTGGGTGTGGATTATTCTCCTCTAACTTCCAAACTTTCTCACTATTGATGTAGAAGAAACAAAACAGGAAGCATAATGGATGACATAATACTGTGGGCTCACTTAAAGCAGATCCAAAAGATTCTCTGTAGTCAAAAAAAAAAAAAAAAAACTAAGGCTGAGTGAGTCATGTCTCATTTTTTCTACAGTCAAGTTATGACATCAGGAGAATATATATATGTGTGTATACATAAATATGTGTGTGTGTGTGTGTATAAGCTTCACATTAGTCTTGAGTACAACATTTCTCTTAGCATAACAGATGTTAAAGATGACATGTACAACCAAGTCCATCATACACATGATGCAGTGTAGTTTGAGCTTAAGGTGAGAGTTTCAAATTAACACAGTCTACATAACTAAGAAAAGACTCTAGTGTCATACTAAATTCATATTATGACCATATTTTTCTATTTCTTCCTTTTCTACTTTCATTGTTTTATATAAAATAATAACTTTTTAGGTCTCTCATAACTTCAAAATCAAAATCTTAAATTATCCAATTGTTATTATACATTGTGGATTCTAATTATTCACATTACCAGTGTGCATTATGTACTCAGTATGTAGACTGCCTTCACTGAAATATGTTGTAAGCTTCAAAGATAATCCATAGTTACTAACCTCAACAACATCAGTTGATTTTAGCAAGAAAACTCAATTTTATAATTATTCATATTGGATAGAATTTGTGGAATGTTTAACTGTACCCATGACACTATGAACATTTAAAAATGACAGATTGAATTTAAGGTGTAATCCACTGAGAAACACATTTTGCTGAATATCATATTTGTGCAATGTTTAGGAATTCGTACTTTAAACCTTTAATGTAAAGCCATAGAGGCATCTCCCAGGTAATTAACATTCACTTTTTAATAGTGGAGTAGACCAACAGACATATTTTTAGAAGTATTTTATTATTGTTATTGTTTTGGTTAATCAAGAAATGACCCTTAATATGTAGATATGGAAACTCCCTATTTTTCCAGTGGTCAGATGTTATGAGTTTGTGTTGAATTAACTGTAAAAATGGCTGACTCTCCTGCTCTCCCACTAAGGAAACAGAATCTGAAAGATATATTTCTTTGTTTTGTTCCTGTACCCACTGCCCCCTCTGAACTATCTACCTTACTTGAATGTTTTACATTCTGTTTCCTAGAAATAGTAAATTATTTACTATTATCTTATGTTGATGAACAAGAAATTTATGACTGTTTTGTCTTTTCCTCTTCCTTTCTCTTCTCTCTCTCCCTCTCCCTCTCTCTCTCTCTCTCTCTCTCTCTCTCTCTCCCTCTCTCTCTCTCTCCCTCTCTCCCTTCCTCCCTCCCTCTTATTCTGGTTTTCTTTCTTTCTCTTTTTGCCCTACAATGAGAAAGCCACTGCTAAGGAATACAGTGAAGCTACAGACAGGAAGGCTCTTAGTTACCTAAAGAACTGCTGATTTCCTGACATGGATAGCTCATTGCAAAGACTCAAACATTAGAGGGAGATGAAAACTAAAATAATGCATAAAAAGGAAAATAGGCAATTTGCTTAAGTATTGGTAAAGTGACAACGTACCAAGAACATCAGAAATACAATATCTGTACACTGCCCAACCCTCAAATGCTTCAAAAACATTTAATTACGTTTCTGATAATTACCTGGAAAATTAGTTCTTGGTGTACTTCCTGTTTCACAACAATCCTGAACAAACTTCAAAATACAGAAAGGTTTTCAAAGTTCTGAGAGAGAGGAGCCAATTTCAAAGAACCCATGAACCATATCCTGACAGCACCACCTATCAGTTGTAGCTCAAACTGCAATGGAAAACAACTACCCCAAGCCTCTGTAAATACCTAAATGATTTCTGAAATTATACAATATATAGCTATACCCAACATTCAAAACATTTTATTTAAATGATCATTTTCTGTTTTTGCTGTGGTCTTATAATGCATGATTTATGAGTTTCCAGTGAAGCTGCCACACACTCCATTAACCTTCCATATGGATCGTATGCAGCAACAAAATTAGAGCTTTCTAAGCTATTATATGACTGTTCAATCTATATCAAGTTGCATACATATTCTCCAGCAGAAAATAGTGTCAATAGCTTGTTTCTAACCTTCTATGCCTCCATACGATGAAGTAAAGGTCACCATGAGTTCTTTTGTCATTTGCTTTCTTGGGGTAGCCTGAGGTTCAGTGATGTGTATATTTATGGTTCATCCTAGAAATGATTTGAACATGATAATCAAAAGTGTAGAAGATTCAGTTTTATTTTTCTCTTATGTAACTTGATAAAAACAAAATTCCTTATTTCTAAATAATTCTAATTACATCACAAACGTGTTTCCTGCTGTTAGTTGACTTAAGGACCATGGGATGGAAAAGAATTTTAATCTCAACTTTTTCTTGAAACAGCACTTAAGTAGGAAGACTGAGAATTAACTCAAGAACAGGCAATATGAAACCTTGTGCAAAACTAACAGGTGATGGGCTCTGAGCTCACTCACCCCTCATTCCCATCTTTATCCTCTGCCTCATCTTCTGCTCTTGTGACAGAAGCATGAAATTGTGTGAGTGTTTTGGAATAATTGCCCTTTGGGGGCTCAAGATGTGTCTCTTGTACACTCCAGTTGGAAAGTGAATGGAGCTGTGCACACCGGAGGATCTGCACAACTGCACGCTCACTGGCAAGCGTGCTTCTCACACATAACGCAGAAGTTTCCTGACATTACTAGATGGCTAAGCATTTATGTCTCTGCAAGGATTCAAAAACAACTTTCTTAAAAGTACAAACAGTTTTTAAAAGTTGTAAATGCTAAGAATTTGAATGCATTCTTTCTCTCTCTCTCTCTCTTTTTTTTATATAACTTCACTGCAGACCTCAAATGAAATGATGGAAGAAATATCTGTGGGACCATAAGGCTCTGGTTGTTCAACTTCCTCTTTAAGAGCTTTATAAAGAATTTTATAAGGTCACAAATAATGTTCCCTTTTATTCTTCTTTTAGGAAAAAAAAGAATATTTTGTTTGTACATGGCCAGACCTCAGTAATACAAGGCCTTTCCTCCTTTGGAAAGGAAGCTTTTTATATCCTTTGCAAATACGTTCAATCTGGTACACAAATGCAAGCAATTAAAAGTAGTAGTCTGAGTGAAGATCTGTCTGTATTCATCTCATCTAAAATACTACCTGAGGGTAATTTAAACCACTTCACATAACATTGTTGAATGGTGTTATGCTTTAGTACTGAAGACCCATTGCTTGGCAGTTCCAGATGGTTGGTGCCTACAATTGGAGTGTGTAGTTGATGTTAGATACGTTTGTTCCCTAAAAATATTAGGGGTACATTAGGGATCAGATAATTAAAAGTCATAGAACTATGTATGAATCTACAAGTATCTTCAAACATATTGTTATAGATCCTTTTTCTTATGAATTATGTCCTGACATTAGTCTAATTTTCTTGCTGGCATTTAAAAAGATAATGAAAACATAGTCTTAAATTTTAATTATATGTATAATTCTTTAGAAGTAGAATTATGTTTCACTATGAAAATATCATTTACTGTATTTAAAGGGGGCAAGTATTATTTACCTCACTTTATAAGTTAATGTTTTCACTCATCTTGACTATTTAGAATAGATTTCAATTTTTAGTTTCAAATTTTCAGCTCAGACTTCCAGTTTCTCATCTAAAGAGTTGCTCTCTTGTTAAGCTCATCCCAAGATGTCTTTTCACCATCCTTCTATCCATCCTTTGTACAGCTGTCGCTCTCATTCCTACACCAGCCACACAAGAAAACACACACTGCCCCACCACTGTGACTCCCTTTCGATGAATCTCCTTTCCACGTACCCATTTCAAACCTTAATTTTAACTCTCACTGATTCAGCCACAGCTCTTTGAAAGACTTTTCTGTCATTCTTTCTCCTCTCTATTTCTATCCCATCATCTCTAATATTCACCACACCCTCATTCATTTTGAAATACATATGAACCTGCAATGAGTAAAGTTTGAATCCTTCTGTTCAACTCCTAATATTTTAAATACATACTATAGTATACTGAGAGGCTGAGAATTGTGATGGCAAAGTGTAGGAGATCCCTATAATCCTGGCACTGAAGATAATATAACATATAATAACTGCAATTATAAGTTCATGAATATAGATTACCAAGAAGCAAACAGACTCTAAGATATTAGAACAAAGATATGGAGAGGTAGTAAGATAGGACACTTGTTTTGTTTTGTTTTTGTTGTTTTTTGTTTTGTTTTTGTTTTTGTTTTTGTTTTGTTGTTGTTGTTTTTGAGACAGGGTTTCTCTGTGTAGCCCTGGCTGTCCTGGACTCACTTTGTAGACCAAGCTGGCCTCGAACTCACAGCTATCCACCTGCTTCTGCCTCCCAAGTGATGTGATTAAAGGCATGCACCACCACCGCCCGGCTGATAGGACACTTGTTAAAGAAGTTCACTGAGGAAAAAATATTACAACTCTTCACAGACCAATGATATTGAACCATCTATAGTCATCTTAACTGTTGTATGTGACCTAATATATATATATGACCAATAAATAACTTGTTTCCAATGTACATAAAGACTCTTGCTTTCACTATCCTGAAGGCTGAGAATTCCAGCAGGCAGCATTTGTTACCTATTTCTGATATTTCCTGAACTTTTCTATTACCTGCCTATCTGATATCCTCACAAAGGTGCTGGAAACATTTCCTGTACTAGTAGAATAAAACTTCATGGGGCTGTCACTACATCAGAACATGGTTTGATTTTTTGAATGAGAAAGGTCCCAAGAAGTTAATATACTTGAGTACTTGGTTCTCAGCTGGTAGAACTACTTGGGAAGGATTTGGGAGAGCATGAACGTATGCTCCAGGATCATGGTCACTCAGATTTATCTCCAGATTAATCTGTCTTTTTGTACTTTTAGAGCTGGAAATATTGTTCACTGTCTCTTTTTCTTCTATTTGTTGACGACAGTGTCAGACAAGTTTTGGTATTAGCAACATTAATGTCTGACCAAGTCTTTGCTACATTCAAAGACTCACTAACATACTGTGCTTTTTTTTTCCCCTCAAATGTTAACCGTGGGGTGTCTAAAAGATTCCTGGAGTTTGAATTCGGTATCTTCCACCCTATTCTTGAAATGAAGAGAGAGGATTTGAGAATTCCTGTCATAAAGTGTAAGCTCCCCCTTCTCAGTCAGCCTTCTTTTTCCGGTTCTGTTTTTGTTGTTGTTGTTGTTTTTGTTTTTAAGATTTCCTGTCACTCCTTTTTTTTTTTTTTTTTTGTTATTGGTTCATTTGTTTGTCTGCTTGTTTTGAAGAAGCACACTAAGCTGTCTAGAATATGCACCCTACGTAGTCAGAACAACTTTGTTTCCCCAATGACTCAACCATACTTCTTTAGGCTGGGTATGTTAGACTATACAATATGACTGAAAAGTGTGTGAAGCTATCAGAAAATATTTTGATTGAGGCAGCGCTAAGACAAGGATAGATTGTAACAGCTCTTAACCGAATATGTGAGTAGACCTGGCAATGTTTACTCTTGAGTTTTTCAGGTTGAAGGTCGGGGCAGCTAGCTTATATTTGGTTTGTAAAGAACTCTGCCAAATATTCTGAAGTCTGATGCTACTGCATACTCAAGTGTATATAACAAGCAGCAGATCTGAAAAAATCTGTCATGTTTCCCTTGTATTACCTTAAAGAAGTAGCTGCTCAAAACACCTATAAGAACTAACAGTGGAAGATGGTATATGTAAATTCTCTTATCTGTCAATCTCTGATTTTGTCTAAGAAACAACATTCAGATTTCTAGGTTGGACTGTGTAAAATCCCTTTCTCCCCAACTGTGAACTTACAGACACAGTAAGATGTGTTGATTATAAACCAGAAAGCTATTTACTTTAATATACACTTTAATTCTATTTCCATTCACCAAATTTAACCCTTCCTTGGATTAAGTATGTGATTTGCCAAGACTCTAGATTGCTGTTCCTTGCTAATTAAACAGTTATGTGGCTAGCATTAACACAGCAGGACATAAGAAAAATAAACAATGAGCTGTACTTGGCATGACAACAGAAGAGCTAATAACACTCCAGTCTCTCAAGATGAGTTATTGTCATTTATGCAGAGATTGATGATTCTCATGAGACATTAATTCAGGTTTTGGTGGAAGTTCAGAGACAGGAGATATTGGAATTCCTCCAGTTGGTTCACCATGCCTTTCTACTTCCTTCTCAAAGATGTTAGATTAGTAAAAATCTGCTACCAAGCAACTGGTCAAGGGGCTGCTCATATACGGCAATTGCTGATTGTACAATCATTTGATTTAAGGCTATTTGGTTAACTGGTTGTAGAATTGGCAATCTTTTAATTTTTTTTATTACTCATACTAATGTTGTCAGACATGTTTAGAAAGTTTTGCAAGCTGACATTTTTATAGCTATGTAATGTGAAGGCTTTTTTTTTTTAAATCAAGTTTAGTAGTAAGTTAAAAATCATGCATAAAGATCTGGTTGCAAACAAAATTTATTGAGGCTTATGAAGAGACATGCAGTGAGTGTCACAGGGAAACCTGTGCTGCCTTCTACTTCCTAGGAATCTTTGTCACAGTCCTAGGAATCAGTAGGTGAGGTTCTGTTGGTTCACTGAATACATTGGTTGTATTTTTCCTAGTAAGCATAGGTTCATTAAATCAGTGCTGTCTTTTTGTCTCATTTTCTTGAAAATAAGCTTTCTCAGACTATATATCCTGACTGTACCTCCCTCCCGCTACTCCTTCCAGGATAACCCTCCTCTCCTCCTCTCCAGATCCACTCCCTTTCTGTCTCTCAATTGAAAATAAAAGACTTCAAAGAGGTAAGAATCAAACATGATAAAATAAGCAATAATAAGATAAAAACAAAAATAAATCATACTGACGTTAGAAAAGGGAGACCCAATAGAAGGAAAACAGTGTTAAAAGGAGGAGCAAAAATGAGAGACACACTCATTTGCCTGTTCAGGGGTCCCATAAAACTACTACACAGAGGATCTGGTGCAGACCCATGCAGGCCTTGTGCATGGTGCTTCAGTCTCCGTGAGGTCCTGTGAACTTTGCTCAGTTGATTTATAAGGCTGTGTACTTCTGGTATCCTCTGTCACCTCTATCTCTAACACCCTTTTCACCTCCTCTTCTACCAGGTTCCCTGACGTCTGAGGAAAGATATTTGACAGAGTCATCTCTTTTAGACTCACTCTCTCACACACATCTGGCTGTTGGTTCTGCATCTGTTCCCATCTGCTGGAGGTGGACGCTTCTCTGATGATGACTGGAAAAGGCATTCATCTACTAGTATAGCACAATATCATTAGGAATTATTTTATTGATAATTTTTTTATTAAAAAATCAGCAGTGGTTGGTTTTACCCTAAGTCTCTGGGACATATAATCTCTGGGTCTTCGTCTGGTATGGCTTCATCTCATAGAGTGAGCCTTAGGTCAAATCAGACATTCACTGGCTATGCCCACAAGTATTGTGTC
The DNA here is from genome assembly GCF_964271855.1 of Acomys minous. NCBI lineage: Eukaryota > Metazoa > Chordata > Mammalia > Rodentia > Muridae > Acomys > Acomys minous. The sequence goes on from NC_140489.1 coordinate 75,952,243, forward strand.
TGTCACTATTGTCCTGGCATATTTTGAAAGCAAGACACACTGTAAACCAATACACTATGAATGTAACATGAATATAATTCCTGATTGCTCTGTGGTTATTCTTGCTGTATGTAGTTTATTTCATATATGTTTAATAATATAAATGTATATGTAAACAAAAGAAATAAATAATAAAAAATTTATAAAGTTTTGGGGCTTGGTTGGTGTTTACACTTCTCTTCTAGTAGCCTGCAGAGGAAACTCTGCATCAAAGATGCTAGAATGTAGAGACAAAGGCTTTATGTTGTCACCAGATGGACTTCTCCCTGTTCAGTGAGTTGTACGAGTATTGTCCAATGCAATGGGGCCCTCCTCCATGTTTTCAGAGAGCGATTCATTGTCTGAGCAGTAGCCTGGGTTGTTTGGGGATTTCCATGGGACTTCCCTGGCCAACAATTCAATTGAATGCAACTTAGTCCTACTACTTAAAGCCTACCCTGGCTACAAGAGATGGCCAGTTGAGACACTGCATGCTCCATTACTAGGAGTCCTCATTAGGATCACATTCATACATTTGAGGGTGTTTCCACTGCACTCTACTGACAGTAAATGTGATTACTTCCTCCTTTCACTGTTGCAAATAGATGCTTTCCCGTGTTTGCATGCTCCTGGTAAGACTCCTTTATAATTTGGTCCAGCAGACCCAAAATTTAAAATTGCCTCTGTTCTTTTTTTTTTTTAACAATTTCCATAAACTACATGTCGACTTGAAAAAGCCTTTTGCCATTCTGTAGGCTGCTGCTTTGTGTGAATCACAGTGTCCTTTGCCTTATGAAATCTTCTCAGTTTCAAGAGGTCTCATTTATTATTTGATTTTAGTCATGTGCTAATGGTGTTCTTTTCAGCAAGTCTGTGCCAGTGTGTTCAAGGATATTCCCCACTTTATCCTCAGTCACATTCAGAGTATTTGGTATTTTGTAGAGGTCTCTGATCTACTTCTATATGAGTTGTGGGAAGGATCAGTATGTATCTATTTGGGTGGTTCTACATGGAGTTATCTGGTTTGAACAATACCATTGTTTGAAGACACTGTTGTTTTGTTGTTTTTTTCTTCCAGTGTGTATTTCTGGCTTCAGGTGTTCATAGGTGCATGGGTTTATGTGTGGGTCTTCAGTTTGATTCAATTGATCACTGTTTCTGTTTTTATGTTTTCTATTTGTAGCAGTACACCTTGAAATGGCAGCTCTTTTATTGTTAAAGATTGCTTTAGCTATCTTGTGTTTTGTTTGTTTGTTTGTTTGTTTGTTTGTTTTGCCATATGAAGTTGAGAATTGTTCCTTCAAGGTCAGTGAAGAATTAAATTGTGATGGGGACTGTATTGAATCTGTAGTTGATTTTGGTATGATGGCCATTTTTTTTCTATGTTAATCCTACTGATCCATGATCATGGGAGATCTTTCTGTCTTCTGATAACTTCTTCAGTTTTTTTCTTAATTTAAAAAAAATCATACAAGTCTTTCATTTGCTTGTATAGAGTTACCTGAAGCTATTTTATATTATTTGAGGCTATTATGAAAGATGTAGTTTCCCTGATTTCTTCTTCAGTTCATTTGTCTTTTGTATAAAAAGGGACTAATGATTCTGTGAGTTAATTTTGTATCCAGCAACTTTGCTGGATGAAAAAAAAATCAGATGAAACAATGCTATTCTTAAATAAAGAGAATGATAAAGTTCACCAAAACAATGATATTTAGCTGATCAGTGTTTTGAATTATTTTCAAAAAGGATTCCAAGAAAATGCATAATCTTTTCTTGATAATATTTCAAGGAAGGTTTCTAAAAGAATGGACTAAGACATAAACAGGTTGTGTGATAGAAAAAACTAAAGAAAAATAGACTTAAAATGCAAGTAAACCCTGTATAGGATTAAATTATTGATTATTTCATGCAGTGAAATTTTGTTAAATGAACTAAATAGTTTTGGGTTTTTTTATTTTGTATATTTTTAAAAGAATCCATTCATACACTAATGAGAAATTAAAAGCTGAGTCAAATATTGATATTTCTAGGTTTTCTGGTTAGTTTTTTATCAACCTGACACAAACTCTGGTCATGTGGAAAGAAGGAACTTTATTTGGGGAACTACTATCATCAAATTGTACTATAAGCAAATATGAGGGGTATTTTCAGGACTAATGACTGGTGTTGGAGGGTCAAGCCCACTGTGGGTGGCACCACTCCTGAGCATGTGGTAATGGGTTGTATGAGGAAGCAAAAATCAACAGTCCAGGGGGAGCAAGTCAGTAAGCAGCTATCCTCCATGGATTCTGTTTCAGTTCCTGCTTCCAAGTCCTGCTTGGTGTTCATGCTCCGACTGCTGTTAAGGATGTGGAAGTGGAAGGTAAATAAACCCTTCACTCTCCAAGTTGTTTTGCTCAGGATCTTTATCATAAGAACTGGACTCAAAATAGGATACTTGTTTGACAGGCTTTGTACCCAAGCAACAGCAACTTAATATGTCAGGTAACATTTGAATTCTAAGAACAATTATATTTCAGGAAAACCATTATTGTTGCCTATTTTACGGGAAATAAAACCTAGGTTTGGAATGAGTTAAACCATAGTTTAAATTTACATGTAGTGTGGTAGTTTCAAATTGCAAAATCAACAAAGTCTAGGTTTCTAGCCTCTCATCTTTTTTAAAAATTTTATTTTATTAATTTATTCATATTACATCTCAGTGGTTATCCCCTCCCTTGTATCCTCCCATTCCTCCCTCCCTCTCATTTTCCCCTTACTCTCCTCCCCTATGACTGTGACTGAGGAGGACCGCCTCCCCCTGTATATGTTCATAGGGTATCAAGTCTCTTCTTGGTAGCCTGCTAGCCTTCCTCTGAGTGCCACCAGGTCTCCCCATTCAAGGGGTTTGGTCAAATATGAGGCACCAGAGTTCATGTGAAAGTCAGACCCCCACTCTCCACTCAACTGTGGAGAATGTCCTGTCCATTGGCCTCTCATCTTATTCACTCTACTTTATTAGTCTGAGAAAATTTTCCTCAATTTATGGTGGTGAAGAGTGGAAAGTCATTCAGCTCAGTGCAGTGCCAACCACCTGAGAATGGTGAGCCTGAGACTGTCTGTGTGACAGATGACGTATTAACACAGCTGCTCTTTCTAGGAGGAGTTAGGGTTGTGTAATCAAGACTTAATTGCAGAAAAGTTTTCTGGCTACCTCTCTGAAAAGGTGATCATAAAAAGAAAAATAAGACAAAAGGCTACATTTGTCATGAAATGAAATTAAGACACCAATATGGATTATATTATCAAGGTTTATGGAAATTGATAGAAAGAAAAAGAATAGACGTAATTCTAAATTTTGTGTCTGATGGCGTCACCTGGAGCAAAACAAACATGGAAAAGCATCTATTTGGAACAAGGAAAATGGAAAATAATTAGATTTATTGTCCATAGAGTAAAATTATGAGCAGAAATGTGAGGCAGTTTTTCCTACTCAGGGATGTTGTTTTCCTGTTCTGTTCGCCTCAGCATTTCTGGGAGTCTACTTCATCACTTCAGCATCAGTGATATTATCTCTCATTTTGCTGTAGTCCATGTCTTGTTCTGTAATAGTTCATCTTCTCATCTGGTATTGGTGTTTCCATAACCACCTGATGTACTGAGTTATGCACTGATGAATCCATGTGTTGTTTTCCAAAAGGATTCAATGTTAAGGCGAATTGTGGCTTAAGTCAGGGTTTGGAGATTCTGTAAGTAACTCTCTACAATGTACTTTATCCACTCTTGGATTTTTGGTTTATTGACAGATATGCAATTCTCATGCTTCAAGTTTCAGTGTGTAAGTTGAATAGCATCCCTAGGTAACCTTGATTGAAAAGGGAATATCATCCTGATTGATTACGGAATCTCCAGAGATCCATCATATCCAATAAAGCTAAGGATAGAAGCTCATTCTTTGAATTTCTATATCTTCAGAAAGACAACTTATGTTGACTAGATCAGATATTTGTATATACATTTATAGCCTGGGATCCAGGATACCATCATAGTTTCTTTTTCAATTTTCTATTACCAACTTGTCATTAAAATGAAGAGAAACAATCAATAACCAGGGATTTTTGCCTATTCTATACTTTTAAATCATTATTATATTTGATTTGATGAGCTTTATCTGAAAATTAATAAGCATACTATTCTTATTTAAAATATAATTATAGGCACATACACATGTATCCAGATGAATTTCTTACATTTATTAGTTTGTTTTTTTATTAATTTGCTGCCAAATACAAGTTTAATTTTTTTCCTCTACTAACTAAGTTATCAAATTATTAAAAGATTCTATAAGTTAAGTTTCTATTTCTCATATTAAATTCTTTAATAGCTTTGGAACGACCATTGTTTGAGGTGCTCAACATTCTGTATTGAAGTATGTGATATGTTTATGTCTTGTATGTATGTGTGTGTGTGTGTGTGTGTGTGTGTGTGTGTGTGTGTGTGTATGCATGTCTGTGTCTGTTTACGGTGTGTGTGCATGATTGCTTGCTTGAGTGTGAGCATGTGGCTTTGTGTGTGTCTCTGTGTGTGTGCATGTGTGTCTTTGTGTGTCTGTGTTAGTGTATAATTGTTTGTTCTATGAGAGTTTGCACTACAGACACTCAGAGTCTTACAAGTGGGATTACTGGGAAGAACAGGCAAATTAAAACTGTATACCTAACCAGATTTCTCTCCAAATCCATACCTGTTCACATCAAATAAATATGTGGCTATCTGACATCACATCTGTGTCAACATTTCATGTTTTAAAAAAGAAAAAAAATTCGTTTTTGGTTTTTCAAGAAAGGGCTCCCCTGTGTATCCTTGAATGTCCTGGACTTGCTTTACTGACCAGGCTGGCCTGGAACTCACAGACATCCACCTGCTTCTTCTTCCTTGAGTACTGTGATTACAGGTATACACAATCATGCCCTGCTTTGTTTTCAAATTTTTATTCTGATTAAATATCTAGGTAAAAAAATATAACGTTGCGTTATCAGATAACAATGTTGAATATTTTGTGAAGATTTTAGCTCTTCACATTTTTGACATTAACTTTTCCTTATTATTGTTTATATATGGTTTTGAGTGAGTCTTTCTTGTACCTTTTATAAATTCCCAGATTTTTCTCAATATTATGTACAAGAGCCACTCTTTATTTTACTCTGTATATTTGCTAATTAAAATTTTCCTCTATTGAACATTTTAAATTGTATATTTTAAATGACTTCGCTTGGAATGCCCAAAATTACATTAAAGCAAAACATATCAATACTTTAAACACACTGAATTTATGTTAACCTTGTACTGTCTGCTCTTAATCATTTCAGCATGTGCAAGGCAAGTCTTCAAGTACTTACCAGACACAAGTAAAGCATTTGCAATGAATGAAAGAAGTAAAATTGTGCTTGCCAGAGACCTGTGTTTTTATATTTATCACTGTGTTCTATTTTTAACATATACATACAGTCAGGGATGTTTTATAGGCCATGCATAGAAAATTATATTATATTATATCCCAACAAAACAGTATTTGAACCACACAATGGTTTCAATATAACAGAAATTGTAATGTGAAACTAGAACTTTATTTATAAGCAACAATCAAATTTTAATGAATATCTTTTAAGTATGAGGCTTGAGTTTGGAAAGCTACTAACCTGCACTCCTGGTATACTCCTTCTCAAGTCTCTGATAGGGTTGAAGACCAAATAGTTTAGTTTTGCAATTAAGCTTAGTTGTTTAGGGGTTAAGTTGTTTTTTAGGTATAGATAGATGTTTTTAGTTGATAATGATGAGCTATTGATTTGCCTTTAGGATTTTAAACTCACAAAGATAGGAAAGATGTTTTACTTAAGGCTTCCAAATACAAATAGTCGAAATACTATGAATGTAACATATATATATATATATATATATATATATATATATATATATATATATAATTCCTAAATGTTTTGTGGTTCTTCTTGTGTAGGTAGTTTATTGTATAATTGTATATATGTGCAATAATATAAATGTATATGTAAAAATGTTTTATAAAAAACAAAAAGAAGAAAAAAATGAAAAGAAAATGACTAAGGAAAAACTAGACCATAGAAACTTTCTGTTGAAATTAAATGTTCAGTAGCAAATGCACTAATACAATAGAAATCAAGCAAATTGATTTAAGAGAAATTTTCATTTCAAATAGAGCTAAGGACAGAAAATCATAATCTAAACATTATTTTAGTACCTATATATTCAAATGAATTATTTAATGTTGACTAGATTGGGTATGTATATACAAATTCATAGACTAAGATCCAGTATACCACCACAAAAGAATATCCTCATTTTCATTTATTTTTATCGCTTTTCTGTCACCCAATCTTTCAGCAAAATCAATGGATTGAATAGAATGTTCTCAAATACATATTTCAGTAATTTTTAAAAATGTTTTCTGCCCCTCCATTCACCTCCTCTTCCCTCCAATCCTTCATCTTTTGGCTTCCCCAGTAAGTAAAGTTGATTAGGTAAAAGCTTCTTTCACCATTTCAGGAGACACTGTATCATGGAATAGACAATTCCAATACTTCAGAGTTTACATGTTGTTACCCAAGAATTATGCACATTTTCACAATCTTCTGGGTACACTTTTTCAGAATATTCAAAGTCGGTATATCTAAGCAGATGAATATAATCAGAAGCTCAGAATTGTAGAATGGTTATAATGCTTTAAACAGTCTGTTGCTGAAAAATAGCCATAAAGTTTCTTTATGAAACTCATGTATATATTAATAAACAGATTTTAATTGTTATTAAAGCAAGATATAAGGACAGTGACATGGTCAACATAATACTCATTGGAGTCTCAGGTGTTAATACTGGTCTCAGAATAATCACTTTCTATCTATGTGATTTCGGGTAATTTATTTGACTCTTTAAGTAGTCTTAATTATGCTGTCATGTATTATTTCCTCCTTTCATCTGGAAGACATAATAGAAAGAACACTGGACTAGAAATAAAACTGAGGCCTCGGTTTTTGTTCTCTGTTCATACATTCATATTCTGGACCCGCGTTTGCTTATCTGGCATAAAGGGATTAGATAAAGCTATTTGTAAAGCTCTGTCCATGTTTCAGGACACAAAGTACCTTTGTCTTCAAACCGTATTTTATATTCATGAGAAAAAGGGACCCCATCATTCCTCCTCCCTATTTATTTCTTTGTGTCAGACAGGGTCCCATGAATCTCAGGCTGGCTCCAACTCACTAAGTAGTCAAGAATGGCCTCAAATTCCTGATCCTCTTGCCACCATCATTCAACTGATTTTAACAGAATCAATGGATGGACTTGACTAATAATGTCTACAGTGTACGTGTGTGTATGTGGATATGTGGGTGTGCACCATCAGGCCAGGCTCCCCATCATTTAATCTTAGAGTTCTGCAAAAGGCTGTCATTTCTTGGAGCTAAATACAAAATAATGTTAAATGTTTTAAAGTTTCAAAAATAATTTACTTACCAGAAAAACCCTCTCACATTGGAGTTCTAACAATGATAGGAGTGTTTTAGGAAACGTGATCTGGTGTGCATTGCAATTTATTTCCCAGGGGTTATGAAGAAAAGACCTCTCCCAAAGCTTGCATTTTTGAAAAAGGAGGAGCGGAGCTCTCATCTGTAGAAAACATCTGTAGGAATATGATTGTTTGCCAGAAGCGTTTGGAAGTTTGTCATAATAATAACACTTTGTAACAGAAAGATGCTTTGTATCTCAGTAAAGTCTTTGTTTAGACCACTGTTCTAATTCATTTACAAACAGGTCTAAGAAACTCATATTGTGTCTAGACTACCAAAGGCACTCCAAAAAATTCTATAATCAAGAAATCAGTTTACTTTATAGCTAATTTTCTGAAGGCTGATGGATTAAAAATACATTTTACAGTAGCAAATGCCATGTAAAACACCCTCTAACAGTGTCTTGATATTTTCATAATTTCTTTATGAATACCTTTGCTGTAATAAGTGCTGAAATTAGGCAACTCAGGATTTACCCATAAACTTATATAAAAATAAGAGTACAAATATCTTAAATTGTGTTTAAGAAACCCTTTTTCTTTTCCTTTTTTTTTTAAATCAAGCTAGAAACTACTCTTTCTTCTGGATTAAAGTTGTTTCTCAGATAGGGGCTGAAAATGTTTTTTCTAAGTTCTTTGTTCATTATTGTTAGTTTTTATAGCAATGTCTTTTGAAGAGTTTTTATTTTGATTAAGTTTAATTTATTTGAGTTTTTCTAGCAGAAGGCGAGGAAATCTTAGTAATTTAAGATTACCAAGATTTTCCCTTGAAACCTTTGTACTAAATTGAGGATTTTTCACAGAAATCAACTGAGCAAAATGTGTGAATTGACTTTGTGCTGACTCTAACTCATTGATCTTTCTAAGTCAATAATAATACCCACTTTCTTCGAAACTTAACCATTACGATCAATTTAAAGTCAGTTAGTGCAAAGTTATACACTGAAGATCTCAAAGAATGAATTTGGGGAATTTTGGTGTTAACAATTTGAACAATCTAACTCAAAGCATGACTTGTGTAATTTTTTTTCTTATAATCAGATCTTGAATGTATTCCAAGTGATGTTGTTTTTGTTGAGGTCTACTCCTTTCGCGTAGCATAACTTTAGCCATTTTTATTTCAGGCCTACCAGTCACATCATCTCATCTTGTTGCTGATATAGAAAAAAAGTTCTCCATGCAAAGTCACATTACTAAAAAACTATTTTTATGTTCAGTATACTCCATGACCTTGCTCCTCCTTAAAATTCCCAAAAATAAGCATGGATGGCCTTAACTATAAACTCCACTTGGGACCAATCAAATTAAAGGTCATCTAGAACTTCTTGGTCTAGTTAGCAAAAATAATTTGTGTCAGAGGTGACTACACTGTTCCACTGTCCCCCTCTGCCTCACCCACCATGTCAGCTAATGTGGCTTTTGCCCTTATTAAGCTAACTTTGAAAAGCATGCAATGGCACAGTTTGGCTCCCAAGTCCACTCTGTGTCCCTGATCATGGTCAGGCTTGGAGTGCTATGTTAAATAAACCATCCATATATAACTGAGAGGGAGATAAATGATTTACGTGGCTTCCTCTGGACTCTTAACAGTTGTCAGTGCACAGAGGTGGTACATCTTCTGTCATATTTATCCAAAAATACATTGTAGACCTTAATTCCTGGGCTGTTGGTATTCTGTTCAGGAAGTTGTCTCCTGTGCCAATGTGTTCCACGCTCGTCCCTACTTTTCTTCTGGTCGATTTAGTGTCTCCGGTTTTATGTCGAGGGCTTTAATCCACTTGGATTTGAGTTTTGTGCATGGTGACAAAAATGGGTCCAATTGCATTTTTCTACATGTAGACATCCAGTTAGACCAGCACCATTTGTTGAATAAGCTATCCTTTTTCCATTGAGTATATTTGGCTTCTTTGTCAAAAATCAAGTGCCCATATGTGTGTGGATTCATTTCTGGGTTTTCTATTTGATTCCATTGATCTACCAGCCCATTGCATCTGTAAAGCAGGAGACATTGTCAACAGAACAAAGTGACAGCCTACAGACTGGGAAAAGATCTTCACCAACCCTACATCTGACAAAGGTCTAATATCCAAAATATATAAAGAACTCAAGAAATTAAACACCACAAAACCAAATAACTCAATTGAGAAATGGGGCTCAGAACTAAACAGAGAATTCTCAACAGAGGAGTATCAAATGGCTGAGAAACACTTAAAGAAATGTTCAACGTCTTTAGTCATCAGACAAATGCAAATCAAAATGACTCTGAGATTCCATCTTACACCCATCAGAATGGCTAATATCAAAAATTAAAGTAACACCACATGCTGGTGAGGATGTGGAGAAAGAGGAACACTCCTTCATTGCTGGTGGGAATTCAAACTAGTACAATCACTTTGGAAATCTATCTGGTACTGTCTCAGAAAACTGGCAATAGGGCTTCCTCAAGACCCAGCTATTCCACTGCTAGGAATATACCCAGAAAATGCTCTACCACACAACAAGGACATATGCTCAACCATGTTCATAGCAGCCTTATTCATAATAGCCATAACATGGAAACAGCCTAGTGTCCCTCAGTAGAAGAATGGATAAAGAAACTGTGGTATATTTACACTATGGAATACTACTCACTATTAAAAATAAGGAATTCCCGAAATTTGAGGACAAATGGATTGAACTGGAAAGATCATAATGAGTGAGTTAACCCAGAAGTAGAAAGAGTCAAATGGGATATACTCACTTATAATGAGACACTAGATCAAGGGACATGTCCCATGAAAGTCTTCTCCTACCAGAAAAGTGGGATAGATTTGAGGACATCCTTTTGGGACTCTAGGTGGGAGAAATATGGGAGAATTGGGAAATAGAAGGATCCAGAGGGTCCTAGAAACCTACAAGTAGAACATTATTATGGGTAGATCTGCCAACCAAGGACAATACGTGCAGTAAAAATTGAACCTCTACCCAGATCTAGCCAAGGGACAGGTCATTCTCTACAGATGAGTGAGGAGTGATGACTGACTTTCACATGAACTCTGGTGTCCCATATTTGACCACATCCCCTTGATGGGGAGGCCCGGTGGCACTCAGGGGAAGGATAGTAGGCCACCAAGAAGAGACTTTATACCCTATGATCATAAACAGGAGTTGGATGTCCCCCTTAGTCACAGTCATAGGGGGAGGAATAGGGTGAAAGTGGGAGGGAGGGAAGAATGGGAGGATAAAAGGGATGGTATGACAACTGAGATGTAATATGAATGAATTAATAAATAAATACATTTTTAAAACCAAAAGTACATTGTAATATTATATTGATATAAATAATAATATTACCAAATATTAGTAATATTATTAATTCAGTAAATTGATCTTATCTCTCACAACCTCGTATGCTAATCTTTTCTATAAAATATGTAGAGTTTTCTATCATAAAACACTGAAAAAAATCTTTGTGATCTAGTTGCACAGGTGGGACTCTGTAGCATAATGCTGAAAAGAAGCAATGTGATTTTCCTGCTACCTTTCTTTGTTCCTACATTACAGGAAAACCATTTGATCTATCTCTATGTCTATTATATTAACGTCATTTTCTCATATTCTTTTTATGGTATTACAAATCATGAGACTCATTATACATTACCTATAAGTATTATTTCAAGGCTGAAGGTGAAGTTTAAAAAAAGAGAGAATTGAAGCAGTCATCAGGCATCTGGCAGATTCCAAATCACACTTCCCCAAGACAGCTGTGCATATCTATCTATGATGTAGGTGGCATATCTGTAACCCACACTGGTCTAAGTATTGAAGCTAGTTATCAATAATAGTAAGTAAGGAAGTTGGCTAAGTCAAAAACATAGAATCTCAGAGTGAAGAAACCATCTGTATCCAGGTTTTATCCAGATATTTTATCAAAAACATTTTACAGAACTTTACCTCCAACTCTTAAGATAACCTTTATCAACAAATAAGGAAAATTACATTGGTTCAAACTTTTAACCAAGAATCCTTGAAGTAAATATCTACTTAATCAATGTGCTCATACTGAATTGCTTTTGCTGGTGCTTTGGTAGAAATTTTTCCATCTATATCCATGAATATCGATATAAAACCTTCCTTCCCCTTCCTTCCTTTTTTCCCACTTATTTCGTTACTTATTTCCTCCTGCTCTGTCCACCTACTCCTCCTTTTCCTCCTCCAACCACCCCATTCTCCTTCCTCTTCCTCCTCCTATTCCTTCTCCTCCTCCTTCACCTTCCTTCTCCTACTTCTCCTTGTTCTTGAGGCAACATTGACAGGTAGCTCTGACTGGTAATCCCTTGGATAAGTTTCTAGTTCTTTGGTAGTTTGACCATAAAGTTTGGGCTTTGGATTTTCTTTTTTTCAAAAACCTATAAAATCTCTTTGAGGAGTTACACGACTTTTCCATTCCTATGCTAATGTATGAGGGCTCTAACTATTATCTCTGTCACCAAAGCAATACACCATTCCTAGTGAGGTTAGAAAGTTTCTTGCTGTGGCTTCATTTGAAATTCCACAATGATTCATGAGTGTCCTTTCATATATTTGTGTTGCATCATTTCATAGCTACAGCTAATAAATGAGCAACACAAATTGGACTATTACTACTACTACTACTACTATTATTATTGTTGTGGTTATTATTATTATTATTATTATTATTATTATTATTATTATTATTATTATTATATCATCATCTTCTTCTTCTTCTTCTTCCTCATTCTTCATTTTTCTGGGGAGATGACTACATCAGACCTGGGAAGGCTGGTACTAAGAGTGTTATGGGGTGCATGATGTGAAATTTTCAAAGAAACAATAAAAATATTATGTTGCAAAAACTATGTAAAGTAGAACCTTCGCAATATCGAACTATTCTAAAAGAAAATAGAAATGGGAAATGGAACAAACAGCAGAAAATAGTAAAAACATAATATTATCAATCTTATTAATAATCTTCTTGAATATTAATAGACTAATCACTAAAAAGTTATTTAGGCAAATATCAAGATTGATCCATCAAGTGAAAATTAAGGAACTAGAGTATGAAGAAATGAATCAGTGGTAACGAAATTCTAAGGACAAGAATGTGGTTCCCAGCACCCATGTTGTGTGGCTAACAGCTGCCCATGGCTTCAGCTCTAGGGAATCAGATGTCCACTTGTAGTCTCCCCCGGCATCTGCACTTATGTGTACATACCTACAAAACAGACATATACCCATACACAACAGAAAAAAATAGTTTAAAAAAGAAACATTTAAAATAAGATGACAATGGGTTACAAGTAGTTGATGATACTGTGCAGCCAGAAATCAACAATTTTTTAAAAAATTAAACATATTTAAAGCCTTTCTATGAGGGTAATTATGTTCCATGAGGCTAATAACTTTATTTTTTAAATGACATTCAAGAATGTCCTAACAGCACTGTTTATTATCACTTCAGGATTCTTTGTGCTTCTTACCTGTGTAATTATCAAAATGATTTTACTTACTGTCAACTTATCTTCAACCACCTTGTTTTTCCATTTTCAGGTATGAAGCCTAAATTAGAAAGGGTCAACCTTAGGAACAAAATCCAGTAACATTACACAGCCTGAACATGTTGTACTTATGGACTTAAGAGTAATTATTCATATATATTACATATTTGAGTGTAAAATATGCAAAAGCTTGTTGGAAAAAATAGGCCATAAATTTGAACAAAAAAGGGTATATAGGTGGTTTTTGTAGGGAGAGAAGGAAAGTTGGAAATGATGCAATGATAATCAGAAGAAATTATTCAAAATTAGAAGAAATAATTTAAAATATGTCAATATTATCTCAAATACAAGTTACTGTTTTTTAACCCCAACTAAACTGACACACAACTTAAGTATCACTTCTTCTTAAATATCACCTATAACTGCCCTAGTTCTCAATTATCCCCAAATCCTTTGAATTACATCACACGCTTGCTCTACTGTCTTCTTAGTGTTTAAGTTAAATATCGTATGTTAATTATCTTGTGCCTTTTCTGTGTTGCGGCTAGCACAGTGTATTTAGAGTATTCACCTTACCCTTCACACACCTGCCTGTCTACCATCTGCAGCATGGGAGGCCCTAGAGGCAATGAGGAGTAGAAACTGCATTACTCTGGTGTGAACATGCAAGAGCAGGTGGTAAATATGTCTCTTTCTTACCAGAAAAATTATTCTTCACTTTTCATTGCATAGACAATGTATTTACTTGTTTTCCCCTCTTCTGTGATGACACTAAATCCTCCCCTCAGCCCCAGAATCCTGAAAATCTATCTATTCCTTGAAATGATATCACAACTCTCTCAGCTTTAAGTGTATTACCAGCCAGCTCTTTCCTACTTGGTACATTTTTTTGGGTGGAAGAAAATATATTCTCTTTCCCTCTCACTTGCTCTCTCCTTCTTTCTGTCTCTGTCTTTCTCTTTTCTCTCTAAAATTACTCTTAGCATCTTTTCATAGTTCCCTAACTTTCCTTTTGTGCCTGTTTTGCTCTCTGGAGGAAAAGTGGAGAGTCGATGGGATAAATGCTATAATCATTGGGGAACCATATTTTTTGAAAGTATTATTTTTAAACTTCTTTAATCTTCAAATATTTTTGCTGTAAAGATTTCTTAACTGGAGCTTGAAAAAACATGTTTTCATTTTTGTTTCCTACTATTTCCTTTGCTAGTCTCACAGAGGCAGTTTATTACCTCAGTGTGGAATGTGGAAGCTATTGTTTTCTTTCTGGAATTTGGGGATGCTGCCAAAACTCAAAAGAAAGCTTCCCATTTTAACATCCTGTTGCACATGAATGTATACTGCCAAGGATGGGAAGTAGTTGAACTTCACTATCAAAGATGTGGTTCTCAGAAGATAAGATTGCAAGAAGCATCACTTACAAGAAAGGAATAGCTAACGGGAGTTAGGGTATTTTATTTTTGTTTGCATTTATTTCAGATTCTAAGCTACCATCATAATAGAGTCCAAGGATATTAGTAACTCTAAAAAATTTCGAAATATTGGTAATGCATCTTATTAACAAGATTTTCAATAAAATTATCAAAATAATGATGTAGAAAAGATTCCTTTACAATATCCAAATGTTTTTATTATGTCTTGAAATTATTAGTTTTCTAGTGAGAGTTTGTTGTTGTAAGATCATAACACGTTTGAAAGCCTTCAAATGATAAAGGCTTTAACTATATAATACAACTGAATAAATATGTAGGAATGTACTAGGAAACAAAAGCCCAGTGAGCAAAGAACCTATTTATTGATTTATTGATTGATTGATTGATTGCAATTGAGAGAATACGCTGAGACTGAATACCTGAAGATCTTAGGAAGGCAGTTTTTTTTTTTGCTTTACCTTTATATAAATATGATAAACAAGTTATGAGTAGGAGAATTATACAGTTAGGATTAACTTTGTAGATGAGGGGAGTCTTTCGGTCAATTCAGTTATAAATATTTTTTGTATGGTCAGTAGCATAAAGCAAGTATTTCAGCTGGTCAATAGTGAGCTAAAGAATGGGACTTATAGTTTAAGCAGGACCCCTGGGCCCAGATCTGCCCATCATAATGCTCTTCTTGTAGGTTTCTAGGACCCTCTAGATCCTTCTATTCCCCCATTCTCCCATGCTTCTCTCACCTAGAGTCCCAATAGGATGTCCTCCCCTCTGTCCCACTTTCCTGGCAAGTGAAGACTTTCATGGGACATATCCCTTGGGCTCAAACTATGGCACCAGCCAAGGACAACATGGGAAGTAAACTTGGAACCCCAACACAGATCTAGCCAATGGACAGGATACTCTCCACAATTGAGTGGAGAGTGAGGTTTGACTTTCACACTAACTCTGGTGCCCCATATTTGACCACATCCCCTGGATGGGGAGGCCTGGTGGCACTCAGAGAAAGGATAGCAGGCTACCAAGAAGAGACGTGATACTCTATGAGCATATACATGGGGAGGAAGTCCCCCTCAGTCACAGTCATAGGGGAGGGGAGTAAGGGAAAAATGGGAGGGAGGGAGGAATGGGAGGATACAAGGGATGGGATGAATAAATTAATAAAATATATTTTTAAAAATCAATGATACTTATAAGATTTTCTATAAATTGTCTTGTCGTACATAAGTCACCTATAAAGTTTAGAAAAGTCAGAAAAAGTAGTTGACAGTGAATCTTATGGAAGTCATAAGACTGAGAAGTTTGGGGAATTCTGAAAAACAAACGGCTGTGGCTATTTCTTTATTACTTGACTTCGTGGAAAGCGTGGTTATCAGGTGCAGTGTAATAACACCGGACTATATTTAGGAAGGTAATATTAGAAGGATCAATAGTGAACTTTCTTCCTCTGCATTTTTTGAAATTATTGGTATGATTGTTTTAATATCCTTCATTTTAAAGTAAGAAAAAATCTTAACCTCCAAAGTGAAATGTTAAGAATTTTAAAAATTGCATCAATCATACATTATACTAAAAAAAAAAGGAGGTTTGCAAATTGAAAATTAACCCCTACCACATCTACCAGAGAACTGAAGTCATGACTGCCTAAACTGTTGCCTTGAGAACAGAAGGCATTGGGTCACTGACTGTCACAACTTACAGAAAAGACAAACAAGCAAACAAACAACAAACAAAGAATGTAACCTGTAGACATACTTAAAGACTTATTCCTGGACTATCCTCAGAGATGAAAATGTGTGGCATCCAGCCTTTCAAAAGCTCTCATATGGTTACTAGACCTTCTACCTAGGCTCTGGATAATGATTACTGAAAGAAGAGAAAACAGTAACATTTACATGAAAAAATGCATATAAATATGTATATGTATTTATGTTTGTATAAATGTATCTATAAATACATGTGGAAAATAACTGTGTTTATAGCCTTAGCCAAAATAAGGGAGAGAGGAATTATTGGAGCATCTCTCCCCCACCCATAGTAGGTTCATAACTCACAAGAGATTAGAAAAAGGCTGAGGAACATTCAGAAGCAGGATTCTTGTTACTGGGAGACTGTTTCTTTCCTGGCACTATGCTCTTGGTGAGGCCAGTAGTTTCCATGGGCATGCTCCCTATAGACACTGGTTTCCAGAACCCACCTCCTTGGGTACCTGTGGCAGTTTACTCTGAAGCTCCCAGAACACTGCATTCAGGAGGCTACCATGTTCTCAGGATGGAAATCAGAGGAAATCCTGCCATGCTTTTGCCAGGTGGAGAGGAAGAGCAGAGCTTTGAAACATGCAGGGACCTCGGTGTTCCCTAACAAAGGCCCATCCTCAAGGGAACCTTTCTCATAAGTGATCAAACTACTTGAGTTTTTCTGAGAAACTGAAGGATCTTAGGGATGGGAAATCCTCAGCCCCTGCTTCCTGCAAACTTTTAGTGTCACCCTAGGAATAAAAGGCTGAAAAAGCCCTGGCAAAGGTCACAAACAAGGAAACAGATTGCTAATGCATGAGTTAAGATCATAAAGTTCTCTGCACAAGTTAAGTCAGATGCCTTATAGTACCATTAATGCATGAAGCTCAGTACCAAGTTCAGTTTGTACAAGGAGACTAAATAGAGTTTCAAAAACAAGAGACAAAACAAAGGCATGAAAAAATTTTGTGCCTTTGACATCTACAGTCTTGTGTAAAGGCAGCCTAACCTGCAACCAAAATATTTGTAACACTTCACAGTATTACCCTATTTATTACACTTCCTTATATCCCATTCACTTCTGATTTTACATAAAATCATATTGCATATGAATATAGCACCTGAAGATACATGGAAACCAGAAGGCTCAGAGAGGGTAGAGTGCAAAATCTTTGTTACAAGACTTGGAAGAAATGTGTTATGTATACTAACAGAAAAAGTAGACAGCATATAGGAAGTCAATACACACATCTAAACATAAATGTAGTTGATGGGCACCACAGTCTCCTTGTGGTCCCCTAACATGAGGATAATGACTACCTTTGACATGGATGCTGGTGCCCACTGGTTGATCGCTCCCCCTGGCATGGCAGCCTTGCCAGGCCACAGAGGAAGAGGATACAGACAGTCCAGATGAGACTTGATAGGTGGAGGTCAGATGATAGGCGAGGAAAGCTCCTTCTTTCTGAGGACTAGGGGAGAGGACCAGAAGAAGATGAGAAAGGGAGCTACAATCAGGATGGCAAGTGAATAAATTAAAAAAGCAAAACAGAACAAAAAAAAGAAGATAATTTCAGTGCTGAGATTTAACACACACACAAACAAACAAACAACAACAACAAACCTGTAACAGAAATAAAGAAGTCCTTGGATGGCCTGAATGGCATGCTGAACAGGGTAAGGAAAGAACCAGAAAGCTAAAGAAACAAAGATGGAACTTTCCCAAACTGAAAAGCAAGGGGGGAGAGAGAGAGAGAGAGAGAGAGAGAGAGAGAGAGAGAGAGAGAGAGAGAGAGAGAGATTACAATATCTAAAATTACAATATCCAAGGACTCTTCAAAGATATTAAGTCATAGTAATTACATAATGAGAATATTGGTAGGGAGGAAGGAAGGAAGGAAGAAAGAAAGGCAGAAGGAAGGAAGGGGGAGTGGGAGGGAGGAAAGGAGGGAGGAAGGGAGGGGCAAAATAGAGAAAGGAGGGGAGAGAGAGGCGGAAAGGATAGAAAACTCATACTGATTTCCATATGGCTGCGGAATTTCTGCTGTCTGTATCAGGCAATAAGATTCCTTTTCCCAACATCCTTGCCAGCAGTGTCAGGTTTCTAGATTCTGACTAGGGTGAGTTTATATCTCAAAGAAGTTGTAAATTGCAATTCCCCAGTGGCTAGGAGGATAGGAAATAACAGATAAGAATCCTCCAATATCAGTGAGAGCTGCTAAAATGCAGGATCTGAACCCCAAGAACCCCAAAATGAATACCAAAAATGCATATAGCATTCTAACTACAGTATGCTGAAGACAATGAAAGTTTTGAAAAGGGCCAGAGAAGGTGGAGGGATGAGAACACAAAAGCGAAACATTTGCTGATTCAGGAACACTATAAGCACAGCAGCATCAGGCTTCTTTGCAAAGACAATGCAAACAAGAAGTCAAATATTTTGTATCAAAAAGAAAAAAACAAAAACCCAAAAAACCAAACCAAACCAACTAAACAAACAAACAAAACAAAGAACAAAAAAACAACAACAACAACAAACCAAGAGGCCCCACCATCCTGGAACTTTATTTGCGAGAAATGTTGTATTCTGTTAAGAGAAGAAAATTTATTCAGGTGCGAACCCTGATATATATAAAATGAGAATAGAACAAGAACAAGAAAATAAAGTGAAGTTAAGTTTTTTCTTTTTTTCTTTCTTTTTCTTTTTTTTCTTTTTTCTTTTTTTTTTCTTTTTTTTTTTTTTTTTTTTGTATTTCTACTTACTTACTTACTTACTTACTTACTTACTTTGCCTGATGATCATAGCTTCCTCCTCTCCTCCAGGTCCCACGCTCCCTCTCTCTTTGAAAAGCATTCTAAGAATCACAGGCAAACACTGGGCTGAGGATACGGAGTCTTCTGGAAAAGTGGGGCATAGTGTGGAAAGACCTGGAGGAGGGGACAGGAGCATAACAAGAAGACCAACAGAGCCAACTAACCATGGCCCAGAGGGGCTTGCTGAGACTGAAGCACCAACCAAGGACCATGCATGAGATGGACCTAGGCTTCCTAAACAGATGTAGCCAATGGGTAGCTCAGGCTTCATGTGGATTCCCCGCAGCAAGTGGAATGGGAGCTGTCTCTGACGTGGACTCTGTTGACTGCTTATTGATGACTTCCTTCTGGTGGAGCTGCCTTGCCAGGCCACAGGGGGAGAGGACATGCTCAGTCCTGATGCCACTTGATGAGCTAGGGTGGCTTGCTGGGGGGCTCCTATTTTCTGAGGAATAGAGGAGAAGAGACAAGGGAAAGAGGGAGATAGGGTGGGTCCAGAAAGTGAGGAGGAAGAGGCCTATAATCAGAATGTAAAGTGACTAAATAAATTAATTAATTAGAAAAAAAGAAAACCAGGCAACAGAGTCCATGTCAGAGACAGCCCCTGCTCCCCTTACTAGAGGGCCCACAAGAAAAGTTGGTTCTTCTTCAGCTATATCTGTGAAGAGGGAAGATAAAAATATTTTATTTATTTATTTACACAAACATTGCATTGTGTATATGAATGTGAGTGTGAGCATGTGTGTGTGTGTGTGTGTGTGTATGTGTATGTGTTTTGTAGAAAAACTTTACCAACCACACATGGGCTAGAGGAATAATGTCCAAAATAAATAAAGAACTCAAAAACTAAGTATCAAGAATCTAAATAACACAATGAAAAAGGAAGTACAGATCTAAATAGAAAATTCTCAAAAGAAAAAACGTGAATGGCAAAGAAAAACTTAAAGAAATGTATAACATCCTTAGCCACCAGGGATATGCAAATCAAATCCACACTGCAATTTTATCTTACATCCTTGATAATGGCTAAGATCATCTAGATTTCCCTCACCAGAAGAAAGATCAAGGGAAAGGGGTACATTTATACAATGAAATATTACTGAACTGTTCAAGAGAATGAAATCATGAAATTCACAGGTACATGGATGGAACTAGGGGGAAAAAAATCAACCTGAGTGAAGTTGCAGAAACCCAGGGAAAAAGTTGTGTGTGTGCTGGATAGTTTTATGTAAATTTGACACAAGCTAAAGTCATCTGTGAGGAGGGAACTGCAACTAAGAAAATGCCACTGTAAGATTGTGTTGTTGACAAGCCTGTAAGGCATTTTCTCAAGTTCAGATTGACTAGGGAGGGACCAGCCCATTATGAGTGGTGCCACCCCGGGGTTGGTGGTCCCGGGTTATACAGGAAAACAGGATTAACAAGCTACTAAGCAGCACTCCACAATGGATTCTGTATCATTTCCTGTTTCTAGGTTCCTGCCCTATCTGAGTTTCTGCCCTGAATTCCTTCAAGGATGAACAGTGATACAAAGTGCAAGCAAAATATGCCCAATTTTCTTCCTAGGTTGCTTTGGTCATGGTGTCTCATCACAGCAAAAGCAAAGAGCAATGGTTAAGAAGAGACTAGCATTTTTGAAGGGGAATCTGGGAAGTAGTTCCTGAGAGTCTGCCCACAGGAACTGTGCTCCAGAAGTGGCCAAGGTTATAGCTTGTGCTGGCAGCTGAACTTGGTAGTTTAAGAGTCACCCAGGTGGTGCTGGTTTTGAGGATATGTAGAGGTCAAGGAAAGCAGCTGAGACTGTGTGGCCAGTCTGGAATCCATGAAGAAAACCCAAGAGAAGAACCCACCATTTTTAAAATGCCAATACCATTGGATAACAACTAAGAACAGCAGCAACAGTAGAGTGGCGTGAGCTGGAGCCTAGAAGGCAAAGTGCATGTGCTGCCAACAGTGGAGCCAGAAAATGGCCCCGCCCCTTCAGAGCATCTTCTCCTGATATTACGTCAGGGCTTTTATTATTTTTTTAAGAAAAATTGCATACATACATACATACAGAGGCACACACACATAAACATTTTAGGATTACATGTTTCTTGCTTACAAAGTTTTAGTTTAGCAAGAATAGGTGATAGTTAGGCGTAGTACTCAGGGAGGCTGAGACAGGAGGATTACTTGAGTGCAAAAGTCAGAGACTAACCTGTACATCAAGGTAAATTACAGTATATAAATAAATAACTATTTTATAAAATAGCAAAACAACAACAACAAAACTTACCATGAAAGCCTGATAGTCCAATGACTGTATTCATCCAAAGAACACACATAAAGGAGGAAGGGCAAAACTACCTCCACTTAGTTGTCCTCTGCCTTTTCACTTACAAGCCTGTGCATACACACACATATACACACAAGCACACACACAGAGAGACACAAAACACATACACAAACACACACACACTTATACACATACACAAACAAGCAAAAATTCAGCTTATCAATGGAGCCCAGTCAAGACTCATCACTGTTGCAAATACATTGGAGGAAATGGCCACGTCACTGAACCAGCATTGTTGTCCTGTCATTTTACAGTACAATATGGCTGATGAGTCAAGAGAAACAGTTTTCTTTTTGTTGTTATTATTCATAAAACTCCAATAGTGTTTTTTACCAAATTCTTAACTGAAATATTTTTATAGCCTAGTTAAAAAAATTTGTAATGCCTACTGTAGTGAATTATAATATGCACATTATCAATGTTATTAACCATACTTAATTTAGTTATGTGTATCATAGAAATATAAAATGAACTTTGTTCCACACTCATAATAAATAAGCCTAATAACCAAAAATTTTGAAATAAGTAATAACATAATGTTTTCTGTTTAAAGATGCTATGAGTACATTCTGCCAAATGATATTCTTATGACACTCTACAGTATATATTTTCCATAAATACTTTCATGACTAATATTGTGCACAAAATCAGCAGCATGTGTTTAACATTATATATTGAGGAAATTCCAAGTTTACATTAAATGTTTAAAGTAAACAAATGCTTAGAAACACAGAACATTCTTATAAACTGTCACTACCCAGCTGTCACCTGTCAACATCCATATATTTTAAACACCATTTATTTAAATCTTTGATTTTCATGTTGGAGTTTTAAAGGAGCCCATTTTCTAGCAACAAATGTGGAAAAATATTTGAATTGTTTTCTGAATGCTAATACTACTGGTGAGTGATATTTCTGTGTTCGTGAGCAAAGTCCACATTTCTCCATTGAGGTTATCTCATAATCTGTGATTTCTATTTTGGATAACATATATTTAGTTAATATTTAAAACATATACATATATAATTTATTTTCATTTACTCATGTATCTCCAACTTTTCTCAGATTCCCCATCTATCTTCCAAATTATTGTCTTATTTGATTTTCAAAACTTTTTTTGAGAATTCATGCATTAATACAGTGCACTAAGAACACACACACACACAATTTTCCTTTTCCACCTCTGCTATATTCCCCCAAATACAGTCTCCTCCCAACTTTAGTCTCCCTTCCCCCTCACTCTCATAACTTAATGAGTCTAAATGATGCTTACCCATGTGAACATGGGTGTGGGACCATACTTCTACCATCCTTCCAGATCATGGGAATCTTGCCCAGCCACATTATCATAAAATAAAGAGTCCCCCCCCCCAAGGCTACTATCAATTACCAAAACCTCTTCAGTCAGGAACATTGCTGGGAGAACTGCTACCCCATCTGTGCTGAAGTTTGGGCTAGCTGGATCTTGTACAAGCCTTATATATGTATCCACTGCTGTTGTGAGTTCCTGGTGAGATCATGGCATCCATGTCATGTCCAGAAGATAGCATTTTACAACATTCATCTCTATTCTCTGGCTCTTACAGTCATTCTACCTCCTTTTCTTTTTTAAAAATTTATTTATTTATTAATTCATTCATATTACCTCTCAATTGTTATCCCATCCCTTGTATTCTCCCATTCCTCCCTCCCTCCTTCACATTTTCCCCTTACTACCCTTGCCTATGACTGTGACTGAGGGGGACCTCCTCCCCCTGTATATGAACATAGGGTATCAAGTCTTTTCTTGGTAGCCTGCTATCCTTCCCTTGAGTGCCACCGGGCCTCCACATCAAGGGGACATGGTCAAATATGGGGCATCTGAATTCATGTGAAAGTAAGTCATCACTCCTCTCTCATCTGTAGAGAATGACCTGTCCCTTGGCTAGATCTGGGTAGGGGTTCAATATTTACTGCATGTATTGTCCTTGGTTGGTGCCATAGTTTGTGCAGAACCCCTGGGCCTGGATCTTCCCATCATAATATTCTACTTGAAGCTTTCTAGGGCCCTCTAGATCCTTCTATTTTCCCCATTCTCCCATAATTATCTCACCTAGAGTCCCAAAAGGATATCCTCATATCCATTCCACTGTCCTGGTAGGTGAAGACTTTCATGGGACATGTCCCTTGGGCTAGAGTCTAGTTATAAGGGAGTATATACCATTTGAGTCTTTCAGCTTCTGTGTTAACTCATTCATTATGATCATTTCTAGTTCAATCCATTTGTCCACAAATTTCTGGAATTCCTTGTTTTTAATAGCTGAGTAATATTCCATACTATAAATATACCACAGTTTCTTTATCCATTCTTCTACTGAGGGACACTTAGGCTGTTTATATGTTCTGGTTATTATGAATAAGGCTGCTATGAACATGGTTGAGTTCTTGGACAGCCAAGGTTATGTAAAGAGACTATGTATCAAAAACAGTGATAAATAATAAAAGATAAACAAAATGGTCACCCTTTACAAAGAGGTTTTGTAGATTAAATAGCTGAATAACATAAAGCCAAATAAAATTCAAATTTAGAAAGAACAACCTTGACACAATGGTAAAATGAAAAAGAGGTAGCTGAGTGGTCATGAATAATTCCATGGACACTAATAAGAGGGAGCCATATCTATTGCCATATGTTATTCATCTCTTCCTAGATTTTGACCAAGGATCTACACAGTCAAGGATCAATAACAATACAAAAACAAAAATATAGAAACAAAAAACAAAAATCAAAGCCTAATGTCATTATTCTCCCTGGAAGCCTTTATCACCTCAGTTGAACTTCCTAACCAGGAGATAGAAACAACACTGTACACATAAAATACACAAAATGTTATAACTCTTAAAATATATTAAATTATAAATTTAAGACATCTCAGCAGAAATCATCAAAAGGCAGGAAGAGAAAGTGGGTATGGGTAGTGACAGAAGAGAAGCTGTGATTTCCAAAAGTTCTCAAGAAAGACTCAGAGACAAGACGAATAAATCCCTGAATGAGACTAACACCAGAAGAAGAAACTGTCTTCAGTTTCTAGTTTCCAGTAGAGACAGCTCCTATAATTGACAGGACTCCTTAGCAAGTGAATTCAAGAATCTGCTCTGTACAGAAAGACATTGTGGCAAAGGAAGAGCAAATATGCTAAATGCCACCAGGAAGTATTAAAAGATGAGATGTTGAGTTTGTTTAGCATCTATAGAAGACAATGAATGAAAGAACTAAGAATGTTCAGCACAGATGTCACCTGAATTGATGAACTGCTTTTAATTTTACATACATTTAAGTAAATAATATGACTAATAATCTACAGCAGGAAGCCAACATTAAAGTTACCTATATAATCACCAAAGGATTAAAGAAATTCTTGAGTTAAAGAGAAAGAGACAATTCCCAGGACTATATATAAAAAAATTGAGATTAAGGAAGTTAATCTTTGGCTTCCAGGTGTGCACATACACACCAGTACATGCATAACAACATACACAGCTACTTCTATCTTCAATGTTATTATAATTTTTTGATGAAAAATATCCTAAGCCCCCTACGAAAATGTAGCCCATGGGCATCTCAGGCATCATGTGGGTCTTCCAGTAAGGGGAACAGGGGCTGACTTTGACCTGGACTCTGTGGCCAGGTTTTGGTCACTTCCTCGGGGTAGGAATAGGGGAGGGGGAACAAGGGACTGGGAGGGACTGGAAAGGACTGGTAGGGAAGGAGGGATGGAGCTATGACCAGGGTGAAAGTCTGAATAAAAATTATTTTCATATATAGAAGATCCTCAACTATCAATATCATCATGGTGTAATGACTCAGGAATCCCCAAAAGAAATGGTCCTATTGCGGAGACCCTGTAAAAGTCGAGTTGTCATGATTCTGTTCGTCAATAACAGGACTTCATCTCATCACATGGTCATTGATAAATCTCATATCATCCCAATCATAAAAGTATGAATAGTATAATAAGATATTTTGAGAGATGCAAATAATTTATCAAGTTGTATAACTGTAATTGTTAGGTGTTGTTATTAATTAGCATGATGAATCTATTAAATTTGATGTGCCTAATTTATCACCTATAACTTACCAAAGATCTGAAAGCACAGGAAAAAAACAGTTGTTTATAGGGTGTAACGCTATTTGAGGTTTTGGGCATTCATTAAAGTCTTAGAACTTATACCCCATAGGTAATGTATTGACTGCGGGGAGTCTCCCATTGACAAGAGCTTTGAGTTTCATACTGAAAGAAAAGAAGCCTTTGACAAAATCCAACACCTTTTGTGTTAAATGTCTTGTGTAAAGATCAGGGATACAAGGCAAATGCCTAAACACAATAAAGGCAATATACAGCAAGTCTATAGCCAATATCAAATAAAATGGAGAGAAACGTAAAACAATCCCACAGAAATCAGGGACAAGGCAATGCTGTCCACTTCCTCCATACCTCTTCAGTATAGTACTTGGAGTCCTAAACAGAGTAGTAAAGACAGCTAAAGATGAGCAAAAGAATACAAATTGTACAGGAAGAATTCAAAGTATCACTGTTCACAGATATGCTAGTACACATCTGCCCCAAAATTCTACAAGATAGCTACAGCTGACAAATACCTTCAGCAAAGTGATTGGATACAAAATTAACTAAAAAAAATTCAGTATAGAAACAACAAACGGGCTAAGATAGTCTAATATTTTTAACAATAGCATTGCTAAAATTAAGCACCTATCACAAATGTATTCATTAGTCTCTGTGTACAGGCCTTTAAACCCTATGGCAGTCAAACCAGAAGGCATGAGATATTTGGATTGAAGCTGAAGACATATACATGCCTTCTAAAAGCACTTAGTAGCTATGTATTGATAATTGATTTAAAAATTTTGTATTTTGGTGGCCTGGTTTGACATTCTTGAGATTGAATCTCACTATACTCCAACTCTGCCCAGGAACTCTATATGAAGAGCAGGTTGGACTCAAACTCACAGAAATCCATGTTGCTTCTGCTGCCCATGTGCCCATATGTACCACCACA
Organism: Acomys minous; assembly: GCF_964271855.1. Lineage (NCBI taxonomy): Eukaryota > Metazoa > Chordata > Mammalia > Rodentia > Muridae > Acomys > Acomys minous. Next base: position 75,978,705 of record NC_140489.1, read on the forward strand.
CCTGGTTCTATTTTTTTCATTAATTGTCAATAAAACATGGAGATAATACTTACTGATTAAAATTTTAAGCACAGAAAGTGGTGTATATATATGAAAAATATAACCTAATAATGCCTTGGGAGAAATCATCAAGGCCTGCATGAATTCCGACATTGGCTGTTCTAAGCCCTTTAAATTCTGGTTTTCCTAAACTAATAGGTAATATTATTTTACATGCTCTCTTTTGATTATTAACCATTTTAAGGCTAAACAATGACATTTATGTTTTAAAATTTTGTTTTTAGTCATCTCCAAATTTGAGCTCTTATTATATCTCTATATATTAGTGTAAATGTAAATGAAGTTACTGGATATTTCACACAAATGCTTGATAAGTTAGTTGATACTTTTATAAATAATCATGGCTATCCTTTACTGAATGATTTCTATGTGTCTCATATCATAGGGATCAGTTTAAGGAATTTAATCTCAATTAGTCCTTTTAACAATTCTCCCAGAACAGAGAGACTCATTAGCTTCTGAACTCTAATGATGAAAACATTTTCTTCTCTCTAGGTGACTGCACATTTTTGTGTATGTTTAGGTATGTGCAGAACTGTGCACAGGCAGGTATTAGTGCAATATTTGTAGTAGTCAATTACTTCTTCCCACTATGTAGATCTACAGCATCAAATTCGGGTCATCAGTTTATTTGGCAAGCCTCTTGACCTCTTGAGCCATCTTACAACCCCACGGGCTAAAATATAATAAATATATTTTATTATGCCACCAGCTCCTTGGGAGCATATTTAAATTTATACCCAGTTTTGGAACTAGGTATAAAACTGTTTTTTGAAAAATCACAAAAACTTCCTGTGGAGAGGCAGAGGAATTCCTGATATGAAGCTCAGTCTGCATAGCATGAAAATTGTCACTTCTCGGTGCTACAGAGAATGTTCTCCTCAATCTGGCCCCAAGCCCCTACTGTGCCTTCTCATCTTAGACCTGGAGTGGAGAAGCCTTTTGCAATATGATCATGCACTTTCTGTGCTAGGAGGTCAGAGAGCCAAGGAGCTAAATTTAAACAACACAGGAGCTAATAATACTTTGATAAAAATTAACAAGGACAATTGACTTGCATACAACTTTTCAGACAAATACAGAGAAAACAATAAACAAACCCTTATTTCTTTAAAACATATTGGGGGATAGCATCAATCCTCTAAAGATGTACAGAAAAAATAAATAAGCCTAAACCCAGAGGACCAGAATGCAATGTTTAACAAAAACCAATTGTTGAAAAGTTGTCATTACAAAGATATTCTGAAGTGTGTGCTTGCTTAGCTGAAGCAGATGGAGTTAATCAGACCATACTGGAGACTTCTTTTTTCACCTCCCCTTGAAATAATTAGCCATGAGACTGTAAGTACATTTTTCATGTCAAATGGACAGTGGCTTCAAAGAAATCTGAGGGCAGCGCTGCAAGAGAGTGAGAAGATTGACTCAATGCACGAAAGACAAAATATCAACATTTCTTATATAACCACTGAGCATGTGTCAGCACCCATGAGGTCACTTTCAAAAATGGAAAGAGCAGAACTAAAGTAGGTAGTACGTTCAATAGGCAAGCAGAAGAAACGAACTTGATCTTGTCCAGCACCTCAAAGACTTGCCGAATATCAGGAGTGCCTTCAGAGTGTGGTTAGCTCAAAATTGCAACACTGTGAATGTAAGTATAATGAATTTCTGGAAATCTAATGTTAAGTGTCATACCTGGGAGAGAAAAACAAAGGTCTAATTGCAATCCTGATATCAAACCTGTGGGTTTTGGTCCCTACTTTGCTTCATGATGGCAAGATTAAGACTGTCAGAGAACATTTATGTTAATAGCATGGCTGGGCCTCTCAGCTAGTTAGTTAGTTAGTTAGTTAGTTAGTTAGTTAGTTAGTTAGCTAGCTAGCTAGTTTCACAGATAGGAAGTCACTCCATTAGTGCAGGCTGTTCTCAAACTTGTAAGTTTTTTATTGTCAACTGGTGGGTGACAGGTAGGAGCCTCCACGCCAAGCCCAGCAGGACATCTCTTATTCTCTTATCAACTCTTAGGAGGTTTTTAAATCAAAATGTAGGATTTTCACTGTGGCCACCTTGAATTTGCAAGAAAAGGAATTCAGTGCGTTTACAAGATTTGCCTTCATGTATGTCGTATTCTAGTCACAGTGATCACGTCTGGATTAACCATGCTAGAATCGGTTGTTGTCAAACACGTGCAGACTATTACCTAAGAGTAACAATAATGTAAATAAGATTATAATGTCACAAGCAACACATTTCACATACAATGAAATAGCATGCATCTTAGAGGCCAACTTGTTAGATCTAGATTTTATTAGTAGGGAAGCAAAATGTAGAGAGCTTAAGTGGTGTCACTACTTCTGACAAATGTTAAGTGACAGAGCAGAGACTGACATTTGGCCAATTCACCTGTAGGGACTATGCACTGAGTTCCAGTGGTAATGAACGGCAGCTCTATTGAAACCTCTTGACTTTGATGCCTGCTGTATCTTCCCTACCAGATCCCACAAGAGCATTCTTCTGGGCTGCATCAGACTGTTCCAAGAAGCATCTCCTTTCACTCTTTCTCTAATCCGAGTCTGCATTTATAAGAAGGGTACACGTTACATGTACACTCATAGAATCAGATTTTCTTTCTTTCATAACATGGAACAAGTTGCTAGGGAGGCATGGGTGATGTCTGGAAATTTAAAAATACCATATTTGGCATAATATAAAATAAAAATACACAGAGGCTGTACCTATGTCCTGTTCATATAAGTGAGAGTAATTGAAAAATGTTTGTTTTCAACCTACCAAATATTACAAGCAGTTTTTATAAAGAATAACTGATGTATTAGTCATTCATATTTAAAAAGTGGGAGAGTCCTGTGAGTATTCTCCAAATCTTATTTTCCTTCCTATCTCTGTTGTTTTTATAAAAGCCTGCTTCAGTTTTGCTCACCATAATCTGTAAGTAGCAAATGCTATTGAGCAACCATTTGTATGCTCCGATGCTTTCCAGGCTCATAACTGTTTCCATAGCTATTGAACAATGATACAAAGAGCGATAAATCAGAGTAGGCAGCTTAGTCCCTCCATATCCAAGGCTCCTCCGGCTTGTGCTCCAGTGCCAATGCACAGGGCAAACACCCCTTGGTCTGTCTTAGTGCTGCCAGCCTACCCAGAACTGGACCCATGTTCTTGGTCAGCAATGTGCATCCCATTTCTTGTCATTATTTCCAGAATTAAAACAAACTGCATTTTGCCAGTTGAACATAAGTCTTAGAATCTACATAATTACAGTTCTGCCTATTTTAAACATTGGATCGCCCTCATTTGTGTTTCCGAACTCAGCTTTCTATAGTTTTTCACTTTAATTACTGAAAGAACATAGTAATACTCATTCTTCAGTCTCTTCTTGTTTGCTTCTGTTTCCAATGTTTAAACCTGTGGCCCTACTATGCATGGCTCTAATCTTTTAGTTCCTACCTCCACTCATGTTGTCATGCCCTGGTGCAAGACTCCTTTGTCATCACGATTTTCTTTCTTTTTTTTTTTTTTTCGTAATAAGATTAGAAGTCCCAACTCTCATTTACAGTCAACGATGGCCCATTATTTGGTGCCTTTGTGAAAGTATTATATCACATAAATCCCAACCAATAGTAATGTTCACTTATTTCTATGTTTGTTGTTGTTGTTGTTGTTGTTGTTGTTGAAGTTGAAACATGGTCTCACTATGTGGTTCTGGCTAGCCTGAACCTTACAACATAGACCAGGCTGGACTCAAGCTCAGCGATTTGCCTGTTCCTGCCTCCCAAATATGGGATTAAAGGCATTTCCTATCATATTTAGTCTGACAACTTTCCTTTTTACATCTCTCCTTATGTATAAAACATTAACATATCACCTGCTAGACAGCTGATAGTAAAAGTTTTGTGTTGAAAATAAATGGAAGAAAAGAAGAGAAGCAAGAGGAAGAATGAGGCAGCCTTGGAACCAAAGCTTATTCCAAAGTAGTAAAGAAAATAAAGGGCTTGCCCAAGTCTTAGTTTCCAAATGTGAACAGAGTTAATTCATGTTAATGGGTAGCTTAGATGACAAGCTATGATTTTTAGACCATTAATCACTTATAATGTCTGTTACTGATAACTGTGAAATGAATGCCAACATCCTAACTTAAATAATAACTATAAATTCAGTATGGGTAGTGAAGTTAAAAACTGACATTCTAAACTCATGGTAGTTTTTGAGAATAGATAGGCTAGTTAAGCCTGAGGTTTCTTTCTTCACTATTCATGTATAGACTGATACTTGGTTCTGTTTTGTTTTGTATTGTTTGTTCTGTTTTGTGTGTGTGTGTGTGTGTGTGTGTGTGTGTGTGTGTGTGTGTGTGTGTGTGTGTGTGTTTTGGGAGGTTGCTTTAAAAATAAGAAAGAGCATTTCTTATAAGTATTAGAGGATAAAACCGAGAAATGGTGTTATAAGACAAAACACAATTGTAGAAAAATGTTGATGTTTTCATTTAGTAAATGATTATAATGACCTGGACTGGTGGCTTGGTGGTTAAGAATGCTTGCTGCTCTTCTAGAGGAACAGAATTTGGTGTCCAGCACCTAGCTTAGGAGGTCACACTCCCTCTAGCTCCAGCTCCCGGGCATCTAACACCTTCTTCCAGCTTTCAAGGGCACACATATCAATGCATAGACACAGACATATAATAAAATAAATAAATACATGATTTATAGCTTTGTAGTTCATTCTATTTTACTTTTATTATTACGGCACCATTATTTTATGAACACCTTAGCATTGCAAATAACTAGAAGGTACTAGGAGATTTAATGAAATGGCATTCGAAAGAAATGTTAACTTGGATACATGTGGATTCACATTTTTAAAAAGCATCAGCTCCTCTAAGAATGTTGTCTCTTCAAATCATTAAAGTTCTAGTATATACATGTTAAGTGACTCAACGTCTCCCTTCACATGAGCACTTGATGGATTGTGACTCAGATACCTGTCTACCATTTTTTTAATCTTATTGAAAATAGATCCTTTTCTCATACAACACATCTCAACCAAAGTTTCTCCTTCTTCCACTCCTCCCAGCTCTTCCCTCCTCCCCTCTTTTTCTGAACCATTCCCTCTCCATATCCTTTTCAGAAAAGAGTGGGCCTCTAAGACACAAAAGCCAGATGGACCAGAACATGACACAATAAGATAAGGCCAAAAAAGCCCTCATATTGAGAATGGACAAGGCAACCCACTGGAAGAAAAGGGTCCCAAGAGCAGGAAAAAGAGTCAGAGACACACCCACTTCCACTGTTAGGAGCCCCACAGAAACACCAAGCTAACATACCTAGCATATATGTAGAGAATCTGTTTCAGAACCAAGCAGGTCCCTGGGCTTGCTGCTTCAGTCTCTATGAAAACCTATTACCCTGCTTAGCTAATTCCATGGGCCATGTTCCATCCCCTCTGACTCCTACAATATATCTTCCCTTTCTTTCACAGGATTCCCCAACCTCCAAGGGGAGGAATGCAATGGAGACCTCCAATTTAGACTCTTTCTGCCTAACATCTGGCTGTGGGTCTCCGTTCTTCTTCCCATCATCTGCCAGAGAAAGCATCTCTGATAACAACTGGAATGAAGCTTCATTATAATTTACTTAACACTAATATCTACTTATATGTGAACATATACCATATATGTGTTTCTGGGCCTTGGATACAACACTCAGGATGATCATGTTATAAGATAGTTAGTGTATGTAAACATGTTTTTGTTTTGATACCAAGTGTAGGATATTAAATAGACTTGTGTAAGCATATAAGGTGGTTTTCCCCTGAAAACAGATTTGTGAGAGAGTGGGTGATGCCAGTTCACTAGAAAAGGAACTGCCTCTTGCTGAGACATGGTCTTTGCCAACTGATAAACATCCTAGTACAGACTCTGAGAAGATGTGTGTGTGTGTGTGTGTGTGTGTGTGTGTGTGTGTGTGTGTGTGCCCAAAACAAGAGGCAGGCTTTATGGTCTTGACTGTTCATCACTCCACTTTGAGAGGTTCCTAGAGAGAACCACTCCCGCAAATGCTTCGAGGTCCCCAGTTCTAGGTTCTGGCCGCTGCTTTAGGTTCCAGCAGCTGTGGTTGCAGTCACTTTTGTTGAATTGCTGGTTTGTTGTTTAATGGGTCTCCTGGAATCTTGCCAACTATGCCAGTGGAATTGCTCCAAGGAACTGAGTCTAAAATTGCCTACTTCTCCTGTCCCCATTAACTTCTTTTCTCTCCTATCTAGAGTAGATGTTGGAAGGGAGGTATAAGCATTAAAGAACCCCAAGTAGGTTTGAAAATTTTCAAAGCCTACAGATACTCTATAAATTTACAATCAAGAGAGAGTACAGTAACTTTCAAAAGCACCTAAAACAAATTATTTTGTGGGTTCTTGTTGAGTGTTCATATTTGTCAATATTGCAAATACATAAATATGATTCAAGGAAAAGCAGAATTTAATATATATCAGATAAGGACTTTAGCATATTTACTTTTCTGATAATCAAATTATTGATAAATGTATATGTAGAAGATCAGCAGCTTTTGTCTCCTGGAGAAAAGGCTGAAGACCCAGGGCAGCCCTTAGGCCACATGAATAAAGACATCAAAACCTTTTACTAATTCAAAGCTTAGGCCTTAGCTGGGCAGACTCTCAACTACCTCATCTAATTTATTTTTCTTTTTTTGGAGTTTTTTTTTAAGTTATTAATTTATTCTTGTTACATCCCAATGGTTATCCCATCCCTTGTATTCTCCCATTTCTCCCTCCTCCCATTTTCCCCTTACTCCCCTCCCCTATGATTGTGACTGAGGGGGATTTCCTCCCCCTATATATGCTTATAGGGTATTAAGTCTCTTCTTGGTAACCTGCTATCCTTCCTCTGAGTGCCACCAGGTCTCCCCTCACCTCATCTAATTTAATGGGATAATCTATCCCCATCTATCCATGTGAATATCTATACCTTCCAGGCCCATTGTCAGAGCCATTCCCTTTCCTGTCTCTTGGAGAAAGGGTTCCCAGAGTTCCTTTCTCTCTCCAAGGAAGTTCCACCTTCCCTTCTATTTCTGCCCAACTATAGGCTGTTAGCAACGTTTATTATTCAATCAGGGATAATTTGGGAGGCAAGGTTTAAATACCATTTTGGATATGTGAGTATTTGCTAAAAGGACAATAAGGAGCTTGTGGGGGAGCAAGCAATTAACATTTAAATACACAGTCGCTCCAGATCAACCCCAACATATATATGTCTGTTGTCATTTTAGGCCAATTATTTTGAGTGAAGTGACTAAATGGCAGGTTTTGGTCATTTGTATTTTGAATAAATTTGAAACAAGTCAATAGTCTGACAATTGTTTCAAACAAAATATTTTTCTCAAAAAAATAAATGGTATCCTTTTAGGAATAGAAAGCTAAAATGTGACAGAATTCTTTTCTTTATTTTTTATTAATTCATTCATTTTACATCTCAATAGTTATCCCATACTTTGTTTCCTTGCACTCCTCCCTCCTTCCCGATTTCCCCCTACTCCCCTCCCTGATGACTGTGACTGAGGGGGACCTCCTCCCCCTGTGTATGCTCATAGCGTATCAAGTCTCTTCTTGGTAGCCTGCTATCCTTCCTCTGAGTGACACCAGGCCTCCTCATCCAGGGGACTGGTCAAATATGGGGCACCAAGGGTTGTGTGAAAGTCAGTCCCCACTCTCCACTCAACTGTGGAGACTGTCCTGACCATTGGCTAGATCTGCATTGGGGTTCGATGTTTACTACACGTACATTCCTTGACTGTTGTCGTAGTTTGAGCAGGACCCCTGGGCCCAGATCTGCCCATCATAATGTTCTTCTTGTAGGTCTGTGGACCCTTCTATTTCCCCATTCTCCCACACTTCTCTCACCTAAAGTCCCAACAAGTTGCCCTCCTCTCAATCCCACTTTCCTGATAAGTGAAGACTTTCATGGGACATGACCCTTGGCTAGTGTCCAGATATAAGTGAGTATATATCATTTGACTTTTTCTGCTTCTGGGTTAACTCACTCATTATGATCATTTCTAGTTCAATCCATTTGTCCACAAATTTTTAGAATTCTTCATTTTTAATAGCTGAGTAGTATTCCATACTGTAAATGTACCACAGTTTCTTTATCCATTCTTCTATTGAGGGACACTTCGGTTGTTTCCATGTTCTGGTTATTATGAATAAGGCTGCTATGAACATGGTTGAGCATATGTCCTTGTTGTGTTGTAGAACATTTTCTGGGTATATTCCTAGGAGTGGAATAGCTGGGTCTTGAGGAATCCCTATTGCCAGTTTTCTGAAATAGCACTAGATAGATTTCCAAAGTGGCTGGACTAATTTGCATTCCCACCACCGATGAAGGAGTGTTTCTCTTTCTCCACATCCTTGCCAGCATGTGGTGTTACTTGAGTTTTTGATCTTAGCTATTCTGATGGGTGTAAGATGGAATCTCAGAGTCATTTTGATTTGCATTTCTCTGATGACTAATGATGTTGAACATTTCTTTAAGTGTTTCTCAGCCATTTGATATTGCTCTGTTGAGAATTCTCGGTTTAGTTCTGAGCCCCATTTCTCAATTTGGTTATTTGGTTTGGTGGTGTTTAATTTCTTGAGTTCTTTATATATTTTGGATATTAGACCTTTGTCAGATGCAGAGTTGGTGATGATCTTTTCACAGTCTGTAGGCTATCACTTTGTTCATGACAGAATTTTTTAAAAGTTATTTGTCTCACATGGATGTTCAAGGTTGCGACAGAGTACTGTGAAAATACTGTGTCCTTTTTCTCACTGATTGCTCTAATTTATTGCACTCTGCCTCATGGCAAGTAAGGAAATAAAATAGAGAATTATTTGAGCGAAGAAATCTACTGGAAATAATACAGTTAAAATTTGGCTTACAAATATTCAGAGTTCCGACATTTCAATTTTCTATAATTTTTTTCTTACTGACATAAGTTATTCTTCCCACTTTTTTCCAGTCAGTAATTTGGATTCTTACCTGAAGAGGATTTTTCCATTCACACCACATAAAGCTGTCCATCAACCTGTTCCACGCTTAGGATTTATTCATCTTACCAATACCATTTTTTTGTTGTTGTTGTTGGAAGAAAATCAGAAAGTGAAGGAAATTACAAATTGAAAAGAATTGACATGTCAACCAGTATGACTTCCTGCGAGGAGGGTTTCTTATTATCATTTATGTTGCTCATTATATCTGGCGTCATTACCACTGTCCTTTAATCAGAGTGAGAACACTTTTTTTGTTTAACATTTAAAACAGTGGTTAGTTTTATGTTTTCTCCACCCAGAGATTGAGGAAAAAATGAACAGAAATATTTTGGCTACATAGTTCTCCCAACCAGTCCAGGCCAAGTCTTTCTTTCTGAGCTCTGTAGCATTGACTCTCAGTTCAGACAGAGGCACGCCTACTAGTTAAAGGGGATTTTTTTCTCATAAGGGAAGTAAAAGGAACCATTATCTGCTATTTGCTGGAGAACATAGAAAGGAAAGCTATCCAAAATGTGCACATCTTCCCTGCCTAAAAGCAGGCATGCGCCTGGACCTCATTACTGTCTTCTGTCTTGGATTACCTTGTCTAGGACTCTCAAACTCTCTCTCTCTCCCAATTATTCAGCAAATACACAATTAGTTCACAGTATGTGAAAGGCATTATTCTCAGGATGAGATTTAAATTTATAATTCTACAAGGTAATCCATGAAGGCAATAGAAACAGACATGGCAATGATTTGTACACTGTGTGGAAGGAGATGTAATCAGGAACACACATGGTACAGCAAAGGCATGAAAAGACACTAACCATGGGATTACAGAAAAGCTTAGGAAGAGAGTTCATGAGTATGGGTATCATTGTATTGTGCAGGATAACTAAAAGGAATGCATAAGAGATGCCAGCCAAGATAAAATGAACAGACTATATGAAATCTATCAAAAGGTGAGTGTGGTATACTTTGCAGAGTCTAGGATGTATGGTATGAATTCTTTAGCATTGACTTTAAAAAGTTAAACTAAAAGTTTGGAAGTATTAAATCAGCAACAATATTTTTCTCTTAAAAATATTAAAATTTTTATACATTAATATAATGCGTATGGATAAAATCTACTGCCCACTTCCTCCCCTCCAACTCCACCTAGGAAAGCCATACCACTCTTCTTTCCCAACTTCATGAACATTTAAAAATTTTAATTTTAATTTATTTTTTAAAATTTATTCACCTGGGGCTGGAAAGATGGCTCAGTGATTAAGAGCACTGCCTGCTCTTCTAGAGGTCCTGAGTTCAATTCCCAGCAACCACATGGTAGGTCACAACCATCTATAATGTGATCTAATGCTCTCTTCTGTCAGTGTTGTACCTGCAGACAGAGCACTCACATGCATTTAATAAATGTATCTTTTAAAAAATTATTCACTTTACATCCCAATTGTATTCTACCATCCTGGTTTCCTACAGATCCTACCCTCCCTCTACCTGGCCCCCAATTCCTTCCCCTAGTCCTTAAGAGGGGGAGACCTCCTCCCCTACCAAATGACCCCAGCCTATCAAGTCTATTCTAATCCCAAGAAAAATTCATTGAACTTTTGTGTGTGTGTGTGTGTGTGTGTGTGTGTCTGTGTGTGTGTATAAAATTAATGTAAGCAAATCAAACAGAAAATTTGAAACCAAATATTCAAATACAATACCATTCAAATATAAGCTAATTTAATATAGTCAATGGTATGAATGTAGGAAAATATTAAAAGTCTGTTTTGATAGTTGTACTATCATATGCGTAAACACTGCAATTTCTAATATACAGTTTCTCAAGTGAGAAAATAGGTGTTTAAGGCAGGTTTCTTCACATTGTATGATGTGATGACATGGACAGTGTAAAGTGCACACTGTATACTTAGAACCAAAGTTGTGGTGAAGTCCTGTGATAATGCTGTAGGCAAGCCCTGGCAGAAACACCTTGATTTTAAGTTAACTTTTTTGTTCTTGAATATATTCATGACCCCTTTATTATTGTCAAATTTTCTATATTTATCATATTTAGTTCTGCTGTCTGCTGTGAGGTCATTTCTTATGAAGCTTACGAAGCTGGGTATAAGATATATTATACCTACATTGGAAATGGCTGTACTTAAGAAATAAATCGTTGAAATTAACTTTGACAGAGAACTGAAAATTGAAAAAAAGTTTTCCATGGCATTATGATAAATTTTACTTTAGAAACATAATTATATTTCTGTAAAAGCAATAGTCTATGGCACTTTCTATGTCTCCTTTTTTCTGACAGTCTAGAAACAGTGGCAGTGGTGATAATCAACAGGTACAAGTGATGCAGAGAGCAAAATCATTTGAACACCTCCCTTTACTCACTCTGAGGCTCTCTATAGGCAAGAAGCAAGATATTAGCATCACTCTTGAAAACTATAATATTAGAGAATTCTGGAAGCTCCCAAGAGCGACCCTAGTATCTAGCATTTGCTTCATACTCTTAAAATTCTATGAAAATCGGCCTCAATCTACTCTGAATATTGTTCCAATTTTTTGTGATTATAAAGAACCTTATAATTAAATCTTCACTACAAAGATAATCCAGGGCCACACTCTATATTTGAAGATCCTTCACTAATTTACATCTGAAAAGCAGCTCACCCACCTCCACGCAGATGATGTGGTGCTTGGAAACAATCAGTGGCATATTCTTACTGAACACATGTAAGCTTTAGACAGAGATATGAGTGAGTTAACACAGGCTATCAAGAACTTCAAGCAATCTTGAAATGGCAAATATGTAGGGTGATTTGACCAGCTCCACATATTCCTGGGACTCTAGAAAGCTGTGTCCATATCTAGGGCACTAATCTTTTCCCCTTTATTCACTCTGATGCTTTGTATAGGCAGAAAGTAAGGACAAAAATAGAGCTATAAAATGCCTGCCAATGCATTAACAGCTTGACACAGTGTATAAACTCAAAGAGAGACACAAATAGATACATAATAACCAAGTATTCAGAAGATGGACTATGAAAGCCACATGAAAAAAATGAATCATCACACAAGGAAATGCCAGCATGATTAATAGTTCACTTTCATCAGAAACCATGGAGACTGAAAAGCAGTGGAATGACATTTTCTAAGTAACAAAGGAAAACACAATTGGCAAAAAATGTCTATCTAACAAAAGCATCCTTAGAAAACAGAGGCGAAACTAAAACATTCTCTGTTGCAAAACTAAGAAAAGCTATCGTTCTCAGACCTGCTGTACCAGACAGAACACTCCACAGGCTAAAGAGAAGGGTATATAGGCATCCTCCTCTCTGTAAATTTCTATATAAGTCAATGGTATGCATCAGTAATTATAAACGTTTGTTTGCAAAGGCTTCATGTCTGAAAAATGTAATATATAGAAAAATCATAGTGCACAAAGAGGAGATGGGGCTTTATTGGAAGTGAGCTTTTATATTATGCTGATATTAACACAAGCTACATTATGAATGATGTTACATTTCATCCATAGGACAACCTCTCAGATAACTAATAAAGCTTATAAGTAAAAATCAGCTACTTAATAAAAATAAAAATCATCGAATAATGAAGGAAAAACAACAACCAAAAAGGTAAGAAAATATTTGAAACATGAAAATAAATTTTAAAATATAAATATAAATACTAATTCATTGATAAGTATATTAAATTAAAATATTTTATTATAACAAAAAGTAGATTTTCAGAATAAATTCCCAAATTGGTCCAAGAACATACTTCTATAGGGTATGTACACTACATAGTTCAGATCCTATGCAAGCCATGAGCATCATAGAGTTGACCTGGCCATAAGAAGTTTAAGCAAAATATGATTTATAACAGAAATTGCTACTAAACACAGAACAAAGTACATCAGCTTAAATCTACTTTTCAGATGCTGAAACAGTGACATATATATGTACCCTTTAAAGAACTAAGACCAGGGATACCTGAAACAAAGGGTGATAAAATTGAAAGAAGTAATAACTTATTCAACATTTACAAAGGCTGTGACACTCTCAGGAGCAGTGAACATTAATCATAGAGGAGATCCAAACAATATTATAGAGAGCTAGACTTCACAGTGAGCTGTTGAACTTCCAGTCCAACTGCAATCCAGTTCAGAAAGTTACCTAGAACCTACAAGTTGCTCTCCAGCACAAAAATACTTTTAGAAAGATTTTAAAAATCCATACATTCAAAAAGAGCTCAAATCACACACATGAAAAAAAATACACACCACTGAGAACTTTTCTTTTGAAATTCACATAAGTGAGTATGTAAACACTCAACAACCTGCAGAGGAATGAGTAAACCAAGTTAATAAATACTTTGAGATGAACGAAGACAGAATTATAGGTTCCATTGTAAGGAATATGAAAAGTAGCATGGATGAATAAATTAAAAACTATAAAATTCTACGTTACAAAGGAAGAAATCGATCTAAAAGTAATAGCTTGTGCTTCTAGGAATGAAACTTAAACAAGATCAGTTCAGCCTATGACCACAGGAGGAAGAAAGTAAAACTACTAGAGTGTGAGTAAATGGGGGTGAAAGAGAAGCCAGCAAATCTAAAGGTTAAATTTTAAAATAATAAATAATATTAACAAATATTTAGCTGGATGACCTGAAAAATGGTGAGTAAAATTATCAATTAAGAATACAGTTCATACCATCATCAGTTTCACAGTATTTTAAAAAGTCAAAAATAAAAATGCCACATGATAACATCTTTTATAAACATAACAAAATCCCTGATAACAGAAAAGAAAGAAGTCCTAAACCAAGACAGCAAACAAAATGCAGCAAAAATAAAAGCCTGTGGCACTTATTCTGGATATCATTGGATCCCTTGTATCCAGCACTGACCTAGAGCACTTCCACACATAGTTGAGAGCACCTAGAAAAGACAAATATAGAATATTTATATTCTACTTTCAGATGTTATGACAATGAAATTTAAATCTAAAAAATATCTTAGTCTCTCAAGCCCCTGTGAAATTAATGGAGAGCTTTTAAAAAGTAACAATATTTAGAAATCCATTATGCACAGAATCCAAAAAATTAAAGTTATAATAATTATATTTGCATATATACAAGTAAACATTGCTGAACTGAATCTTCAGTGTTGCTGCAAGCATTCCCAAGTAACTGGAAATAAATGTGCATGGAGGTGGTGCTGCTGCTCTACCACACCCTGCTTTAATCTATTAAGCCAACCCAATCGGGATAAAAATGACTTGTTTCTTTTTTATATAACTTTATAACTGATTGTTAAAAGTCACATCCTGGAAGGCTAGGGACCTTTTGTGTCCCTCTGCCATTCATTCTCATTAAACTATATATTTGTAGTGCTATCAAAGAAAACATAGTCTGGATCTGCCAGAGATTCTTAGAAAAAATTTTTACCTGTTTCCAGATAGATTTGTTTGCAGGACTATGACCTATCTCATCATTGTGAGTTCATTCTTTTTGAAAAATCTCTCTGACATTGATAAGCTCTCCTTGCTATTTCTTTCTAGATGATTTTTGGTGGCTTGCTGTCCCAGAGTAGGCTTCAGACAAGGACTGTCTCTGTCAGAGAGAGCATTTAAGGCTTAACATAAATATAACTTTAAAAACCCCATATCATTAATCAGCATAATAACATGAATTGTATCAATACTCAGTAATTATTGATGTTTGGATAGCAAATTATCATATTGTTAAAACAAATATACACCCTTTAAATAACTTCTTTTCAAGAATCAATGTGGGGTAAGTCTTCATCTCAAGAGAAAAATAAATGAGGTTGAATAAATATTTTTCATTCATTTAACTGTAAATTTTCTTAATAGTCCAAGCAAACCTGGTGCTTCTGGCTTCCAGCTGTGTAGCTCCTGTCTGTAATTTTTTAAAGTAAAAATAAAATGACTATTTTGGTTCACCGTGGCTGTATAAACCTGGGGTACTCTCTGTAAGTCAGAGATTATCAATATCACTATGGAATTAGATCATGAAGGATTATGACTGATTCCCTACCACTGATGGTGTAATGTTTCTTGAGCTCATAAAAGGCATTTACTGTGAAGCCAGATCTTCAGAGGCTTTGTGATCCACAGAGTTTTCCATGGTAACAGAGATGATCTTATAACTCACTAGACTGAAGTCAGATCCTGGCCAAGCACGTGCTTGAGAAAGAGAGCAGATGCTCACAGCATGCAGAACAAATTCCAGTCCAAAGCAAAGGCATTGCAAGTGCCTAAAATTACAGTCTTTATCTCTAAGGCAGGTGTTTCAAAACTGGAGTGGACCCAATTTTTTTTTTCTCTTTTGCTATTGTTTTCCTTCTACAAGAAGTTGAAGAGGATGTTAAAGATAAAGCAGGTGCTAAGATAAGATTCCTCACTGAGAATGACTCATAACAGCCAATTGGACATTTTATATGGGTAAACACCAGCAGGGTGGTGCTCAGGGTTTCTTTTGTAAACTCCCTCCAAGTCAAGGGAAACAACTATTTTTAAAAGAAAAGTTTAAAATGGGGGTGGGGAGGAGGGACTAGCCATACCTACTGGCACTTCTATCCTCTCTTATAAGGTAACCAGAAAAACAGCAATGGGCTTTCCTATTACAGTAATGTATACATCCTGAATATATAAAGTACTATTGGATAATAAGTTAAATGTGTCAGAATAAACTATTAAAGCAGAATAGACATCTAAGCCAACGAATCAGTAACACAAGGGAGCAGGCACAGAGTTCAAGATTAGCAGCACCAGTGGCTTCCAGCGCTCCACCTAGGCACTTTCTTTCAGCAGAAAATAGATTTTTAGATGATATCTAAGCAGAAGATGAGTGGCCCCTTTGCCATTCCTTTCTGCTGGAAATTATGGCAAGGAACCACGGCCCTCGTTAACCTGTGAACATTTTCACTCTCTTAGGTCATTGACTCTGGCTCAGGGGTCCAATTTTCCTTTCATTCATTAAGCACTTTGGGAAGTGGAGTTCCTAACCCTTTCCAGTCTAAATGTGGAACAATCACATCCCCTTACAATCAGCTGCCAGCGTGCTGGGACCTTCACGTCTCACTGTGCTCTCGCAGTGACGCAAGTTTTTAACAATTGAAGGATATTAACTCAAAAACTTGTTTTCTAATTGGAGGAGCTCAAGGGACTTCACCAAATGAACTTGTATAAACTGGAAGCTAGTACATGTGCCTTTCTAATTATTATGTTCAAATTAGGGGAGAAGGCAGAGCTAATCTCTGCTTGCACATGTCAGAAATTATTTCAGCTATGAAGCTAACTGAGAGGACCAAACTCAGTCAATGCAAATTCACCAAAGACCCAAAGAGGCTTAGAGCGTGTGTTTTATCACCAGATTCCAGATATTAATGAAAGATGTTATTTAATTATTTAAATATGTGTGTTCTTGTTAATCCATGGTACTCTTCCCTTCATTAGAGCAACTAAGAACAAGTAATGGATCTGCCCAACTGAATGTTAAAAGTTTGCTAAAACTTTTTTTTACTTCCCTCTTATGTATAAGACTTGGACATGAACTCTGGTGCCCCATATATGACCACTTCCCCTTGGTGGGGAATCCTGGTGATACTCAGAGAAAGGATAAGCAGGCTACCAGGATGAGACTTGATAAGCTGTGACCATATGGTGGGAGCAGGAGGTCCCCTTCTGTCACAGATCAAGGGGAGAGGAATAGTGTAAAAGAAGGAGGAAGGGAGGGATAACAATTGAGATGTAATCTGAATAAATTAATTAAATACAAATTTAAAAAGAAAAAGAAAAAAGAAAGAAAAAAGACTTGACTGTAAGGTTTCGGAATCAGTCAATTCTCAGCAAGTATGATCAAAGCTCTATCTTCCTATTTACTAAGCAAGACATTTACAAACCTGTGGTTCTGAGATCATAAGAGAACAGCTTTTTAAACTGTTACAATGAAGCACATCATAATCAAGAGAGCAAAGGAAATATGCCAAGCATGGTTTTCCTAGGAGTGGTCATTTTTGTTCAGAAGAAGGGTAGATAGGAAACCTCCATGCACAAGATAATACTTACCTATTTCCTCATGGGATCAGCTTGTATTTTTCAGATTGGGATCTATTGTGTGCTTGTGTGCAGTCTCTCTCTCTCTCTCTCTCTCTCTCTCTCTCTCTCTCTCTCTCTCTCTCTCTCTCTCTCTCTGTGTGTGTGTGTGTGTTTGTGTGTGTGGTGTGTGTGTATGTGTGTGATTGTGTGTGTGTGTGTATGTGTGTGACTGTGTGTGTGTGTGTCTTAACCCAGGCTGCAAGTTGCAGCTTCCAGTTCTTTCCTAGCATCATATTACCTCCTATAGATTCCAGATTTAGATCTACCTATAATACACACAGAACTTAGTTTCATCCTGGGTGACTCATATCTTCCTCTATGTTTCAAGGCTACAGATTATTTCGCTAGATCTCTCAGAGTCTCCGAAGAACTGAGAATCAGAGCTGTTTTCAAGGTAGCAAGCACACCACAGTATTAGGCATGGCACTGAAGATATGTATTTATGGTTTATCCATTCACTCATTTGCTCTCATAGATCTAGCTATTCAATCTGATTGTATAGATTGGTGGACATGTCCAGAACAGTGAACAGTGGTGTCAAACATCGTTATAGACCCAAGGATCTGGTTTACACTTCAGATGTAGTAAGCACCAAGATCACACAGGCAGACTCAATCAAGATTTAGGCTCATCTTTGTGTACCCAGGATCTGATCTGCCATGCCACACTCAGTGCGATCCTCCTCTATAAAATCAAGCTCTAAGCCCACAAACCCTCAAACCTGGCATCAGAACAGCCATCTAAGGAATCCAGCAACAACTTCTGGATAGACTTATATGTGAAATGCTTTCCCTGCCAAACATATACACAGGGAGATGAATCTACTAAAAGTGCAGGGGCAGCATCACAAGACACAAGGTCTTAAATAATCAGAGAAAAACAATACCACCATAGAACAAATCAGTCACAAGAAGTTTAACCTAAAGAAATGGAGATATAAAATTTCCTAAAAAATAACTCAAAATGACCTTTTAAAAACCTTCAGTGAGTAATAAGAAGAGAAATATAGATAGGCAAATAAAGTCAAGAAGTAACATCTGTAGAAACTTAAAATTTCAACAAAGTACTATAAACAATTAAAAGTGCATCAAAAAATCTGGAACCAAAAAACACAGTGACTGAGAGAGTTGAAAAGTCTATAAGAAATATCTAATAGACTTTAATTCATATATTTTAATTTTGATTAAGGATATGTTTTGGGTTTGTTCTGCAGTCATATTTAGTACATTCTGTTTTATAAGTTTTATCTTTTTCTGTCTTGTCATATTAATTTGTCCCATTTTTTCCTGAAGTTATTTTAAAGCTAGTCTTCTGTTTCATATAGGATAATGAAATTTATGTTTCATTACATAAATTTTTACTTAAATTATTCTATAAAGTCGTAACTAATAGATAAAGTTTTTGATGGGAAGTGCTTTTCTACTAAATGATAATGTGTTAAAGGTCCCCTATGCATCAGTGCTCAGAGGTGGGGAAAGTGACAGAATCATAAAGCCTTCACCTTCATCAATGGAGTACAAACTAAGCCGATTATTAGAAGATGTGGAACTGTGAAAGATGGGATTTTGTTGGAGGCACTAGATCTTCTCAGAAATCCTTGAATGGTGTATTGACCTGACCCCTTTCTGTCACTGCCTTTGTGTTTCCCATCACCATGAGGAGAAATTGTAAAATGAACTTTTATTTCCCTGCTTCTATTGATGTCACAGAGGCTTACTGCCTCTGTCTGCTACCCTAAGCCTTGTCCTGGAAGCTTCTAGCCTCCATACAATCTAATCTAGGCCTAGAATGTTTTCAGCCTCTGAGACTTACTGCTTAATAAGCTCACCCTTTCTTGTTCTTACTAAGGTCACTGCTGGCTGGTTCAACTCAGCTGATCTGGCTCAAACTCCTCTCCTAGCTAACTTACTCAATCTGGTTTTCTCTCAGGCCCTGAATTTCTCTGCTTATCCTCAAACTAAGTCCAGTAATCTGCTATAATCTTCTGGCTCCTTCTGTCTTCACCTGTGTCTAGCTTCAAGCTCTCTCTCTGTAAAACTGTCCTAGTAAAACTGTCTCATCTCTCCTCATTCTCCATGTTCCACCCCTAAGTAGCTTCCCTTTGCTCTGTTCTCCTGAGAGTTGGGTGTATCCTATCCTGTTTAATCTTTCTCTGATTTGTCACGTTTTCTGCCACTCAATTAAACACCACCTTCAAACATGGGTGCATCATTCTACAAAATAATTTTACCTCCATTGTTTGGGGTTAAAGGCAGGTATCATCATGCCTGGACCTAAGCCATCTTTACCTGAAACTTGCTCGATACCAGGCTGACCTTGAACACAGATCTACTTGCCTTGGTCTCCTGAATTAAAGGTGCATTTGTATTTCAGCCAGATCACACACAGACCTAGAAGGTCTTTGGATGTGATCTCTTGCCAGAGCAGCCATATTCTGCATTAAAATTCCTTTACAAGAAATGTTTATTCCCCACATGCTTTCTGTCTAAATGTTGTACTTCAGCATCAAAGACACAAATTGCCAAGTGGCCGTGGAGTGGCTACTCTGATACTGTGACTTGTAAAGTTTTGCTTCTACAGAGTTTGTTTCCTTAGGTATTCCTCCATATTGAGAAGTCTAACACACTAAGCAATTTCATCTCCCTCAACCTGTAGCTAAGCATAGTGGTGCACGCCTATTAAGCTCATGCTGAGGCAGGAAAGTGGCCACAAGTTCAAAGCCAGTCTGGGCTGAGTAGTGAGTACCAGGCAATCTCTAAGACTGGCTTAAATTTTTTAAAAATAAACAAGTAAAGTAAATCATGCAAATCTACTTCCTAAATTTGGTTGAGAATGCTTCTTTTATATGCGTAGTTGAGTCTGCTATTGAAAAGATGCCTGAAAAAAAAATCTGGTTCTTTTCTAAAGGGCTTTTTTTCTCTCTAGAAGCATGTCTTTCATCCTCATTGGAGTTCTGCATTTTACCATATTTCAATTTGTAGTTATTTCTTCACTCATTTACTTTGATTGTATAAGAATTCATATTCAAGATGCCAGTCATCATTGGGGTCATCTTTGACATGACTTATTACTGGATGTTCTTCTATATTTATTGATCCATTGTCCTCTGATCATAACATGCAAGAACAGCTGTTCAAGTTTTGTCAGAACTGCTCTTGAGTGCAGAAATTTAAAAAGGGGATTGTTGGGGAATAAGCATGCCTGGATGAATGAGATTTAGCTGTAATGTGTTTTCTAGATATTCTAACACCATCACTTTTTGAGGAGTGCCCATCTATCCATGATATTGCCCAAATACCTTTGCTTCATCTTATCCAGCAAAAGCAAGGCGACATAGTAGAGTGCACCTAGCAGCCCTTCCTCTGATGTTTAGGATTAATCATCTCAACAGACGGCAGGGAGATCATTCAGGGGCTTTGCTCCATCATACACAGTACGTCATCATTAAGTCTTTTGTGTCACCTAGTGCTGCAGTCAGCCTTATTGTAACTGTTTTATATTTTTACAAAAAAAAAAAGTCTTTTAATTTGTAGTCCACCGATACGGATGCTATGCTATGAATGACTCCTTGAAGATCATGCCTTTTGTAGATGTTCTGCGAGTCAGTCCCAACAGGCACTGAAGACACCTGCATTCATTTACTAGGGTTGATGAGATTACATATTTATTTGAAAGTTGTTTTCCTCACTTTTAAGGAACCTAGGAAATAATTTAAATGTATTTCCTGAGCCTGGCATCTTACATGCACCCTCTTTATTGATTTTATCAATTATATCTTACCATAGACAGACCATAATTTGACATTAGAGTTATAGTTTTTTTTAAAGAAGGGATATATAAGACTTCTTCTATCAGGAAAATAAAACTATCCCTAAATGTCAAATGTTGCTCTAGGCCTGTGGTCTCGGTGACATGGATAGGGAAGCAGGAAAAATTAAACCAGGCAAACTGGGATGTAAAGCAAGACCATGACCCAAGGAAACAACAGCAAAAGACATTACTAGAAGAAATCATTCTGACATCACTTCCTTTCCCTCCTCCTTCTCCTTCTCATGTTCCTATTCTTTTATAATGTCATGTCTGTCCAGTGTTTCTAAGGAAACGTGTACCATATTGGTTCTGGACGAATGGCTATGTTCTTTCACATTTCTCTAAAAAGCCGAAAGATATGGTGCAAAATTAAGAAGAAAGGAAAATACTTTACAATTTCTCAATGGTTTTTTGTTGTTGTTGTTTTTGTTTTGTTTTGTTTTGTTTTGTTTTGTTTTTTGCCCTTCAATGGATTTCAAACTGATATTTGAAGAGGTGGGTTTTATAGCAGATATTTTATCTACAGACAGTGTGGTGATAACCGTGGCATAACAGAGAGGATCTGTTAGAAGTTAAGGACTACTGTAGGGATTGAGACATTTTCCTTCCAGCTCCTCTTATTCCCCCACAGATAAAAGGCCTTTAGCACATCTTCATTTTACCTAGTGTGACATTGTACAATGAATTGCTGAACCGGACTTCCACTTTTTACAATCTATTATTCGACTGTTCTTCACCCACTAATCCATCTGGAACTGTATCTAGTCACTTGCCAAAATTTTCCTCCTTCTTAAAGATGTTCTGACCTACCTCTGAGTTTTAATTTCCTCCCACTCTCCTCAACGAAAGAGCTTAACCTCCTCCTTGCAGCTGTCAAACCCACCTTCTCCCCTGAGAGAAAATAGCTGCAGGATTCTTGTTCCTCAACCAGAAATTCAGTAATATAAAATTGAATTTCCATGCCTTTCTGTCAAGGGAAAAAAATCATATTTTCAAATGGAAAACATTATTTCCTCTTTAAACCATATCACCGGCCCACTAAACCCATCATTTCAAATGCATGATATTATTTCATCTTAACCATTTCATATATATATATATATGTATATATGTATATATATGCACACACATATATAAAATCATATATATGATCATAAGTATATGTCATGTGTGTAATATCCTCAAAAACAATCTCTCTATATGCTAATTAATGAGAAAGCACCATACCATCAGCATTCTAAGTTATTTCTAAGGACATTCTTGAGACTTCCTTAGGCATACCAGCCACATGCAGCTTCATGTTACTGCATAATGAAACACCCGATTCGAGCTCCCTTCAAGTCAAGAAAGGTTTGTTAAGCTTGCATTTGGAAGCTGAAACTTCACATCAAGAAGATGATGCAGATGCTGATGAGGTTTACAGTGTGAGAGACTGCTGGGTCATGTAAGTGTGTTATTAATCTTTACAATTTGTTGTTTTAAAATTAATATCTGAAAGCAAGCAGTAAGATCACTCCAAACCGAATGCGCACAAGAATTTATGTGGAACGTCTTCACGTGAGAGCATTAGTTCCACTGTGAATTCCCTCTGTGTCTAGTAACACTTCCTGCTTTAAAACGTGTTTTGATAAGATATTACTTTAGCCGCAGCAGTTTTCTTTTGAATGATAAATGGCCAGCTTTTGTAACTTTAACACCAAAGGGCTATGATTTCATCATCTTGTGACCTATTTTTCTTTTTCTTTTTCAATCTGGACTGACAACTTTAAGCTCTAGTCCGATCATTCTCTTACATTTGAATTTTTAATAAAGTATTTTACTTTAATTATAGCATTGTACATTTCCCTGCTTTCCTAAGTATAGTTCTTGTGTTTTAATTTTACTATTTATATTTTCGAAATATTTCAAATATGTAATTTAAAAATTACTTATAAAATTAATTTTGAAAGATTAAAAAATATAATATTTCACATTTGTTAGGTACATTTTCCTTAATTACTTTTATGGTTTTCTGTCTCCTTATTATAAACATTCTAATTTATACATATGTACCCACCCAGGAATACTGACATAGTACTCAGTTTTTCTTAGTTTAACTCTCATCTTTTTTCAGTGTTTTTGGAAGGAATTTTAAATTTGTCATTTTTATGTTGCATATGGTAATATCAACATTTACAGATAATATTCATTTAGATTTACTCTTACATTCAAACTTTTTGTTGTTCCATTCCTACAGTACACTCTGTTTTAATCGAATTTTAATGCTAATTTCTTGATAGTACATTTTTTTTCCTGAGATATTATCTTACCCACACTGAGAACTTTACCTTGCTTACAGACTTCTGGGTTGCTACAATACTTTCAGTCCTGTGAAAGCTCATGTCATGAGCAGAGAATACTTTGTCAGTGAATAGGAGGCTCTGCTCTTGCAGAAGACCTAAGTTTGGTTCCCATCAGCCACCTCAAGGGCCTCACAACTGCCTCTAAGTGCACTTCTAGGGGATCCGATGTCCTCTTTCACCCAGGCAATGCATTCCCCGCACTAGTTCATACACAGGAGCACATAAATAAATATAAGAATAAAATACTAAAAGCTCATCCTACTAGCTTTTGTCTACTAAAAAATACTGTTGCTCTCATGAGAGTGATTTGGAATTTTTTTCCTGACTTTAAAATAAGCACTGAGATTTTAAATTTTCAATATGGTAATTATTTGCATTGCTTACTACCTATAACATAGTTGTCATTTATAATATTTAACACCTAATTTTAATTTTGAATTTTTCATTTTCAGAATTTATTTTGATTCATCCTACATAGGGAATATACACAATATATAATCTATTTAGGATCCTTCTACGTAGAGAAGCACATTTTTAACCTTCTGTGCACATATGAATGTAATTATATTAACTATAAGGTCACTCAGGCTGTCTATCTCAGTTGGTAAAGTAGTTTGAGAGCATACAGGAGGGCCTGGTGTTGAACTCAGCCCTGTGTAACCTGGGTGCGGTGGTGTACACCTGTAATCCCTACAGGTTTGACGTCAGGCTAGGATGTATAAGGGGGAGGGAGAAAAGAAGAAGTAAGAGGTGGGAAGGAAGGACGGAAGAAATGGAAAGAGGAAAAGCCATATCTAGAATATCTGCATCATCTCACTTTATCTTTCCACAAGCAATTTCTTTTTGTATAGCAAATTGTATATGAAAATTAACTGACTCAATTTTTTTTCTGGCTATGAATTACAACACAGTAATGTACACTGTTTCAACCTTAAAATTGTGAGGGCTTGTTTACTTCTGATGTGTTCTTAAATTTAAGAAGAGATTTTTAAATAGGTCTAGTCTTGAAGGGCCCTTTTTCTTGATGGGAACTAAATCTTCCAATTATTTTCTTCTTATTGTATTAGGAAATAAAATTGTTTAAATGTTTTGCTTACAACTCATAACTAGCTATTTTCTTTTTAATAATACTATGACCCATATAGAGTAAACTTTAAGAATATGAAAACTTTAAAGAGAGTATGTACAAAGAATTCTAGTTGTTAGGATCATTTATTTTTATTTTCTGATTTTTTTCTAAAGTTTATTTTTTCTTTTTCATTTATGTGCATGTGTCTGTGTGTGTGTAGCCCATCATGTGCAGTTCCTACGGGGACCAGAAGACAGTCCTGGATCCTCCTGGAACTAGAGGGGAAGATAGCGGTGAGCTGTTTAGCATCAGTGCTGGGAACCCCTGAAAGAGCAACTCTTAGCCCCTAATCCATCACTCCAGCCTATACTATCTGATATTTTCTTACTTAGGTGGGATCTTGTCCGTTCACATCTTGGGTTTGGGATATAAACTTCCGTTTTTTAAAAATCCACAGAGTCCTGATGGATTAAAAAGAGAAACTCTTTCCAGCTACCTTTTACACTCAGTGATTTTTAATGATTAATTGTCTTCATTGGTAATTGCTGCAGCAAACACGTCACTGATATAAATGCAGTTTATTCTATTTTAGGTCTCATTAATTACCAACCAGTTTATTACTTGTCTGTTTTTGTGTTTCACATTTATTTTCTCAGCATCAGTCTGACACAGGCTACTTTGCTGCAGGCCTAGGCAATAATTTGTCACGTACACTATGTCGGTTTTTATTCAGAGATTGAATCACAGGTATAATTTTTTTTCTTTGGCTACCAACTTTGCTTTCCTGATATATCACTACAATCAAGCAACAAGTCAGTCTATGTTTCAGTTGCCTTATGTGTGAAATGGACGTAGGTCACAAAACTCAAGAGCCTTTGAGAGAAGGCCTCACAAGTAATATGTGTAATGTGCTAAGAAAGATTAAGCACCTGTAAAACACAATATAAATGACAGATGAGCTCATGTCCATTTGAAGAAATCCATCTATTACCTGAAAAGGCAGGTGTAACCTGTAATAGTAAACAAAACCTTGTTAATACGTAGACATTAAAATTTTGATTATTTATAATTATCAAAGATCCTTTCAATTTCTTTTTAAAAGGAGACTTTATTTATTTATTCATCTATTTAAAACATTTTTATATATTTAGATCCTTGAAGCTCATTCCCTTTACCCACCTAATATTTTATTTTCTTTCTCTCTCTTCATCTGAGAAGGAAAGAAAGAAACACAAAATTAAAAGCAAGCAAAAGAGAAATAAGACCCCCAAAAAAAAGTGCCCATACAAACCAAAGCCAAACATCAAGTCAAAAAATAAAAATACCATTGACTTCGTTTTATGTTCATAACAATCCCTGGGCATGAGCCCTCCCCTGAGTGTGACTGATGTACCCATTGACACTTCAATGAAGAAAACTGCCTTTCCTTTGGCCAGCAGGTGTCAGTTGGAAATAGCTGCTTGACTAAGGGTAGGGACCCATGTCCACTTCTCTGTCTCAGTGCTGCTATCTTACCTGGCTTGAACCTGGACACGTCTTGTACATAACGCTGCAGTCTCCATGGGTGCATATGTGCATCAGTCCTCTTGTGTGTGGAGGATATTATTCCCTTGGACTCATTTGTGACCTCTGGGTCTTACTATGTTTCAGCCTCCTACTCTACACATACTCTTAAGCCTAGGTGGGTGGGTGATGAAGACATCCCATTTAGGACTGTGTGCTCCAAATTCTCTTACACTCTGCAAAAGTCTCCCTGTGAGATTCTGTGCTAATTTCTGTCTGCAGCAGAAGGTGTTTCTCTGATGAAGGCTGAGCATTAAACGTCATTTTATTGCTATGTTCCTTTAGCAGAATAATCCTTATAAGAAAAATTTGTTCAGTGATTGCTAGACATTAAAATAAACTGTACTTTTAGTGGCAACCTTCTAGGATCTGGATATTCTTCTCTCTAGTGCCGTCTGTTATGTCAATTCTTCACAAAATGTTAATAATACTATTTAAAACAACATAACTCAGGGTGTGCCCCTCATGGAGTCATTTCATCCTGCTGTACCATCTTTGTACAGATTTCCCATCTTTCGCAAAGATTAAGTTTGACTGTTCTTATTAACATTCCTGTGAGTAGATTCCTGAGCACGTAGTTGGGGTTCATACAGCACTTACTGCTTTTTAACTGAAGCATGAGTTTAAAAATGGAATAGAAAGAACAGACTTTCCTTGAAGTTTAAAAAGGTCGGGGATATATGGGATCTACTGGGCTTGAGATGGTCCTGGCACAACAATGCTTCATCTTTTTACTTTGATCACACAAAATGTATATCGTGTAATAAAATAGATCCTTTATTTTATGTATTTTAAAGATACAGAATACTTATAAATTACAAATTTTCTAATTCCAGTGAGAAATTCTGGGCTGTAATAGGAAATCTTAGCCTTTGGTAACATAAGGAGACCTGCTACACTATAAAAACTACATTAGCATCTTTTGTTATTTGAAAACAATTGATCTTGCAGTTTGGTTTTATGATTACTGTTTCCAGGCCCTTCAGGAAAAAAGATAACTGAGGGAGGGCATAAAACAAGAAAGCCTCCTGTTAAGGGACTCTGGGGTGCCCTGGTCAATTAGACTCTCTTAAGAGAAGGCCTGGCTTGTTAAATCAGCACACACATCTGTAACAGAACTTCGTCTAGTTCCTGTCTCAGCACTTTGTCTGACTGAGCCAAGTTCTGAAAAATGCCATTTATGCTTTGGGGCATCTTTCCTTACAGTCTAGACATGGAATACCCATTTATGTCTTCTTTGTTTCAACTCCATAGAGGACTGGTGCCTCAGCTTTCTCCATGGGCTCCCTCTATTACTACAGTACTTGCTTAAATGTTCATAGTCATATGATGCAATGAGTTGGTAGAACTCTGAAGTAGAAATTTCTCCATGGCTCCCAATAAATGAATTAGGCAAGCATACTAAAAAGTCACATTTTATTCAAAGTGGCAAACCCCGGCCTCTTTTAGGGACAGATACACACAACATTATAAATGGCTTATATCCTTTTAGGAGCAGTATTAAATGAGCTAATAAACAGCTACACATAGAACCAATTTCATCTAACACCAAGTGGCTTATTTTTAATTAAAAAAAATGTATTAAAGGAAGTACCATAGCATTACAAAACATATAATTCCCAGGAACGACTTATTTTTAAAAGTAATGTCTTTATTAATTATTTGATAATTTCATATAATGCATTTTATGTACTTCATGTCTATCTCCTCCCAGATCTTCCCCCACCTTCATACATGTCTTAGTTTCCTGCTACTTAGTTATTAATGTGACAAAACATCATGAGCAGGACAAGCTGTAGAGTTTACGAAGGACTTACAGTTTCAGAGGATGCGTCCATGACCATCATAGTGGAAGCACGGCAGCAGACAGGTACATATACTTCTGAAGTACTAGCTAAGAATTACTTCTGATCTATAAGCATGAGGCAGAGAGAAAGAGAGAGACAGAAACAGAGACAGAGAGACAGACAGAGACAGACACAGACACAGGCACAGGCACAGACACAGACACAGACACACAGACACAGACACAGACACAGACACAGACACAGACACAGACACAGACACAGACAGAACTGAGAAAGAATTGGCCTGAGCTTTCGAAACCTCAAGTCTCACCCACTATAACACATGTACTAAGACAAAGCCACATTTCCTAATATTTTGCTAACAGTTCCAATAACTAGGGACCAAGCATTCAAATATATACATCTATTGATGTTTCAGATAAACTATAATTAAATCTGGGAAATGTTTTTAAATTTGCCATTATTTTATAATTTAGTACGTTTTTATACACGTAAGTAAAAAAGAAAAGCAACTTGTAGTTCTAATTAAAAATATATTGACCATGTCCCCTGGAGGGGGAGACCTGGTGGCACTCAGAGGAAGGACAGCAGGTTACCAAGAAGAGACTTGATACCCTATGAGCATATACAGGGGGAGGTAATCCCCCTCAGGAACAGTCATAGGGGAGGGGAATAAGGGGAAAATGGGAGGGAGGGAAGAATGGGAGGATACAAGGGATGGGATAACCATTGAGATGTAACAAGAATAAATTAATAAAGGAGAAAAAAAAGTAAAAAAAAAAAAAAAGAAAAGTTCAAACTCAGAGTTTAATTAAAAATACCAAATGTGCACAAGTGATGAGAGACAGTGAACATTAACTTTGATGAAAATTATAAAACCTTAACAGGAAAAATTAAATTATATCACCCCTTGACTTGTAAAACATAATATTTAATGAAATGAAACAAATGACATTTTTTCTTATGAAGATTTTCTTGGTGTGTCTCAAATTCTGAATGAAAATTAGTACCTATCTCATCTCATCATTATCAACATAAAACATCTATCTAGACCTAGAAACATATTAACCCCAAAACCACTAAGCTTAATTGTAAAAACTAAACTATCTGTCCTTAAACCTCATCAGAGACTTCAGAAGGAAGAAAAATTAACTGAGTAAACTGGTGGATAAAGAAATTGTGGTACATTTACACAATGACTCTTTCCTTTTCTAAATCAATTTCTCTTTCTCAATTTGCACACACACACACAAATAAAATGTTGAAATTATTTTTAATGTTATTCTATTGCAATCATTTACATTGGAATTATTTTTTAGTGAATACTAACATATAAAATATTTTGACAGCATATAAGCTGATGCATATGGGTAAGGCAATTTATGTAATAGTGTTAATATTTTTATCTAATAACCTCATAAGGAAGAAAATTGATTCAATTATTGAATAATAAGCAATCATGTAAATTTTTAGTAAAGTTATGAACTTCATTCTCTTTAAGAAAAGCAATGCTTTCTGTCAAAAAATATTGTTAAAATAAAAATATGTTCTAATAACACTTATAATTTCTGGATAAAGTATTCATTAAATTTGTAAGTAAAAAATTAAATAATTAAGAAATAGAATTCACTACCAAACAAAATATTTGATATGCTATAAAATTATGTATATATTTATTGCCCATTTTTACATAACTTTCTGCTTTTATTGTTTTTGAGATTATAATATAATTATATCTCTTTTCTCTTTCTTCCATCCAAACCCTTTTATGATGATAAATTTTACTTTATTTTTTCATTTTTCTTTTATTGAAAATAGTTTTTTCTATAATCTATCCTGATTATAGTTTCCCCTCCCTTTACACCTCCCAGTTCCTCCTCCCTATTTCCACTCCCACATGAATCACCCCCTTCATGTTTTTCAGTAGAACAAATAGGCTTCTAAGGTAGAATAATTAGTATAACATAATAAATATAAAAATAAGGTAAAACAAAAACAAAAAGAAACAAGAAGGAGGGAAAGAGCCCAAGAAAGGCAAAAAAACAAATTTAGACACTGAGACTCATTTGTTTGCACATCCACAAATCTCATAAAAATACAAAATCAGAAGCAATAATATGTTTGCATAGGATAGTCATTAGGAGAGAGAGAGAGAGAGAGAGAGAGAGAGAGAGAAGAGAAGAGAAGCGAGGCAGGGAGGGACGGAGAGAAGGAGGTAGAGAGAGTTAATCTCTGTATCATTACAATTTTTTGCATAGGGAAATATTTCATGGTCATTTTTAGTCTCCCAAGAGCGTGTCTCTAAAGTTAGGTCTTATGTCATTATAAACCATGGAATATTCTACTTATTTGAGGAAATTCTTCTTTAAATTTCCCTAGTATGGAGTTGAAAGTGTTTGCTAGAAGGATCTATAGAAAAGGCAATTATGTTGTCAGACTCCTTCCACATGTTAAGGATTGTGTTTAAGAGAGGCCCATGGCTACTTTGATTTTACAAATTTCACTAGGAAATAATTTCCCTGCCATCAACATTAATGAAAATTCAGGAAATGTCAGACTTCAGAGAATATAAAATCTTATTGAAGAACATTTTAGAAAAGTCCAGGAAACCTCCCAGGTGACAAATCAACCTTTCTTACATGCATGGCAAGGAGAAGAGTGACTGGAAAGCAAGGAATGAGGACAAATCTGGATTTGAATTTTTCTAGAGGTACATTTTAATCCTCCATTACTGCTGGACATGGGCCAATCTCATTAATTAGCTAATCCTCCTCACATGTTCTGTAAAAAGTGCCATTCATGCTAGAACTTTTACATGATGCTGTAATGGGGAAAGAGGATGGAAAGCGCAGAGAGAAGGCGAGAGTGGAACTTGGCCAGCTTCTCCATCCCAATGCTGTGGTGTCCAACCATGAGTTTGCAGCACTCACCTTCCATAAGGCGCTGACCGTTCTTGAGGGAATTGAAGTCTCAGTGTGTTATTCATTAAGACCAACATCTGTGGAGGCAATCAGAATGGTAAGTTAAAATTTCACCTATAGAATTGAGGAAAAGGAAATACCTAGACCGTATAGATTGTCTCTCAGCTACTGAGAGAAACATTCTTTTCCCTAGTCACCAGCTTTGATGATATTGAAGATTACCATAGGGAAAACATATCTTTCGTGAAACCTCTGTATCACTGGAACCATACTGTGCCTTTAAGGAGATTTTAAAAAAAGCTGTGGGTAGCAGATAGCTTGAAGGAGTTATAAGGAAGTAGTCTCTGCTTGAGTCATCCACTGGAAGACTACAGTCATTCCTGTCATTGCATACATCCCATAACACAGCAATAACATTCTATTCCATGACTTTTGCTCTTAGTAAGTGTCTAGATGGACATCACCTTCTCTTCCAGTTTTCAAAATATCTTCAGAAATATAAGCCACAAGAAAACAGACTGTGAATCGCGGCCATGGGAGGCTCCTTTCTGGGGATACCCCATTTTTCTTCAATAAAAAAAAATCATGGTCATATTATCTAAATATAAAAATAGGTATTCTTGATGTCTATTTTCTGTACATATTGTTTATGATGCAATCCAGTATTGGCTGCCTTTTGTGTCATTATAGAACATTTAACCCTCCCTAGTATATACAGGAAAATATAAAGTATAATTATATTAAACATGTAAATAGATAGCCAACAAGGAACTAAAAGTACAATAGACCTGAAAAGCAGGATTAAAACGTTGTTTTTAAATGTAGACTTCTGGGAGAAGCCTACATTCAAAGAGCTCACTGACTGTGGATTCAAATAAAAAGTGAACAGCAGGGTTGGGCAAAATATTTTAAGATTTTTTAAAATTAAATAACAACTAAAAAGCATCCAAGGAAGACAGTTCTTGAATGTCTACCCTCAAGTCCAAGAGGGGGGATCTCTAGGGGTTTTCTGGAAAGAAGAAATGGAATTACAGCATTTTCCTGGCCCAAAATCCTAGCCAAGAGGAAGTGAAGAGAACCCAGCCACAAGCCAAATTTCAGGCTTCAGTGGTGGACTGCCAGAACATCCTACACACCGGACAAAGGCAGTGAAGCCAAGACTACCCACATTCCCAGGCTTTTAAAGACGGGGAACCTCAAGGGGGTATTTGATTTATGTGGAATAACTGGTTTGCCCAGATGCATTTAAAACAAAATCTGTCCAATGATCTCACCTGGGATTGAGGATCCTGGAAAATGGAAGTGGAAGAAGCAGATGAAATCGGTTCTTGAAAAGTACATCAGGACCACTGGATAAGAGCCTAAGCTTTGAGTGAGTGCAATGGCCAACAGTTATTGAGCACCTACTGTTTGCTACACTGTGTAGTTTTCCATGCAAAAGTACCTTATAGCCTTGAAATTCTTATAAGACCCATATCATTATTTTACTGCACTTTATAAGTAAAGAAGTCTGATTTTAGTTAGTAAATTAAGCAAATAACATGCTGTAAATAGACAAGAAAAGCTGGTAAATGGTAGAGACATATTTTAAACCCAGGTTGGCGCTACTTACAACTAAGATGTTTTTCCATTCATATGTTTTCTTTATTTTATTTTACTATTTCATCATTGGTATCTTATTGCTGTTACTGATACAGGGTTTCCTGAGTGCCAGATGGCTACAAGTTCATTATGTAGCTAAGGTTGACCTGAACATCAATTCTGCTGCCTTACTTTCAGCATTCTGGAATCAGAGTCATGGGCTAGCATGCTTAGTTTATGCTTGACTGGGGAGTTGATAACCAGGCACTCTATCAATTCAACAGCATAAATTCTTAAACTAGCGAGTTGCATAATTTAGCTACTATATGTAGGCACTTGTGAATTAAGAAATGTATTCAATGTGCATATGATTTATGTGATTATCTTTACTAATTAATCCCATGAGCAAAGGATATCAAAAACTTGAACTCAGCTCTAGCACAGTGAGTGCACAGGGATAGAAGGCAAATTCTGATACTAATACTTACTTTAAAACCTGAAATTTCCATAAAGGCTTTACTTACTTGTCAACTGTTATTGATCATAAAGAAATGAAAATAAATCATATAGTGGGGGAGGAGGTTCCCTTCAGTCATAGACCTAGGGAAGAGGAATAGGATGAATGTGGGATGGAGGGAGGAACAGGAGGATACAAGTGATGGGATAATAATTGAGTTGTAATCTGAATAAATTAATTAAATAAAAAAACTAAAAAATAAAGATAAATGATTATATTATTTGTTGTGATACTGCTATTACTGCTGTATACATTCATATTTTTGTTTAATCCACTCCTCGGTTCAGTGGTTATCATAAAATATGCATTCAATAAGTGTTTCTACAATAATGAGGTAGGTAGTATTTCTCTCATTTTATGGATGGGACAATAAACTCTCAGAGAAAACTTCCCAAATACCACAAGACCTCATTTAGGAATCAAATTTAGTTTTTCCAACTTGAAAACCCATACATTTGGTAAAATATCAAAAGCCACAAAATTATGAAATTATGTTGTTTTAGTAATAAATAAAGTGAGTTAGTTGAAAGAGGATTACTCTTTGGGCAAGTCTTAAATAATGAGCAAATCCTATTGCAGAGTAGAAGTTGATTGTATATGAGGAAGTGGGAGCTTATAGAGGAAATATTCCTGGCCTCTGCCTCTTGATTTGTTGACATCGAGGTACAGACAATCCTATAGCACACTGACTCTACTCCTAAGCTCTCTCTTAATACTTGCTCTATACATTCCCTTTAGTCCTTTATGCATACATTTGCCACCTGAGAAGATTACTTCTGTATTAAGTTGCATTCAGCATATAACCTGTAGGATTTGCATGCCACACATCCGCACACTTACAAGAACTTAGTCATACATACATCCCTCTGCACAACAGGAAACTAACTGAGGCAACTTAATCAAATTCAAGCACCGAGTTCTCCATGAAATGGGCATTCCTTGGAGTGAACTCTTCTTTTCCTTTGTTTTTGACCATGACAGCAGATTTCAGCTTTGGATGTGGAAACTGATTACAAGACAGTAGTCTAGAAATTCAAGTGTTGCAACACAGAGAATTTCAGAGAAATGACCAACATTCTGCGTACAATTTCTGCTCTAAGCATTTTCCTACCCTGAGACTTTAAGGAATTCTGAAAGTGTTCTTAGAAACTACATAGCTTAGTAAAGATTTAGGGACTCTCATGGTGATAAGAAGAGAAGACACTGTGCAGATATCTCAAATAAAAATAAGCTTGTGCATTCAAATGGAACTAGAGGCCATGAAAGGACAACCCAGCTGATGGCCTGTCCTGGCTGTGCTACTTCTAGCCAGTGGCATGCCCTTCAAAGCCTGGTGAGGCACATAGGAGGTCACTGCCAGAAAATGCACATGTGAATGAGTCCCTGGTTTGTTAAATTCATTTTTAAACAATAGCTGCAGCATCACAACTGCTGCTTATAATATAAGCAAATACGTGAGAGAGAAAAAAACCAAGCCAAATGAAGGAGAAACATAAAACCTCATCCCACTGAGACACTTACACTTTGGTAAACTGTGATCCCTACAATTATTGTATGCACAGAGTTCAGGAAAGAGCTATAATCAAGCTATGTCTGGATGGAAGGGATTTTATTTGCTTCATTTGTGGAAGTATAATAAGGAAATTAAATTCTCTGTAGAAGAAGATATCCTCAGACAATATTAAATGTTTTTCTAGATGCTGTTCAAAATTCAACAAAAGTTTGCAGAAGTTAGCAGTTTTACATAAAAATGCAGAAGTAATAAAATAATAACCGTGGGTCAGTTAGGCATGGGACCATACACCTTTATCTTATGACATAGGACCCAAGGACAGGTAGATTTCTGTGAGTTCAAGTCCAGCCTTACCTACAAAGGGAGTTCTAAGCCAGCCAGGGCTACATAGTGAGACACTGCCTCAAAAATAAAACCAAACAAAAAAAATAATCATAAAAATCTTTAAGAAGAGAAAATCTTGAAAACATACAGTCAAATACCAAGATTTTATAAAACTTCTACAATAAAAATAATATGTTGTATATGATTAGACAATCTACTATGACTGATGGTACATAAATAGACACACCTAGTTACAACAACATTATGGAAAAATGAGCTTCTCAATTATATTAATTGTGGTGAATAGTGAAATCAATGTTCCCTTCTTCAATATATACAATATGTAACTGTCAGCTACATAACAATGAATCAAATAATACAGAATGGAGGGGATGGTCTTTTCAGGAACCCTTACTAAGTCAACTGACTTGTTTCTGGAAAATGTAGCAATTCATTCCTCATACAAATAAGTCAGCCCAAAGACTACAACTAGACACACAGATGAAAATGCAAAGCTACAGACAACAAATTGCCAGCCATATCCATTAGATAAAAAAAAATGTGTGGCTCTTCCCATAAATTATTCACCAACATCCTAAAATGTAACTCATAAACAAAAGGATTGATATTAAAATTTAAGGAATTTTTATTTATTTGAGACCCACCATGAAACGAGTGAAAAAAAAAAGAAAACAGAGGTTTGAAATGACACTGTGAATATGTTATTTGGGGAAAGGCATGCATCTAAGATACATACAAAGTGCCTATGGATGAACAAGGAATGGACAATACGCTTTATTTTAGTGGTCATACTTCAAGTGGAAGCTTCAAAAAAGACACTTTCCAAACATTAGCATTAATAAATGTACTTATAAGCTTCTCATGTTTGCTAGTAATCTGGAACTGTAAGTTAAAATCACAGGTTTGCTAGTAATCTGGAACTGTAAGTTAAAATCACAAAGAGACTGGTCTAGGAACCATGTACAGCCCCAGAATCTCATCACAGAACCTCATTGGACATGGTTAGGAGTATAAATTTTTTAATTTATTATTCTTTTATATAATATATCCTGACCACACTTTCCCACTCCCTCCACTCCTCCCAGTTCTCCCTTATCTTCTCCTCCCACAGATCCACCACAGCTTCTGTGTCCCTTCAGAGGACATCCACTGAACACAGTATAACAATTTACAATAAGACTAGATGCAACCCCTCACTTCAAGGCTGGATAAGTTAACCCAGCAGCAGGAAAAGGGTCCCAAAAGCAGGCAAAAAGATTCAAAGATAACCCCCCACTAACATTGCTAAAAGTTACACAAAAACACCAAGCTACACAACCATAACCCACATGCAGAGAACCCAGCTCAAACCATACAGGCTCTGTGATTTCCTTCAGTCTCTGTGAGCCCCTATTAGCCCTGCTTAGTTGATTTTGTGGGCTATGTTCTTTGGATGCTACAATCCTTCCTTTCCCTTTTCTGCAGGCATCCCAAGCTCTGTCTAATATTTTGCTGGAGGTCTATGTATCTGTTCCTATTAGTTGCTGAATGAAGCCTCTCTGATGACCACTGGGCTAGGTACCAATCTATTAGTATAGGAGACTGTCATTAAGAATCACTTCATGAAATTGTTTTAATTGATCTTTACCTTTCTCCTTTTTTTTTCCTGCCATGTTTGATATTATCCTAAGATAGTCCTTCTCAGGGCTATCTTTTGTCCATCCAGGAATATCAGGCATGGCCTCTCTCTTGTGCTGTGACCCTCAAGTTTGAC
The DNA here is from genome assembly GCF_964271855.1 of Acomys minous. NCBI lineage: Eukaryota > Metazoa > Chordata > Mammalia > Rodentia > Muridae > Acomys > Acomys minous. The sequence continues at coordinate 76,015,143 of NC_140489.1, forward strand.
TGGTTATTAGTTGGCCAACTCCAGGAATTCTGTGCCACCATTCGGGTGAACACCTTACAGGAAGGACAAATTGTAGGTTGAAAGTTTTTGTGGATTGGATGGTGTCCCAGCCTCACTACTTTAAGCCTTTCCTGGTTACAGAAGATCGCCTGTTGAGGTGCCATTTACCCCATTACTAGGCATCTTGGCAAATGTCACCTTTGTAGATTCTAGGGAGTTTTCACTGCCAAAGGTTACCACATTGACCAAAATGTCCCCAAATTGCAGTGTCTCTTTCTCTCAGTACTCACTTCCTTGATGCTCCTCACACCCACCTGTACCTTGCAGTTCCCATCTTCACCCACCCTCAGTCTACCCACAACATCTATTCTATTTCCCCTTTCCAAAGATATCCATGTGTGTCCCCTTGAGCCCTCTGTATGACTTAGCTTCTCTGGGTCTGTAGATTGTAGCATGATTATCCTCCACTCAACAGCCAGTACCCACTTATAAGTGAGTACATACCGTATTGATATTTCTGTCTAACTTTCCTCACTAGGATAATTTTTTTAGATACACCTATTTACCTGCAACATCACAATGTGATGTTTTAAACAGCTGGGTAATACTTCATTGTGTGAATTACCACATATTCATTATCTATTCTTCAGCTGAGAAACATCTAGGTTGTTTCCAGTTTGGAGTTTTTATGAATAAAGCTACAATGAACATAGTTGAGCAATGTCCTTGGGGTAGGATGGAGCATCCTTGGATTTTATGTCCAACAATGGTATAGCAGTGTTTTAAGTTATCAATTCCCAAATTTCTGAGAACTGCCATATTGAGTTCCACAGTAGCTGAACAAGTTTGCACTTCCAACAGCAGTGGAGGAGTGTTCCCTTCCCTCCACCTCCTTGCCAAGATATGTCAGGAGTGTTTCTTTTTATCTTAGCCATTCTGACACATGTAAGATGAAATCTCAAAGTACTCTTGATTTCCATTTCTTTGATGGTTAAAGACGTTTAGCTCTATACCCCATTTTTAAAATTGGGTTATTTGTTTTGTTGGTGTTTAATTTCTTGCGATATTTATATATGTTAGACATTGGCCCTCTGTCAGATGTGGACTTGGTGAAGACCGTTTCCCAATCTGAAGGCTATCATTTTGTCCTAGTCACAGTGTCCTTTGCCTTACAGAAGATTTTCAATTTCATAAGGTCTCTTTATCAATTGTTGATGTTAGTGCCTGTGCTATTGGTGTTCTGTTCAGGAAGGTGTCTTCTGTGATAATGCACTCAAGGTTGTTTTACACCTTTTTCTATCAGGTTCAACATATATGGTTTTATTTTGAGGTCTTTGCTTAACTTGGGATGGAGTTTTGTGCAGGGTAATAGGTATGGATCTATTTGCATTTTTCTACATGCAGACATTCAGTTAGACCAGCACTGTTTACAGAAGATACTTTCTTGTTTCTATTGTGTATTCCTGGCTTCCTATCAAAAATTATGTGTCAATGGATGTGTAGATTTATGTCTGGATATATGATTATCCTATGGATCAACATGTCTTTTTATACCAATACCACGCAGTTTTTATTACTATAGCTGTGTTGTACTGTTTGAAATCAGGGATGGTGATATCTCTTGGCATTCTTTCATTATACGGGACTGTTTTAGCTATACTGGTTGTGTGTGTGTGTGTGTGTGTGTGTGTGTGTGTGTGTGTGTGTGTGTAGGGCAAATCCTCCTATGCCCAAATTAAAGGAGCTTCTCTTATATGTGAATTGAACAATAGAAACCATACATCAGTGAATTCCTCGATCCTGAAGTTGTAATATTGTATAATCAAGCAATAAATAAATCTAATTCATAAGAGTGAGGACTGGGTAGTATGAAGAACCCCAATTTCTCAGATGTTGGGAACTAAGCAGTTTTGTCTTCATTTAACTCCCATGTGTACTATTTTTTAATCTCATTAGTTACATAATTATGCTCCCTTGAAAAACATACATTGGGCTGTGAGTTTCAAACACTATATGTAAATTACATTTTAATTAAAGTGTAAGGATCCACTTCTAATGCATGTAATTATTACACATTTTATTACATATGTAGTTAATTCACTCTTTTGATCTTTCTACTAAAATTGCCTCAAATGAAGTAACATAAGCTCATTTTGTTTTCAATTAAATCACCAGCTCATGTCTCCCTTCTACTTCTTGACTTTTGCCAGCCATAGGAACCTAAGAAAAATCAGATTCCATTTCCCCACATACAACTGTAAAGCTTAGAGTAAGTTGCTTCAGCCTTTCACTTCGTTGCCGCTCCACTGCTAGTGCGGCCAGTCCTTCCTGCCTCAGCTCTCACTCTCATTACTCCTTGGTGCAAATTCTGACAACACCCTACAATAAGTAAGCAATTCTGTCCTTATATTTTAGTTTTTATTTTCCTTTTATATCTTGTGATTTGCAAAAACATTCCTCTTTCTTGTTGTAATTTTCCATCCTGAAATTCCTACATTTTGCATTTTACGTCTTCTATTTCTCCCCGTTGAGGATCCCATTAAATCTTATTTATTTCTGCAGGACTCTCCTTCTTAAACTTGCTCTTTTGAAATGATTATTTTATAAATATTTAACAAGTGGAATGATACAATGACATATTGTCAACCGTTTGATTTTCTTTAAACTACTTTCCCATTTAATAGGGTGTTAACATACTAAATGAAATATTGATTTGTATTTCATAAAACTAATTTGGCATTTAATCTCTTGATACAAAGAAGACTCTAGGAGTATATCATTCATCTACATGAATGCCAAGTATGATACTGCTGGCCAGGCTTATGAACAGATTTGTAACTTCCCCACAGATTAAGCTCCAGAACCTTCCACAAAGAAGAATATTTTTGTGAACTCATGGATTGACTTTTCCTGACAGTTCAAGAAAAGCAGGTGCTTGCAGTGATAGAAACTAGTACCACTAATTCCATTTACACTAATCCTATAATAATATCACATTGTGCAAAAAATATCTTAACTCATTCTTTGCCTAATATTCTATGACCTAGGGCATGACTTCTTCTTATGTGCTCTGGGGAACCTTTTATTTTCCTCACCTCTTTCTCAGCCATTAGCATATTTAGAATGTTCTTTCCAGAGGTTTTGACTGTCTGCTTCTTCAAATATCATAGAGAGATCATCATTTATTTTATCATTCCCTATACAACTCCAAATTCAACTCCTATTCCCTAAGGCAGAGTGCTGAGGCTCCTTATTTTTGGTATATCTATCTCTAAGCCTAATTCTTATAAGATGTTTGATAAGCACTATTTGAATAAATAGGTAAAAATGAAAACTGGAATCAGCACATACAATAATATATTTTTCAAACCATTGCTAATTGAAAGCATAGGTTCAGAGTCAACCAAAACTAAAGTTCTGGAGAACAGAATAATATGCTAACCATAAAATAACAATACAACCTCACCTAGTACAATGACTCACATATACAGTTCTAAAACTTGAAATGCTGAAGCAGGGGGATTAAGAATTCCAGGCCAGCTTGGGCTGCTTACTGAGTTCCATAACAGTTTGGGCTATTTGGTAATACCCTGTCTTTTTAAAAAGAACTTTTCCAAAAGCATGAGATATAAATACTTAAAATAGGATGGATTTGAGTTTGCAGGCAAATTATTTTTATAAAATGTTACAATATGAACTTTAAAACTTTTTAACTCACCCTGAGTTGAGTATTAAGCTGGGAATAAACAAGAAAAAGATTTGTTATTTATCTATGTCTACTCCAAGTATAAAAAGCAGTACATCTGGGGACCAGATGACTTCAGAATCCCATTACAGACAATAACTCCCTAATCCTTTAATATAGGTGGAGACAGCCATCATTACCCATTGAGCAGACATTAATAGTTGAGGCAGTAAAATTCAGTACATTGTCTGATGTTTCATTATTAATTTGAAAGTGTCATGTTGAATTTATGTTTTTAGCTACATATATGTCCCTGATTTTGTTATATAATTTACTATATAGCCTACATAATGAATCTAAATGTCGTCATTGAGAAGTGTCACTGCCAGACTGGGCATTCTTCATTTCTCTTCCGTAGTCATTTAGTTACAGGAGAGCAGAAAAGCAATGAATATAGTATGACATCTTACAAAGAAGTAACCTCATTTACCCATTCAAACTGTGTTGCTAAGACTTTGGTACAGATTCTAGAATAGTCTGATGTCTGGGGATATGTCAATTCAGGCCCAAGTTAGAATGCTTGGAACAGTTTAGGGTACAATGAACTATGCTGTGTTATACTATACTGTACTGTATATATATATATATATATATATATATATATATTATATATAATATAGTATACATAAAAATATATACTATATTGTAATGGCCAAACTTCAGTGAAGAGCAATTCCACACTTCCTGGTAGGTGGAACCACTTGTAAATAAATGAATGAATGCAATAAGCACAAAAGACATATTAATAATCATTTCATTCTGTATTACAGCTCACAACATTGTTCTTTTTTATTTATAAGTTAAACACATTCTAAACCATTCCATTCATAGAAATTGAAACCCGCCTCCTCCAACCAGCTACAGCCTCCCGGTTGTTAAAGGAAAACACAATTGTTGGAACGGAAAATACAAGAAGTTTTTACCATTGGCCAACCACAGTTTGGCTCTGTTCTTGCAGTCTGCTCTGCTGAGAATGCAGCCAGACCACACACTGAGGGTGAATTACACCACTTCAAATAGAAGAAACACTAATGGAAAAAGGCAAGTGGGGTTCCAAATAGGGGGCGGTAGGCAAGACAGCACCCACTCAGCACAGTTCTCACAGGCTAGATGGAGTCCACAGGCTCGGTAGACAAACACAAGCTAGCCCCGCTCCTGTCGTTGAGGAGCAGGAGACTCCTCTCTTAAGCACAAGAGTCCATCAGCCAGAAGGAACACGGACTTTTGGAGCCTCTTTGTCCAGTTCCCACTATTTCTGTAAATTGAACTTGTCATTAGCAAAAATAAGAATAACAGCTTATAAGACAAGGATAAGCTTATAAGAGCTCACAGGATTCTCTGCCCTTTTCCCCGAGTTACTCTTTGATGAGAGAGAAATCTGTTTCTGTTGTCTTGGTCCACACTTTCCTAATTCCTTAAGATCCAAGTGGAGGAGGAGTGAAAATAGTAGAGAAAAACTCAGAGAAAAGTTTCAGACACTTTCTGGCGAAGATCTCCGTCTTACATCTTTCTTGGGCACTTAGAATACAGCAGAAACTAGAAGAAAATACTGTCTTTCCCAAAGACAGTTTATAAATTTTACAGTTTATAAAGATTACAGTTTATAAATGCACAGACGTAGGATTAAGCTCCTGCGAGTGCAACGTTAATATTTGGATGCATACAATGCACAGATTCACTAAGGGTTTACCGAAGCAATGTGGCAGGGGCGACATATACCACGGACAAATAAATCTCCGAATCTCAGGAAGTTTGTCTGAGAAAGTAGAAAGTACTTCCCCACACTGTATCTCCACCAGGCTTGAAGAGGCCGAGGTCATTTGGCCAGACATATACGTTTCCATGGCTCTTTTACAAATATTATGCAAGTTTCTGAAAATTTGAACCCAGTTTGACATTTCAGGAGTCCTTTGGGGCAGAGCACAAATAGGAACTTGGGAGAGGCTTTAAATCTAGTCAGCAGAAATAAATGAACAAGAATAGAGGACAGAAATTTAGAAAACATTTTTAAGTTGCAAGTTGAAAGGATGTTATACAAAGCACCTCATCTTATAAAAGGTCCTACAAATGCTACAAATTATCCTCATCATATTAATGCAGACACTGTGACTCCCAAAAGTTAATGTACAGATTGTGATAAATCCAGACCATAAATATTCTCAGATTGCCATGTTGGAGCCCATGTCTCTATATCCACCCACCACATTTTTTTTCCATACAGAGTAATCTTTTCTGGAGAAATACTATTTGACTTCAGGAGTGGACATAATGTATTTGAGACTCTATCTCTAATCTGTTTAAAGAATAGATCATCCAGAAATTCTAACCTGGTTGGGAGTACCTGAAAAACCTAACAGAGGTTTCCCTCTGAGACTGTGGCCTTGATGACATCTTTTGCCATCTGCTTTCTTGAGAGCAAATTGTGCTGCCACCAGGTCCCAGAGATAGTCCTCAACCTCAGTGGAAATCTGCTGTTCTCTGGTCAGACTGTGCATGCTCCCAGAGCCAAAAACAGCAGCATGTTAGCTAATTCTCAGTAGAATCCCTTTTCCATTTTTCTAACTCATAAGTTAATCATATCCAGACAATATAAATGAATTTATATATATATAAATTGAGAATAGGTAGCAAGTTGTCTGAAATATACAATGCTTATTGTTTCGGCCTGACAAACAACTTGGAGCTTTTGCTTGCCTCTCTGTAATGACTGATGGAATTGAGTATTAGGTTTTGTGCTTATCTCATTTTATGAATTTATGTTGATTTTCATGTTTTTTGTATTCTAGACATAAAATATGTATCAGACTATGAAAAATATTTTAGTTTGTTGCTTGCATTTTCATTTTTAGACATTTTTTTCTAAAGATATTTTTTTCTATAATTTGATAAGGTTAGTGAAAATTTTTAGAGTTCAGATTTGTATATTATAAAATTCTTATCTTTGATAAAGCATTGACTATTTATCACATATCTTCATTTTCATTTTACTTCTTTTTAAAATTTTATTTTTACTCATGTATAAGTGTGTGCATGTGTGTATGTATGTATGTATGTATGTATGTATGTATGTACCCTTACATGGTGGAAGATATGATATTAAATCCCCTGGAAATGGGATTATAAGTAGTTGTGAGTGACCCAAAGTTGATGTCCAAAATGAGTTCAGGTTGTCTGCAAGATCAGCATACACTTTTAATCACTGATCCATCTCTCTGGTCCTTTTATGTTTACTTATTCAAGTTGTGTACTTTTAGCTATCATGTTTGGATTATTAATATTCTTGTGTGAGTTTGTTCAGTTTCATTTCTTCATGTACAGGTATTCAGTTGCTCTATTTTATGTTGTAGATGTCTAAATTTCACTCTATTCTTATACTTTTGGTAAAACTACTTGTTCAGATGTACATAGCTGCATTTCAAGACAGATTGTCATACTTTATCCAGTTTTATTTTATTCTCCATAGTCTATTTATATAGTCTTAGTAATAGTGTCATGATGTTTTGACTACTATATTTTATTAGATTCTTAATTTTAAATTCTGAACTATATTCAACTTTTACTTATGCCAGAATGAGCATATTGTGTCTTTTGAATACATATAAACATTTTGGAATTGGCTTATATAATTATAAATAAAAAATTTTTCCTCTCTAGATTCATCTAACTTTTTCTTGTAACTGAAGTATTCTACCACTTTGAGGAGATGTTATTTTTTTTAATTAGTCGGTATGTTTCTAAATTATTCATTTATTTATTTTACGTTCCAATCCTAGCTCCCTTATTCCTCTTCTCCTGGTCCCACTGTTCCTCCTTCTTCCTCCTAAGCTCCTTCCCAGCCCATCAGGAAAGGGGACCCCCTTCTCCCAACTTACCCTATAATGTCAAGTCGCATTAGGACTGAGATCATCCTCTTCCATGGTGGCAGCTCCGCCAGGGGAAGTGATCAAAATGCAGGAAATACAGAGACCATGTCAGAGACATCCCCCACTCCCCAAATTAGGGGGCCCACATGAAGACCAAGCAGCCTATACTGGACATCTGTGTAGAGGGCCTAGGTTCAGTTCCTGCATGGTTCCTGGATGGTGCTTCAGTCTCCACAAGCCCCCTTGGGCCCAATTTAGTTGATTCTGTTGGCCTTCTTGTGAAGCTCCTTTCACTTCAGGGTCCTTCTATCCTTCCCCCTTACTCTTCTACAAGGCTCCCTATGCTTAGCTCAATGTTTGGCTGTGGTTCTCAGCATCTGTTTCAATCTGCTTCTGGGTGGGGCCTCTCAAAGGACAGCCGTGCTAGGCTCCTGTCTGCAAGCATAGTAAAGTATCATTAATAGAGTCAGGGATTGGCTCTCTCCCACGGGCTGGGTCTCAGGTGGGGCCATGCATTGGTTGGACATTTCTTCAATCTCTACTCTGTCTTTATCTCTGTACATCTTGTAGGCAGGGTGAACCCGAGGTCAAAGTTTTTGTGGATAGTTTGGTGTGTTCCTCTCCCTCCCTAGGAGTGCTGTCTGGTTAGAGGGTGGCCTCTTGAGTCTCCATGACACCCACTACTAAGAATCTCAGCTAGAGTTACCCCATATCCTCTCTGGAGCCTACCCTGCCACAAGTCTCTAGCCCATCTCAGAGATGTTCCCACCCACAGTTTCTCTTATTTCTGCAAGCCCTCGGTCCTCCCACACCTGTTCTTGCCTCATCCGACGCCTAACTTCATTTTCCTCTGAACTCCCTCTCCTACCCTATTCTCTCTCTTCAACCACATCCACTATCTGATCTATTTCCTGTAGCAGATGTAAACATGTTATTGTTTTGATCCCATGTGAAAGAGATTGGAGTGAGGATGTGCAGTGTTTGCTAGGAACAGACTTGTGAGAGGACACGTGGTGTTTGTCTGCTAAGAAGAGAAACTGCCTCTTGTGGGGCCATGGTCTTTGCCAAGTGATAAACATCCTAGGATGGACTCTGAGATGCTTGGCTTTTCGGTCCTGGCATTTTTGCTGTCAGTTGACTGTTCATCACTCCACTGCAATGCTCTCCCAGAGAAGAACACTCCAGAAAACATCACAAGGTTCTGGGTTCCAGCTGCTGCTGTTGCAGCCAGCTTTGCTGAATTGTTGATTTTCTGTTTGATGGGTCTACTGAAATCCTGACTATGAAGCCTTGAATAGCTGCAAGGACTTGAGTCTATAAAGGTCCTACTTCTCCTGTTCCCATTAACCTATTTTCTTTCCTACCTAGAGTAGGTGGGTGGGAAGGAAAGTATAAGCATTAAAGAACCCCAAATAGAGTAGGGTTGAAAAAGTTCAAAGCCTACAATTTCCTCTGAGAGAGATTCAAAGATCCTATCTGGGGTCCTCCTTGTTACTTAGCTTCTTTGGGTCTGTGGATTAGAGCATGGCTCTCCTGTAAGTTATGGTTAATATACACTTATAAGTGAGTACATACCATATATGTCTTTCAGGGTCTATTTCCACTCAGTTGCCTACAAGTTTCATGATTTCTTTGTTTTTATTACCTCAGTAGTAGTCCATTATGTAAATGTACCACATTTTTTTAATCAATTATTTGGTTGAGCAACAGTTCGGTTGTTTCCAATTTCTGGCTATTAAAAATAAAGATGTTATGAACATGGTCTAGCAAGTGTCCTTGTTGTATGGTAAAGAATCTTTTGGGTATATGCCCAAGAGTGGAATAGCTGGATCATGGGGCAGAACAATTCCTAGTTTTCTGAGAAAGCACCAGATTGATTTCCAAATTGTGGTAATATTTGTATTCCCACCAGCAATGGAAGAGTGTTACCCATTCTCCACATCCTCACCAGCATGTGCTGTCACTTGAGTTTTTATCTTAGCCATTCTAACAAGTGTAAGATGGAATCTCAGAGTTGCTTTAATTTGTATTTGCTCTATACCCCATTTTTAATTGGATTATTTGGCTTGTTGGTGTTTAAATTCTTGAGTTCTTTGTATATTTTGGATACTAGCCCTTTGTTGGATGTAGGGTGGGTGAAGAGCTTTTTCCAATCTTTAGGCTGCCAATTTGATTATCACCCTGCATAAAACTCATGTCCAAGTGGATCAAAGACATCAACATAAAACCAGAAACATTATATCTATTAGAAAAGAAAATGGGAATCAGCTTGAACTCATTGGCACAAAAGACAATTTCCTCCACAGAACACCAACAACGCAGCTCTAAGGTCAACAATTAGTAAATGGGATCTCATGAAACTGAAAAGCTTCTGTAAGATGATTAGTCTGCATTAATTGTACAAGATAATAGATTTGAATGAGGCATTTTCATATGTATATGTAAAGTGCTTTAATTACGTTCATAACCCCATTATCCTCTCTTGTTATCCTTATCCAATTTCTTTTGGACCCATATTCTTGCTAAATAGTCCTCTTCTGCTTTATTGTCTGTTTTTGTTCATCTAGATTCTACATATAAGAGAAAGCATATGATATATAATTTCGTGGGTCTGGTTTTTTTCATTTAACATGACATTAAATTTCTCATAAATGACATAATTCTATTCTTTGGCAGAATAATGTCATATTGTGTGTATATTCACTACCATATATGTACATTTACTCAGTTATGAACACATAGAATATTTCTATAGTGTAGCTATCCTATATAGTACTTCAAAAATCATATACTACCTTCAGCTTCCTGAATGTGTAACTGGTCATACATATGCACATATATTAGTAATTTATAAAATAAGGCACATGTATCATTTTGTAAAGGTATATTAACTTAGTTTTATAAATAGGATTATTGTATTTTTCTTAAGTTGTACAACATATTGTACACTCTTAAAAAGAGTCCAGAGACCTTCTAGGTCTGTATGATCTGGCTCAAATGCAGACACAGCCTTATTACACACCACAAACCCAAGTAATGAGGATAAAGTTAGCATCCATGTGTAAAAGTGATGCATAATCGGGGGGGCAGACAAAGGAGAAAACCAGAGTAATATTTGACAGTATAATTCAGATATAGGATATGTCCAACTCTTAGAAGAACAGAGAGGAAAGAGATATAACTTAAAGGAGAGAGCAGCATAGAGGGATAGAGAGAGGAGGCAGTTTTACCAGAAGAGTTTTATAGAGACAGGCTGAAGGAGAACAAGCTAAATACAGGTGAAGACAGAATGAACCAGAGAAGAAGAAGGAGACAGAAAATGAAAACAGACTACCAAAATTATTTGAGGCCAAGGAGAGCAATTCAGTCAGAAGCTGAGAGAAGCTAGTCTGAAATATTCAGCTTGGAGAGGAGTTTGAATTAGAATAGCTGAGGTGAAACAGCCAACCAGAGTTCAGAGGAGCTAGAAAGGGTGAGCTTATTCAACAGTAAGTTTCAGAGGCTGAAGACATTCTAGGCCTACATTAGATTGTATGAAGTCTAGAAACTTCCAGGACTAGGCTTAGGTTATGAGTTGGAGGCAGTAAACATACAAGACAGCAATTACATTGGCAAATAAAACTTACATTTACTTAGATTATTTTATAGTTTTTATCATTATATATTAATTTTGCATAATGTATTTTATTATTAATTTTTATAGATTAATTCAGTGTGTTTTAATTATATGTGACATTTATACACTTTCTTGTCTCTCTCAGATTTTGTTGCCCTTGAACAATATTCTTCTGGGAAACCAATACTTTCAGCAAATAATCCAGCAAGTACAAAAATATACATCCTGGTTAGCATTTTACATAGCCTAGCAATGAACATGTATGTAGTGAATATCATTTGATATGAATTACCCCCTTCTCCATAACTTATAAACCAGCTTCCTGAATGTGTAACTGGTCATATATATGCACATATATTGCTAATTATAAAAGAAGGCATATGTATTATTTTGTAAAGGTATATTAACTTTTATTTTTATAAATAACATTATTGTATTTTTCTTAAGTTGTACATAATATTGCACACTCTTAAAATAGTCCATTGTCATAATTATATACTAAGATTATTTTTTCCAATCTGCCTTTTCTTTTTCTTTTTTTTTTTCAAAGACTTCATTGTGTCTTTATTTTCAGTGCCCTGTTCCAGGATCCCAATTTTGTGGTTGCCTCTTCTACATATTGTTTATGGTGGAAATATAGGAGTGGAAAAAAAGCAGGATTAAAGTCAAGACATCAAAAAAACCCTAAAGCTAAAATATTAGTAGCTCAAAAAAATATTAGTAGCTCAAAATTAGAAGTGTAAGTCTCCCAAATATTTTGCAATAGCTACACAAAGAAAGCAACACCATAATTTCAAAAGGAATCATGGGTAACCTTCTTTACCTTCATTAAGACCTTAAGTGTGGCCTTAAAACTCTTCACAGTTCACTAAAAGCTACCTAAGAATTCATTTTGTTGTATCCTATGTCACTTAGATGTCTTTTTAAAAACTTTTTAGTTGATTTTTGTACCTCAGTCCCACTTGTCTCCATGTTCCCTCATATCTTCCTTTTGCTCTTGATAACTCTCTCTCTCTCTCTCTCTCTCTCTCTCTCTCTCTCTCTCTCTCTCTCTCTCTCTCTCTCTCTCACACACACACACACACACACACACACACACACACACACACACACACACAAAGAAAAGCATAGAAAACCCATCTCATTGTGGAAGCTTCAGTATGTCATGGTGTGTCCCACGGTATATCCCTCTGTCCACACATCTTCACTTGCAAATGCTCATTGCAATGAGTCATTGGTCTGGTCTGAGATCTCTGGCTTCTGTGATGCCATCAATATACAGTTATCCTGTTGCTACCCTGTGTCATGGAGATCCTTACCTTTCAATCATCAAGACAGTGGGCCAATTCTTGTGTATTAGGAGTCACTGATAGGTTTTGAATAGGACACAGGGTAACATTTGAGTTTTTAGGAAGAATTGTCTTGTAGTAGCCTGAAGTATAGTTTAAAAATGGCTTTGAAAAGACTACCTAAGAAAGTTTGCTGTAATAATCCAGATGTGATGCTATAAGAAAATAGACTAGAATATGAGCTGTGGGGATATAGAGGTGAATATAAATGCCAGAGAGAGTCTAAAGAGAGAAATCACGGACCGGGGTAAATATTTCATGTGAGAAATGGTGAGATACTAAACTACTTTAGGCTGCACAGAGCTTCACAAACTTGCACTCCTGTTGGGAATAGCTGATGCATAAAAAATAAAGTAAAACTCGTGACAATGAGATAAAAGTTTGAAAAACAGTAATAGTGAAATAAAGTATTTTATCTTGTGCTACAACATTATAATTAGAATGATTACAAAAATTCAAAATTCCAAAACTTTAAGTCCATAGAGTATAAATACTGCTCTTCAAATAGAAATGTAAAAAGTTTGTCATAGTAGATAAAAGAAAGATTGGTTTGTTTCCTCTGTTTCATCTCTGAAAAAGAGAGTATAAATTGACGTTTAGTAAGATTTTTGTACTTTTCTGAAATTGGTTTCTATCAGGAAACAATGAGGCTATGACCAATTTGAGTTAGACACTCTTCTCCAGATAGAAAATGTATTTAGCTGATGAAGGTTCCTTCCTATTATTGCCAGGAAATTCACACTCAGGAGGACTGGCTGGTCTCTAATACCAAGAAGGGGGCTGAAGGGAGAACTGAGAAAAGATCATTGGAGATGAAGCTCAGGGTCAGTACTGTACAGGATGAAACGCTCTCTGTGTCAGTTTGACTTGGAAAGTTTGCAATAAGCATTAGGCTTGTTCTCTCTCTCTCTCTCTCTCTCTCTCTCTCTCTCTCTCTCTCTCTCTCTCTTTCTCTCTCTTTCTCTCTCTCTCTCTCTCTCTCTCTCTCTCTCTCTCTCTCTCTCTCTCTTTCCTCTGTGTTTCTCACTTTCGTTCTGGCCTTTTTTTCTCTCTTTCTTGTTCACTTTCTTGTTCTCTTATTTTCTCACTTTCTGTCACTTACCTTTATATAGCTTCCATTCTGTTTTTTGACTCCAAAAGCACAGAAAGCAGATTGAAAAATCTTTTGATTTTTGTCTATGTGAGGAAAAGGCAGTATATTTTCCATATTGCTCTCAATATAAGTGGTACTTAGGGAAGCATGTTAGTCACTTGCTATTCCCAAGAGAAAGAAAGAAATTACAAAAACTCCTCCCTGATCCAATGAAAAGCTTGATTAATTCTTCCCTCTTTAGGTGTAGTTATGGAAACTATGACTAAGTCAATCACTAAAATCTGACAGAACTGAGGTTTATTTAGTATGTTCCTAAGAACTTAAAAAGGAGTTTGATCCCATACTTTCCTTTATATTTCCCAGATTTGCATGAATTTTTATTATAAACAAAAAAATCCACTACTTACACTATTTCTAGCAAAACCAGGTTTGAGTTACCCTACTTGGCTATCAGCTATTCAGCTGAAAAGATACTATATGCATCATTGTCATGTGTGAAAAGTAAGCTTCCATGCCAGCAAGAAATAAATAGGATGGAGAAAGTGATCAGATACATATAGGATTTCAAGGGAAAGAAAACTCATCTGAAGCTAAGTAGGCACTAGAACTTGCTGAAGGTGTTGAGGAATGGTTTTTAACTATTCAAGGATTGGTAAACAAGAACATTTTCATAATAAGTTGAGGTCAGTTTGATTTTCTTTTTTTAATTTTTTGTTAATTTTTTACATATACATTGATATTATTACACATATATACAGTAAACTACCTACATCAAGAAGATCCATGAAATAATCAGGAATTATATAAATGTTACATTTTTAGTACTACTTGTATTTGGCAGCCTTGAAGAAAACATCTTTCCTATCTAGGTGAGTCTAAAATTCTGAATGAAAATCAATATTTATCATATCTCATCAATATCAACTTAAAACATCTATCTAGACCTAAAAACATCTTAACTCCTAAACAACAAAGTTTAATTTAAAAACTAAATTATCCGGTCTTCAACCCCATTACAGACTTGAGAAGGAATAAAATTGATTACCTGAATATACAGGGAGTGAAGGTTAGGCGCTCCCTCAATTTTCCTTTTTAATCTTACTAATATTATGTATATATGTTCCCCTGTCCCCTCCCCACTTGGAATTCACAACATGCATATGGAGGTCAAAGGACAGCCTTCCCAAGTGATTTCCCTCCCTGTGTAGTGGTTTGAATAGGAATAGCTCCCATAGACCAGTGCATTCGAATGCTTGTTTCATAAAGAACCCTTGTCTGAACATTGGTAGCAGAGTAAAGAAATGTTCACTGGGAAAGGGACATTAATTAATAGTATTAAAGTAGATCAAAGTATAATTATCTCTTGTATGAGCTATTATACGTTCATTCTAAGGTTTATTATTAAATTTAAATAAAACCGAAACACATCCCTCATGAAACGATCCATCAGAGAAAATACAAAGATCAAGAAAATATGTCTACAGATATGAAGAACCGGGGGGAATGGATAAAAACAGGACTACGAAGAGACAAAGCCCAAGAGTCATTTTCAAAACTTCCTATTGAAAAGGAGTGAACAATTGCCAGACCATGGGTACAGAAGAAGCCATTTCTCTTCATGAGAATGATTTATGCTGAATTGTTTGGTTTAGGAAATTCAAGACTTATTTAGAAGTTAACGATAAATGAAAAAGGTTGGTATTCTTTTGGAATAGCTAAGGTAAAGAAACCACTACGAACATTAGGATAAACTGGGCAATGGTAGCACATGCCTTTAATCCAAGTACTTGGGAGTCAGAGGCAGGTGGATTGCTGTGAGTTCCCAGCCAGTCTGGTTTACAGAGAGAGTCCAGGATAGCCAAGGCTACACAGAAAAACTCTATCTCGAAAAACCAAAAAAGAAAAGAAAAAAAAAAGAATATTAGGATATAATAAATGATAGCTGATTTTAAGATGTGAAGTTTGAAGTCTTCCACCTTAATTACTATGTGACTAAAACATGCGGGAATTTTTCTCCACGAGAATGATTTACTACATCATAAATCCAGAAAAATTTAGTCTCAGTTTTAAATATTGCATTGAGAAAACATCACTTAAATATAAACGGCAGGTTATTTGTAGTAGTTGGTGGATTATTTTTGAAGCAGAGCTGGAGTTTTTAAGAACAGTTTAACTTTAGATTGTAAGCACTGAAGTTAGTAGAAAGAAAGCCACTTAGGGGAAGAATTAGACATACCCAGGTATACCTATGGACTCTCCAAGGGACAGTGGCCAGGACAAAGTTGATTTGTCACAAAATTATCCAAAGTAAAAGGATAGATTTTATAGTAATAGAAAAAATATATTAAAGAGACACTGAGGCAAATGATTGATTTAATAGTGTGCCTCATGGCTTTGGGTAGCAGTTAGGTAAGTAGTAGTCCAATCGAATTTATCTTCTCTCCATCATATAGATCCAGGAATAAACTGTAAATGAGCTCCCCGGAAGCCTGCAATTCAGGCAAAATGTTGAGCTTATATTCTGAAACTTCAGCATTTCCCAAAGCAAGTTGACCTAATGATCTATATTTGGTTGTGATTTTTATTCCCAGATGTTGAAAACAGCTTCTTTGCTGGCAACAATTCCTTGTGGATGCATTTTCCCTAAGCTTTAAATAGCATGCTTGAGGGAATTTGTATTACCCAAGACATAAAAAGATTAATAAGGTTTTGAAAATGACCAGCCCCATTCATTCCTTTAATGGCTATTGATCCAAATTGTCCAAACTGTTGTTTATTGTCACATTCCTAAGAGATTTTAATTTTGTGCCCATAGGGTTTCAGACAAAACACAGTCCTGAGGTTACATATCTTGGTTTTTGGCTCATCACAAGTAACCTTGCATAAGTCTATGTGTGAGATCCTGGAGAGCCTTTGTGCCTGATGACCTGTACAGAATTTTCTGTTTTCTATGATTTTTTTAAAAAGACATCTGAGTTTTATCTGTGTCTTTCTGGCTTTCATTGACAAAATTTTTATTCACCATGAGATAATTGAGTTCTAGTTGAGGACCCTAATATGTTCTCTAACTCAAAATGGGTACCAAGAGGTGGCTTGTCATAATTTTCCTTTTGTTGTACTAAAAAAAAATAACAGGGTACTATGAGCATATACAGGGGGAGGAGGTCCCCCTCCGTCACAGTCATAGGGGAGGGGAGTAAGGGGAAAATGGGAGGGAGGGAGGAATGGGAGGATACAAGGGATGGGATAACAATTGAGATGTAATATGAATAAACTAATAAAATATATTTTTAAAAAGAAAAAAATACCAACCAAGTCTCCATAAGATCAGTTCCCATTTCTGTTTTATGATCGTTCATCAAATCATTAAACATTCTCTGGGTTTTGTCAACAGCCTGGTAAACATCCAGCAAAAAAATCAAAATAAGACCATTTATTTAACATTCCTCTTCTCCAACTGCTGATTAGGATAAATAGTTTAGATAAAAGTTCTATCTGATCCAACAATCACAAAAAGAAATCATTTAGTAATTGTTGTAGTTTAAAATCCATTACAAATATTTTAAACAGCAACAAGAAAGAATGCACATTTTGACACTTTTTAAGGCTCCACTTCATCTTGCTAAGGCAGTGTCCAAGGTCCATAATCAGGGGAAAAGACTGTTGAAATCAGAGATGACTAGTAGGCAGCACCTTCCAGAACACACTATCGGCTGAAACCGCAAACACTGAGCTTCATTTTAATTGCGGGACAAACCTGGTGCCTACAGGGCTACTTCAAAGAAGGGCTTTACAGAGCTATTCTTATCTCTAAAAAGTACAATAATTGTTTCAAATCATTACAAAAACAATCTAAGTGGGTAGAATCTTATATTTAATAGTAGAATGCATATTTTATATATTCATGAAGAATGCTAAGAAAATATCTATTGTAATATTAAGTAATGGTATATAATCAAATTCACTACTGAAAATGTAAATCACTATCAAATGTTATGGCCTATTGTTTAAATTTCAACAGGATAATTGTTGTTCTGTAATCATGATCAACATTTTATGATAAATTTAAGTCTATAAAAGTGTAAGATGCCCTCACCCATTAACTCCTGTCAGCTTTTCTCCTCTTTTGTTCAGTTCACCATACAACCTGTAGAGGACATATTGAGTGTATACATACCTTCATGTCTTTCCTTAGAAAATGATATTTTTCCTTCTCCAAGGCTGAAAATGAGATCATTTTTTTCTTCAACAGTTACTTCAAATGGTACCATGAAATGTTATTTTCCTCTCATCCACCCAACTGGCAGAAAGTTCCTCAGCAATGAACCAAATAACCTGAGAAAGAAACTGACAAGGTTTATTATAAAATTTGAACCATCAATAAAAACTTAGAATTTTTTAAAAAGTATTCTTTGCTTCTATGAGTTTGTTAGTTTTCTAATTCTTCAGCAGAGATTAGTGATGACAAAATTGGCTAAATCATTTGACAATGTGTAATACAGTTGTCTCAAAGATTGACATTTTATTATAGAATTGTTAACTTATGTAGTCTTCTTTCTTTTTTATTCTTTTTTTCTTTTTTTATATATACATTTATATTATTACACATCAGGAATTATAGGACTGTACATTCATAGTATTTTGGCTATTTGTATTTGACAGCCTTGAAGAAAACATCTTATCTTGGTACATCTAAAATTCTGAACATAAATCAATATTTATTGTATCTCATCATTATCAACTTAAAACGTCTATGTAGACCTAAAAACATCTTAACCCATAAACAACTAAGATTAATTGTATAACTAAATTATCTGGTCTTCAGCCCCATCAGAAACTTGAGAAAGAATAAAATCAATTACCTGAGGTTAGCAAGTGCAGGTTAGCAGCTTCCCAAATGACAAGGTGACAGAGACAGTTAGCTACCAGAGAAGTCACCCAAAACTCTCTATAACATTGGAGCATCATCATCTGTCTTCTAGCTCAATATATTTGACAGACATATTTGTAAAGCAGGAAGTATTGAGGACTTGTTTACACTGTTTTGGCAGAGTTTGGCTGTCAACTCTGCCTGCTTCCAAGCTTGCCCCTTTTAAGGCAGAAAATCTGTCTATGGTAGAAATGAGGACATTTTGCTCAGTGGCTTGTTTGCCACATTCGAATACATCTCTGTAAGGAGGTTCTTTGATGCTCCTCATCCTCTTTGATGTAGGCTGGGTGTTGCCAGGAGTTAACATGTCACATTGTAAATGAATCATTAAAATAATAAAAACATCTTTAAATGCCATATTTTGTAGGTTTTTGAGGTTTTTGAAGACCTTACCTAACTACTTTACTTTATCTATCTATAGACTCATATCTACCTGTTAAATGTAGGATATATATTCTTGTGATGAAAAAAGACTAGTAATTGATATGGCCAGGATTTGATCAACTTACAATGAACTTATATTGTTTAATTATCCTAAGCAGCCTGCAATAGCAGTTTCAAAGTATTGGAAGTAAACCTTATATTATAGTTGAGTTTCATGGGTACAATACTTCATATTAGAGTAGGCATATAGTTATAGATATAGATAGATACAAAATTATATAATGTATCAAAGTATTTTCTAACATTTGAATTCTATACCAATGTATCAAAAGTAAACTTATTTTGCATCCATATACAACATTCTATACTCTGGTTTCTCTTCTGAACATACAAATCTTTTTTTTTTTAGTCTCTTTTTTTGTAGTGTTCTGTGATGTCAAGACTCAAGAGTGAGTGCCTTCCATAATGCAGCAGTAGTGGGAAACAGCCTAATGAGTTCATGTTCAAAGACCTTAAAAATTATGTCTAAGTTTCAT
This sequence comes from Acomys minous, assembly GCF_964271855.1. Lineage (NCBI taxonomy): Eukaryota > Metazoa > Chordata > Mammalia > Rodentia > Muridae > Acomys > Acomys minous. The sequence continues at coordinate 76,034,659 of NC_140489.1, forward strand.
CTTACTTCTACTATTCTCTGCTTTTATGGTTTCTTAGTGGGGGCATTTGTTTGCTTTCCTGTTTTATACAATTTTTTTCTCTTGTCAACAACTTCTAATATGTCTTTTTCTGTTTCTTTTCAGTAATGGGAAACTTTGCATCCTTTTAAATAAATGCTGTAGTGACTTTTTGTTACTAAATACTTTTACAGAAAATACCTACTTAATATTTCTTAATTAAGATAACCACACATAAATTTATGCATTATATTAATACCAATAAGTTAAGATTGCCATGGCCAAAACTCGTTGGGCTAAGTTCTTATGACCAGTGTTGGGTAATTTCAGTACCATAGCTATAATACATATTCTAGACAGAGTCTAATGAAGTCTTCATATCATCCCTAGTTATATAAGCAGTCATTAAAATCTGCCCATCTAAAAGATCCCAGGATGAGACAGACTTAGCACAGAATTTTACCAGAATTTCAAAGAATAGTTAATGCCAATAATCCTCAAATTATTCCACAAAACAGAATCAGAGAGGAACTTTGGCTAATTCATTTAAAGAGTCCACGGTTACCCTGATATCCAAACAACATAAAGACTCAACAAAGAAACAAAATTACAAACCAATTCCCCTTATGAACATCAGTGCAAAAATACTCAACAAAAATATTTGCAAACTGAATCCAAGAGCACATCAATAAGATCATCCATCAATATCAAGTAGGCTTTATTATAGAAATGCAAGGATGGTTCAACATAGGAAAATCAGTAAATTTAATCTACCACATAAATAAATTGGTGGGGAAAAAACAACATGATCACTTCATTAAATTTAAAAAAAAAAGCCTTTGACAAAATGCAACAACCATTCATGGTAAAAGATCTAGAAAGATTAAGGATAAAAGGGACATACCTAAATATAGTAAAGAAAATTTACAGCACGCCTATAGCCAACTTCAAATAAATTGAAAGATACTCAAAATAATTCCACTAAAATAAGGAACAAGACAAGGCTGTCCACTTTCTCCTCATAGTATTTAATATAGTACTTGAAGATTTAGCTAGAATAAGACAGCTGAAGGTAGTCAAGAAGATATACATTAGAAGGTAAGAAGTCAATGTATCAATATTTGCAGATGATATGATAGTACATATATATATCAAGGGAACTCCTAAGGTTGATAAACATTTTCAGCAAACCAGCTGGATACAAGATTAACTCAAAACAAAACAAACAGATAAACAAAGCCTTCCTATGTACAAATGGCAAACAGTCTACAGAAGAAATCAGGGAAACAACGCCCTTTATTATAGCCTCAAATGATATGAAATATTTGGGGTAACTCTAATCAAGCAAGTAAATGACTTGTGTGATAAAAACTTCAGGTCTTTGAAAAAAGAAATTAAGAAGATATCAGGAGATGAAAATATCTCCAAAGGCTCATGGATTAGTAGGAGTAACAGTAAAAACAGCCATGTTACCAAAATCAATCTACAGATTCAATGCATTCCCCATCAACCTTCCAAGATAATTCTTTACACACATTAAAAAGATAGTTCTCAACCTCATATGGAGAAAAGGAACCCAGGATAGGTAAAACAATTCTGAATAATAAAAGAATTGCTTAAGGTATTACCATCCTTGATTTCAGATTGTACTACAGAAGTATAGTGATAAAAACCACATGGCATTGGCATATGAACAGACATGTTGATCAGTGAAATCAAACTGAAGACCCAGATTTAAATTTACACACATATGGACACCTGCTTTTTGGTAAGGAAGTCAAAAATACACTGTGGAAAAAAGAAAGTATCTTCAACAATTGAGGCTAGTCAAACTGGATGTCTGCATGTAGAAAAACGTAAATAAATCTATTTATCAACCTGCCCAAAATTCAAGTCCAAGTCAATCAAAGACCTTAATGTAAAATCAGACACACTGAAGTTTATGAAAGAGAAACTGGAGAACAACCTTTCTCTTTGGTTGTGTTTAAAATCTCATTGTTCTTAAAAATGCTGCATTAAATCAACAGCTATACATTTTCAGCGCATCCTATTTGGTACTTCCCATGCTAATCCTCACCATGATCTCCAGGCCTTGGGAATTTCCCCCTTTCTTCTGTGTATTCCTTCTCCTCCTGTTGTCCCACAGTTAATAGCTGGAATTCTTATCCTGTAAATAGTGAAGTGTGTTTCATATTTCACTCACTCTCCTTTTATTATTTTCTACAAAGTCTATAATCTATCTATAATTTTTCAAATATATATGAATTCAAAAGAATTACTCATTAAATCTTTTGTATTGTCATTACAAAAAAAAAGAAAGTGGGGGAACAGCCTTAAACACATTGACACAGGAAACAACTTTATGTACAGATACTAATAGCATAGACACTAAGATTAACAATTAATAAGTAGGACCTCATGAAGCTGAAAAGATTCTGTAAGGCAAAAAATACTGTCAGTTGGATAAAGAGGCAGCCTACATAATTGGTAAAGATTTTTACCATCCCCACATCTGATAGAAGTATAATATCCAAAATGCATAAAGAACTCAATAAATTAGATATTGATAAAAAAAACAAATAATGCAGTTAAAAATAGGGTAAGAATATAAACAGAATTCTCAACAGAGGAATAGAAAATGGCTAAAAAATGGTTAAAGAAACACTCAACATCCTTAAACATTAGGGAAATGCAAATCAAAACTACTTTCAGATTCCATCTTACACTGTTTGTCAAATGGCTAAGATTAATAATTCAATTTACAGTTCATAGTGGCAAGGACATAGAGGAAGGGGAGCACTCCTCCATTGCTGGTGAGAATGCAAATTTGTACAGCTACTATGAAAATAACTATGATGGTTCCTCAGAAATTGGAAATCAATATACCTCAAAACCCAGCTATACCTCGTTTGGGCATGTAGCCAAAGGATGTTCCATCCTACCACAAGGACACTTGCTGAGCTATGTTCATAGCAGTTTTTTTTCATAATAGCCAAAAACTGGAAACAACTTAAATGCCCCAAATTGAAGACTGGATAAAGAAAGTGTAGTACATTTACACAATGGAGTATTACTCAATTAAAAAATGGCACCATAAAATCATCAGGTACGTGGATTCAACTAGAAAAATTATCCCAAGTGTGGTGAGTCAGATCCAGAAATATAAATATGGTATGTATTCATTTATAAGTGGATATTTGCTTCTAAGTAAATGATAATCAAACTGCAATCCATAGACCAAGAGATATGAGGTAAAGAGGAGGAAAGTGGGTCTATAGATCTCCCTGGTAACAGAAAATAGAGTTTTATGGGAAGACTGGGCATGAGTGGGGACAAGAAGTGTAAGGAATCAGGTAAGGGGCAGTGGAGGGAGAGAGTGTAAGGGGGGACATCTGGAGTTGGGGAAGTTTAGGGGTGGTGTGGAAACCTAATTCAGTGGAAACTTCCTGAAATCTGTAAGAGTGCCCTTATGAGAACTCCTAATAATGGGGGATACAGAGTCTGAATTGGCCATCTTTTGTAGCCAGGCAAGTCTTCCATCCGTGGGACTGTGTTATATCCAATTGAGTTGCTGGCTGAGGAGGTCATGTGGGGATCTTTAAACAACCCAGGTTCACGCTATGACAGAATGTCATCCTTTGAAACCTGACAGGGAGCCCCCATTGTGGGGGACAACTTCCACTCATCTCATTGAATGTAGAGAAATTGAGCAGAGGCAAATTTACATCCTTCATCTGTACATCCTAGCCTATTTAGCATAGAAGATACTCTGCAGGTCATGGAAAGAGAAGCCCTGACATCAACCCAGCCACAAACTCTTCAGCTACAATCTTTCCTACTTGCAAGATGTGCTGGGGCAATAGTTGCACAGAACAAGTGAGAATGGGCAACCAAAGCTTGGTTTAACTTGAGGCCCGCCCACAAAGTGGATCTAATGCCCTACACTGCTTGGATGGCCAGAAACTGTTGACTTAATAGTCCAGAAAACTAGGTTAGAACCAGACATGATAGGCAAAAATATCAATTAAATGATTCCTCATAATATTCTGCTATATTCATAAATATAGCAGTTGTCCAGTTGTCATCAGCAAGGCTTCCTCTTGCAGCAGATGAGAGTGGATGCAGAAACCCACAGCCAGAATTTATGCTGAGAGTCTAAATTGGAGGTCTCTATTGGGTCTCTCCCCTTAGAGATCAGGGAACACTCAAGAAGAGGGAGAGGAAAGGAGACAGAGGGAATTAAGGACACCAGGAGAAGAAGACTCACTGTATCAACTAAGCTGGCCTCACATGGGCTCACAAGAGAGAAATGTCAAGGATGGGGCCTGGATGAGTCCACGCTGGATCATCTCTGTACATCTCTAGGTTGGTGTTCTTGTGAGACTCCTAATAGTGGGAAGAGGAGTAGGTCTCTTTTGCCTACTGCTGAAACTCTTTTCCTCCTATTGGGTTACCTTGTCCAGCCTTATATGATGTACTTTTGCTTGTCTTGTTGTATTTTGTTTTGTCATGTTTGGCTTTCTTGGAGACCTACTGTTTTCTGAAGAGGAAAGATAAGGGGAGTCATTCTTGGGGAGCTGGGAGGTATAAAGGAGAGCTAGGAGGAGTGGAGGAAGAAGAAGCTGTGATTGGGATGTAAGAGAGAAGATTCTATTTTAAATTTTTAAAAGTACACACACACACACACACACACACACACACACACACACACACACACTAGAATACTAGCCAAAAAGAAAAAAATATTTTAACATTGGCTGACAGTATTTCTTATTATTCCATTGCTCATTTCTCTAAGGAAATCAGAAATCACTATTATTAGTTATAAAAATTCCATTTGACTATATTTCTGTATAAATTGTTGCTACAGTTTGAACATATGTATTCTTTTCAAGTTTCATGTGGAAATTTTATTACCAATACAATAGCATTAAGAAGTGGAGCCCATCGTAGGTGAGAAGTTATGAGGGGTTCTTACAAGCAAATGTGATTAAGTCCTTCTAAAAGAAGGATCATAGCAACCAGGCTCTTTTTGTCCCTCTGTTTTCAACCATGTCCTTCAGAGGACACAGAAAGACGTCATCTTGGTACAGAGGGCAAATCTTATCAGACAGCTAATTTGATGACACTGTATCTTAAACCTTCCAGACCCCAGAACTGTGAGGGAAATAAATGTAAACATCGTGTGTGTGTGTGTGTGTGTGTGTGTGTGTGTGTGTGTGTGTGTGTGTTTGTGACAGAGAGAGAGGGGGGTTGCTTTTTCAATTTTATGTCCCCAAACAACCATCAGAAAAATGTATTTGGAAGCCATAGAGTCTTCAGTTTTTATCTGTGATATTATATTGAGAGTTGACAGACAGAAATCCAGCAACACACATGCAAAGTGTGCCCTGCCCTGGTGGTTATTTTCTCTTCTGCAAAGCATTTAGCATGGCTCACTTCACAGTTGACTAGGCTGTAGTGATATTGACATGTTCTTCAGTCATTGACAAATGAAAGTGGGCTCTAGGCCCTATGCATAGGCAACTTTGGTGTGTTCTTTTTTCTGTACACACGTTCAAGCTAGCAGCCAGTAGGCATGGCTGCTGCTGTGTCTCTGTCAGATTTCCTCATCACCATTCCGATACAAACAGACGATATGAGTATGTCAGCAAAATGTTACCATTGGCTGAAGAAAGATATCCAGGGAAGTTAAAATGAAGTCATTTAACTTCAAAAATTATCTTCTAAACTAAGGATCTACTTGTCTTCACGAACATAATAAAAATCATAGAAAGATTATTGCAATGCTTTTAGGAAAGACTTTCATAGTAGGCAAAGAATAAAGCAAGCCTTAAACAAATGTGTCCAAATGACCAAGGTGATGGAGCAGGAGAGGAGCTTTCCTAACAAAGCATCCCGCAGCACATTCGAACAAAAACTTTAATTGAACAAATCACAATTATACAAAATCTCATTCAATAGAATGTTTCCGATGTTATAATAGGCACTGAAAACAAGTTTTAGGCAGTTTTACATTTGTGGTCACATTTGACATCTACCCTTCACACATGGATCAGAAGATATACAAGTCATTTGTACTTCAGATTTATTAGATACTCTTGAAATAATTAGTTGAGCTGGCTCCATTTTAAAAGAGCTTCATCAACTTTTCATTTTGGTGATGCTATATATTTGATTGTCAGATTTATTAATCCATCTATTTACATCAATAATTATTTGCTGCACTCATCACCTCCTGTCCAACACTTTAAGCAATTTCTCTGATTATGCTTTTTAATCAATTGTATGGAATCAAATCCTACTCACTCAAAGCAAGAAACTTACAGTCATCCTTGACACTTCCTGCTCACTCACCTGTCACAAGCAATCCATTCTGAATATTCTTCATTCCTTTCTTAAATGTCACAGATACTGTTGTATAAAAAGTCAACAGCAGTATTCTATTTCTTTCTATTTAAATACCCATGCATAATACTGAACAGCAGAGACTTTGAGGACTATGCCATCACCACATCATCTTGTGACAGGATGTGTTGTTCAGAAAATGATAAATATTAACATTATCAGTCCTTTGTGGGAGATTAGTTATGGGAAGACAGCAGGTACAACAAGTTGGAATTAATTCAGGGATATATATTTTCAACTTGCACCCGTGGTGAGCAACTGTTTCTTTATTTGGATATGGGAGAGGCATCGGATATCGCTTTTCCAACTAAATGTATCATTTACCTCATAACTCCTATATTAAGAATGAAAAGCAAATGTAAGCTTTGCTGAAGTAGTCTTGCCAGGATGGGAAATCAAAGGAGAGACAGAACTGTGGGTTTCTGAACTGCCAACACTTCTACTCCATTATAAGTCATGAAAGTTTGTGAGAGTTCCAGATTAATTGAGTAATAATCTGGTAATAATTGAGTAACAATTGATTGCCACATATTGAATAATAAGGTGAATGTTGTATTGTCTATGCTTAAGAATGGGTGGCTACACTCTAAGCTATTACTTTCTATAGAAGGTACAACCTAGGCCTATCCCAGGTAATGAGCCATAGTGAGCCTACTATGGCTCTAGAGTTCTTCTGTGTAGTTTGTTCCTTATCAGCTAGTTTCCTGGGCCAATGCTGTTGTGGTACCAACCCATTATCAATTCAAAATTCTCATGAGATGCTTCACATTTTGTACAAGCTCTACTCTTCATTTAATAATCACATCATTGTGTGTGTGTGTGTGTGTGTGTGTGTGTGTGTGTGTGTGTGTGTGTGTTAGACATTTTAGTATGCTGCTTTGGGAGTTCAAAACTACAGTCTGTAGAGAGTGGTTCCCAGTGTCCTCTAGCCAGACAGTCTATCACAAGCACATGCTGGTGTGCCAGGGATCCTTGGCAATATGCGAAGCCAGGCACGGCTCCTGCATGGTCACTGGTCTCCTGTGTTTGCAAGCTTAAGCTGACAGGCTGGGCCCTCTCCTAAAGGCATCTAGCTGTACACACTTCACACTTAAAACAACGGCAAGGTAGACACCTTGATTAAAAAGTCTGCCCTCATGGTAACAATTCTCTGGTTACAAACTGATCTTTTGACTTCTGCAATGTTTTGGCATGTGTATATAACAGAGCACTCCTACGTCTGTGTGAAGGCAAAGGTTTCCAGTACAGCCCAGCAGATCCTGAAGGTTCATGGCTGAGAAGCTGGAGCAAGCTGAAGAGGATACGGCTCAGGTGACCATCATGCTCTCTAGAGGTCAAATTATTTTCTTGAATATTATCTGTTCTTGTCATTTAGAGCTATTTTTAAGAATAAAATATTTTATTAGTTCTTTGAAAAATAAAAAAATGAAAACAAATTATTAGACCTTGAGTCTCTGAAACAAACAAATAAGTAAATAAATAAATTGTGTTCTGATAAGTCTCAAATCTACTGTTCTATTTAGCCATTTTTACTAGGAAAGTGTTAGGTAGCATTCCGCATAAGGCCTGTGTATCTGATATTAGCCTCTTAATCTCTCTCTCTCATAAATAGACTTGGTCTGGTTACAAGATTAGCTACTCATTAAAATGTTAACTAAGTTGTTTTGTAGGAGTTAAAATGCCTGTGGGATAAAATAAAAACATTACAGTACATAATCCAAAATTAACTACAGCACGATTTTGAAATGTTTTGTTTTCAATTCCAGATCACAAATCTCCATATATTTGATGTTTTTGTTGTTGAATTTTTTCCACAAACCCATCCTTCATAATTCCTGTTTGCATTCCTCACATGAAGTAATTGGTATGGAATGCTGGAAACAGCACAGGCTGATTTTATTCACTGTTTAATCTCAGGGCAAGAATTGTGTTCTGTTGAGCTATCTTAAAATCATATTACTTACATAACACATTTTCCTGTACTATTCAGGTTTGTGGTTGCTTAAATGATATTGACTATTTTTCATTTGCTAAGTGGAAATTTTTCACACCTCTTTGACTTAAATAGCACCATATGAACTGAATGCTAACACGGCTTTTGTGTAGCACTCAAACAGCTTTTACTGAATAAATTAACAGAGGCAACAAGACAAACAACCTAGAAATTGGTTTCAGTTTAAGGCTGGATGGAATCTTAGAAAAATTATCTAAGTTGCTCATTAAAAATTTAAGCTTAATGAGTGATGTTTTAAATTAAGATGATAAAAAATAATGTCAGGAGAAAATTGTTTTTGAGTTACCATCAATGTCTTCTTTCTAGGAAGACAAGATAATTCTCCTTCATGGAGGCTGCATGTCACTTCAGGGTGAGGTGAGCAGAGTTCTGTGGTCCAGGCAGTGCCCAACGTTCTCCTGTCAGGATTCTATCCATAATTTAGCCCATGCTTATACTCGTATCATATGAATAATGACATCCATGAATGGTGCTCCAGGAGATTGCACATGTAATAATTAATCTAGATTACTTTTCTAGTAGATACCAAAATAATACAGCTTATTGTGTTTGCTTAAAATTTTAAAAATATCTTAACTCATACATTGCGATTTGCTGAAATCTTTTTGATTAACTGAGTTTCTCTATGTAGCCCAGGTCGGCCTCAAGCTGGAGATTGTTGTGCCTTGGTCTCCCAGTGCAGAGATGCTAAGCATGTGTCACCATGTCAGGCCTTGGTCTCTCTACCACCTACTCCTCTAGGTTCAGGAGAATTGAGATCTCATGATGGATTTCTACCTTCTCTGGTAGAGCAATTAAATTCTATCAAAACTGATAGGAAGCTAGAGTCCCCATTTTATTTGAGATGTGGAGAATGAACAGGAAAGATGAGGAAAAGCAATGTTTACTGAAGAGAGAATCAAAAATTCTGTTTACTGAGGTTTTCCAAGAATATTTGGAATGTCTCAGGTATTTCGCATGAACTCTTTTTATATTTAGTGATCCCCTTTGAGACCTTTGTTATACAAACTTGATTTTTGAAAATTCGGTGCTACGTGATACAGATGAGTTTCTAGTCAGGTGGAAATGCAATTCCTGCTGTCTTAAACGAAAAAAAAAAAAACAGCAAAAACTCTCTCACTTTCTGTAATATATTTCTATTAACTTTTTAAAAAAACTACTTGAAATACTTATATGTGGTGCATAGGTTATGTTGTGCCTATGCTGTAGCAATATTCAAGATGTTGGGAGCTTAATACATTATGCACATGTTAGTTAACATATTAAATGATCATGCTAGCCTATGCATAGCCATATTGAGAGATAGAGAAGTGGTGATGGAATATTGAAACAAAGAGCCTGGGCATCAATGAGGGAATGACTAGCTGTGGAACTGAAGGTATTTCTGTGGCTTTGGGACTGAAGGTATTTCTGCGGCTCTTAGCCCCAGTTCTATTTCAGAGCCTGCTGACAATTGTAGAGACGGCTCCCTGGCTCCCTGGTTGAGACTTTTGGAAGTGGGTGGTGTGAACATGAATGACTATATGAATGTTATTTTTCTTCCTGGCTGGATAGATGTTTCTCCTCTTTTTGCCAAGGCCATGTCGTGTGTATGAAAGATGAACTCCCTGTTCCTGGGACTGTGACAGACACCAGGAAGCAGTAGAAACACATGTGAGCCAACACTTGGAAAACCAGACCAACACTTGGAAGAGAGCCCCAGGATTTGGAATTAATCCTGTGTATAAAAATCATCCTTCTGGGGTTTTATATCAAGTCATTTGAATATCCTGAACTTGAGGTTTGGAGATACACCTTGTAAAATGCAAGTCACATAGCCTTGAATGCTCATTTGGGTCAGGTCTTGTGATGTTGTCATAATGGCCAATAATAAAGTCACACAGGATGTGCTGTTTGCTTTCTTAATGCAAAGGGAAATGCCACAGCCTTCCTTTGAGACTATTCCTAAATCTTACCTTAGTGTAATGGAATGTGCCTTTGCAAAGGCTGGACAGAAATGAGTATATGCATGGAATATATAAGCAAAAGAGGAATTAGGTAAACATTGACTGTCCAATATTAGGCATATCGAAGATACTCAATAAATAATAAATAATAGTGTCTTCCTCTCTACAAAAAGTGTTAGTGTGCCTGTCCTTTAGAAATAATTATAAGATGGAGGTGGACTCCATGTGCTTGACCATCAAAACACAAGTGAGCTCTTCAATGTTAGCTGATTATTCTGACTACACTGGTTTCCCCCAGCACTAAAGGACAGACCAAGATCTCCTGTTTTTAATTGACCCTTCTAGAACTGCTCTGTCCTGTGGCATCTACAGCAAAGCTTAAGAATGTGGGGACCTGGAGTTAAAAATTTAAGCTATCACTGTATTATCTAAAAAATAAATTTGAAAATTTCATGCTCAGAAGAATACAGAACAAGTAGAAACTTAGAAAAATGGTTCAAAATATTTTCTCATAAAAATAATATTTACTTGAGTTGAAATGTCTAACATGATTTAAGCATTACATAAACTATGTATGTAACAAGCCATCATGTGATACCTTGTTAATAGACAAAATGTTATGCTCTTACTTATTTCTTAAACAGAAAATGTAATTTTAATGAAGGAATTAAGAAAACTTGACTAAAGAGTGGCCTAGTTAAACCTAATGGATTCATTTATGTGAATTGTAAGTATATTAATGTAGGGTATTGTTATGTCACCACTATCCTCATGTGTGAGGTTTTTATGAACTCAAAGCAATGGATATATAATTTTCTGGAAGTATAAATGTTATATGCAAACAGAATTTTTTGCAATAAAATGAACCTGTGCTCCAGTGTCTTCATAGTCTCCTTTCAACTATTCATGAATTAACATGTAGACCATTTTTAGTTCTTAGTAAATGTGAATATGTAATATCTACTAAGAATTAGCTGTTAGAAACACTGTTAGATATGTGAAATGATGCTTGGAAAGGAAAAGAAGGAATTTTTATTTTAATTTATTCACCTTACATCCTGATTGTTATCCCTTACTCTTAATCTTCTCATCACCCCATCCTCCCTCACTCTTCTGCCATATTCCCATCGTCCCCTAGAACTCTTAGGACTCGGGGAGGGGGAGGGTGGTCTCCATCAGCCTAGTCATCAGGGAAATGCAAATCAAATCAAAAAGAGTCTGAGATTCTACCTTATACTGATCAGAATGACTAAGATAAAAATCAAGTGACAGCAAATACTCGCGATAAAGTGGAGAAAGGGGAACCCTCTTTCATTGCAGGTGGGAGTGAAGACTTGTACAATCCCTTTGAAAATCAATTTGGCATTCTGTCAGAAAATTGGGAAACCTTACCTCAGGATCCAGCTTTCCCACTCCTCAGCATATACCCAACACAAAAGTTGCTGTACCGTACAACAAGGTCATTGCTCAAATATGTTCATAACATCTTTATTCGTAATAGCCTGAATGTGGAAACAACCTAGAAAGAAGGAATTTTGAGAGAGAAGAAAACTCATTTGTTCAACACCTACTCAAGCTGTGCAAAGGACTCATATTTATTATAGGGTCTATGCCTCTTTACACACACACACACACACACACACACACACACACCAATACTCAGGCACAAAACCAACTATGTAACAAATGTTTTAATACATCATCTTCATAGGAACAATAACAGAGTAGTTGATTTGCTAATCTCCCTAACTTGAACCCAAAAGGGTCAGATGAAATTGAAGAGACACTAAAGGAAAGATAATAAATCAAGTCCCAAAAAGACCACCTAAGGGTATTCTGTTTTATTTCAGCCTGATCTTGCTTGTGTGATTTAGCAAACACAAGTTTTGCTGCCTAAAATTTGGTCACCAGCTGCAAACACAAAATTTCCTACTTCATATTTGTCTCTATTTCTATTGAAAGTGTTTTTTATTGTCTGTTCGCTAGTTTGCTTGCTTGCTTTTGTAGAGGATAAAAAGTCAGTGTGGTAACAAAGGAAAAAAGCACATATTAAAAGATAGCACATACATTAGGAAGTGAAAGTAGGTCCTAATGAATGTAGTTGATGAACGTAAATGATGACGTGTGAATCACCTTGGGAAAGCTCCTGCCCAGATGACCTCCTACATGTCTAGAAGAAGTGTCTGCTGTCTCTTTCTTACCATAATATTCATTTCATTCTCTAATGTAATACTGAATCACAAAATTATAGTCATTATGCTTGTCTATAGCTAAAATTACATATTAATTCTTTCTAAACTTAAATAATCATGTAAGTTTCTAAGAAGAATAGTATTAATAGGCACATTATAAGTTTAATGCTTCTCTAGCTAGCCTGAAGTTCTGAATTTCTAACAAGCTCCGAGACTGTTGAACCACCTTGTTGAGTAAGAATACACTAGCTTCACTTGAAATAATTTAGTGCCATCTAATAGATTTGATTTCTGTGAACCTGCAGACCTTCTCTGCTTTAAAATTCAAAAATTGGAGCCAGAGAGATGGCTCCATGGCTAAGAGAACTGACTGGCCTTTCATGGTTCAATTCATAACATCTACATGGAAGCTTAGAATTGTTTCTCACTCTATTCCCAGGGCATCCATGCTATTGAGCACTAGGCACTAGGCATACATATGGGGCATAGACACAATGCACCCAAACACATATACACACCAATAATGAATTAATTAAAATTCTAAAATATCTTCACTACACTTAGCAGAAAAGAAAAAACTCTAGTAGATCTTGTTTTTAAATTCTAAGATCTACTCAGAAGATTTTGGTGACATTGTCCTGTTGCAGGCCTCCCAGATCCATATGCTTCACCCTGGAATGACCAAAGGCAAATTTCTGTAGAATGGAGGTGAAGGGGATTAATGCTTTCTATCCTTGCTTATCCATCAACTATTTTCCTGACATAGTCCAGCTGGCTCTGAAATTATACAGAACAGGGGCCACTGGCTGTAGGACTCTGAGATTTCATATTTGTTATTCTTTTATTAGAGAGCCATAATAAATATGTAAACATTAGCAGCATTCTTGTTAAATATGAAAAGAATTTGTTAGCAGCCTGGGCTCTGTCGGTAAGCTGATGGAAAAAATGGACTTTGCTCAGGTATTTGCATAACCATCAGACCTCTCTGTTGTATGGTCAGTACCAATTCCATCAAATCAATTGGTCTGCAAAGGCAGCTGTAAGACTACTATAGGTGACAGAAATTCTTCGCCTAATTGAGAATGTAGGTATCAAATCATTGTCACAGAGATGCATTCTAGTAACACTGTGATTGTAAGATATTTAAATACAGCTCTTGTTCCTCCTAATTGAGCATAAGAAGGGAGGACAAAAATACAAAAGAAAAAAAAAAAACTACAAAAGATGCTCCAAACAGTAGGAATGAGACCTGGCCTTCCCCAAGAAATCTTTGTAAGGAAGGCAACATGCCTGTGTCCTGAGCCCAGTACCCTGAGTACAATCAGGACCAGCTGCTAGCCAAATTCTTGTTCACTCCACCCTTGGAAGCTGTCCAGGGCCAGGCTTCAAAGTACATGGAAGTGAAAGTTCATGTCAGCTTTATCAACAAACATGAGTGTGGCCAAGTAATGCTGAATTACTCTTATGTAAACAAGGTTTATCTGTTATTTCCCTTTGAAAATAACTATTGTGTTATTTGAATAAGCCAATAAAATATTGTTTTTATTAGGGGTTCCTATTTTTTTTTAATTCAACTTCTTCTTTGAGAGCCTGCTTTTGAAAAGCCCTAAGATTTGAAAACAACTAGTGCCCGTGGTTCTCAACTTTCCTAATGCTGCGACCTTTTAATATTGTTCCTCCTATTGTGCTGACCCCAACCATAAAAATATGTTTTGTTGCTACTTCATAACTGTAATTTTGCTACTATTATGAATCATTATGTGAATGCCTATTTTTTTTTTATTGTCTTAGGTGACTCAAAAGTGTGGCAACTCACAGGATGAGAACTGCTGATCCAGTGTTCTGTCTGTGAAAGAGTGCAGAGAAGCCTTGAGGGCTATCCTTCAGTTTCCACAGCTACACAAGTATCTGAAACACACCTCCTAGAACATAGGAAGGATTGAGAAAAAAACCTTCACCTCATTTAACATGGGTAAGGTTGTCTCCTCAGTCAATTGGAATTAAGTTGCCATGTTCTTAGTCATGGATGACAGCATCATGATACTTGGAGCCCCCCTGAAAAAGAAGAATGCCATTGACATAGAGAACTCTGTACATTTGCGGGAAATTCAAGATGTGAATGCCCATTAGCTTCTACCTACATGTAGTGCAGCTCATAGTGTTTGACTTGGGGTACACAGGTTCAAAGTTATGTGTTTCCAAGTTCCTTAGGGTCTACAGGCCTGTTTTCCAAAGTGTCTTTCATGGAGCCTGGGTACTTCCTAAGAGGTTAGGGCTTGGGGGAGGTCCAGGTTCAAATATAGAACACTACCTCCACTTTCCACAAGGCCAATTTTACTTTTAATCATGTAAACTACAGCTTTTCTAGGATTGAATTTTGTAGCTAAACTAACCGTTGCTTTAAAGAACCATAAGATAAATATTCCACAAACTAAACCTATATAAGTCATCTAACAAACAAACAACTATCAATAAACAAATGACACGCTTTTCTTTTTCCAACTCTGTGGTTGTTTCTTTCTTTCTTTTTTTTTTTTTTGTTTTTTTTTTTTGTTTTTGTTTTTTGTTTTTTGTTTTTCCAGACAAGGTTTCTCTGTGTAGCCTGGACTGTCCTGACTCACTTTGTAGACCAGTCTGGCCTTGAACTCACAGCAATCCACCTGTCTCTGCCTCCTGAGTGCTGGGATTAAAGGCATGGGCCATCATGTCCAGCATTGTGGTTGTTTCTTTTAAGTGACAAATTGTGTGTTAAATGTCATCTCCACATTGATTTCCAATGGGTTCTTAGGACTTTGTTTCCACTGAAAATCACCAGCTGATTTCTTTTTAAAATAGTCATAAAAATGTGTTTTGCCCATTTGGTTATATATATGGAGAGAGAGACATAGAAAGGGGTGAGAGAGAGAGAGAGAGAGAGAGAGAGAGAGAGAGAGAGAGAGAGAGAGAGAATGTATACACATTTGTTTTTCTTGTTGAGCCATGCTACTGATGCCGTTATACTGTTCATGCGATGGCTTCACATACGCAGAAATTCAGTCAAGAACAAGCACAGCACATGGACTTGTTTTCATTGGCAGTGCAAAGATCTCTGCCATGTGCTTAGAAGGTTCCTTTAAAGTGCCATTGTGCTTTCAAAGATATTTGCTGATCTCTGCACAACAGCTTTTGTGTGTTTGCTGGCAGCATAACTTCACATTTCAAGACAGAGTCACCAGATAAACAAATCAAATTATAGTAACACTTCATTAAGTAGAAGAATGTGAAAGACTATTTGATAAAAATGTATACAGTAGACAACCCATTAAGCTTATGTCTTAGTAAAAGTTATAGAATCCTGAAATTCTATTTTTAGATATATTAATGCTACAAAGAATATTTTTAAAGCATGCAATTATTAATCAAATTAGATTTCAAGCCACTGTGTATTTGGATCGATTTTACCATATAATCCCTGGAAGAAAAGAGAAACATTGTTTCATATTGCTAATCCATAAACATTTTGGGAAAGAAATTGCTTCTCTTTCTGAAAAAAAAAAGATGAAGTCAGATTATAACTCTGCAGAGCAATACAGGGATAATAAATGAATTTATCTAATTATTTTATGGTAATAAACATTTTTTCAATGTTTCTAAAGACCCAAAGATAAATAGCTGAATATCTGAAATACAAAAAATACTTTCTTTGCTAAAACATGTTTTACAATATGAATTGATCATATAATTGCTGAAATTGTATGATGATTAGTCTGGGCATATATAAATTTGTGTAGGTCCCAGGATTTTTTAGTAAGGGTATATTAGAGGTGACAATCAACTCCATCTCTGGAAGAACTTAGAATATGCAGGACACACTGAAGGACTCCAAGAACTATGAAGAACCCAAGGCTGTTGACCCCCAGATGGATATCAGTGTAAAGCAACCTCAAGGCATAATAGGCAATAGAAGGCTGGAAGACAATGCAGATGTGCAACATAATCACATGTGTGCATTTTAAAGACATGAGCACTCTAAAGGGCAGCATGGCTCTCCATGAGGAATGTATGTAAGAACTCTATGTGCTTACTAAGATCAGGCTTATTCCCACCCAACCCAACTTCAGCCATGACTAATGAGTGTATGACAGCAGTCATTAAGAGAAATGAGAATAGCCTAGTATTTAATCATTGATTCTACCTTTTCATATATATATATGCACATATATATGTAATATATAAACTTTTAGAAAGACTTAACATTGAACTTTGTGAGAACAAATGACGGAAAGAACTGAAAATGCTTTGAGGTTCATTTGACTTTAACCAACCTTTTAGCATTGAAATACATTTTTTTAGTATCTTTCCCAAGTAAGTATCAAATTGAATTAGCATTGCCTTCACTGAGGAGGGCCCCACACCTTTAAAAAGAAACTTGCCTTTCAGTGTAAGTAGGCATTCCCACAGGTGGGAAAATAGTTCAGGCATGAGGAAGTCTAACTGTCTTCCACAGAAGCTTACCTCTTAATTGGGAGGAAGACTGGTGATTCCTGAGGCTTACAAGAGGATGAATAGCATCTGTATCCACTGGTATGAAGAAGGTGCTTTATTAGGTTATTTTATTTTATTTTATTTTATTTTATTTTATTATTTTATTAGGGATAGGCTATGTAGACAACAATGAGCTTGAAATTATTGTCCTACTGCCTCTATTGCCCAGTTGCTGCAGTTATAGCATGCAGAATCACTCCAGATTTTATGAGGTGCTGGTTTGCAAGTACATGGCTCATGCACTAGCAAGCACTCTACCAACTAAGCCATATCCCCTGCCTAAGAAAACTATTTCCATGCCTTCCAGAAAACCAGCTAAGCTACCCACAGACCTCCCCTCCCTTTGTTCTCCTAGACCCCAATTCCTCAGGCTCAGTTCTAGTTCTGCAACAGAAAATGTAAGCAGCCTTCCATGGCCCCTTGCTTCCTTTTTCTGAGGATCCAAGGATCCTCCTAAGCTTTCTCTCTCAAATTGTTACTTTGCCTCAGACCCCAGCTTCAGCAGGAACCCCTGATAACACAAGGGCTGTTCCTCCCAAGACTTGTAGACTGAAGGCAGAGCCACACTTCTCTTCCTGGTCCTGAGACCCAGCCCCCTCAGTCTTGTCCCCAGTTGTGTAGTAGAAAACAAAATGTGGTGCCCCTTTCCTCTCTAACCCATTCCCTATGAATCACAAAGACTTTCTCCCCCAACCTTTATTCCCCAACTCATACCAGTTAAACAGCCTCCACCCGACAAGGTTGCCCATACTCTCCGTAATATAGTTCTTGAAGTTTTAAAATACGACAACTACATGAGATGAAGCAAACAAATTTTAGAAAGTGAAAAGTTGACGTATCATTATTTTCAGATGATATGATCATTATATATAAGTGATCCTAAAAATTCCACCAGAGAACTCCTACCCTGGTTGTTCAACAACCAGCACACCTGGCTGTTGAAATGTTCTATTGGATAGCATACATCTCCTTGGGAGGGGGAAACAGAATAGATTATGGGCAGAGTGGGGGTGTACAGGGACAGGTGTATGTATGAGGGTATCAGATGAAGGTGG
Source organism: Acomys minous (assembly GCF_964271855.1). Lineage (NCBI taxonomy): Eukaryota > Metazoa > Chordata > Mammalia > Rodentia > Muridae > Acomys > Acomys minous. Next base: position 76,052,795 of record NC_140489.1, read on the forward strand.
AGATAGGTTGGAGGGATTGAGTATGGGGAAAGAAGGCTGGAATTGGGGGTCATTTGGGGATGGTATGGAAACTCGATGTAGCAGAAACTTTCTGGATCCTATGAAGGTGGTTCTAATAAGTACTTTTCATGATGGTGGATACAGAGTCTAAAATGGCCATCTCTTGTAGCCAGGAAAGGCTTCTGGTGGCAGGACTGGATTGCATTCAATTGATTAGTTGGGTAAAGGGTACCATGGACATCCCTAAACAATTTATGGAGAAGTCCAGTTGGTGCCTACAAGGAACTTTCCCCCCTATGCTCTAGATTTTTTGATGCAAAAAGGTACTCTGGAGGTACAGAGAGAAAAATATGGACACCAGTCCAGCCACAAAACCTGTAACCTACAATCTGCCCAGCCTATAATATAGTCTAGTATAATAGTGGCATGGAACTTGTGGGAGTAGCCAATCAAGGTCTGATTTGTCTTAAAGTCCACTCCATAAGAGAGAACACATAGCTGACAATGCTTGGATAACCAGGAACCATAGACTAGATGGCCCAGAAACCTAGGATGAGACCAAACACTACCGCCCTAAAATAACTAAAACAGGATCAATAAAATTATTCCTAATGATGTTCTGCTATACTCATGTTATATTCATAGATCAATGTATTTTCCAGTAATCATCAGAAAAGCTTCCTCTGGCAGCAGATGGGAACAGATACAGAGATGTAAAGCTAAACATTATGAGAGAGAGAGAGAGACAGAGAGAGACAGAGAGAGAGAGAGACAGAGAGAGAGACAGAGAGAGAGAGAGAGAGAGACAGAGACAGAGACAGAGACAGAGAGAGAGAGAGAGAGAGAGAGAGAGAGAGAGAGAGAGAGAGAGAGAGAGAAAGTTAGAGAGAGAATTGAAGGTCTCCATCAAACATTTCCCTTCAGATCTCAGGGAATCCTGAAGAAGGGGAGAAAAATTGTAAAAATCAGAGGGGAATGGAGGACTATGGGGGACCAGGTCCTCTGAATCAACTAAGCAAAGTGCATATGTGCTCACAGAGACTAAGGCAGCAAACACAGGGTTTACATGGATTTACATCAGTCCTCCGAATACATATTATAGATATTAGCTTAGTATTTTTATGAAAATCCTGAATGCAAGGCAAGTTGGTCTCCAATTCTTGTGCCTGCTCTTAAGACTTTTTTCTTCCTATTGGGTTGCCATGACCAACTTTGATAAAAGTTTTCTTTATCTTACTATATTTTATCTTGTCATGATTGGTTGTTATCTCTTACAACCCTGTTTTTTTCTAATGAGAGACAGAAAGGGAGTGGATCTGAAGACAGGAGGTGGGGAGGAACTTGGAGGAATGAAGAGAGGGAACACTATAATCAAGATACATTGCATGAGAAAAAATTCTATTTTCAATAAAAGAAAAAAAGAAAATTGATTTAAAAGTAGATGCTTCTAGACAATTTGTGTGGAAATTTAAAGTTTTAACATGTCACTGTTCTTTGATGTGATTTTGGGGCTCATGAAAATTCACTGATATAAGGAAGTAGCATTAATGTGTAATTTGTTCTGTTGGTATTTTACTTATTAAAAACATTTGAGTTATCCTGTTAATGGCTATTTTTTTCTGTATAAGAAGTTCACAGTCCATCTTCCACCCAATTGTTGCTCCAGGACTTTGGATTTATCCTGAATATAGGGGAAACAGAAGTCTATTAGCATATTTTCAGCTCATGGTGTTTAGTCATTGTTGTTGAAGCACAGAAACACCATTAGGACTAGACTTGAAACATTATGATTTCAACGGCATGCCTTCTTTGTGGCAATAAAGAGTTAACCCTTCAGCATATTTTCCTATAGTTACTAAATCCCAAAACTCCTTTTTTCCTTAAACATTTTCAAACTTTCAAAACTGTTGAAGGAAAAATGAAACAAATCCTCATTTAGCAGCGAAGTTTATAAAGGATGTTTGAAATAAAATGTTGAAGTCTGCCCCTGAAGGTACACAGCACACATACACTGCCTACTTTTCACTCAGAAAAGATCGTACATAAAAATTTTGAGCAAGAGCAACATTGTATTAAAATGTAACTGCTCTATTTGGCTGCGTCTTCCTGCTTTAACCAGGAAACTGGGACAGAGGGGACATCCTATTGGGACTCTAGATGAGAGAAGCATGGGAGAATGGCAAAGTTAAAGGATCCAGAGGATCCTAGAAACCTACAAGAAGAAAATTATGATACGCAGATTTGGGCCCAGGTGTCCCGCTCAAACTATGGCACCAGCCAAGGACAATACAGGCCATAAACGTCAAACCCCTACCCAGATCTAGCCAATGGACAGGACATTCTCCACAGTTGAGTGGAGAGTGGGGTCTGACTTTCACACGTACTCTGGTGCCTCATATTTGACCACATCCCCTGAATGAGGAGGCCTGATGGCACTCAGAGGAAGGATAGCAGGCTACCAAGAAGAGACTTGATACCCTATGAGTATATACAGGGGGAGGAAGTCCCCCTCAGTCACAGTCATAGGGGAGGGGAGTAAGGGGAAAATAGAAGGGAGGGAGGAATGGGAGGATACAAGGGAGGGGTTAACCATTGAGATGTAATATGAATAAATTAATAAAATAAATAAATTAATAATAATAATAATAATAAAATAAAATGTAACTGCTCAAATAAAATCCATTGTTATGAATATTCAAATGACAGCTGGCCTCAAACTCATTGAGACAGTCCTGCCTCTGCCTCCCTAGTGCTAGGATTAAAGGTGTGCCCCACCATGCTTGGCTCATCTCCTTAACTCTCAACATCCGAAAATTTTCAACTATGCAAATGGGAAAAGGTGTAGGAAAGCATACATTTTTCCCACTCAATTGAGATGGGCAGTCTACGATGGGTATGTGATGAGCAATCACACTGGTTTGTAAGAGAGCTAGCTCTTTCACATTGACTCAAGCTTTCAATTGGGAGTCTGACAATCATGGTGGAACCTAGAACTTAAGGCTCTAAAAACTGTCTCACATTATCCACACACATTGACTACACACTCACACATGCACATAACTGCATGCATATGTGTGCTAACACACCACACATACATATCTAGCCATCTCTCTGAGCAGAGAAGTCAGGCCAAACCTATTAAGACTGGAAAATAGCTAAGGTTCTTGCCAGTGAGTTAAAGCTGGGGTATCCCTTTTGTCGTAGCCAAATTTATGACATGGATCAAAAACTATAAAAAGCTACGTTGCATCCTGCCATTAAGGAGAATTAATATTTTCAGCGGTATGTTAACCGACGTTTTTCCAATGTCTCTTGTTAAAAGCAGATTGTTGGCTTTTCATCATGGTGTGCCAAACAATTTCATTGAAACCCTAACAAGACTTTCATCTTAGAACCATTATTTCTTAAAGGACTTGGATAGAAGCAATGTACAGGAATGGCTCTGCTTTTTAGCGCTGCAGTGTGCAGCAATGGCTGTCATTAGTGGATTGGGCCTCGCTGAACCATTACACATGTAGACATTTAAGGCATTTCCAGTGTGACTTGATTTTTTTCCCCCTGAAGCACACTTCATGTTTTATCTATTAGGCTGCAGCACCATAGATTCTTTCTTCATTCCCATGTATCTTTCTGATGATTTATTCTATTCACCAGTAAAAAGCATAACAAAGGCACTCATTCAGACATATCACATATTCATGCATGTGCATGCATATGTTTACAAATGCATACATACTTACACACACAAATAGCTTCTTTGGGGTCTTTTTTCTATTAATGATATCTAAAGAATTTTCTTTTGAACTTGAGAAATCAATAAGTACTTTTAAAACCCTTAAGCCCTAGTAGCTTAATAATTAAATACAGAGCATCAGTATCCAGATTCCTGATACTCATATATATATATGCATATGTACACATGTATTAATGTACATGAATACATATAAAATATATATTTATCAAATTTTATTGTCTTAATGTGAATAGAAACAAATTATATAAGTAAGGAAAACAACAATATGGTTTACAAAATATATAATGAATACAAAATGTGTCTTGTTACTAGACTCTTCTCTTTGGCTAGTTTAATATATATGATAATAAATTGACTTTAATATAGATACTTATCTAATGACAATGGGTTCTATTTTAACAGATGCTTTTATTTTTCCTTGAATATATAGAGTCAATGACATTTATACAGAGATGAAATTCTGGCTGTTAGCCTGGAATCTTGTGTGCAGGTTGGTCAGTCTTTGTATTGAATGTCTTATGATGTGGTAAACCAAATTGTGAGATATGACCACAGGCCATACCACTGACTCTGCAGCCAGCAAGCTGTTAGTCACCAGAACATGGCCCCTAAAGCCAGATGATCAAGAAAGCGTGGAAGAAGGCTCTTTGTACTGAAGAAGTGAAAATTCTAGAACCTAGATTTTATGAAGTTCAAATATGCCTCTTACGTTTATGTCCTGGAAACTGAGAAGAACTACACACATCCAGGCCCTGATCTGGAATATAATAAAGGCACTCCACTTTTAGGAAGTAAAAAATCATCCCATTTCCTCTTAATCTATTCTTTTAGTTCAGAGGCTTTTGACTGCAGTGAACCCGTTTGCCAGTCTAAAGTAGATTCAACAAAGAAAGCCATCAAGATAAATCATGTAAGAAAACGAGTACCAACGAGTAGAGATGAAAAAGAAAGCCAGTCCAATTCCTAGTGTGCAGAGCTCTGGGCAGCTCTATTTCCATCTGGCTTCCCTCCCAGGAGCATAGTAATGCCCCATCCCTCAGCCCATTGCACTAAGACAAGATACCTAAGACGTTGTCTAACAAGTATCTGTTCTTAAAGGAGAAGGTTTGTCAAAGGCTCCTCCATGGATGTTTAAATGTGGGTTTTTTTTCTGCCTATATGTGTTTGTTTTCATTTTTAAGTAAAATACACATAAGAAAAATAAAATTGACTCTTGTGTACAAAAGTCAACATATTTATTTTCCTTTTGTACAAAACCATAAAAGTTTTCTCCTGATCTTAAACAGTCCAAAAATAAAACTGAACTTTTGCTGAATATATCAATACAAGTATAATATGCCTTTAAGTTGTACAAATAGAAGCCTGATGACGACATTGGCTTAAAATTATAAGCAAAACTTGCATGTACTAAATATACGTAGTTCATAGTTTAATAAACATGTATGCTTATTAAAAACAACACCATGTAGAAAGGAAGATGGTTCATTCAGTAAAGTGCTTGTAATGCGAGCATGAGAGCTTGAACTCTACTTGCTAAATCCCATGTAAAAAGCAGCACATCAGCACATGCCTATGATCCTAGTGTTAGGCAGGCAGACACAGGAAGATCCCTAGAGCTGAAACAGTGAGCTGCTGGTTCAGTGAGACATCCCATCTCTAAGAATTAAGATGGAGACAGATTTAAGAAGACACAAGACATCAACTTTTGGCTTCTACATGCCTGTGTACCTGTGTACACACAGGCACACACACACACACACACACACACACACACACACACACACACACACACACACACCACAGAAAAGCACCACAGAAAAATCAGAAAAATTATGGGGAAAACTAAGCTTTAAAATGTATCTTTAGAAAAGAAAGCGAATAACACTATTCATGCCATATTTACTTGGCCAGGATACTTTTGATCCTTTTAGAACCCAACCTTCCTTTTTCCTATGTGAAATTGTTACACAATTCAACAAAAATTGTATGGTGCTTCAGTGAGCTGGCGTCATTGACTCAGAACTTAAAAGGACACCAGCAATGTTATGTCACCCCTCCAATCAAGAGCAAGGAGGTTAATCGAAAATTCGGCTAAAAATCAAGACGGTCAGAAATGCTTCTAGGGAAGTGTTTTATAAATACTTAAAAATATTTTTTTTGTTCTCTCTCCCTTTTTCTCTCTTCCTTTTTCTCTTCTCAGGGAGGGTTTGGAGAAGAAGCTTGGAAGGAAGAAGAGGGCTCCTTCCAAGGCCCCCTGTACTCCCCAGAGCACCGTTAGGAAAGGGGAGGGCTTCCTGCCCACGCAGCCATCTGTAACATTCTATGAACAGCAGGATCCCAGGACTGCTGCAGCCCCAAACAAGGGCATGAGCCGCCTGTATGCAGAGAACCTCCTGCCTCCAGTCACCCTCTCCCTCACTCCTCCTTTTATCTACCAGCAGGTGAGCAGTAGCATTCTCTGCAGCTGGAGTAAATAGCCAATCAGTCTCTGCTTGTTAGAGGATACTGCTGAGGGAAACTGGCCTGACAGTACCGAAATATCCAGCCTGCCTTTTGGAATGCGCCGGTAGCAAGCTGGGAATGTCATCATGCCTGCTAATGTCATACCGTGGAGCACATTCTGGGACCCGCGGACGGACGTGTGTCTGGTGTGCTGCTCGGTTACTGCTTTCTAGGCTTGAGTCAATTAGAGCCGGGCTTTTTTGGAAAGTAGTGTCACTTAAAATGTATTTTATAAAAAGTTATTTTTTGCGCCTGTAATTTGGGGCTCCTGTGTCTGTTTTTCACTCCAGTCCTTGGCTCACACAACCCGCAGCCTATGGAAAATAGTCAAGAGTGACAATGGAAAAAATAACAAGGGCGTTTTTACTTCCAACATCTGGAGAAAATGCATTTAAGGAAATGTTAACAAATAGGTACAGGAATTGATAACGATAGAATATATGCATGCTTCCTTATAGTAGGAAAAACAGCAAGGATGCATAGAGTTGTTTAAATCAGTTTTTATACAAAGAATGCAACGCAGTTTAACAACAAAAATAATCTTTACGAAGGCTGTGCTCATTTCCTTTCCTGGGGTCAACTAAATGAGTAATGTCAAATCCCCAAAGCACATAGGTGCAGAAACATTTTTCTCAGAGAAGAAAGACATCACAGGATTCCAATTTTCAAAATTTCCCCTCTCTACTTTTCAGTAAGCTGTGCTGTTGCATTTAACTTCTGGAAGCAGCCTAGAGGAACAAATAAATTCTAATATATACAATACGCATCGTTAAAAGGGGAGAGAAAGTCAAGAAGCATTCCAGCACAGAGACAAATATTAGAATTAACAATACAGCCGTGATATTATTAATAATTAAAAGTCCAAATGTGAAATTGCTCTGCTTTTGTAAACTGAAATAAAGACAAAGCACACTTTAAGGAAAAATAGACCGCAATAAGTATCTACTACCTAACTAACTGAGCAGCGGCCATATTTCAGCATAGCTTTTATCCTTCAATTTAAGCACATTTTGATATCTGAGCGGAAGCATTCATTAATATTTCCATCTGGTGTAAGTTTGAGATGTTTCCACAACCCTGAACCAATGTGGAGCTATCAGCATAAGCTAATTTATAAAGGGATTAGAAGTTGAAAACTCAAGTGAATCAAATATCATTTTTCCCCCCAAGAGCTACCCAATGTTCAGATAAGACAAAATATCCCAAGTTAATATGTAGGGGTAACATTAAAACATTAGGAAGTCATTTTAATAAGCCTATTGAAAGTCACAAGGTGGGAAGTGTAGAATATGTTTTAATGTTTTGAAAATGAATACATCATGCTAGTACTTGTTTGCTGCCAAGGCTTTGGGGATTTATAGTGCTATAGGAGGGTGAAGGGGATACATCTTTAGTAATGTTGGTTCACTTCTTTTGTTTGATCATGGTAGTGCCATGCCCAGGGTCAACTTTTGAAGTTTTACCTCTTAGACCATTGATTTGTTTAAAATTTTGTACAAGCAAAGGCTATATCATCACTAAGTACAGAGATTGCCATGTAAGACCAGGAAACAAGCCACCAGCTTCCAATGACAAGTTATTGGACAAAGTGAGTTCCCATCAGACTCTGCATCTTCCTCACCTGCAGGCAAACTACAGCAGAAACCAGAATCCCCGACCTACCCACCAGTAACAGTGTGCAAACAGGGATACTCGGGGTGAAGATGGACCAACTCCTTATGACTGGCTCTCTTTCCCATGAGGAAAATTGTTTCAAAAACATATCTACCCTGAATCAATACATTAAATATTGTTACCACCAAGATATGAGAAGTTGGAGCCCAAGGTTTGTTTTTGTTTTTGTTTTTTCACAGACAATGTGATGATGTTGTAGGATGATAGCTCCTAATTCCAAGTCTGAAGTTTTATCTCATTTCTAAAATTCTATAGATGACTTGGAAAGACACATGGACTGTAAACAGCAGGAGAGTTCTTTCCCTCAGTGTTTTCCATGACTCCTTAAGAAAATGTTTACTATCCTGATATGACATGACAGGCTGTGGTCAGACAGTGAGGGAGGAGCCCCCGCCCCCTGTCAGTGGACTAGAGGCGGGGAACAGATTGGAAGAGGGAGGAAGGGTGGGGTGAGGAGGATAAGAACAACAGATAACAATCAGGAAGTCATTTGAATAAATTATAAATCAAATAATTAAAAGACAATGTTTACTCGACAGTGTCTAAATTAGTATGTGCTTCCATTTCGGGACTAGTACAATATATTCCTGAGTGTACCAGTAAATGACCTTGAGAAGTCACTATAAAACAGTGAACTGAATTTCATAGCTCAGGCCTAGGGAAAGAAAGATGCTTTATTTTTTAGCTGTGGAAACTTTACATACATCTTCCAGTTGCTCCACTGGTGAAAACTCAGAGAGAGAGAGAGAGAGAGAGAGAGAGAGTTCTTGAACTAATTCTCTGTAAATCTTCAGGATGGTACATGGCTTTTTCTCTATTTCCACCATTATTTGACAAAAATTGCAGCTGCTGCTACTGCTGCTACTGATGATGATGATGATGATGATGATCTATAGAGCTTGAGAGAAGTAACTAGGAGAAAGAGCCACAGCCCTTTGTTTATATATATATATATATATATATATATATATATATATATATATATATATATATATATATAACTAAATAACACACAAGTCAATATTTTCAGAAAGTAAGAAAGGAAAGAGAGCATACTCAATGAAAGTGTTTATCTGACAATTTGGAAAGATGTAGATGATACGGTCATTGTTTTCCATAAAATTGTTTCAGTTTTGTATAATTGTCTAAAATACCAGTATATTGTCTTTTACTCAGATTTGTAATTTACTTAGTTGAGTGAAAGAGAAAATGTCTTATGTTGCCACAAGTAAAAGTTATAATAAAAATAACTCATATACACACATATATTTATTTTGAAACCCTACCTCATATCTTTCACATAACTACATTGTAATAGTTTAGTTTTGTGCTTTTTGTTATGAGACAAGAGATGAAGCCTATGGATTCTGACTAATTAATTAAGTGAATATGGCATTTTTAAGGTTAAAATAACTCCTCTGGTCCCAGGTTCCTTAAGAAGTAACTCCAAAATACCAAGGAAAACCTTTCTGTGACAGCCTTAAGAAATCCAAGTTATGGAAGTTATGGGGTGGCAAGAAGACTTGGCATTTAAGGTGCTCATTGCCTGAAGCCCAGAACTCACAAAAAGGAGAGAGCCAACTCCCAAAGACTGACTTTTAACTTCCACATGCGCGTGCGCGAGCGCACACACACACACACACATATGCACACAAGTACAAAAAATAGATATATATTTAAAAATTAACAGAAAGTCAGAGTTATAAGAAAATTGAGTTTTTAAGATGACTACCACCAACATAGGTTATTTATTAGTAAAAATATTTAAATTATCAATTAAGATGTAAGCATAAAGAGATAGGAGCTACTTACTTGTTTTCTTGCTCAATGCCAGAGAGATTTACAAATTGACTTTTTCATTCTAAGCTTTGATCAAAGAAATAGCCATTAGATTATTTAGTAATAAATTAAAAGATAAAGTTTTAAAACATTAGTAAAGCAAATATTGATCATGTGGTCTATGTTTGCCCTGGGTGAATAGGAAAAACACAACAAACATGGGTATGCTGAAATGTGCATTGTATAATCCAACAACTATTAAAACTAAATATTGTATATTATATATGAGTTCTCTCTTAAAATAGTATATTCTCTGATTTTTCTAGTACTGAACTGCAATTGCTAAGCATACCACTAAAATTTATGGTGAAGTTTTGCAGGTTTTATCTTTCTATTAGAGTTCACAATGGTTGTATGGTCTAAATGGAATTTGAGTGACTTTCGTTCCTAACTTGTTTAATGAGGTCAAGCATGTTGTACTTGATAGAGCTATTTTTCTGCTCCTAATTATATCTTTTATGAGTAATTATAAAAATTCAAATATATAAAAGATGTATGTAGAAAATGACTTGGTGTAGATTCAAACCAACAAATGTTCTTTTAGCCAGGGACATATACTTATGGGATATTAAATGAGTCTCCAAAAGAAGGCCATGTGTTGCAATACCTGTACCGAGGAGGCTCCACATCCTGCTAGCAGCCTTCTTCCTATACTCAGGGCTAATGACTAGGTAAAGAAACTTAGCTCTTTGAACTTCTCACTGAAAGTTCAGAGAGGGTGTAAGTCAGAAGGAGTCACTATGGATCCTATGTAGCACCAAGTGCTTAAGAGTGGGGCCCAGCCAGCCTGTGGAGTTCAGCAAGGACAAGAGCTGAGTGACTGTGGACCTGTGCTTACTTAGTGAGCAGCAGACAGTGCCTCCAGAAATAAGGAAAGGTCTGCCTGGGAGGTAGAGATAGTGCCTCTCAGCTACAATTGGCTATTGATTAAAGCAGTCACTTAAGCTTCTAAAAGGCAGAGAGCACGAATTTCCATTTTTTTCCATGCTTTAAATAATTGTTGTATGTTACATAAATGTCATTGAACACATTATCATTGGAAACTGAATTGCATAGATCAAATTGCAAAAGATCAAAAAAAAAATCAAGCATCAGTGCTCATTACAGCTACAACTATAAATAACTAACATAAAACAAATCAAAAGACCTCTTTGGACTGCCTTTGCTCCAACATTCTCATCTTTGGTTCCTTGTCTTTTGTGAGAAACATTAGAAACATTGCATCGTAAAGCTGCTGTCTACTTCCTGTCTTGGGTGGAGGACCTTCCTAGAGTTCTATATTGTGTAATGAGCAAAGAGGGAGGAAGATCTACAAGGATACAGGGAGTTCTCCTGCTAGACCAGCTCTCATCACAGGTGTTCTCCTGGCAGCTAGGACTTTGAGAAGGAGAACAGAGGTGACTAAGAGCAAATGACAACTTCTCTCACAATGCACGTGTGAGGGGGGAGAAAGGTTTCCTATATTAGAAGCAGAGGAGGAAAAAAAATAAGAAAACAAATCTATAATAATCTCTTGTGGAAGTTGTAAATGTCTTTCAAATATGGCATTCATATCCTATTTTTTTTTTATTCTTGTACTGACAACATTTGCTATGCTTAGATTCTGTGAAAATAGGTTGGGTTGTACAAACATGTTATAATTTACATTGTTGTTTGTATATAATCTCCACTTCATGTGCTATAATTTTAGAATATACAACTTCTTCCACATAAGTATGGGCATAGCTTTGTTATTTGGAGACAAAGGTGGTGGCAGGTACACAAATTGGGTGTGCTGAGTTTGAAGGTACAAATGTGATGTGATATGGTAAGAAATGTTACTATAAGAAAGTTACATTCATGTTTATTTATGAAATCCATAGCAAGTAAAAAAATCTGTGAGAAATGAGATAGCTTTCTAGGTGTTGACTTAATAGTGACACATCTATGACCTTTCTTACTGTTTCCTTACGTAGTAACATAGTTATCTCACTGGTCTCTGTGTTCTACATCATTTCTTTTTTTCTGATGAAGAAAATTAGGTAGCCTGGATGAATGGCTGTAAAGAGAAATAAAGCTAGCCCGGGCCTCTAAAACCAAGAGCGTGTACACAGCTCACAAAGCAAGGTCTCAGGAAACACACAGCTGTGGACACTAAGGATGACTTCTCTACATATATTTGTTCTCAAGGACCTTTCATCAAGAATGGCCCTAAAAATAAGTTGAGGTACAGTAATTTAGTGCTCCTGTGTTACTCTCTGCTCATCCCTCTTTTAAACACAAACATGTTGGGCATCCCTTCCTCGGTAGCATCATTTCATCTCTCCATCTGAATTAGGCTCCATTCCGGAAATGAATAGCAGGTTCTACTATGGGTTCCAAAGCACAGATCATGCATATACATGCCTAAATGAATGTACAAGAGTCTCTGTGCTCTGCCCAGTAACAAAAATTACAAAAAAAAAAAAATCAGCTCCAGGAACTTCATTTTGGCAACTGAACAGTATAGCTGCAAACCAAATGTTATTTTTAAGTGTGTTTTCCTGCTAGCTCATTAGCTTTCTTTTTTCTGTGTCTAACAGATGTGTAGAATTAAATAGGTCTGGAGTCATTCATAGTTTATGAATATGAAAAATGCCTTCCTTCTTCTGAATAAAACTAACCATTATCTACTTAATTGATGTAAATACAATATTTCCCTGTATTAATGGCTTCTCCGCTATCCCAACTCTACCTGTTGCCCTTGAGCTTCTGAAACTCTAAACACACACACACACACACACACACACACATAAACACACCAGGGTGTGAGTTGGAGAAAATCCTTTTGCATTCTTTCCCAGCTGCCTATTAAAATCATCTCATTTCCTTTTTGAGGAGGGTGAGTGCCACACAAGGCCACAGCCCCCGACACTGTAAATGATCTAGAACATGTCCTATGTCATCGCACAAGAGTCACTGTGAAAAAACAGGAAGAGACTTTGAACATTATCTGATCTGATTGCTTTACTTTATAGGTAAGGAAACCAGTCTGTAAAGAGGGAAGTCCCTGTCACAAGGTCACACGTATAACTAGTGGGACAATGAGTTGATTTATATTAGCAGGGTTCCACCTTCCATGCTCTCCAAACAGCTGCTGGACCTGCAAAGGGGGTTGGGGAGTATCATTCTGTTTCCCCATAAACAATGAATTAGAAAATGCATTTGTTTAGTACTTTCAGAAGAGTCTCCATGGCTTCCACTTTCTGAGAGTCATACATACAATCATGAAATCCACCCTGAATTTGCTTACACATTGATTTGTACAATATTTTTGTCATTGAAACATTGTTGGAGACACAGACATATGCATGGTAAGAGTGAATATTTAGAACCTGAAATAAACTCTTGGAAGGCAGAAAGAGGCTACCCTGTACACATAAGCATGACTGCAGTTGAAATAAGCATCCAGTCTTCCAGCAAAACCCAAGACAGAAGGAAGCAAAATCCTAGGACAAAGATGAACAGGAAACTGTATGCACATGCAGTAGTGACTGCTCTAAGAAGTGAATCACTGGAGCCAGAGAGTTTGAGGCCAGCCTGGACAATATAGCAAGACTTGCTCTCTTTAGAAAAATAAAATAGGGCCAGCTGGTAAAAAGTGCTTGTCACTAAGGCTGACATCCTGAGTTCGATCCTTAGAACCTACAAAGAAGAGGAGCAGAGCCAACTCCTGTATATTGTCCTTTGACCTCCACACTCAAGTTGCATCAAACACACAGACACACACACACACACATTCACAGACACAGACACACACACATGCATGCACACACACATGCACACACACACACTGAAATAAAAATAATTTTAAAATTAACAGAAAAATATATTAAACTTCAAATATAAAATTGCCTTATTTATGATGAAATTAATTGCTTTAAAACTGCAGACTTGCATTTTTATTCCAAATGAGATATGTACTGATTAAGAAACTCGACCCTGGTGAAAAAAGTGACTTAATTTGAAATACTGGCTCTGTCGTGGAGTTTCATTAGCATTCAGTAACTTTGGCAGCTATGGAGATGTAGTAGCAGAGGATTATATTTATTCTTAAGTCCAAATGTATTTTAATCAGAAATACTTTATTTGTGATTCTAAATAAAACTTTAGGAATGATACAGAGCTACCTGTGTCTCCTGGCATCCACAAAGATGCATTATTCAGCCAAAATTTAAACTCTTTCCAGGTTTCTCATTGGGGAAAAACCTTCTGTGGTCAGTTGTTATCAATCTGGGATATGTACCCATACTTAACAACTACAGTAGACAAAGTTAAAATAGTAAGAAGAACCAATTCCAATTTATTTAATTGGCTACTGAATGTTTAAAAAAAATCCTCAGGCCTTAGTGAAGAAAGTGAGGCTGTCTCAACAGATTATTAGGGACAGTGAGGAGAGAAGGAAGCTGCCAGCAGACCCAAGGAAGAGTTGGCTTCCATCCCACTCCCCAGTCTCTCACCAAGACAAGATGGTCTGATCTACATAGGCCTATGTAGCCTTCTCTGGACCCACCAGTTTTCTCTAGGAATCCAGGACAGTTTGTTTTCTTGTTTCAGTAACTGTCTCTTCACCCCCTAAAACTCACTGGAATCTGCCTGGGGTTAGGAAAGTTCTCAAATCCTTCCCAAGCGGAATCATGGAAATTAACGTTGTGGAAGAGCTCATTGGACCATCCAGTTCATCTACTTCCCATTAAACAGTTTTCCATATGGAATCTTTTCTGATGTTGGATGTCTCCTCTCGTTTCTCCAGACCCTGAAGTCAGATTGTGACCATCCAGCCCAGTGTAGAGCAAGGAATAAGGCCTGCATTCAATAATTTCATAGGCAGAAAAGTGCCTTTCCCAAAGGTGTTATCATATTACAACAGCTTTTTGGATGGAAATAAGTGACACCTCATCAGAACCATTACGTGAGAGTGTAGAGTGCACTATGGTCCTCCCAGTGCTGTGGCCTCCACAGTTCTTTCACAAAGAACATTGTTTGGTGGCTGTGTACTGAGTATGGTGGAGCCTTCTTGGAAGGCAGAGCACACACATCCCCCTCGCCCTCTGTGTGTTCTTTCTCTCATTTGTCCTTCTTTTTGTTTTTCTTGCTATTTTGTATTATTTTCCTTAATTGGCAAAAGTCAATCTACACACACAGATGCGCCTGCTTCCAGGTGTTTAGTGATACACAGATCTTCAGGAAGTCATCAGTCAGCCAAAGACACCCTTATCTCTAAAAATTTATTCACAAATCCCTCTTTTCTAGATGCCCAGTGCCAACCAGGAGTACAGAGTTCTTCCCCTATGCTCCGCTGTGAAGAACTCAGTAGAGCCCTTGCATGGTCACAGTCACGCTAAGGTCACAGTAATCTCCCTTTAAAATTAGATGGAGTCAGACCTTGCTTTCTTTCCCTTTTAGCTGTATAAACTTGCACAAGTTATAGAGCTGAATACCAGTTTTACACATTTGTACAATATTTTTAATAATGTATTTTTTATGAGCATTGACTAGTGTTTTGCTTTCATGTATGTGTGTGTAGGCAGATTAGCTCCCCCAGGATTGGAGCCACAGACAGTTGTGAGCTATCATGTGGGCACTGGGAATTGAACGCTGGTGTTCTGGAAGAGCAGACAAATTTACCAACTGTGGAGCCATCTCTCCAGCCCCTGTGAAATGACTTTTGTATAAGATAAAATATGTGTTAAAATATTTGGCGTTTGTTCAATGAAAAATAAATAGTATTTCCTTTGCCTTCTGTTAAAAACTAGTAATTAATCTAGAAGCCTTGAAAGAATATCCAAATTATTTTTATACCTTGCCTCATTTTAAGAAAAAAAAGCCCAAATTAATTATATATGTTTTTTGGTAATAATGGTTTATTTGACTATATAGCTTCTTGATAATTTTTAAAAGAAAAAAAAAAGAACTATTAAATAAACCAAAATAGATTTGGCAAACCCAATTAAAGTAACTTTAGATACTAAACTTAGCAAAACCTGCAACACTCTAATGTACTCTCCACTGACTAAACAATTGATTTAAAAATCCTAGGAACTGCTTGCACGCCACACTTGAGGGTTGAATGGTTGTTTCTTATCGTTGTCACTGTTGGTAAACAGCGTTAACTAACAAATTCAAGAGCAATGGAAAAGTTTGGTTCGGGAGCATCGTTATTTTCATTCAATGAACTACGTTCTCCTGGTGTCCTTCATCTTCTCTGACTCGTAGAGTCTTTCCTTCCCCTCACCTGAGAGGTTCTCTGATCTCCAAGGGTTGCGACCCCATGAAGACTTCCAACTTAGACTCTCCAGAGAATGTCAGGTTGTGGATCTCTCCACCTGCTCCCATCTACAGAAGAAGAAGAAGCCTCTCTGATGATGACTGGATAAGATACTTATCCATGAGTGGCCTGTTGTGTTTGGTTCTGAAGCAGCAAGCACAGGGCCTGCATGGGTCTGCACCAGTTCCTCTGCATGTATGTTTTGGCTGATAGAGTAGTATTTTTGTAGGACTCCTACCAGTGGGTGTGGGTGTGTCTCTGACTCATTTGTCTGCTCTTAAGACTTTTTTTCCTTCTATTAGCTTGACTTGCACAGCCTCAATATCTTAGTCTATCTTGTTTTGTTGTATTTGGTTGTTATCCCTTGAAGGCATGCTCTTTTCTGAAGGGAGATGGAGGGGAATATGTTTGGGGTAGAGGGGGAGTGGAGGAGCTGAGAAAAGTGGAGGGAGTGGAAACTGTGGTCAGAGTGGACTGTATGGGAAGAGAATCCATTTTCAATAAACGTAAATAAATGAATTAAGTTTTAAAACAGTGCATAGCTTTCACTCAGTATGGACAGTAATCCATTAAGACAATGCACACATGTTCTATACCTAATTTCTAAATGAAGCCAAAAATATGGATCTTTCTATGCAACCCTCAACTTGAAAACTGTGACAAAGTGCTAAGACTGTTGTCTTAAAATACATTCTGAAAGTCATGGAAATGCATGCAGAGGGCAGATGTGACTAACAGAGACTTCTAGTCTAGCTTCCAGGTCAAATGCGGAAATTACACAACCTAAGCATCCGTCGCTATAACTGTAACATGTAGAAAATGATATAGAAAATCCTTTTTTCAAATTAGATTTTAATATATGCACATTAATTTCCCATCTACAGTCCCTTTTATTTTCTTAACTATTTTAATGGCACTTTCAAGGATATCTGAGAGTGCCTCCTGTCTACACTTTCCTTGGCTGAACAGTAGAAGTGCAGGGATCAAACACGGCATTTAATGTAAAAAACATGGATTCCTCATGTACATTCATCTACCTCCAGTAATCTATGAAATCTTGAAAAAAAAAAGGTATAGAAATGATTTGGCTCTCAATCCTCCTACTCTCATAATTAACATGGCATACACTGTTCTTTCTATCTATTGTTCGGTAGTGTGTATGATAGAAATTGAAAACAAAAAATTGCTTCAAATGTAGTAGCAGTCTGCTCTTAGACAACAGTTGGGCAACAATGAATGCTCTTTTCCCAATAGACTGGGCCATCAGTGCAAAAAGTCCTTCTTTCTATTATGACTGAATTCATTTGAAGCGAAGTTTTCTGCAACCATGCTTCAACTATCTGAGTGTTTTAGAGACATCTCAATCAACTTCGGATTTGTCATTCAACTCTAGATAGAAATTAGCGGTCCTGACTTACCTCTGACTTTTCTCGCTTTGAGTCAAAACCGTAAAGTCATTTCTGTGTATTTGTATGTCATCTCCTTCAAGTCATCCATGTCTTACTGAGAAAATAATATTTGATACTTCCTCTTAGCTTTTTTCCTCAATGTCATTTGGTTTTTCCTTTAAAATCTCATCCAGATAGCAACAGCTCTTCAGAAAACACAGTTTTTATTTCAATTACATAGACAACCTTGAGAGTAAAGAGAATAAAAAAAAGCTCAAAGGATTCTGTCTACCTTTTATTCTAAGCAATAGTTTTCACATGTAACTTGAGTGTATTCTAACACTGGTTCACAGGGAACAGTGTCACCAACACCGTTCTGAAGGAGAGAAATCATTTATTCCTCCACATTTCTTCCTGTCATTAAAGTATTTCCGTACTTGCGATAAAACAGTTTCCACAATAAAAAGGAAACTAGGGAATTTTTTTTCTTTAAGAATAGTTCGACTACACATGACATATACACTTACACTTCCAAAGGACTTTGGAAAGAAAAACTAAAATTACCCTCTCTGTTTGTCCACATCACCTTTAGGAAATTCAGAATTATTTATTAACTGGAAAAGACCAGAACACATAGAAGAGGGAGCTGTGTGTATTCATAGCTTCCATAGAAAAGTAAAAAAATCACACAGTGGTCAGCTGTGACATTCTTGGTGGAAGCCCTGGACGTCTACCCGCAGTGGACTAAAACAAAGTCTCTGCAGATACTCACTTGGTGACAAACAAACAGAATGCTCACTTGGAGAAGAGAGGCATGGATTATGCTAAGGCTGGCAGGTACATGGCAGCATTCAAATGTGGAGAACCAGCTGTTCGGATGTCAGGTGTAGTCACTGAAAGCACTTAAGAAATTCTGTAGTGCAGAAGTCTTCTAAGCTATTGTGAAGAGCGCCTATTTATCCTGCAGGTCGGGAACGGGGTAACTATGAGTAAGGAAGCTGAGCAGTCTACATATGTGTGTGAATATTTCCTCTGATGTGCAATAAACACTACAGAGATGTTGGGGGAGGCAGATATGTTTTGAAATCATATAAAACTTTCAACCAGTGTTTTTGAGCATTAGAGCAACAACCATAGGTATGAAAGGGACAAGACAAATTGTTCAGCAGGCTTAATCAATAGCACTCACACTTCTGATTGAGTGAATCCAACATTGTTTCCCCCCTGTGGAACTCATGTTCCATATTTCTCCCAACGTTTTATTTTTCTAGGAATGTATGATACCATCATTCTTCACAGCCACTGCCATCCTGACAGGCATAAGGATACCAATCACCACTCTGATGTTCCCAGGCTTGCCTCCAGTTTCCTCCCAGTGGACACTATGTACTAGAAACCATTCATCTTTGCTACCACAAGTGGGCTCAGCATGACAGCTTGCAAATTCAAGCCAAAGTTTTTCCCAGGATCCCTCACAACTTATTTATACCTAGTCTGCCAATTAAATATGGAACATACTCTTTATTGGCCAGTACAACTTGGTTTTAATGTATAAACCCAGCATTTTGTGCACTCTTTGCTTCCCCCAATAGTGATCTCATTCCGGCCCGCAACACTGTCTGACTATCTGTCATTTCCCACCCTAGTTTGCCAACGTGAGTTCCACTGGAGTTGTTTTAATATGACACACATTTTTCCTAAGCCTCTAATAAGGTCATTGTCAAAGACTCCAGGCTTCCTGTGTTCCAATTACTCTCTGAAGGAACCTTCTTTCCTGTGCCAGTTAATGCCATCAGTAAGGTTAAAATGTTATTAGAGAACATGGAACTCTAAAGCATGACACATTGTGATGTTGTAAAATCAAAACTCTTAAGTCTACCTTTAAGATGTTCATTTCGGGATTTCTTAAGATGTCAGACTGAGCTAATATACATGGACATAGCACTTGCTGCTTGCTTCTTTTTCTTGTCCCAGCATATTTCTAAGTATTGAAAACATAATAAATGTCAATGCACTAAGATTCTAAATGACCAAATCATGATGTAAACAGGTAAGGTACTAAACAGTCATTTAAAAAAATCCTCTCATTCTATTGTGATATGAAAATCTCTGTATTATAAGAAATAAAGAAGTACACTGTGTAATTAGATATGATTGTTAGTTTATTTTGAAATATATTTTATTTTGCATTACTTTAAACATTTCAATGACATCACTTCAATATTTACTATTTTGTAATCATTAGCAAAGGCTATATTAAAAATGCAGACTACCTTATTCTTTATTTGAGAATATTTGTGTTGTTTTTGAGCTTTGGAAAAATGTTCAGAACAAGATGTTATCATATAAATCACCAACATAGTATTTCAAGGATATTTTCATGAAATATTATAAAACGAAACCTAAGAAACCAAAAACCATCCACCATTTCCTCTGGGTTGGCAGCCCTTTTTTTTTTTTTTTTTTTTTTTTTTTTTACTAGACTACACTTGGCCTCTCCTGTACCTGAGTGCAGCCAGGATTTTTTTTCACAAATGGTAAATAAATCTACTGGATAAGGCCAGATGAAGTGGAGACTTATGACCATTATGACTGCTCTACTCAATGAACTGCTCTAACTTTCTAGTGCATGTGTTCATTTCTAGGTTCTGTCTGTTTTTGTAAAAAAAAAAAAGCCTCATCTTTGTTTTCCCCTTTCTACACTCTCTACATCCTCCAGTAGGTAGTCAGTCTGCAATCCAAGCATAACGCATCAGACAGCATTATTATTCACACACTCAGACTGCAAAGGACAGTGCTGGTTGAGCTGTCTCCTAGTTCTGTGCTTTCCCAGTCTTCCTGGTGGCACATGAATTATGGCAGTTCCTCTGGATAACGAGCAGTGATGCAGTGACTGCATTCTTCTCATGTGTCCTTCCTGACTTCCTCAAGTGTCACGGTAAGAAGAAGTGACTCTCTGATAGCCACTGTTGCTTTCTTTATTTAAATTCTGGAAAACTGCTTTATAAAATGTGAAACTCAATATGATACCACCAGCAGATATTGCACATTAATTTGCCAAGAAGATAGCTTGCATTTTCTCATGTTCCCAGAGTCCTCTGGATTATCAGGCATCCCACTCCTGCTCCCTGTGTGCTTAACATTGGACTCCCGACTAGTTTTCCTGCCTAAACGTATTCCCCTTAGACTGTGTTTAATTTGAATTGTATTAAATTCGTCAAACTCTTTATTGAGCCTTGATTGTTGACTTGTGTGGGGTCCTCTCCTAAATAGTAGCAGAGAGGGATCTTAATGGCCTTCAGGTCTGTCCTTCTGGGCGTTCTGTCAGGATCAAGCACTGTTTCACATTATGCGAGTGTCATAAATAACTTGGTGGGAAGGGTCAGTGTTTTCTTATCTTGAAGAGAGTCAAAGGGCAGTTTGCATTTATCTAGGAAATGCACCTCACAGATGCTGGTCTTAAAAGCTCCTCTGGGAAAGGGTGGAGGAAATGCTATTATCCTTACATAATTCTAAAAATCTGATGGGAGGGGGGTCAAACAACTGCCAGAATCCTTCCTGTTCCTTTTAATCAAGGCCATAGCAAGCAAGGGCCAGGGAGGATTAGAACACCAGCATTTATTAGTGACTTCATTTTTGTACACTTTCAGTTCTTTTCAGTAGCGAACGGTTTCTTTAGATGTTTTGGCTTATTTCCTTTAGGACATTCTTCATTTGTATCTAAAATAAGTTTCAAAGGGGTTTACTTCACTAGTGTTCTTGGATCTGTCTCCAGTGTACTTCCCAAATCAGGAGAGCAGGATGCTATGGGTTTTTATTTGCTGTGATGAATTGGGATCTGACATAAAAATTTAACTTCAACCAAGTACAAAAAAAATAAGATAGAGTTTTGCAACTGTACTTTAAAAGCCTCCTACGTAGGCTCCAGCTGTCTGGCTCTGTTCCTGGAGAGGAATCGCAGAGGAGATCTATGGCAGGTCCCTCCTGAGTTCTTAGGCTATCACCCGTACCCACGTTGTGTCACTTGTCCTTACCGTGTCTTCTTCCTTTAAACTCAGATCATATCTATTTGTTTGTGATTAATGAGAAAATCAAACATCAAAGAAGGGAAAGGTTACCAAGAAGCATCTTCAATTTTTAAAAACATAAATACAATAAGGTGAAATGTCCCTTTATTTCCCAGTTCATTAGATGAACTAGAGATGCCTCTTTTCACTGGCCATCTTTATTGAGGTATGTGGTAAGTAAGTAAAGTACGCTGAATGTAAGCACACAGTTTGATATATTTTCTTCAGTATCTTGCCTTGCACTAATTAACCCAAACAAGACATACAAAGTTTCTACCACAGGAAACAAGCTAAAGCATCCCTTTTCTAAAACTAGTCTCTTCTAGGCATATACAAGGGCCAAATTTAAAGGTGAGACAAAGCTTATCAACACTGGAAGCCAGTGTCGCAGTGGCGTAATGAAGAAACATGGGAGAAAGGCAAAGTAGAAGGACCCAGAGGGTCCTAGAAGCCTACAAGTAGAACATTATGATAGGCAGATTTGAGCCCAGGGGTCCCGCTCAAACTAAGGCACCAGCAAGGACAATACAGGCGGTAAACCTTAAGCCCCTACCCAGATCTAGCCAATGGACAGAACACTCCCCACAGTAGAGTGGAGAGTGGGATATGACTTTCTCACATACTCTGGTGCCTCACCTTTGACCATGTCCCCTGGACGGGGAGACCTGGTGGCAATCAGAGGAAGGACAGCAAGTTACCAAGAAGAGACTTGATACCCTATGATCATATAGAGGGGGAGGTAATCCCCCTCAGGAACAGTCATAGGGGAGGGGAATAAGGGGAAATTGGGAGGGAGGGAAGAATGGGAGGATACAAGGGATGGGATAACCATTGAGATGTAACAAGAATAAATTAATAAAGGAGGAAAACAAAAACAAAAACAAAAAACAAAAAAAAAAACAAAAAAAAGAAGAAACAGAATACATGGAAAGAAAGGAGAGATCCAGGTGGTCTGATCTTGCATGATCTGTTATTTTGGGGAGAGATATCTGGTTGTTGCACATTCTTATGAGGGAAACCCAGAAGGTCTTGCGTGGGTCATATACTGAGAAGAGCATTATGGTGCGAATCTTACCTCATTTCCCATCTCTGTCTCTCTATTTTGCTTACTCCTGTCCTAGGTCCCCAGGCCTTGCTTCACTTACTGAGTGCCTCCCTGATTGTATCCACAGCTGCAGAGAATATTTTTCTTCTCCTGACACTTCATATATCATTGAACCATCCTGTTGTTTACTCCTTTCCTTCTGTTCTACTTTCTCTGGTGAAAAGAGGAATGGGAAGAAAGTGGGAGAGAAAGCAGGGAAGATGGAAGTTGTTTCCTGGAAATTTCTTGCTCCTTAATATTCACCTGAAGGGCTGCTTCTGAGGAGCAAAGCTTCCTTGGAGACAGTGGCAGCTGTCAGTGCAGTATAGAAACAAAAGGTTCATCACAACAAAATTATGTGGCAAAAAGATTAACAAGAATATCCAGTATTCACTAATGTGGGGTGAACATTGAATAGACAATGCAAATGTTTATAGAAAGCCACTTCTGATCCTTGGGTAAAGGAGTTGATTTGTTTTAAACCCTGAATAAGGTGAGAAAATGAGTTGCATTGAATTCTATTATAAAGTAATTACAAATATGCAATTAATAAATGTTCTTATTGTCATCTTTTTATCCCCAGGCTATCATAAATTCCTCTATCAATCCCCCATCTCATATATATATATAAAATTACAATAACCACCCATACCTCCTTTCACTTACAAAGTGCTCAAGATTGAACAGTCGATTATATATACCAGCAGTTATAGTCAAATAACAATTTTAAACCTCATCAAGATACTACTAGTCATGACATTAAATTATACAATCCCTTTACAATCTAACACTTCACAACCTTACTGATGTAAATCTAGTCACACAAAAGTGGATAAATCATTAAATGCATATTCTTTCATATTTTTGTACCATGTATAATGCATTGTGCTGTTTCATAACTAATAACTCCTAGATTCAATGGGTAGTACTGGCACAGTATGCAAATTGGGAAATATTTTAAAGAAAAGTTGATTTACCTAAAATCTAAGTCTTTATGGTTAGACTTCCCATTATCTTCTTTTACAATACAATGCCTTTGTGTGGTGTGTATTTCTGCTGAGAATTGAACTTGTGGCCTGACATATGCTAGGCAGGCACTAGTCTAAGGTTATCCCTGCCCATGTACTGTCTTCTTAGTAGTAAAAGTAGCATAAGCATTTTAAACAACAACAAAAAAATAAACAAAAAAAGGAAAAACCATTGATACTCTTTCTAATTTGAACTGCTTGTTAAGATAGATGCTTAAATTATCTCTTAATTATTTAAAACAAACAAACAAACAAAAGCTGTCAGATTTTGTGTCACATTTGAGACTCTGCTAAGTAAAAGCTTGCTGGAAGTCACACAGCGCATAGAGACTGAGTGAGATTTGATGTGTCTAGCTGTGGGCTTAACACCAAACACTGGAAAGCATGATCATAAATAAGGCTGAAAATTAGTCTCAGGAGATCGCTGGGACACTGGTATTATTTGATTATATTAAAAATAAATAAATAGCTATGCATAGAAAAATTGAGCATTAGCATTGCCTTATTTAAATTTCAAAATTATCTCACAGTGTTAATTAGCTGAACCCTACAGAACTGCTTTTTAAAAGTATACATGGATAGGTCAATTCAAGCATGTTTTGTTGCTTTGATGTCAGACCTCTGTTCCAAAGCACCTTCCAAAGTTGAAGGGTATTTTTGGTGGGCTAGTTGTAACATTAAGGTGAACTTGTTCTAAATATTAGTATATGATAAGTAGATAGATTATTGATGACTAATAGATAAGACAGATGATAGATTAGATAGATAATAATGATGATAATGATATATGATTTCTAGGTACACATAGGTAGAAAGGTGGTGGAAGGATAGATAATAGATATAGATAGATTATAGATGATAGATAAGCTGAAAGATGATAGAAAGGTGGGTAGATGATAGATAGATAGATAGATAGATAGATAGATAGATAGATAGAAGTTAAGTATTTCCTGAGGTTATTTTCCTGTATCCTAGACAGTATTTCTAAAGAAATTATGAGTCGAGACATCACTCACACAGTGATCATTTACTTTTAGTACACAGAGTCACACTATGCTTTACCTTACCTTCTGAGTTTTCCATCCTTCCACTCCAGACCACTGGAAGTGATATGCGTAAAAGTCAGCAACACTGGACAAGGGATTATGCTATGTTTCGAAAATGTTAGGGGATGTTTTAAACATAGCATCTTCCTCGTGTGTCTAGAAAATTAGTTTCTGAAGACTATGATCTGGGCTTATTTATTCATATTAATTTTGCTGCCTTGCCATAGACATTACCTAAGAAATATCATGCCTTTCTCTTATTAAGGAAAAGAAAGAGAATATTTCATCCTGATTGGTGCACAGGAGATTTCTTCATTATTATTATTGGAATTTTTACCAAATAGTAACTGTAACTTCCCTAGAGAAAGACAATAATTAGCGAGTCATTATTTTAGATGATTTCAAAATATAATCCTTTAAAAAACAAAACTATAGGAAACTCTACCTGGGACAAAAGAATATCATAGATGTTTTGGTCAAACTCAGTAACAAAATACATAATCTAAGGAGAACTTTTAATTTTTAGTAAAGAAATCACTTAGTCTGTTGCAAAACAGCTGCATTGCTAAAGATACAGTTTAGACTCCTTGGTGAAGAAATTTTTTACTTAAAAAAGAGAGAATTCCTTGCATTCATACTAGCATGACAAGGGCTTTGGAGACTTTTTATCACTTCTCTTTTGTCTGTTCTGTTGTTTGTGTGCCCCCCAGGAAAGGCAACTTTACTTCTCTTGCAGAAGCTGCTTTTCTTGCTCTGAGACTGGGGACCCTGAAACAGAGCACCTTTGTTAATCTCACAAGGTGCCCTTAGACAGCTTGCTACCTGAGCAGTCACACAAAAGTCTTTATAACATTGAAGCCTTTCGGCCCAATATATTTGACAGGCCAACTGTCTCTGTCATCTTCTCATTTGGGAGGCTGCTAACCTGCCCCCTGTATATTCAAGTAATTAATTTTATTTCTTCTTAAGTCTCTGATGAGGTTGAAGACCAAATAGTTTAGTTTCATAATTAGTTGTTTAGGGATTAAGATGTTTTTAGGTCTAGATGTTTTAAGTTGATAACATGAGATTTGATAGATACTGATTTACATTCAGAATTTTAGACACACTAAGATAGGAAAGATGTATTCTTCAAGTTTATCAAATACAAATAGCCAATCACTAAGAATGCAAGATTTATATAATCCCTAATTGTTTCATAGTTCTTCTTGCTGTATGTAGTTTATTGTACATATGTGTAAAAATATAAATGTTTATGTAAAGAATAAAAAATTTAATGAAAAAGGGTGCTCTTAGTTCCTGGGTACCTGGCAACCAAGTTCTCTTTCTTTCAAAGACAACAAAGAAATGAAGAGACATTGTTGGTTCTCCCTTTTCTGGTACAAGATGTTTACATTTTGTCAATAGATAAGAATTTCTCCTGAATATCACATAATTTTTGATGAGACCAAGAGATATTACACAAGCATATCTTTTTGTCCTTACTTCTGCCACAGTTTCAGCCTTGTAGGGTGTATATTCTGACAATGGAGAGAAGATAATTGACATTGTACAGGGGGAAAAAGAGAAAAAAACAAGGGAATGAAAATAAATCACATTTAAAAACCTCTTTGAAATTTACCACATCCCTTGTTCATTTGCCTTGATACTACTACCCAAAGAGTTGGGTGTACAGATGAATAGAAGTTCTTGTTTTTCTTTGGGTTACCGTGCGGTCTTTGAAGGTGTAAACACAAGATTCATAGTCACAATGACATCAGCATTACGGTTCTCAACGTTTGCAGAGCGCCACAGAGGTGATTTTTTGGGTTATAAACCAAAGTGTTCATTACTATTTGCATTTTCCATTTGACACAATACAAAGAAACAACAACAATAATGTTAACATCATTAGCTCTTGCACATGCCTCCCTGTGTTACTTGGCACTGATGTGACGACAGGATAAGATGTATTTGTGTTTAAATTTATTTCAGTGGGAAATTTCACGTTCTTTTTATATGTTTACATTTTTAACATAATATTTTAAGAAAATCAAATTAAATGTTATTATTGAACTCAAACTGATATGTCTATTGTCCTGTACCACAGTCTGCCCACTCCCCAGCCCCAGAAAGGATTCCAAATGGAGATGCTTTCCCTAGGGATAAACGACACACTCCATACATGTGAAAGGAGTGTTTAGTACTTACAGTGTTTTTAGCAATATTAACTATGCCTGTGACCTTCAGGATGATGAAGTTTTCAGGCTAAATGGTATGAACACATCTCACAGTTTGGATCCAAACATGACCTTGCAACCAGGGGTATGTGTAGAGTCAGTCCAAATCAGCATAGTGTGATGGCTTTGTGGGAATAAGTGGGAGCCAGTGGGAGGAGCCCTGGCTGGAGTAACTCATTGAAGACTTCAGAACCTTGCCTCCATTAAAGGGTAACTGGGTGCTACACAGAACTCCACAAGGAAACTTGCACTGAGACTAAAATGGTTTGTGAAGGATACCAAGGAAAGCACAGTGGATACTGCTGAGTGGAAAGAGGCAGAAACAATGAAGTCATTAGACATTACTCAGGATTCGAAGACATGAGGAATTAGCTGGGAAAAAAATCTTGTCTCCATTCTTGGGCCTGCTTTTTATTTGTTTACTCTTTTCTCCTCCCTAATGTGCTCAGAGACTGACCCACAGCTATGCTCTACTTTGTGGACTCTGGCACTAGTGTCATCTGGCTTGGAAGTTCCAATTAATTAATTTTGTAAAATAGCTATTATCTTAAAGCTGTTCATTTATACTGGCTGAAGTTCAAGACTAGTGCCAGAATTTTGAGTGTCTAAAAACATTGGAATTTTTTTTCTTTTTATACCATGATGGTACAAGCCAGAAGGTAGTTCTGAGAGGAATCATAGGGTTTCTGGCATTGTAGGTCATCTTTGGTACCAAGAAGAAAATAGCATATGGAAAGACATCTTACCTGGATGAACTACACCATTTTGGTCATCTTTTAAAAAATATTTCCTTTATTTTAATTTTTTGTTTTCTTTTTGATAATGCTATGATTTCACATGGCACTCATGAAAGCATTACCGACATGACAGTTGTCTGTATATTTGTGATTCAGATGGTTCCTCTACAACGAAAAACAGCAAGTCTAGAGGCAGAGGTTTAGGTGAGACTGGCCCTCAAAGGCTCATATATTTGAATGTTTTGTCCATAGGTGGTGGAACTGTTTTGAGAAGTATTAGGAGATGTGGGCTTGTTGGAGGAGGTGCGTTACTGGGGGCGGGCTTTCAGGTTTCAAAAGTCCAGTTTCTCTCTGTCTATTTTATTTTTCATTAATTAATTAATTTACTTTACATTATATCCTGATTGGAGCTCCCCCTCCCTTCTCTCCTCCCAGACACTCCCTCTTATCTCCTCTACAAGAATCCCTCCCTCCCTTTCTCCTCACAGAAAAGGAGACCTGCCCTGGATATCAACTCCCCTTGGTATATCGAGTTGCAGTAGAGCTAAGTGCATCTTCTGCTATTGAGGCTAGACAAGGCAGCCCAGTTAGGGGAAAGGGATGCAAAGGCAGGCAACAGAGTCACAGACAGCCTCTGCTCCTGCTGTTAGGAGGTCAACAGGAAGACCGAGCTGCACAATTGTTACGTATGTGTTACATACGTAGATCTGTCCCAAGCATGCTCTCTGGTTGGCGGTCCAGTCTCTATGAGCTCCTATGGGCCCAGGTTAGTTGATTCTGTAGGTTTTCTTGTGACGTGCTTCACCTCTCTGGCTTCTGCGCTTCTACAGTGTTCCCCAAGCTCCACTTAATGTTTGGCTGTGGGTCTCTGCATCTGCTTCCATCAGCTGCTGGGTGAATCCTCTCAGACGACAATTAGTCTAGCCTCCTGTCAGCAAGTATAGCAGAATATCATTAACAGTGTCAGGGGTGAGCTCTTTCTTATGGCATTGGTCTCAAGTTGGGCCAGTCATCAGTTGGTCATTCCCTCCGTTTCTGCTCCCTCTTTATCGCTTCACATCTCGTAAGCAGGAACAATTGTGGGTTGGAGGTTTTGTGGCTGGGTTGGTATCCCCATTTCTCCACTGGAAGTCTTGCCTGGTTACAGGAGGTGGTCCTTTCAGGTTCCATATCCCCTGTTTACTAGGAGCCTTAGCTAGGGTCACCCTCATGGATTCCTGGGAGTTTCCTTATCCTCGGTGTCTAGCTTGTACCAGAGAGGCCTCCTCTCCACCAATTCCACTTCTCTCTCCCAATACTGTCTCAAACTTGTTCCCACCTGTTCCCCTTGTCACCTCCTCTCCCACCTGGATGTCTATTTTATTTCCACTTCTGAGTGAGATTAGAATATCCTCCACTGGGCACTCACTGTTACTTGGCTTCTTTGGGTCTGTGGATTGTATCATTGTTATCCTGTACTTTATGGCTGATATCTACTTACAAGTGAGTTCATACCATGTTTGTCTTTCTGAGCCTGGGTTACCTCACCCAGAATGATTTTTTTTTCTAGTTCCATCCGTTTGCTGGGAAATTTCATGATATCATTTTTAATAGCTGAGTAGTATTCCATTGTATAAATATACCATGGTTTCTTTATCCATTTTGGGGGGGTGAGGTACATCTATGTCCTTCCCAGTTTCTGACTATGAAGAATAAAAGTGTTAGGATCATAGTTGAGCAGGAGTCCTTTTTGTGTTGTGGAGCATCTTTTGGGCATATGTCCAGGAGTGGTTTAGTTGTGTCTTAAGATAGAACTATTCCTAATTTTCTGAGAAAAACGCCAAATTGATTTCCAACGTGTTTATAAAATATTCACTCCAAGCAACTATGAAGGAGTGTTCCCCTTATTCACATCTTCACTACCATGAGCTGTCCCTTGAGTTTCTGATCTTGGATATTCTCACAGATGGAATTTCAGAGTCATTTTGATTTCATTTCCCTGACGAGTAAGGTCATTGAGCATTTCTTTACATGCTTCTCTGTCATTAGTGGTTCCTCTCTTGAAAATTCTATGTTTAGCTCTGTACCCCATTTTTAACTGGGCCTAATTTCTTGAGATTTTTAAAAATATATATTTTTTGGATATCAGCCCTCTGTCAGATATAGGGTTGGTGAAGACCGTTTTCCATTCTGTACAGTGCTGTTTTGTCCTTTGGACAGTGTCCTTTGCCCTACAGAAATGTTTTAGTTTCATAAGATCTCATTTATTAATTGTTGACCTTAGTACCCTGAGCTGTTAGTGTTCTATTCCAGATTGTTGTTTCCTGTGCCAACACATTCTTGAGGTCTTTGGTCCACTTGAACATTAGTTTTGTGTAGGGTGATAGCTATGGCTCTATTTGCATTCTTCTGCAAGTAGCCATCCAGTTAGACCAGCATCATTTGGTCAAGATACTTTCTTTTTTCCATTGTATAGTTTGGGCTTCTTTGTAAAAAAAAAAATCAAGTATCCCTAGGTGTGCAGATTATATTTTTTTATTGTTTCAGTTTTATTTATTTTAGCCCGTGCATTTGATTATTTCTTGCCACACATCCTCTTTGTGTGTTTGCTTCTTTTTGTTCTAGGGTTTTCAGGTGTGTTGTTAGGTTTCTAGTGTGAGATCTTTTCAATTTCTTTATGAGCACACTTAGTGCTAGGAACTTTTCTCTTAGTACTGTTTTCATTGTGGCCCATAAGCTTAGGTATGTTGTACATTCTTTTTAATTCAGTTCTATAAAGCCTTTAATTTCTTTATTTCTTCCTTGACCCAGGGATCATTAAACAGAGAGGTTTTCAGTTTCCATGAGGTTGTAGGCTTCCTTTGGTTGTGAAAGTCCAGCTTTAATCCATTGTAATTTGATAAGATAAAGGGAGTTATTTCAATTATCTTAAATCCATTGAGGTTTGCTTTGTGGCCAACTGTATGGTCAGTTTTGAAGAAGATTGATATGAGATAAGAAGAAGGTATATTGTTTTGAGTTTGGGTGAAATATTCTGTAGATATCGGTTAGGTTCATTTGATTCATAATACCTGTTACTTTCATTATTTCTCTGCTTAGTTTCTATCTGGGTGACCTGTCCATTGGTGACAGTGGGGTGTTGAAGTCTCTCACTATTAATGTGTGGGATTTGATGTGTGATTTAAGCTTTGGTAATATTTCTTTTATGAATGTGGATGCCCTTGTATTTGAGGTATAGATGTTCAAAATTGAGACATCATCTTGTTGGATTTTTCCTTTGATGAGTATGAGGTATCCTTTCATGTCCTTTCGATTAATTTTTATTGAAAATCAATTTTATTAGATATTTCCTGTATCCGGTTTCTTGTATGGATCAGAATAATCGATCTTGGTTTTGCATCCGTTCCAATACGTGTGTGCTTTTTATTGTGGAGATGAGTCCACTGATGCTGAGAGATATTAATGATCAATGATTGTTAATTCTTGTTATTTTGATGATGGATATGCTAGTAGTCTCTCTCTCTCTCTCTCTCTCTCTCTCTCTCTCTCTCTCTCTCTCTCTCTCTCTCTGTGTGTGTGTGTGTGTGTGTGTGTGTGTGTGTGTGTGTGTGTGTGCCTCAACAAATAAGCTCTCAGTTACTGCTCCAGTGCTTGCCTGCCGGCTGCATTGCTCCCCATCATTATAGTCATAAATTGACCCACTGAAACTCTAAGCAAGACTCTAATTAAATGCTTTATTTTCTAAGTTGTCCTTGTCATAGTGTCTCTTCACAGCAATAGAAAAGTGACCGTGTCATACCCAGAGGTATTTTTCTGAAGGAGTAGAGGTGATGATTTACCACATTAACAGACTTTACCAAGTACTCCAGATCTCACAAACAGTGTAAGATTATAAAATAAATAAGAAATGAATGACTTGGTGCTACAGACATGGCTGGACTCATAAGTTATAAGAAAGACTTTGAATTTGCCTCTTCTCAATAGTATAGTGTATCCCTGTAAACAAGACAGTAAGAGAGTTAGAAACAAGGTGATTAAGTCAGGCACAAAGCAAGTGTTTAAATGAGACGATGGAAGCCTGAGATCAAGAGGCAGCCATGAAGCTCCACCTTAAAAGACTAATAGCACAAGAGAAAGACACAGATCATGATAACTTTAAAGTGAAGATTGCCCTGACAGTGACATCCAAATCCTTGTGACTGTGACATGGAGATTGTCATGGATGTGCCATACAAATCACCATGTGGGATGTGAAGGTGGTCATATGGAAGCTGCAGATAGCCATGTCTCCTATATACAATCATCATGCTTGGCATTATAACACTGTGACTGTGATGTGAAGATGCTTATGACTGGTATGACTGTTGCCATGAAGATCACCAGGCATGATGTGAAGCAGTGAATTTTTCTGAGACTGCATCACTTTCAAGTTACACAGTTTGAGAATGTGGATAAGACATCAAAGTTTTAAAATGTGGAATTAATGAACAGATAAAAATCAGATTTTATAGAGCCATGAAGAAGTGTGTAAATAGCTTGGTGTGTGACTGTGGATTTTAGAAAGGGCTTCTAGTTTATAAGATTTCCATCTGAAACTCACCTGAATAGGAACTAAAAGCTCTGTTAAAGATAAAATCACTTAGAATAAAAACAGGTAGAGACTGATTGGTGAGATGGCAGCTGCTTAGCAGTCGAAGAATATGAACATAACTCAGACAAGGAGAGCAGAACAAGAAGCCAGAGAAACAAAAGAGAGGGCAGGAGACTGCTACAAGTATGCATTCCAGAGGCCAAGTAGCAGATTCTTTCAATGAAGAAGGAATGAAGAAGTGTGTCACATGCCACTAATCAGTAGGGTAAGATGAGAACTGAAAAGCAACTGAGTTATAAGGAAAGGGTCCAAGGCAAACTGCTTAGCAGTTCTTTTCTGCTGGTACTACCACCTTATCATATTTCCTCAATATTTGGTATGCAGACTAATTATACTGTACTTTAGATTATACTTGACTGCTCATTTTTGCTTAAATGAGAATGAATAGCTGGTGTGTAATTTGTGGTATGATGAGCAAGTAAGTACCCCTGTCTGTGTGCTTTTAGCTAAGCCCCTACTCTTGGTGCATTAGAAGTATTCTGAGGAACATTAAACATAGATACATAACACACTTGAGAATATGCAAATAAATCATGCAAAAACCTCAGCTCTCTCATCAGGCTTTAAAGCACACATATCCATATCACAACAAATAAAGTCAAAGTCAAATAATTGACTTGACCAATAGCCAAAGGACAAGATGAATCTAATTCTTTCTAGACATAATTTGATGCATGTTGTAATTACTTGACAAGCCTTTTGTGAAAAAAATACTCAAGTTCTCTCTCTCTCTATCTCTCTCTCTCTCTCTCTCTCTCTCTCTCTCTCTCTCTCTCTCTCTCTGTGTGTGTGTGTGTGTGTGTGTGTGTGTGTGTGTGTGTATACATATGTGATAAAATATTATTTCATGCCAAGGAGTTACAACATGCCTTCAAACTAAAATATTTACACACCTGTGTAACACCTAAATATATGTTATTTTGTGAGTTTATGTACTTATAAACTTGATTAAATTACAAATGTTATAATTTGGCTTTTAAAATGAACATTATAACCATATTTTCCCTCTCATATCTATATTTCTAACCCTACCAATCAATTATCCACACCAAATATCTCTTGATTAAATTTTGTAATGTAAAAACTATTTCTAGCCTGAAGGGTCTAATGGAATATAAAGAAAGGTATTAGTATTATTTGGGTTTTAACATTCATTTTTCCTGGGATGCTTACATGTGGTAATAGTATGAAATATTCACAAAGCATCAGCCATAATTTTATTAAATTCCAATTCTATTCCTCTGCTAACAAAGAGATTATTTTTGTCTTCTGCCACATGATACACAGAAATCTTATATTATATTGGCTTGTGTAACTTTTGATGAATAAAAATAAATGACATCAATGTTAAAAAGAAACAAGTCACAGACAGGAAATGCATGGTTGATTTGAGATGAATATCAGCAATCAAGATAACAGTTATTTATTGTCAGCCTGACTTTACTTAAAATCCTCTAGAAGACATATTTCTGTCTGCATCTCTAAAGATGTTCCTAAAGGAGCCATTCTGAACATGGGCGGCACAATTCCATGGCTAGGACCCTAGACTGGGGTGAGCCTGGGGAGGTAAATAAGAAGGGCTGATATACGGTCATTCTGCTTCCTGAGTGCAGGTGTCATGTAAGTAGCCTCACACCTCATACCATGCCATCATGCCATGCCACCAGGAGAGGCTTTATGCCTTCAACCCAGAGCAATGTCTTCACTCTGGTTTCCAATCAACTTTTCCATCACATCACTGAGAAATATAACTAGCTTAGCATATTCACAAATCACTACATGATAAATATCATTTAGTGGTTTGGCTTTTGTTTTGTTTTGTTTTTGTTTGGTTGGTTGTTGGTTAGTTTGGTTTTTGGCTTTTTGTTTTGTTTTGCTTTTGTTTTATTGTTTAGGCATTGTATTAAACCCTTGTTATGCAAGTTCTTCCTGTAGTGTTTTAAATAGATATGGTCCCAATAAACTCTTGTGATTGGTTGCTTGTCCCCTAAGGAGTGAAACTATTAAGAGGTGTGGCCCCAGAGTAGGTGTGGCCTTAGTGGAAGAAATGTGTCTCTGAGGAGACAGGCTTTGGTGTCATATAGACGGTCCAGCTATGCCCAGTGTGGCACATAGTCTCTTTCTGCTGCCTTCGGGTCAAGATGTAGAACTCTCAGCTTTTTCTCTAGCACTTTGTCTGCCTGCTGGCTGCCATGCTTCCTGTCATTTTTTTTTTTAATGTTAAATTTTTGAGAAACCTCACTGGGCAGCACCCCTTGCAGGTGCCACTTCACAAGAAGAGATGTGAGTGATAGAGGAGCGGAGCAGTGCTTAAACTGTGGAGAGAGGTGGAATTGGTGGTCTGACAGCATGGGCTGAGGTCCATGCTGGATCATGTTATTGCCCAATGGAGTTGATAGGATGGTGTGCGGCAAGCAGGAGCTTAAGTAGATACAGACTCGGTCCCTGAACAAGCTGCCTGGATGTGGGATTACCCTTGCTCTGGCCAATGATGGAGGCCCAAGATAAGGAATGGTCCACTTTCTAGGTTGAGCCACCTCAAAGGATTTCCATCCCTCGTGATGGTGCTGAGGAGCGTGTGTGGGTCAGTGGTTCTGATGTGGCCCAGCACAGATTGATGTCTATAGAAAGTATTATCAGTTAATGACATGTGGAGGTTCACAGCCTGTGATGCCACCTGGGGCCATGGTGAGGTTGACTGTGCTCCTGCATTGGGCCATGTGTGAGTCCATGTTCTTATGGCAGCCAGGTCTGTTGATGTTGATGTCTGTGGTGTGTGCTGCCACCGAAGGCCATGCAGATGTCCATTGTCTGTGCTACAGCCTGAAGCCACGCTGGTGTCCATGAGCAATACTACTATTGGAGTACTGATCTGAGTGGCCTGAACTACCACCTGAAGCCATGATGATATTCAGGTCTGTGCTGCCCCAGAGAGCCATGTCCAAGTCTGTGGTCTTAATGAGGCTGGAACTGCTGACGTAGGTAGCAAGTGCTACCATTGAAGGCCAGGTGGGTGTCCACGGTCTGCGCCATATCCTGACGCCATGTTGATCCCCATGATCCCCATTGCACTGGAGGGCCTTGTCTGTGTCCATGGCCCTACTTCAAATGGGAGCCCTGTTAATGGTCCACACTGACTCCAGAAACAATGTGGAAGGCCATGATCCATGGTCATGTGAACTGTAAAGAGCAAATAATCTACTTTGGCAGAGATATTGATGACTGCAAACACACAGTTGCCAAAGAGTAGCATGGAAGACTTCTGTGACAAACCCCACCACCACTCCAATCCTCCATCCCCCACCAAAATAGTAACAGCCTAAATAAGAAGCCATCAAAGAGAACTCTAAAAGCTGTGATGTAATGCTGAAGGGTTGCTTTCCACAATAATTGGCTTCCAGCAGGCCTGGGAGAGGGGAAGAACTCAGCTATATTTAAAAGATAGGCCACTAAGAGCTTGACCACACTCCAGCAAGTGTATAAGTAACACAAGTTGAACATTTTTGTCTGGGCAGTAGAGGTCACAAGGCAGAGGAGTGGACAGAGAGGACTGGGAAGCAAATATGATAGGGCTATATGCTGTGAAATCCCCAAAGAATACATTCAAATACTATGTTGGGAAAAAAAATCAGTTTAATTTTTATTCTGAATTTAACTTTGTATATTATGATTATGAATATGCAAATAATTCATTCATCATATTTTAACTTTTTTTGAGGATTTTATCCAGAAGTACTGTGTTTGCATAATTTCCATGCCTTCTGCCTCCAAATTCCTCTAGTGTCCCCTCCATATGCTCCCTTTCATTTGTGCCTTAATTATCTTTGTTACACACAACTTATTGAGTTTATTTAGTGTTTCTTGAATGTACTTGTGTTTAGGGCTGGCCATTTGGGATTGGATAATTTATCAGGGAATTTAATCCATGGAGAAAATTGATTCTCCCAATCTCAGCAGGCATTGATATCCTAAAGCTGTTCTATAGGTGGGACCGTCCACACTGGCATGCCAAAGAGTGGAGTCATTAATCCAACAATCATACTTTTGAGATTTTATATTTTAAATTATGGTGTTTATTCACCAAAGAATCATAAATTTATGTTGAAATGAACTTATTGTTAAAATGGATATTGATGTACCTTCATTTAGTGCCCAAAGTTTTACAAATCAAACCATAGTATACTTTTGTAAGAGCCATACTGCTTATTGAATAAACATCAGTAAAATGATTACAACAGCAGATGTCAAAGAAGACACAGCTTCACACTTCATCAAAACACGTCCTCAATCACACTGGTATAAGAAAAACTCATATGGAAGTCAAGCATATCACAAATGGTTGTGTGTTGCTAGAGTTCCTTCCTAATGCAACTATGATAAGAACTCTTTGGAAATTCTAAGCATTGCAGTTACCTCCCGTGGAGGAAAGAGGGGTTGTTTCCAAAGAAGAAAGAAAACCCAGAAAACAAACAAGCTGAGGACTTAGTATTCCAGATCTATAGACAGAAGATAGGAGAACGTGCGAGAGGAAAGGGCTTGACTAAATAAAGATATACCATTTTCCAGTTTAATTTGGCTTATAAATGATTATTGTAACATGATTATTGTAAAAATACTTTCACTTTATAAGATTAATACTTTTATCAAAATATTAGCATAGAGTAAATATTTCATATAACAAATTATATGTAAACTAGAATAATGCTGACTTTTACTAATTTTATTAATTTGACCAATGACGATATTCATATCATTGTCTATTCTTTTAAGTCCTTCACTGAATATTACTTAAAACGTTTACTCAAAAAGTGTATGAGAAAAGTAGACTTCTTTCTCTCAGAAGGCACTCATTCAATCTACTCTTGCACTCAGTCAGCATTTACTGGGCACTTCTTAGTCACTGTTCAAATTTCAGATATATTATCATTGAAGACCAAAAAGTCATCGCCTTTGTGAGGCTTTTACTTGTATGAAGATATAAATAACAGATAAATCAATTTATGAAAAT
Organism: Acomys minous; assembly: GCF_964271855.1. NCBI lineage: Eukaryota > Metazoa > Chordata > Mammalia > Rodentia > Muridae > Acomys > Acomys minous. The sequence continues at coordinate 76,090,057 of NC_140489.1, forward strand.
TCTCTACATCTACATTGAATTTTACTTCAATATGTTTTTATCCAAATCATTTGTTTTAAATATTAAAAAATTAAAATATTTTTCTTCCCTCTATCCCCCATATGATCCCTCTTCCCCTTTCAATTTATGGCTTTTTTGTTAAATATCAAAGTTACATATATTTTCATATAAACATATAAATACAACCCATTGAGTCCTGTTAGTGTTGCTTATATGTATAGATTTCAGGGTTGACAGCTTGGTGTTGAATAAATCATGAGGTGATACCTCTCTAGAAAAGATTGATTCTCCCTCTCTCCGCAATTATTGTTTTTCTGTATTACCCTGTCTCAGAGAAAGGCTATGTGAGATTCCCCATCCACCTTAATGTGCCATTGATCACTGTTCATATCTTACTAGGAAGTCATATTGTTGAGAAGCAATATACATTTTAGTTGAAGAAGAAGATGAATACAGAAGAAAAAGAAGAAAAGAAGGATAAATAGAACTAAGGATCTTTGGAAAAACCAATAAGGCATGGTGTTACTTTATTTTGACTTAAAATTGCATATAATAGATATAAATGTGTACATAGTATATTTGCATATAAATGTGTGTGTGTGTGTGTGTGTGAGAGAGAGAGAGAGAGAGAGAGAGAGAGAGAGAGAGAGAGAGAGAGAGAGAGAGAGAGGTATATTCTTGGTTGTCAATTTGATTACATCTGAAATTAACTAAAACCCAAATGGTAGGGCACACCTGCGAGGGACTTTTTCTAAATTAAGCCACTTGAAGTGGGATGACCCACTTGTAATTTGGAATTTAAGGTGGAAATGTACATTTTTTTTATTTATTTTTCCTTTATTAATTTATTCTTGTTACATCTCAATGGTTATCCCATCCCTTGTATCCTCCCATTCTTCCCTCCTTCCCATTTTCCCCTTATTCCCCTCCCCTGTGACTGTTCCTGAGGGGGATTACCTCCCTCATAGGGTATCAAGTCTCTTCTTGGTAACTGCTGTCCTTCCTCTGAGTGCCACCAGGTCTCCCCCTCCAGGGGACATGGTCAAAGGTGAGGCACCAGAGTATGTGAGAAAGTCATATCCCACTCTCCACTCTACTGTGGAGAATGTTCTGTCCATTGGCTAGATCTGGGTAGGGGTTTAAAGTTTACCGCCTGTATTGTCCTTGGCTGGTGCCTTAGTTTGAGCGGGACCCCTGGGCCCAAATCTGCCTATCATAATGTTCTACTTGTAGGCTTCTAGGACCCTCTGGATCCTTCTACTTTGCCATTCTCCCATGCTTCTCTCATCTAGAGTCCCACTAGAATGTCCTCCCCTCTGTCTCAGTTTCCTGGTAAGTGAAGGCTTTCGTGGGAAATGCCCCTTGGGCTAATATGCAGATATAAGTGAGTATATACCATTTGAGTCTTTCTGCTTCTGGGTTAACTCACTCATTATGATCATTTCTAGCTCAATCCATTTATCCACAAATTTCGAGAATTCCTTGTTTTTAATAGCTGAGTAGTATTCCATAGTGTATATGTACCACAGTTTCTTTATCCATTCTTCTACTGATGGACACTTAGGCTGTTTCCATGTTCTGGCTATTATGAATAAGGCTGCTATGAACATGGTTGAGCAAATTTTCTTTTTGTGTGCTGGAGCATCTTCTGGGTATATTCCAAGGAGTGGAATAGCTGGGTCTTGAGGAAGTCCTATTCCTATTTTTCTCAGATAGCACCAGATAGATTTCCAAAGTGGCTATACTAGTTTGCATTCCCACCAGCAATGAAGCTTTGCATGCCTGCTCTTGTTCTTGCTAGGGGGTCTATCCCTACTTGGCAGTGAAGCCTACTTCTTTTGGATTCCAGATCATACTGTTGACAGGCTAATTTATCCAGCCTCATTGACTGAATAATTACTGGATCCTTGGACCTTTGGTTGGTAAAAAGCCATTGATGGACTAGATGAACTATAGCTTATAAAGCGTTCTAATATATATATTAGAATATATGTATAATCAGAATATATAGATTCCAAAAGTTTTGTTCCTTTAAAGAACTCTGACTAGTATATAGTTTCAGTAAAGTTGTACCATGTAGGTTAATAATATTGCTTCCAAGAACAATAAACTTGCCCCCAGAAGTTATAATCTATCTGGAAGAAAGTCCAGTGCCAAGCTTAAGAGAGTTTTTTTTGAATTTGTTGGTCAGGGGAATACAAGAAACTTCCCAAAACAATATAGACTATTGCTATAGCTCTTGGATGCCTTCCATGAGTGGAGGTTAGATCCCTATGCACTTCAGACACAGGGCCTGAAGGGTTTGAGCTGAGACTGACCTGAAAACCTCCTCCCTATGGACTAGGTTTCATTGTAAGAAAAGGTAATACACAAGCTCCCAAGGGAGGAAAACAATCAATCATCCTACACATCCTGTGATTTGTATTGTTATGTGAACCACACCCATAGCCATCATGGCAAGACATCCATTAAAGGTGTAATAATGGTACCTATTCCTTGGAAGTAACCAATAACTATTGAATTGGATTTAAGTTCCTCTAAACAGGAGGGAAATTATGCCTGGTAATAGAAACAAAATCAACTATCATGGATTAATGAGATCATTGGCCTTGGAGGAAAATCTATTATTTCCACTTTACTAAAGCAGTGTGATTCCTAACTGTGTTCTAAATACTTATACTTACACCCACAGGTCTCATTTCTCATCAAAAAAGTGTCTCCTTACCACAATCAGAGAATGTTACAGAAAACTATGATGGTCCACACACTGGGAGCAACCAATCGTATGAGGCTTAGCTGCAGTAGATACATTTACCACACAAGCCCCATACCAGTCTCAAGGAGCATCACAGAAGATGGGGCAGAAAGATTCTAAGAGAGAAAAAAAAAACAGCAGGTGTACCATGAGATTGTTTCTCCTAGCAATAACAAAGAAGCTACATGCACAGTTTCTTAGTACCTTGTATTTTATAAATACTTTTTAAATTAATTTATTCAGATTACAACTCAATTGTTCTCCTATCACTAGTATTCTTCCATTCCTCCTACTCTCCCTATTACCTTCCCTTAAGTCCATGTCCAAGGGGGATCTCCTCCCCCACTTTATGGTCATAGGCAAACAAGTCTTACCTTGGTAGTCTGCCCATTCTTTCTTTGAGTGCCCCCAGTGCTCCCCTACAAGGGGAGGTCATCAAATATGGGGTACCAGAGCTCATGTCAGAGTTAGTCCCTGCTCTCCACATAACTGTGGAGGATGTCCTGTCCATTGGCTAGATCAGAGTAGGGGTTTGGCATTTACGGCTTGTATTGTCCTTGGGCCCTGATTCACCCATTACGATGTTCTTCTTGTAGGTTTCTAAGATCCTCTGGATCCTTCTATTTCCCCATCTCCTATATTTCTCTTACCCAGAATCCCAGTAGGATATCCTCACATCTGTCCCAATCTCCTGGTGTACTTTATAGCAATAACAAGTGAAAAATTTATATTTTATTTGCTTTAATATAGAATACATTTATTTAGCTATTAATAAATGATGGAATCAGAAAATATTATATCTTCAAAAGAGAGTCCAAAGAGTAGGGCTGTGTGCAATGGAAAATATTAAAATGAGCCTATAAAAGTTATGATATTGACTTTTTCTTGGGTCAAGGTAAATTCATTTGCAATTTTTGGATGGGAATCATTTCATTGCTAGCATATTTTTATAAGTTAAGGAATTTAAAAAATAGCACAATAACCATAAAAGGTCCAGATAATCTAAAACAGAGTATTACACAAGACACCAACAAATCTTCTTTGCCTATTTAAGACATTTAACATTAATTTTGACAGCCTATCCCTTTGTGACCATAATAATCTTAAAGAATACTGCTGGTAATAAAACAAGGCTATTAGGTTGAGCTAGTTATTTACATAGGTGTGTCAGTGTGTGCCTTTGCCATATGGGTGGCTAGGCTTTGTTTTCAGTTCCCTGAGTTACCCAGGCCACAGATCAGCATCTGCCTGGTTAGATATTTTCATAAAGGATCTCAGATGACAGGTTTATTTAAAGCCTCTATTTTTCTATCCCCAGGCCAGGAAGCCAAGAGCAAGAATCTTTCTCCTTCAGACTTCACCATAAGGTATAGGTTCCACACCAAATCCTTGCATCAGCTGAATCACCAGGGCCTGAATTACTACCAAAGGGAAGTTTCTTGGAGGTTTTACTTCCTCATTGCCAGCAACTGCCTTTGTAATCTTTAAGTATGAGGCTAGCTCTGTAATCCAGATACTGGGCCATTTTTCCTGATGGATTAGAGACAGTGGTTCCATCAGCAAAGTAAAATTTTTTTTATTCACTCAGACTTGTAATATCTAGTTTAAAAACATAAATATTTTTAAATAAAACAACCATAACACTTCAAACAAAGTATCAGAGAACATATTCTTATTGTACTTATGCAAATATTTCCACGGAAAGCAAGACGATACAAGGGTGGTGAATTATGAGAAGGCATAGACTGAGTTGTACCTCTCCTACCATAAATGTCATTTTATATCTATACAACAGACCTTTTTGGAAATGAACTCTTGACCTTTGTAATTAAACATTTCAAGATAAGAGATCTCCAGTTTTGGGTAGATGAGAGACTTATCTAATGGTTTTATCCTTCTAAGAGAATAGAGAAGAAGATCTGTGGCACAAACACTCTGAGGGCAAGCCATATGAAGAAGACAAATATTAAAATGATGTCTACAGCCTTGCAAATCCCACTGATTAGCAGGACGTCTCTCTTCAGAGACGAAGAGAGAAGCATTGGGCTGGTCATTCCTTAAAATGTTCAGAAAGAATCAACTTTGCTAGAACCTACATTGAGTTGTGGGCTCCTGGCCACCAATAACAGAAGAATGCATTTCTGATTTCTTATTCCCATTTTTATGGATTAGGTTCTTTACTTAGTTGCAATACCAATAGCAGTTTCCACTTCTTCCCTTCCTCCCAGTCTCTCCCTCTCCCCTCCCCTCCCCTCCCTTTCTCTCCCCACCTCCATCTACTTTTTCTCCTCAGAAAATGGGAGGCCTCCCATGAATATGAACCAGCTTTGGCATATCAAGTTACAGTAAGACTAGGCACATCTTCTTCTATTAAAGCTATACATGACAGCCCAGTTATGGGAAAGGGATCTAAAGGCAGGCAGCAGAGTCAGAGACATCTCCTGATCCTGGTTTAGGAGTCCCACATAAAGACCTAGCTGCACAGCTTTAACCTATATTCAGAGGGTCTAGGTCTGTCCCATGCATGCTCTGATTGTCAGTCCAGTCTCTGTGAACCCCTGTGTCCTGGTTTACTGTAGGTTTTCATGTGATGTCCTTGAGCCCTCTGGCTCCTTCAATCTCTCCTCCTCCCTCTTCCACAGGATTGCTCAGGCTCCATTAAATGCTTGGCTCTAGGTCTATATGTCAGTTTCTATCAGATGCTGGATAAAGCCTCTTTGATGACAGTTATGCTAGGCTCCTGTTTGCAAGTATAGCATAATATCATTAGTACTGTCAGGGATGATCTGTCTCTCATGGTATGGGTCACAGGCCCCATATTTTACCCCTGCATATCTTGTAGGCAAGACAAATTATGGGCCCCAGGTTTTTTGGCGGGGTTGGTTACTCTATCCTTCCATTGAAAGTCTTGCCTGATAACATGACATGGCTGGTTCAGAATCCATATTCCCCCATTGCTAGGAGTCTTGCTTAGGGCCACACTTAATAGATTCCTGGGAGTTTCCATTGTCCCAGGTTTCTAGCTCAGCTTGTCCCAGAGATGCTTCCCCGCCCCAACCCAGTCCCTCCTCAGTACTCTCTTCCTCCATTTCACCCCCATCGTGTCCTTCCTGTTTCCATCTCTACTCATTCTCTGCCCAGTCTTCTCCAGTCATCCTCTATTTTCCATTTCCAGTGACATTCAAGTATCCTCCCTTGGGCCATCTTGTTACTTAGCTTTTTTAGGTCTGTGGTTTCTAGCATGGTTATCTTGTGCTTTATGGCTAATATCCATTTATAAGACAGTGCATATCATGTTTGCCTTTCTGCATCTGGGTTACCTTACTCAAGATGATCTTTTCTAGTTTCATCAGTTTGCCTACAAATTTCATGATGTCATTATTTTTAAGGGCTGTGTAATACTCCATCTTGTAAATGTACCACAAAACAATTTTTATGGTAACCTTTCCGCAGCTAATACAGGTGGCCATTAAGAATCAAACACTATCTTAAGTAGCTTTACTTATGTTTTAAAAATTATAAGCATCATAGAGAGTTTAAAAAGAGAAAGAACAGCTTCTGTAATTAACCCAATAAAACTTAAGTCAATCCAGAACTCTTCAAAATTATATTGACACATTTTAAGATTTATTCAGTCCTAAAGAATGAGTTCTTATGGATTTAGATTTTGAATAAATATCTGCTTTCATTTAAATGTCCACTGATATAGGTTGAAATGTATGTATACATGACAGATAGCCAATTAAAAGTGAGCTAACATTTCAAAGCAGGAAGCACACTTCACATAGTCCTTTCAGGTGTATGTGTCGCATGCTTTCAGTCAGGTGTTACTGTTGTTGCTGTTTGTTGTTGCTGCTGCTGTTGAATGACACAGTGTAGAATCACTTGAGATGGGAGTCTCGATGAAACACTTGTCTAGATTAGGTTTCTCTGTGTGCGCTGACTCGCTCCAGGAGAATGGACTGCAATCTGGAACTCTGACCTGAAACTAAACACTTTCTTCTTTTAGGGTGCTTTCATCGAGGTAATTTAACACATCACAGGGAGATAAACTAAGGCGTAAGACAAATAAAATCCTTTGGTAAGCTTTTGTATCCTGGTGGATACTGATACTACCCATTAGGACAAATGACTGAGGAGGTCAAAGCCATGATTACAATAGTTCTAAGTTGTTATTTGTTGTTTAATTCTCCTCTCGTAAGTGTGCACTGTAATTTTTAAAAACTATATGACAAAAGGTATGTGATTTGCAACAGGCTACATACAGAAGAAGTTTAAGAATCTAGCTTCCACCCAGGAATCCATATATTGAATATATTACAATAATCTATATATTAAAGTAATTTACAGCATGATCACTCTTTTAAGCTAAAGTTGTTTTGGATTTTGGACATCATTTTCCTGACCTTGGAATGAAGTTCAGTGATAAAGTAATTGTTGTGTGTGTGTGTATCAGGTCCTGTCTTGGATACCAAACACAACAGGAAAAAAATGTAAAAAATATTTTTTCTCTTATGATGCACATGGATAGTCACTTCTGCTCTAATATAAATCAATAAATGATTATAACTTAAAATGTTATGATTTTCAGTATTACAAATAACCCACAAATTGCCATACTCTGAGATCTTCAGTAATTGCCCATGGTAACAGCCTGTGCAGAACCCAAGATGCCTGGGAAAGCTGCTTTAGAATAAGCCTGTCCTTGTCTGTAGAAAGTAAAAGTGGGCATGCACATGAAGTTGCAAATCCATATCGTGATTACTTCCTGCTTAGACTTAATCATGGTGCTCATTACAACAGTTAGGAGTCAATGAAAGAAACACAGTTTCTGAAATAAAAGTTTTAATTTCTATATGATCATCCTTTTATAGAACACACAGGAAATCTGAACTACATTGGCAAGGAAATATTAATGTCTAGATGAAAAAAATGGTCCGGGGATGTGAGAAGGACTAGACACAAAGGGCACATGTTTTATGGATTAACAAAACTTCACTAAATGTATAAGTTATCACACAGAGGAACCTAATATTCACCACGAGACAGGCTCCCTATTTTATGAATGTAGCCAGAAAACTCCAGCAAGAGCACAGGAAGAGGGCCTGTAAATGGCAGGGCCAAAGCAAATAGTCTTTAGTTCAAAAGGTTTTGGTAGACTTGCTAACAAGCAGGAACCTCCACACAGTCTGTGTCTTCCTGAGACATGGCAGAACCTGCTCTTATCTGGAAATTCAGAAATTGACTAGAGAAAAGAGCTGCAAGAATCTCCTTCCAGTAAAGATGGTGTTTCTTTGACTTCTTCAGGCAACCACAATAAAAGTGGCCCCAAACCAGTAGTTTATAAATAAAAAAATATTCACAGATTCTAGAGGTCTGGCAAATACAGATTCAAGGCAGTAGCAGTTTCATCGCCTGCTGAGGACTGTTCTGGCTCAGGAGTGAGATCTTCTTGCTTGGGCCTTTAAGTAGGAAAACTGGAACAGGTTGCTAGACCTCTAATAATGACACAACAAAAGTGAAATGGCAAGCCGCCATGTCCCAGCTCCTCCATGTCATGATGCCTTCACACTTCCAGGGGCACAGGCAGACAGAGAATAAAAAGCATATCCACACCAGAATGCCACCAGCAAAAGCTACAGGTCAACTTTCAGGAAATGGCTCACTCCTTCGCCCATATGTGTCCTAGAAATTCAATTTGTAACATCAGGCATGGTGACAAGTGCCTTTACCCACCTAACTATCTTACTCATACTAAAGTGATCATCACTAGGACTAGGATAGATCAGTATTTTTCTCTTCAAAATATTATTATTTGCATTTTACTAGGAGATGTACCATGCAACCATCATTTGCATAATAGAAGATATTGCATATAAATATGAAATATCAACTAGCTTTGGGCATTCTTAGAAATGCCCCTCGTTACCCCAGCAAGTCCTACACTGCTGCTAACAGAGCTCTCCAAATACCTGATGGATGACAAAGACATTGCATAACATAAAACAACAATAGGATTCCACATATTCATATTAGATGTGAAAGCATTAGAGAAAACAATACTTACCTATGCCTTTTTCATCAGGTACTGGGATATGCTGTTCAGCCATGTGACTCTGCTCTGAAAATTTGCCCTCAGCCCTTCATACAGTGATTCCACTTTCAGGAAATGCTGCTGTGGTGTGTTAACAATACATAATTGCAGATAACTGAAACATGCATCATTTCAAAACTGGTTCAAAACAGCAACAGCTCATCCCCAAATAAGTAAGGGACATTCTTAGGGTTGTTTTTGCCCTTGATATTCTAGTGCCCATGATATTTTATATACTTTTACTTTTTCAGTGTAAAATTTTTTGTGTAGAAGGCTTTTTGTTTGCATGTATGTCTGTGTACTACCTGCATGCCTGGTGCTCATGGAGACCAGAAAATGGCATTAGTTTTTTCCCACAAGTGGAATTACAGGTGATTAAAAGGCACTGTGTAGATACTCAGAAGCAAAACTGGGTACAGCAAGTTCTCTCAAGTGTTTAGCCATGTCCCCAGGAACTTAGATACTTTTCAACAATTTGGACATAAAAAAAGTGAATAAAACAGACAATTATCTGTTTTAATAATAATCTCTGTAAGTAGAGGCTACACTGCATTTGCAGAGACAGTAAAAATATAGCAAACTAAATATAGTATATAGTCCTAGTATTAAAGGGAAAACTAATTCAGAGAAATTGGATAGTGGGATTTTAAATAGGATGTCAAAAAAAGAATCCTCTGAGAGTCAAATTTGGATCAAGACCTACAGTAGGAAGTAACAGCACATAGACACCTGGGGCAATAGGATCCAAGGCAGAGGAGATGCAAATTTTTGGTGCCTATGAAGAAAAAAGAGCAAAAAAAAGCATGAATATAAGAGTGAGTCATAAATCAAAGAAAAGAGCCATGGAAGGCTTTGGGGCAGTGGACATGGAGAACAGGATTGATGTGCTTTGGCTACAATGCAATGAGATTGGTGTAATTGGTACATAAAATATAACACAGAGTTATCAGGGGGAGGAAACAATCAGTTGTAATGATTTTCAATAACCTGAACATTAAAAAATGGCATTTTAACTGGGCTATCATATTGGAAAGATAGACAATAAGGATTTGGGATACCTTTGAAAATCAGCAGGTTTTAAAAAATCCGAGTAGATGTATTCTATCATTGTGTTAACAAATGATTCTTTTTCTTTAATTTTTGTGGGCTCTTGGCTCAAAACAAAAAAGAAAAAATTGTCTTCTTTAATGAGCTAGAATTGAGGAGTCTCTTTTAGATAACAAACAAAAAACTCAGATTTGAATTTTAAAAGAAGGATATTAAGTTTGAGGCATATGTCTTTTGGAACTGGAATGTTTACTGGGTATGTCATCATTATTTGTTGAAAATATGTAATTTTTTCACTACTCGGCTATTAAAAACAAGAAATTCCCAGGGAGGACATCCTACTGGGACTTTAGGTGAGAGGAGCATAGGAGAATGGGGAAATAGAAGGATCCAGAGAGTCCTAGAAACCTACAAGAACATTATGATGGGCAGATCTGGGCCCAGGGGTCCTGCTTAAATTATGGCACCAGCCAAGGACAATACGTGCATTAAACTTCAAACCCCTACCCAGATCTAGCCAATGAACAGCATATTCTTCACAGTTGAGTGGAGAGTGGGGTCTGACTTTCACACGAACTCTGGTGCCCCATATTTGACCATGTCCCCTGGATACAGAGGCCTGGTGGCACTCAGAGGAAGGATAGCAGGCTACCAAAAGAGACTTCATACCCTATGAGCATATACAGGGGGAGGAGGTCTCCCTCAGTTACAGTCATAAGGGAGGGGAGTAAGGGGAAAATGAGACGGAGGAAGGAATGGGAGGATGCAAGGGATGGGAAAACAATTGAGATGTAATATGAATAAATTATTAAAATATACTTTAAAAAGAAAATAGGTAATTTTTTCATTTAATTTAAAAATATTTCTTTTATATTTTGGTATCATTCTCTTATTCCATTTCCTCCCTTTATAAGCTCCCATATATCCCTTTTAAAAGTCATGGCCTCTTTTCCATTGGTTATTGTCACACACGCACACACACACACACACACACACACACACACACGCACACACACAGAAGGAGGGAGAAGACAGACAGACAGAAAGAGATAGAGATACACACACACACACACACACACAGAGAGAGTTAGTTTTTATCATAGTTTATCGTATTTGGTTATAATTTTTAGATGTTTCCTTGTTTTATAATAAGAGAGAGAAATAAAGGGTGATGATTTGAATGTGATGGAAGGTGAGCAACATTTGGGAGGAGTTGGGGGAGGAGAAAACACTTAAAATATATTATATAAAATATATCTTCAATTGAAAATAGGAAAACTTAAAGTTAAAAAATACTGTATAATGCAATAGAAGGTAGTAATGAACTCATAAGAGCAGACTCAATGGAAGATGTCTATGATAACATGGTCTTAAATATGTGAATTATTTCTAAAGCCTATTCAAGGCAAATATAGAACATACACTTGAACATATTAACTATGTGCATATTTATGTGTGTATATTTATATATGCAAATATAGGTATATTTAATACTTATGATAATAGAAAACAACTGAAATTAAAATGTATTTATATACTAATAGTGTACATTTTATACAAATAACATTAAACTATTTATTTTCTATGTTTCTGCATCATCTTTAAAAAATGTATCTATTTTTCTTACAGTAAAAAAAAGGCCACATAGCAATATATAAGAAACACATACATTGACCATTCAGACAATCTATTTGCTACGAAAATATCTGTGGAATAGTTTGCTCGAAGTTTATTTTTAGCTCCTTTTATAATAGGAAATAGTTTTAGAAGTCCATAGTTGTGAAAAAGCATAGTGTTTAAACACTTGAAGAAATTCAGGGAGTCCTTTCTTCTTACAGAGTGACTTCTTTTTTAGTAAAAAGTGTTCTTTCACTTACAAATAAAAATCTGAATTCAATTGTTCCTAATGGCCTAAACCAAGATGCCAAATTCAAAACTAGTAAGAATACGCACTAAGATTTCTTTGAGTTCTTTTCTTTACAAAGCCCTTTTTGAAAAATGTTTAGACTAGTGGAGTTTGCATTTCTCACATTTTAACGGTAGTATTCCTCAGGTAGGCCTCGGTTTACCAAAAACTGCCTCAAATGTAAGCATGACTCAGGAGGCATGTGTATCTCATTTCAAAAAAAAAAAAAAAAATAGCTCCATGCCAAATTATTTAAAAGAAGTAATATAGTGGTGAAGTTCTTCTTGTTATTTAGTTTGGAATATTGTGCCTAAAATGCTGAGCTTGTAGTCCCATAAAGCTTGTTCTGCTTTGTGCAAAGCACTCCAGGCTTAATTCAGGCCAGGCCTCTGTTTGCTTTGAAGGAACAAAAACAGAAACATTAGTTGTTCCTGGCCTACTCCTTAGCAGATCGCTCAAGACATTTCTGGTGACTGTTGGGACCTGAGCTGTAGTCTTCAATGAGGGGAAGAACAAGGAAAGAAAAGAGTAGTTTATCACTTATCTTTACAGAATGTGAGCAAAAGCTCTGGAGTGGATTGCAGTCAAACACACTTTGCATTCATGAGGGGAAGCTTACTTTCAAAGCTGTAGCAGCTTTATATATGCACTATAATTTCTACATCGAGAGGTGTTATGCTCTATCGCCATCTAAAATCTAATACATTTTAAGGAAAATATTTATATATTTTTATTCCAAACAATATAAACTAGACTCTAGTTTTACCAGTAGTTGTTGTTTTGTCTCCTCTTGCAAGAATTATTTTCCTTTCTCACCCAGCGTTAACTTTTAAAATAATTTACCTTCCAAAATATTTGTAATCTGAGCATCAAAAGAAAGTTAATAGACATAAACTCAACAGTACCAGCAACTATATTAATGTAAAATGACTAATATTTCTATTAAAAGGAAGAGGATACAAAATGAAATATACAAGTAAATATTCTACCAGAGATCATTTAAAATTTAATAATCAGACTGGTAATTAAAATGCTAGAAAATTAGGCATTTACTAGCCATCATAGACCTGAGGTATCTATATTGATATCAAAATAAACCAAAAGCACAAAGCATTACTAAACATAAATAGTCAAGAAATGATGACATGTAAAATGCCAAATTTTAAAGTTTTAAATTATGAATGAAGCAAAAAATTTCAAAGCTAAAAGATCTTCCAAATTTGCTATAGTAAAGAATCTCTTACAGATTCTAATATTCCTTTTTACCAATTAATAAAACAACTGGGTGAAAATAAACATATCGAAGTATTAAATAATTCTTGTGTTAGTTTAAACCTATGTGGTAAAATGTCTCCTAAGATATAAGTTAAAAGATTTCATTTATTACAGGTCTAGATATGTTCAAATTCACGTCTCTTTTCTATCAATTGTTATTACATGCATATATGCATATGCACATACATATATACATCTACATATAACCTGTTCAGTTTGTATAATGTTACTTGTATGTTTGTTCTCAGGGCTGACCATTTGGCACTAGAAACATTTAAATTTAATTTTTAAAAAAGGAAAGGAAAAAGATTTTTCTAAAAGACACATCATGGTGCCGTTTTCTGTCTGTCACTTCTTCTAAGGCATCATTTCCTGTCTGAGAGATAAGATGGAAAATCAACCTCTGTGTGATGTAGAGAAAAGAATCAGTAAGGAAACCAAAAATTGATTCTATACTTGAAGAAGTGGGGGAGGGCAGGAGGGGTGGAAAGAGGGAGGGGCAGGGGGACAGGGACACAGGGACAGGAAGAGGGAGAGGAGCAGAGGGAGAGGGACAGGGAGGGGGAATTTGAAGTCACAAAAGAAGGAGAGAAGACAGCTCGAAGAAAAACAAAGAGCATATGGCACACAGCAAGGACTGAAGATAAGCAAAAGCCTCATCTAAATCTACGACCTAAGCCAGGCAGCCCTGGTGGGGAATGGCTGACAGGCATAGCATAATGTAAGCACTGTTCTTGGAAACCTATATTCTACACAGGTTTTGGTGAGACAGGGATGCCACCAGCATGGGTCACCACAGGAGAGGAGATCCAGATTTTTGAGGACTGAGTCAAGCGTCATCTTGAAAGGGAACCTATTGTTTATGACTGAGCCACCCTCACGTGTGAGAACAAAGATCAATGACTTAACATTACTTTCATTTTATTTTTAAAAGCAGCTTAAAGGTTTTTTTAAAATCTCCTTTTATCTATGTAGTTTTGCTTATACACTTTTTATTTATTGTGATGATTTTTTACCTCTTGTTCATTGATCTCTTCTTCCTGTAAGTTTTCTCTCATCTGCACATCTCTTCTTTTGTAAAAGCTGAATTCATCTTTCTTCCCACCCTGTCCCTGCGCTGTTCCTTTAATGTTATTCAATTATTATTTATATTTTCATCTTACTTCTGTGCTCCTGTGTGATATGCTAATTGGCTTTAATTGATATGAAGTATACCTCTGGATCTGATTTAGTTCAGGTATAGTTCCTGATGTAAAATTTAATTTTTCCTTTTTGAGAGGTACAAAAATTGATTCCTCAATGGAGGGTTTCATCCAAAAGAGACTCTGAAACAAAACTGAAGGAAATGTTTATCTCAATATATATACAAACTGTAGCACAGAACCATGCTAACAAATTCACAAAATACTGAAAAATGAGAAAAGTTCTAGAAAAGGAATTTTAAATTTTCATTTCTTTATTATTTGAGGACACATATATGAACACAACGTATTTTGACTAAGCCCTACCTCATTTTCTTCCCTTCAATTCCTCAATTTTATATCTCAACTATTTCACACCAATTTCATGTTTCGTTCTCTCTTTTTTTTAATCCATTTACTGCTACTGCTAAGGGTTATTTTTTGTAAAACTTGTGTTTGTTTCTCAGTTTCTCTCTTAACCTGGCTATCAACCAACAATTGAGACTCTATTATTTTTTAATAATAAGCTTTACAGAAGAAGAACTGAGCAGTTACTACTCTAATCTTAACCCTCTAAGCTAATTTCTCTTCCTCTCAGTTTACATCCCAGAGAAACTTGCAATTTTCTCAATTTCCTTGCTGAGGTTTCTCTCCTAGTCCCTCCTGGACACCTGGCCATGGCTGAATCCCCTCCTTCTTCCTCTAACTCCTCTTCCCCTGGCTCGCAGGAAGTCCAGCCTTATTCTTTCCAGGACTCAGTCATTGCCTGTAAACTGCTTTATTGGTGTACAGGGGACATATGGGGACCAGCATTTAAACAACATGAAGTTGGAGATTCTCATAAAAAGGATTGCAACAAGATATGAAGGAGAAGTATAGAAATCAGCATTTGAATTACACAGTGACCTTATGCCAACATCTCCTATGTGTGTCTGGGTGTAGGCACATCTGGATGAATATGAACAGCCTCTCAGGAGCTGCATCCTTGAGAAAACTGACTTTCCCTCTCCCAGAAGCCACAATCGTCAATATATCCTTAGATGGGATGAGCCTTCATCATCACACAGCACTCCCACACAGCCCCTTGCTGCAAATTATGTCCGGTTTGATCTTTCACGGGTCTTTTGTGTGCTATCCCAAAAACCACTGTATGTTCATTAATGTGTACAACTGCTTGCTGTGTCAACACAGTGTTCCCTTGTGGTCACTCACTGACTCTGGCTCCTGAAATCATTTGGTGTCTTCTTCTATGATGATCCTTGAGACTTGGGAGTGTGTGTGAATCTTCTCTTTTTGCAGTAGATGAAGAATAGCACAAAGATCCACAGCTGATTAACATAAGGGGAGATAAGAAACAATGGCATTTTAAGTCCAAAAGGGGTCATCAAAAGATCATTTTGTAAGAATGATGAGTACCATCAAGGGCATTATCTGAAAAATAGAAGCAAATAGTAGATAAGTCAGTTTAGGATTTTTGAGAAGGAAGATAATAATAAAAATAAGTATCAGAAACATGGACAGAAAGAACCCATCCTTGCACTGGTTCAAAAAGCCTCAATGGATGAATCAGAACTTGTTAGCAGGAAGTCGCTCTCTTAGGGAGGTAACTAGAGAAAGACGCTGAAGTTTCTTCGCTGGAGGAAGAAACTTTAGAAATCAGGGCAAAACTGAGGGAGTCTGTTTGAGAGTACTGGGTACTAAGAAGGGAAGTCCCAAGTTCAAGAGCTGTGACTGGCACTACAGAGGGTAGGAGCAGTAGGGTTTTGTTTTGTTTTATAAGGCTTCAGAAAATACACACGATAGTTCCATACCAGATAACCTATAGAACTCCTACACTCAAGGCAATACTGTAGAAATGCCTACGGAAGTGGAAAGGAGCTACAGATGCCACATAATACTTATGAAAATACCCTGAAATTTATATTGGAGGTAAAAAGACTTGAAGAGATAAAGCAATGCTAGACAGAAAGAGTAATGATGGAGGCATCACACTTCATTTCACATTATACCACCACAGTGTCATAGTTATAAAAATCCATGAAGTATACAAAAACTGACAGCCTGGCCAAAAGTATAGAGTAGTGGGCCAGAACACAAACCTTCATGGCTATAGCTACTACATTTCAGTAAAGATGTAAACAGAGAATGGTGCCTTTTCCACCAAATTGTCCTCAAACACTAGATATTCATACAGAGAAGAAGTTACATTGTTGTCTTTCATCCTGGCCTCAAAATGATATAAAGCACTTCATGTGGAGCCTGAAACTCTGTAACTGTTAGAGAAAACCACAAGAAAAATACTTAACTTATGATCGTAGACACTAAGTGCCCTTATAGCACTGCTAATGGGTGCAAGAACTGAAACTAGTCTTGAGGTAAGAGTCTTCTGTACAGCCATGTGACACTCAACATTGGTGTGGGTCAATATCTAATATCTGAATACATTAAATACTCCCAGAACAATCATCTTATTAATGTATGGGTTAATGGCCCAAATAGACAGTTCTCAAATAATCATGTGAAACTGACCAATGCATACATGAAAAATGTTCCTCACAACTAATCATCAGTTAAATGTAAAACAAAGTATGTAGAACTTCATGCTATAAAAGGGCTGTTATCAGGAAACAAACAGAAATAAGTACTAGTAAAGAATTCTTTTACACTGTTCATGGGAATGTAAATTGGTTCAGCATTATGACAAAAAGTGTGAATGTTGCTCAGAAAACACAGAACAGCCATATGATCCAGCTCTACAGCTTCTGAATATATACCCAACTGTGTCTAAGAATACCACAGAGATATTTCTACATCCACGTTTATCACACTCAAGCTTAAAACCAATATAAATAGTTGATAAAGGGAATGTTAGATATGTAAAATGGAGTTTTATTAAACATAGGAAGGAAAAGGTCATGTCATTTGTAGGAAAATTGATGTAAGTGGAGATTCACATGTTAGATAAAATAACAAATACTCAAAAAAATAAATCTTTAATGTCCATTCCATGTCTGGGGACTAATATTGGCTGTGACATAAAATTAAATTGGTGCCTATGTGTTGGGAGGAAAGAGTATAAAGGGATAGGAGAAAAGAGAACAGGAGATGGTAAAGAAGTAATAATAAAGACAAGCTATGGCATGTTTTATTTCCTAACTGTATCTAGATCTTCTGAAATGTGTGAGTATACATGAAAGCACAATGGTAGCTCTTATTTAATTGAAGGAAAGAGGTGTGACTATAGTGATGGAATAACATGAATAACATATAGCAATATGCACATCAATCTTAATTAAAGGTATTATTTTTGCACCTACTGAAAACTTTATAATGTTATATGGTGGTCAAACTTATAGATCGGGGATGCGATGAGTAAGCACTGTAACATGAAGCTGCCATGAAAACACTAAGCTTAACAAAAGGATAAGCAGTCACTACCTAACAGAGGAACATTATACTAGAACCAAGACATTGAGGTCCCTAATACATAGTGGCATGCATGGCATTTTTACATAATGGTCCACATATATTAAATCACCCTGAGTATTTATAACATCTAATATAAAAATAGAAATCACTTGTGCATTGCTGGTGAGGTTTTTAAATATTCCTACCATATTATAATGTATCATGTTCTTATGAACGTAATGGTCTTAAAACATTCCCACCTGTGTATTTACCTAAGATAAATTTCATTTCTATGAAGAGCCACGTATAAGAATATGTACCAACTTTAAAATTGTTACCACTTATCCATTCATTATTATGTTTTTCTGTCTATGTCTTTCTGTCTGGGTATATGTGTGGGTATGAGTGTTACTCTGTGTATGTATGGGTGCATGCACACGAGTGTGTGTGTGTGTGTGTGGGTGTGGGTGTATGTGTGTGTGAGTGTGTGTGTGTGAGTGTGTGTGTGTGTGAGTGTGTGTGTGTGTGTGAGTGTGTGTGTGTGAGTGTGTGTGTGTGTGAGTGTGTGTGTGTGATCTCTAGAACAAGATAGAAATAATTAATAATTAATGAATAATTAAATAATTAATGAAAATTAACAAAATAAGTTATAAATAATAAATAGGGAGAATTTATTTTACTCAGAAATTTCAAGAAAAAAAGAACTAAAATTAGGTACATCTTCAGGAATGGATATTGCTCAAACCCCAGGAAGGAAATACTTGGTTTGTCCTTTATTTATTTAGCTGTTCAAGTTAACACTAAATAGCCATAAGTAACTAAAATCCTGTTACATCTCCACCAGACTTGATCCAATAGAACAGTGTGTTCCTTTTGTCGATTTTACAGTCCCTGAGGTTGAAGGTATTGACAGGAAACAGGAATAATCAGTAAGTAAATAAAAAAGCCACCTTAGAGTACTTAGAAGTTTGCTTCTTTGGGATAATATTTTTTAATCTCATAAAAATGGTTTATATTTCACTGTGAAAATAGAAATAATTTGAATTATATTAAAATGGTGACTTTATCAAGACTATCATTTATCTGTAACATTTATTTTCCATTATATTATTTTTATGATAATATATTATTAATTCTGGTAGCATTTATAAATGGATGGTTTGTTTTTATTTTTTATTAAATATTTTTTATTTTGTACATATATTTATATTACTACACATATAAACAATAAACTACCAATAGCAAGAAGAACCATGACACAATCAGAAATTATATAAATGTTAAATTCACAGTGTTTTGGCTATTTGTATTTGGCAGCCTAGAAGAAAACATCCTTCCTATCTTGGTGCATCTAAAATTCTGAATGTAAATCAATATCTATCACATCTTGTCATTACCAACTTAAAGCATCTATCTAGACCTAAAAACATCTTAACCCCTAATCAACTAAGCTTAACTGTAAAATTAAACTATCTGCTCTTCAACCCCATCAGAGATTGAGAAGGAATAAAATTGATTACCTGAGTATATCAGGAGTTCGGGCTAGTAGCTTTCCAAATGAGAACCTCCTTATGGAGATGGCTTGAAAAGTGACAAACAAGCCACTAAGAAAAATGTCCTTGTTTCTACCACAGACAGAATTCTGCCTAAAAAAGGGCAAGCTTGGATGCAGGCAGAGTCAATGGCCAAACTCTGCTTAGACAGGGTAAGCAAGTCATCAATGGTTCCTGCCTCACAAATATGTCTGTCAGATATTTGAAGACGGTGCTCCAACACTGTAGAGAGTTTTGGGTGACTGCTCTGGTAGCCAACTGTCTCTGCCATCTTCTCATTTGAGAAGCTACCAACCTGCATTCCATTGTATTCTAATGTTGAAACGATGTGCTTAATTCTGTGTTTTGACATTATTAGAACATAATAAACATTCATTAAGTAGGCTTTTTAATCTTAGCTAGACATGCCACAAATCACAGTTTTAACCTGGAAAAGGTAAAATATTTTTGGTATTTTATATGCAGTTTTGGTAAAGTTTCAAATAGTAAAAGTTACTGGAGAAATAATGAGCTGGAGAGACTCAAGCACCAGGAGGACGATTGTGGGGAGCAAATCAGTACCAAGAGTTGAAAGGCCATTAATACCTTAATTTTGTCCATTTTCATATAAAATGTGATCTCTGACTATCCTCCAAATTGAAAAGGTGTAAGACTATAAATTTTATCATAAAATTACAAAAATGAGGATAATATTAAGGAAAGATTTAAATAGTATTCAGTATGAAAAGTTGTGGGTGTCCCTATTATATAACTTAATTTAAAAATGACTACGTGTTCAGTTGCTTATTAAATCTTTAAGCTGGCCTAAAGGAAAAAAATGAACAAAGGGAGAATTCACTTCACAGTGCCAATTTCTCCACTAATTATTGATATGATTTTGGATGTAAAGAATATGAGAATGAGCTGAGGAGAGTGTAACTCTTGACTGCACTCTCGACACTCACAGGAACCAAGACTCATTGCTTCATGAGCAGTTATTAATTCTATTTCTGATAAATTGTTTTAAGTTCCTTTAGAGTAAAGTGATAAACACATGTGGTGTTTTTAATTGTTCCCTGGTGACAAATAGTTAACTTGAAGGAAACTGACTGTTATTACACATCCTGGGAATGGTGCACTATGATTTTGAACATAAAATTCATCAAAATCCCACTCTATAGAATGATGGTTACAGTCAATTTAATTGCCTTAAATCTCATTCTGGCTCAGTATTAGATAATAGGCAAAGTTATCAGTACAAGGAAAGTTATCAGTATACTGTGTGTATGTGTGTATGTGTGTGTGTGTGTCTGTGTCTGTGTGTTTCTTTGTGTATATATCTATGTGTGTGTATGTATATCTCTCTGTGTGTTTGTGTATTTGTGTGTGTGTGCCCTAGTGTGTCTTTGTATATATATCTATGTCTGTGTATGTGTGTGTGTGTGTGTGTGTGTGTGTGTGTGTCTGTGTGTGCATGTATGTGCATGTGTGCTTGAGTTTATGTGTCTGGGTCTATGTGTGTGTCTGTGGGGGGGCTAGTTCTGTCTCTTGTTTGCTTGTGCATGTGTTTGTGTCTGTGTGTCTGTGTTTGTCTTTGTGTGTGTGTCTGTGTGTGTGAGAGAGGGGGGTCTGTGTGTTGTTTCAATCTCTCATTAATGTGTATTGGCCACTGATATTTCTGTCTATGATATATTCAATTTTTGGTGGAACCTTCAATTGAGGATTAAGATCTCTGTGCTGACTGTGCTGAGTAGTAAGTCAACATAATTCTACCTACCACTTACATAATGTAGCATTAACCTTGTGGAATTTTCTTCTTTAAGTTCACTGTAGAGTGACCAAAAAAAGCAAAGAAACATCAACACATTTGCAGGTTGAATGCCCGAATGCTAATAAGCATTGCCATGGCAGTATTCACTAGAGAATTGCTACATTTGACATACTAAAAGCTACCAAATTTCTGGAGGTTATAAACATCATCCCAAACAAAGAGAGTAATTCTGAATTCCGTTATGGGGAGTTACAACAGCAGCTCCCTCTGGTTCTGCTTTTATGTTATCTTCAAATACCAGGTATTAACTTGTAAGGAAAATATCAATTTTTAAATTTTTATTAAATATTTTTACATATACATTTATATTATTACACATAGATACAATGAACTACCTACAGCAAGAAGAGAATATCAAATTTTGGGTGGACCTGAACTTGCATAGATGTCTGCTCATGAACACATGATCCCTGCTGGGTCAAAGATTCCCTCAGGAATCTTTGGTGTAGTGAGCTGACACCAACTTCTTAAAAGTTCCATGCATCTTTTGGGTATATGCTCAGCAGTACTGTGGCTGGTTCTTGAAGTAGAATTATGCCCAATTTTCTGAGAAGGCACCAGATTGATTTCCAAAGTGATTGTACTAGTTTACACTCCCAGCAGCAATGGAGGAGTATTCCCCCCTTTCCCTAAATCCTCTCCACTGCTGTCACTGGAGTTTTTGAACTTAGCCATTCTGACAGATATAAAATGGAATCTTGGTCGTTTTGATTTGCATTTCCCTGATGACTAGCGACATTGAGTATTTCTTTAAGTGTCTCTCAGCCATTCAATATCCCTCTGTTGAAAATTCCATTTAGTTATGTACTCCATTTTTAAATTGGATTATTTTGTATGGTGGTATTTATTTTCTTGAGTTATTTATATATTTTAGGTATTAGCACTCAGTCAGATATAGGGTTGGTGAACATCTTCTGCCAGTCTGTCGGCTATTGTTTTGTTCTGTTGACAGTGTCCTTTGCTTTACAGAAGCTTTTTAGTTTCATGAGGTTCCATTACTAATTGTTGATCTTAGAACCTGAGGTATTAGCCTTCCGTTCAGAAAGTTGTTTCTTGTGGTGTCAATGAGCTCAAGATTCTTCCCCACTTTTTCTTCTAATTTGTGCTGGATGATAAATAAAGGTCTGCATGCACTTTTTTACTGGATTTCTACAAGTAGACATCCAGTCAGACCAGTGCCATTTGTTGACAATGCTCGCTTTTTCTCATTGTATGATCTTGACTTATTTGTCAAAAATCAAGTGTCCATAGGTGTGTGGGTTTATTTTTGGGTCTTCTATTCAATTCTGTTGATCCATCTGTCTCTTTCTGTGCCAGTACCACAATAAGGACATTTTCTCAACTATGTTCATAGCAGCTTTATTCATAACAGCCACAATCAGGAAACAACCTAGATGCCCCTCAACAGCAAAGTAGATAAAGAAACTGTGGTACATTTACACAATGGAATACTACTCAGCTGTTAAAAACAAGGAAATCGGGAAATGTACAGGCAACTGGATGGAACTAGAAAAGATCATTCTGAGTGAAGTAACCCAGACTCAGAAGGATACGCATAGTATATACTCACTCATAAGCAGATATTAGCTACTTAATACCACACTACAATACAAAGACTGAAGACTGAATCACCAATGAAGGACCATGTATGATATGGACCTAGACCCTCTGCTCAGATGTAGTAGATAGGCAACACAGTCTCCTGGTGGGTCCCACAATATGGGGAGTAGGCACTAGTAATGACATGGGCTCTGCCCCCCCCCCACTTTGATCACTTCCCCCTGGTAGGGTGGCATTACCAGGCACCAGAGGAAGAGGATACAGGTAGTTCAGATGGGAGTTGATAGGCTGAAGTCAGATGTTAGGAGAGGAGTGCTCCCCTTTCTGAGGACTTCACATGCTCTGTCTTCAAACTGTGAGAAAACCCCAGGAACTTACAGAAGTTGGACTAAAGGTTCAGACTTTTTTTCTCTGGTCCTCCATTAATTTTTGTCCTTTCAATTTACAAATTATTCAAAGACAACTGATCTCTTGAAGAATTCCACTCTGTACCAAATGAGGACCCAGACATCTGCCATGAGTCCACAGCCTTGGCATATAATCAACAGTGTCCGGCTGTAGTAGTATGCTACTCAAACAGTTTGACACTCCTGGAACATCATTTTAGAAGTCCTTAAAATCAACAAGCTCCAAATCCAGGATTTTTCCCACTGCCAGGGAAATATCCCCGACTCACGAAATGTCTACCTCTTCTTCAAAAAAATCTAGCCCTAAATACAAGCAGGTAAATTAGGACCTTCATTGTACAATGTTGGTTCATGTGGTGCCCAAGTTTCCACAAATGTTTACCACAATCATGTTTTGATTTTTCTAACTACAGATTAGTTAAGCTGTTCTAACATTTGTGTAAATAAAACTGAAACATATGCCTCATTTGATCATTTAAACTTCTTCATCTCAGTAATGCACTATTGGGTATCAACTCTGTTGTTTGCATCAAGAGTTATTCCTTTTTATGCATCTACAGTGGTGTTTAATATATATGTCACTTTTCTTGTTGTTGAGGTACAATTAGGTTATTAAAACCTCATTTAAGATGGGTTTCACACTATTATAATAATGCCACTAGCTTCTACCATTATCAGCCTGTTAGCTCTAACAGTTCTATTGGGTATATATAGTAATACCCAGTTATTATTAAAATTCTTACTGACATATAATCATTTGTATTTTACATTATTATATTATTAATGATTTAATTCATATAAACACAATGAAGTTGTAGGAAACACAATCAACATTAAAAACCACAAACAGACTTCATATACGTTCCAACAAATTACAAAAAGTATACCATTCAAAATGATTACAAAATGATTCACCTATCCAATGAAGAAAAATATATCTACAATGAAAACTTCATCACATTAAGAAAGGCAATGTATATGTAACAAATTTAAAAAGCATTTAATAAAAAATATTTTAAAAAAGAAATCTATAAATATTAGAGAGTGTGTTGAGAGAAAGGGACTCTTTATTCATTGTTGGAGGAGGTTGAAAGCTAATGGCCCCCAAAGGCTTATGGGTTTGAATGCTTTGTCCTCAATTGGTAAAACTATTTGGGAAGGATTAGATGATGCCTTGTTGGAAGAAGTGTATCACACACAGCGGACCTTGAAGTGTCAAAAGACCAGACCATTCCAGTTAGCTCTTCCTGCCTGTTGCTATGAATCAAGATGTCATCTCTGCATTCCTGCTCCAGTGCCATGCCTGCTTGCCTGACTGCCCGGCGCCATGTTTCCCCCCGTAATGGTCAAAGAATGCTTAGAAACTATAAATGCATTCTTTTTAAGTTTCTTTGTTCATGGCATTATGTCACAGAAACTGAAAAGTAACTAAGATGAGTGCAAATTAATACAGTCATTATGAAAATCAGCTCTGAAATTCCCCAAAGTTTTAAAAATAAAACTGCCATTTGGCCCATCCATTTCACTCATGGGTCTATATCCAGAGAACTCCATACCTTATCACAGAGATATTTGGACCCGTATGCTTATTGCTGCTTTATTCATTATAACAAATAAATGGAACCACCTTGTTTATCAACAAGTGACTGGATAATGAACATTTGATATAATATGCAAAACTTTTCAGCTCAAGGGAAAATAAACTCACAGAATTTTCAGAAAATTGATGGGCTTAAAATATATAATAGAAAATGAGGGCACTCGACCTTAGAAGGAAAAAATGATATCCTCCTTCACATGAGGATCACAGCCTATATTATACACATGTATATATTGTAAATAAATGTATGTGAAGGAATCATATAAAATAAAGTAAGGAGAAAAAATGGTAAGATTAGGTGATGAGTAACAACAAAAATGCTGGAAAGGAAGACACAAGTCTGGAAAAGGATGTAAAGCAAATTATTTTTCTAGTTTTAATTACATGACAGAATTATGCGGGGCCATTGTAGCTGATAGTGAATATTTAAACCCAAAGAGGCCAGGCATGGTGGCACACGTCTGTAATCCTAGCACTTGGGGAAGCAGAAGGGGACAGATTTCTATGAGTTTGAGGGCATCTTGATCTACAAAATGAGTGCAGGAAAGCCAAGACTACACAGAGAAACCCTGACTCAAAAAAGCAAACAAAAACAAAACAAACAAACAATCAAAAACCCAAAGTGAAACCTTATGGCTTCAGTAATTGCCGTTCTAATCATACAGAAGTTCACTGGAGAGCATGGAGTTTGGTCTGGTCAAGCGCTTGTTTGGGTGGCTATACTAATGTAACTGTATGATTTTTTTTTTAATTTTGTGTTCTTTACAAAAATGAATTTTATTAAAAAACAAATGAAATGCATTACTGGAACATTTTACTATTGCTTAATTTTCTATAAGATAAAACTTTAACTCTAAACAGTAATAAAATGATATGAGTATCCAAATTTTACATCCTATCCTTTCAGAAGCATTCAAGTTGGACAAAGATGCATGAAAAACAACTCAGGCTGGCAGTGAACTCCTGTAAATGTAATGCTTGAAGTATAGAGATGGTGATCAGAACGTCAAAGTCATCCTTAGTTTATTCATGAGCTTTTAACCATATGTGTGTGTGTGCGTGCGTGCGTGTGTGTGTGTGTGTGTGTGTGTGTGTGTGTGTGTGTGCGTATACACACACACATGATTTTGGTTTAGGCAGGTGGATCTCTGTGAATTAACCATAAATTTTTAACCTGGGACACATAGGACCTTTTCTCACCAAAAGAAGTATGTAAATAGGTTAGGAATAGAAAAAGCAGAAAATGCACAATTGTCTAATATTTAAATAGCTAATTGAAAAGCATCATACATGCAAATTTTATCCTCATCCCTTTGTATAGCTATCAATCTTTAGAATGGCCTACGAGGTCACTGCTCACACTGAACGTAGTGAGGGACAGCTAGCCTGAGTGTTCTGATACTCACTGCATCCCCAATTCTGGCTTCTCCTCATTTTCCATATTGGTTCTTTATACACAACTGTATGGGCAGCTAGACAAAACACCCAACAGTCCTCATTCCTGTATACAGCATCTTCTTATCCGTACTTTCTGTGTAGAGAAGTAAATATGGGGTATAAGACAAGGTAAGCAGATGGTATGAGGAATTCTGGGACGATAAGTGCCTGTAGAGTGGTCCAGAGTGGGAAATGTGGACTTCAGATGCTTGGCCTTTCCTACTTCTATTCTGTCTTTACTCTGGGAGATGTGTGACCATGCACTCAGACATTTCCTTTATGAATGCACATACCTTGTGTCATCTAATGCAGCTTCATTGCACTGCATGCTTCAGTGATGCCAATTCCTTCCTGGGACAGTAACAGTGCAGTGTGTGCAGATCCTTAAGGAAACCACTCATTTTCCAGACACCTTAGCCTTTCCCCAGTATGTAGCTGAGATGAGGGTAATGTTTTGACAAGGAAGTGGGAAACGGATAAGGAAATTAGCAGTCCCTCTAAAAACATAGAAATGAATGATGCCTTATCTCAGAGAAAAATTTTTTGCTAAACTCTAAGGATACATTAGTAAGATAATCAAAATTAAAAACACCAGAAAGAGAAAAGCAATATGCTGTGCATGCACATACACACACACACACACACACACATACACACACACACACACACACACACACACACACACACACACTAAAAAATCCTCTGAAAGCATTTCTATTCCTTATAAAGTCTAATAATATTTCATTTTACTGAACACCATTCTAGGGGGTGATACTTGCCAGTAAAATCTCCAGTATACAGATGTAGAAACTGAGGAACAGAAAGGTTGTGTTAAAGAGATGCTTCAGTTCACTTGCTTGGGAGTGCTCAGGCCACTTTCAGATCCAGAGTGTCTAGCCAAGCAGTCTACAGAGAGACCTGCCAGCTACATTGGGTAGGTCTACTATGTGTTAGGCGGTTTATGGGGTGTTTTATATAGATTAGCTAATTCAGACTGTGACATGGGTATAATTATCTCTGCTTGACAGATGAGAAAACAGAGGCTAACTAATTTGCCAAAATTATAAAGCTAGTAAGTGGTTGAGTTGGGTTTTAGTAACTCGCCAAAGTTAAATGACTAGTAAGTGACAAAGCTCAGCTTCAAACTTGATTAAATTGTGTTCAGGACACATTCCCTAGGAAAGCAATATGTAATATTTTAAGTATGCTTGCTTTTTATAATTTCAATTTATGCATGCAGTATAAAGATTCAAGCATCTGGGCCTTTCTCCTCCATGGCGCGTCTCAACCTTTAACAGTGCCTGATAAATGAGGCATCGCTGTTCCCCACAGCACACAGGGGACAGTGATTGGATTTCCAGCACTGCAGCTGAAACCGAACCTGGGCTCTGAAAGAGGGTTTATAATTGGCTTTGGCCACATTTGAGTTTTTCCTGGGATGAAAAAGCTTCTTAGACAAAAGGGGGCAATCTTTCCATCAAGTAGCAAACACTTCATTTCTGTATAAATCTGTGGATAACATAACTTACTGATTTCAAATTTCCCTGTGAGTGCAATAATATCCGGAGAAAATTGGAAAAAATATATCAGCACCAAATCATTCCACAGGCATTCCTCAGAACATTCCAGAGCCGGAGCACATACAGCGAAGTATGGAAAAATGACTGCCTGGGCACTCTGACTTAAGAGATTGAATTTTCCTTTGAGCCTTTGGTGTGAGGATAGGTGCTGCATCATAGAACACATTCGTCATGTGTTTTCAAGATTCCAGAGAACGAAGCATGTGCTTTTTAAATGTTAGGGGCATGAATGCAGGAAATGGTGCTGAATGGAAGTAGCCACTCTCAGACCCTGCTTACAGACATATCTGCACATGAGTGTAAACCAGAGAGAGCGTTTACAGACATGCTCACAATGCCGCATTCTCATGGCATTTTTAGGCTACTTCAAGAACTGCTGTTGCTTATTTATTCTGATTAAAGTATGTGACTAACTCCACAGATTAAACAGTTATTTCCCGTGGGTCCTCAAAATAGTAGAAGGTTTGAGAAGACATTCCATTCACAAATGGAGTCTATGGGGTGATTGCTACAAAAAAAAAAAAAGCAGATAGAACTTTGGGTTTATTAATGTTTTGTTTGGTTTGGTTTGGGCTCTTTCAAAACATCACTTTATGGCTGAATAGATATCGCACTCAGTGAAATGTTTGGCATGCAGATTTTTGGGCCTGGGTTCAATCCTCAACACCAATATAAAAAGATAGTCATGGTAGCCCATGTTTATTATGTCAGTATAGAGGAGGTAGAGATAGACATATTCCCTGGGGCTTAATGACTAGCCAGTCTAATCTGCTTCACAAGCTCCAAGCTAATGAGAGACCATGTCCCTGAAAACATGGTGCATGGCACCTAAATAAACAGAAGTTGTTCTCCAGCTTCTACATGTACATGCACAGGCATGCACATACACAGGCAAGAATTGAAATCTGCTTCTGCACACAAATGTACACCTGCACACAGATGAACGTGCAAAAAACATGTGCAGAAAAAAAATGTGTCAGTTTGAGTCTGGGCTCACTCAGAATGGCACTATTTGCAGGTGCTGTGTCGTCACCAGCAAAAGCATTTTAGTTTCCCTATCTCTCCTCAGAAGCTTCCAAAAATACCAATGTGTAATGTGAGAGAATGTATCTCTGCTGTTGCTGAGCTTTTGAACTTGAATTCCCAAGAACATTTTCAGCCATGAAATGGAATGCCTATGGTGATCATGGACTTCCACCCAGCCATTTCTGGCACCTGAACTACCTGGCCACAGCCCACACCTAGTAGGAAGTTACTCTTATATATTTGGCAGTTTTACTGAGGCACAGAGCCATGGGTAACCTGGCTGCCCCAAATTCTTTCTCCAAAGAGAAAGTCTCCTTGAATAAATTGGACCCAGAAGCACTGGTGGCCAGACTGAGAAAAGGACACTTGGAGTGGAGAGAGAAGAAAAGGAAAACAAGCAGGTTCGGGGTCTACTTGCCAGCACTCACAGTGGGTGCGGAAACCTGTAACTCTGTGGTTTAGAAGGAGGAAGCCTCCAGGTGAAGAATTATTTCCTTTCATTCGTTGTTTGAACTCTGCCCTGTTTTGGTTTGTGATTTATAACTCACTGTGGGGATGTTTTTATTGTTGTTGTTTGTGGCTTTTTTCTTTAACACATGAAGTCAAATCCAATCAAAAACACCAAATGATTATTCTCCAGATTACAGTAAAGCTGTGCATAATGGTGCTTTTGAAATCAACGTTGAAAAGTTTTATAGGAGAAAATAAAGGCTTAATGCATCACACAGTGTATACTAAGTGCTTCACACACAGTATATTTAAATTTTATTTGGGTGCTCATAATTATATTTATAGTGTAACTATATTCCCTGTTCTGTTGATGTAGAATTTGGGGTGTTGTGAAAAGTGCTGACTTGTCTGGAATTATATGATGCAAACACTCTGTGTTTGCCTTTGTTCAATAGAGAAATCCTCTGTTTGTCCCTGTAAAGGGACTTAACTGCATTTGTCTTCATTCATCTTTTGTCACTAACAATATCACATTCCATACATAAATTCACATATTGTGAGACATTTTAAACTATTGTTCTTGTTTCTTTACTTTTTTCTTTTTAATACTTTCATTGAATTTCAATTGATTTTTGTGTTTTAACTCAGTCTTGGTTCAATAATTAGATTTTAACAATAATTCTATTTGGATAAGTTTCTAACATCCATGGTTATGGAAAAAACCAAACATTACTATGGAGAATAAAAATATTAAATATAAGTTTATCTCAAATTTTATAATCCAGCACTGTCCATTATAGGCATTAGCTATATGAAGCTTTTTAAACTTTTTATTTATTTTGTTATTTATTCAGTTTACGTCCTGATAGCAGCCCCCTCCCTCCTCTCCTCCCAGTCCCAGCCTCACATACTCCCTCCCTCTATCCTCTCACTTTTTTTTCTCAGAGAAGAAGACCCCCATAGATACCATCCTGAAGCTTTTAAAATTTAGTTAAAATTGACTTTAAGTTATAGCTTTCATATGTAAGTTATAAGGTATTGTCAGTCACCCCATTAACAAATAAATGGATTAGCAATTTAAAAAATCAACAATTTATTAAAAAGAGGGGAAGAACACAGAAACAATTGTAGTCAGAGACTGGAAAGTCAGAGAAACACAAGAATTTGCAGCTTACCATAGCAAACTTCATAGGAAGAACCCACCACAGAAGCAATGCCAGAGCAAGAAACTCAACTGTAATTAAGTTGCTGAAGGTTCAGTGTGCATACTTATGAGGGTTAAAACTCAAGGGAACCAACAAAAAAAAAAAAAGGAAAAAAAAGAAAGAAAAGAGAAAAGAAAAAAGATAAAGAAAAAGAAAAAAGAAAAGAATAAAGCCACACGCCTTTAATCCCAGAACTTGAGAGGCAGAGGCAGGCGAATCGCTGTGAGTTCGAGGCCAGCCTAGTCTACAAGGTGGGTCTGAAAAAACAAAACAAAACAAGGGAACCCAGTCATGAGAGGCTACCACCACTTTGTGAGATTTACCACCAAGATCTCAACTATTTTGCTAAAGTTACTATCAGAGAAAAGTCTTTCAGGTTTTTCTTCTGTAGGAAGAGCCAAAGCCATCATCCAAAAATCTGGCAGAGGACTCTGACAAGGATGTTGAGGACATAGACTCTAGCTCACTTCTGAGGAAGTAACCAGTAGGGAATTCACCTAGCAAAACAGTAAAGATCTTCTCACCTGATGTTTAGCATATATCTGGCCCAGTAATCACAGCCCATACTACTTTCCATGTGGTCCAGTAATCAAACTTTTTATACTAATTATAGTAACCTCTTTTCGCACAGTTTGGTATTTACCATGTTACCAATATTCATATTCCTTGGTACTTGCCCAAGGAGTATATGATTCCAAAACTATAACCCACTGGCATTTGCCATACCATCATGTGTTTGTGTGTGTCTGTATATATACACACGATTGTACATATACATATATATGATTGTGTATAATATAACTATATATTATATCCATATATCATATATATATTATATCTATATATAGAGAGAGAGAAATTGGAATTGTACAGTACAGCATTTTCTATTAAGCTTTCTACATCTCTTTTCATACATTAATATAATATATATAATGTATTTTCAGCATTGAATAGTAATGATAATCAATTGTCTGATATGCCATATATAGGTATATTCATATATATAATATATATCATTTTTATTATATATGTATATATCCTATGATTATATATATCATATACCCTTGGTTTATCCAGTACTCTCACCTATTGGTACTTGCCATGTGATCCAGCTCTCTCACCGCTTGTTATTTATTGAGTTTTGCAGTAATCCCACTATTTGGTATTTACCACATTTTAGTATTTAATGGATTAACAGAGACTTGTACCCCTTTTTATTTAGCATGTGTCGAGGATTTCTCACAATTTGCTATTCGCTCTGTGATTCAGAACTCATATTTTTTATTATCTATTATCCAATGCAGTACTCATAGGCCTTTGTACTTACCCAAAAGAGTCAAAACCTCCTGTCCACAAATGTCTGCACATAAGTGCCCATAGCAACTTTATGAATACTTTCCCAAATATGAAATTAACATGAGAATCCATGGTTTAAAAAATGGTTAACTGTGGCTTACCAGGCAATTGAATAGTATCATTCAATGCTGAAAAGACTTATCTATTAAGATTTGAAAAGAGATGTAGTAAGCTTAATCAGAAAATGGTGTACTGTACAATTATAATTTCTATAATACTTTGAAAGATACAAAGCTATAGAAAAAAGGAAGATTGGTGGTTGCCATGGGTTGCTACAGGAAGTGATGGAGAACAATGAACAGCATTTCCAGGGAAGTGAACTATTTCACATGATGCTATAACAATGCATACCCATCAATTTCCCAAGCGCACAGAATACCCAACTCTGAGAATGAATCCTAATGGAAAATAACTGTCTTTTTGCTCTAAGTCAGTGTTGTGGGTCCTATTTTTCAAATTTGGACCTCATATAGATGTTTTCAGAAGGGCAAATACTTGCACAATTAGAGGAGTTCATGATAATATTTGCACTTTTATTTAAATTTTACCATGAATCAAAAGTGCTCTAAAAATAAATACTTCAAAATTAGTTAAAACCTAGTGAAATAAGAAATATGTAATTTCATAGGTGTCTAGGGCTCCATGTTACTGGTAGCTCCCAGCTACTGGCATGGAAAGTCCAGATAGACCATTTTAGCCACTGCAGAAGTTCCATCAAATCATGCTGCATTGGCGCTCACTGCTTCACATTGTGGTGCTGCAGTGTCGACCACTAATCTCACTGCAGTGTGGAACCGGCAACTGCTCATGGGTCAGTGGGATTAACATAGGAAAAATGGCCATTTTACCAAAAGCAATCTACAGATTCAACTCAATTCCCATCAAATTTACAACACAATTCTTTCTGTTTATTTATTTTTGTTGTTATTATTTTTCAATATAGGGTTTCTTTGTGTAATCTTGGCTATCCTAGATTTGCTTTGTAGATCCTGCTAGCCTCTAACCCACAGTGATCACTTGACTCTGTTTCCCTGAGTGTTGGGATTAAAGGCATGCACTACCAAGCCCGGATACAATATAATTCTTTACAAACCTTGAAAGAACAATACTCAATGTCATATTGAAGACCACCCAAACAACAACAAAATAAAAAACAAGAGAATTTTCTTTTTTTTCTTTTTTTTTCTTTTTTTTATTAATTTATTCTTGTTACATCTCAATGGTTATCCCATCCCTTGTATCCTCCCATTCTTCCCTCCCTCCCATTTTCCCCTTATTCCCCTCCCCTATGACTGTTCCTGAGCAGGATTACCTCCCCTTGTATATGCTCATAGGGTATCAAGTCTCTTCTTGGTAACCTGCTATCCTTCCTCTGAGTGCCACCAGGTCTCCCCCTCCAGGGGACATGGTCAAAGGTGAGGCACCAGAGCATGTGAGAAAGTAATATCCCACTCTCCACTCTACTGTGGAGAATGTCCTGTCCATTGTCTAGATCTGGGTAGGGGCTTAAGGTTTACTGCCTGTATTGTCCTTGGCTGGTGCCTTAGTTTGAGAGGCACCCCTGGGCCCCTGGGCCCAAATCTGCCTATCATAATGTTCTACTTGTAGGCTTCTAGGACCCTCTGGATCCTTCTACTTTGCCATTCTCCCATGCTTCTCTCATCTAGAGTCCCAATAGAATGTCCTCTCCTCTGTCTCAGTTTCCTGGTAAGTGAAGGCTTTCATGGGACATGACTCGAAATTTGTGGATAAATGGACTGAGCTAGAAATGATCATAATGAGTGAGTTAACCCAGAAGCAGAAAGACTCAAATGGTATATACTCACTTATATCTGCATATAAGAGAATTTTAAAAATCTGTTCAATAAAAGAACTTTTGGAGCTATCACCATCTCTGATTTTAAGCTATACTACAGAGCAATAGTAATAAATAATGCATGGTACTGGCATAAGATAAGTTGATCCACTAATATGGGTCAAATCAAAGACCCAGAAATAAACCCACATGCCTATGGACATTTGATTTTTTTTGGCAAAGAAGCCAAAAACATACAATGAAAAAAGTAAAGCATCTTCAACAAATGGTGTTGGTCTAACTAGATGTTGCATGTAGAAGAATACAAATAGAGTCATATCTATCGTCCTGCACAAAACTCAAGTCTAAGTAGATAAAAGACCCCAATGTAAATCCAAATACACTAAATCTTATATAAAGGAAGTAGGAATAGCACTGAGCACATTGGCACAGGCGAACACTTGGTAAACAGAATGCCAAAACAGATCAAGTAGTAAGATCAACAATTAATAAATGGAGCCTCATGAAACTGAAAAGCTTCTGTAAGGCAAAGGACACTGTCTAAAAGGACAAAACAGCAGCCTACAGAGTGAGAGAACATTTTCATTAACCATAGATCTGATAGAGGGTTAATATCCAAAATCTATAATATAAAAAACTCAAGAAATTAAACACAATAACCTCATCTAAAAATGGGATATG
Source organism: Acomys minous (assembly GCF_964271855.1). NCBI lineage: Eukaryota > Metazoa > Chordata > Mammalia > Rodentia > Muridae > Acomys > Acomys minous. The sequence goes on from NC_140489.1 coordinate 76,124,204, forward strand.
GCTCTGTTGAGAATTCTTGACAGAGGCATTTTCAATGGCCAAGAATGTGTTCAACTTAAATATATGTTCAACATCCTTAGTCATCAGAGAAATGCAAATCAAACAACTCTGGTATTTCATCTTACATCAGTCAGAATGACTAAGATCAAAAACTCAAGCAAGAGCTCATGGTGGCAAGGATGTGGGGCAAGCAGAATACGCCTCCATTGCTGAGGGAACTGCAAACATGTGCCACCACTTTGGAAATCAATTTGGAAGTATCTCAGAAAACTGGAAATACACAAACTTTAAGACTTATACCATGCCTGCGTGCATACCCAAAAGAAGCTCCACCACACAACAAGGACATTTGCTCAACTATGTTCATAGCAGCTTTATTTATAATAGCCAGAGACTCAAAGCAGCCTTGATGTCCCTCAACCAAAGAATGGAAAAAGAAAATATGATACATTTACACAATGGACTACTACTCATCTATTAAAAACATCATGAAATTTGCAAACAAATAGATGGATCTAGGTAAGATCATCCTGAGTGAGTTAATGCAGGCCCAGAAACAAAGACTCTGCTGTGACCCTCTGTGCATGTGCCCTGGAACTATAGAACCAATTAAGTAAATGGTGTATCCAACATCCTGGTTCAACATGATGAAGACAGAAAGCTTCTTGGATCTATCAAAATCCATACTAAAGAATAAATGAAAGAGCTGGCATTTCAAAGCCAGATGGTGTTGAGACAAAAACACACAAACACGTTCTGTTTCTCTTCAGTTTTATCCCTCCTATTCATACTATCTCATCAATTCTTGGACTTGCATCACTTTATTAGTTTGTTGTTATTGTGTTTTTTTTATTGTTTTTATATGAATTTCTAGCTTTTTATCCATAGACCAGTAGTTCTACAACTTTATCATCTTCAGAATTACATAAAAGATACAGAAAGCACTAATAGATAGATAGATAGATAGATAGAAAGATAGATAGATAGATAAATAGAAGATGATAGATAGAGATATATAGATTATGAATATGTATATCCATACATGTGTGCATATGTGCATACATACATACATACATATATACATAATATGTGCTTATGTAAACCACAATATATACTGTTTGCTTAGTTTTTCTGTTAGTCCTTGAGTATTACAGTGATGAAAAAGACAATGTGCAGACAAAGATGTAGGTGTAGACATGCTAGCTAGGCCATGAATGAATACACAAACATGCTATTCTCATTTGATGTTCTATCATGTACAAATACATGTAATATATACATATGTATATTATATAAGGTATATGTATAGTATATACTTATACACAAAGTGTCAAAATGCATAAAACTGTGGCTTAAATATAATATTTTAATTATTGAGCAAGTGAAAGGAGAAATCAAGTCTAGGAAATATGGCCTCAAATGAACCCATTAACAGAAACCTCTAAATTTAAAAAAAAAAAAGCCTTAGCTGTTTGGGATAGTGTATCAGGAAGAGGAATGAATTTGACATTTATTTTGGATGCCATCAGATTTGATTTAATATGTAGATGACTTAAAATAAGAGTTTTTTAGAGGGTGAGAAATAAAAGACTAAAATAACTGGAAAAAAATAATTATAAAAATAAAGAAGATTCTTTAAGAATACAATAGATATAGATAGATTATTGACAGATACTTAGATAATAGATAGATAGATAGATAGATAGATAGATAGATAGATAGATGATAGACACACAGATAGAAACATGTATTGTACAAATAAAAAATTAAAAATTAAATGGATTAAGGAAACATTCATTTCTCCCATTTCTTATAGTAGTTAAAAAGCAGTTAGCACATTAATTGTGCATTTTTATTACACAGATTGTATTTCTGTCTTTACTTCTTCAGATCATCTAGTCTTTTAAAAGGGACATATGTGTCAATGCGCTGGCTAGTTTTATGTCAAACTGATAGAAGCTATAGTCACTTGAAATCTGGGAATCTCAACTGAGAAATTATCTCCACAGACCCGGCCATTGGCAAATGGGTAGGGAATTTCCTTAATTAGTGATTGATGTGGGAATTCCCAGTTCAATGTAGATGAGCCCACTCCAGGGCTGGTGGTACTAAGTTCTATAAGAAAACATGCTGAGTGAGCCAGAGGCCACACTTCTCTGTACCCTTTACATCTGCCCCCATCTCCAGGTTGCTGCCCTGCCTGAGATTCTATCCTGACTTCCCTCAGTGATGGGCTGTTACCTAGAAGTGTAAGTGAAATTAACCCTTTCTTATATTGCTTTTGGTCAGTTTCACCACAACAATAGAAACCCTAAGACAGTCACGATAAGTTAGAAAGAATAATGTATATTAGTGCTCAACTATCAAATAAGTAGCAACTTTGGTCCTTGGTGTATTTGCACCATGACCAAGCAAACTTGATACTATTTAATATGGTCATGTATTGTGACGATGGTTAGCTCGGTCAGCTTCCGACAATTTCTATCGCCTGGGAAGACGGTCTCATTCTAGCATTGCTTCTGGGCAGTTTCCCTGTGAGCATATCTGTTGTGCATTGTTTTGATTGCCTTGATTGATGTAGAGAAACTCAAGCTGAAATGGGCATCACCAGTCCTTGGTTTGTGGCCGGGATTATATGAGGAAACAGAAAGCTAGATGAACAGTAAGCACAGATACATTCATTTCTCTCTATTCTGTTTTTTTGGGTTGATGTGACTAACTACTATGAGTGCCTGTCACTTTGACTTCTATGGAATAATTCAGTGTAATCTAGAACCATAAGTCAAATCCCCCCAAATTGCTTTTATTTCAGGTATTGTACTACAGCAGAAATGAAGCTAGAATACCTGCTGTATTTCAGATTCTCTGTAGTAGTCATTATATTTCTTTCTTCAGAATCATGTCTTCTTTCACCTATAGATGAGGCATTAGTTCCCTTGAGAACACGTCACTAGTAAGGATGCAGTTAAAGCTAAACCTCAGGACCATATGATTCCCTTAACATTAGGATGTATGGAATACTTACCATAAAACACCAGAATTTTGCCCAATGATTATCACAAATAAGTATTTTCTATTCTTTAGAAATGCCCTAAGGAGTTCCATGTGGATAAACATTGTGAGTCTACTTAATAACAGAGGAGTTACAATATATGTTCTCTCATGGTCAGACACAACACCGGACTTCAGCTACTGTCTGTCTCCTCACACTCTCCATAAAAAGTTTATGTAGCACAGATCATAAAGAACACAACCAAAGACAGGGACCAGCAGCGCAGTGTTGATGTAATCGATGCTCTGCAAGCACTCTTCTTATGCAGCGCTTGTGGAGAAGCACATAAGACTTCACAGACATCTGTTTCTGAGGTGATAAAACTGTATCATCTGCAGACTTCTAATAGCTTAAACAAAATCTATTATCCTGGAAACTAATAGCAGTTGAGGTACCTCTCCCTCCATATTTTATTAATTATAACCTCTCTACTCTCGACCTTTCAAAGCCATGATTATTTACTGCATTTGGTACATTTTAAAGTTGAAACAGCATGATATATTGAACTAGATTACAGATTTTTGATGTTTCACAATGTTGAGCTTTGATAAGAATCAGAACAAACTCTTTTGAAGAGGGTCCAAGGTCATGCAGCAGAATGGGATGAGATAGGAAACTGAGTTATCTGGTTTGAGAAAGCTCCTGATTTCCTTGTGGCTGGGCCACAGATGAATTAATGAACAAGGCAGCTAAGTGACCAACTGCAAAAGATGCAATTAGCAGGCAGTGGCTGAAGAACCTAATCTGTGCCTGCTCAAAGATCTTTCATCCATTCACAACTTTGCATTCCATGTGGTTCTCTTGGAATGGTCAACCAGAGAGTTCTTATGTATCACTGATAGCAGGGCTTGGAATATGTCAACAGACTAAGCCATCTGAGTATTTCTTGCTTGGAGTCCAGTATCCGTAAGTCTTGAAAGATATGCTGGCCAAAGCATATCTTTTCTCAGAAATCAAGAGCTCCAAGGTTGGGGCTGTCAGTTGGTGGTGTTCTTCCTTTCTAGAAAAAGCTGTTCTGGAAAACAAGTCAAGAAGGAGCAGAGAGAGGAGAGACAAAGCTCCAAAAGCAAAGTCTGTGTCTTTAAATTCATCTTTGTCCAGTTACAAAGGTAAATGAGTCTTTTGTCTTGGGCTCAATTAGTTAAAATTGAGTTTGCGTTTGAGAAAGTGGCATGGTTACCAGCATTTCATTCTGAAGGAGACAATTCCATCTGATCCCAGGCAGATCCATCCACGTATCTTATAGACATGTCCTTTTCAAATGTAATCTGATTTTTTTTAATGTCTCCTTGTATTCCTCTGATAGTCCACTTCCCCAAATACTGCCAGTTTGTCACAACTATTCACAAGCTGACCTGCAACTCTGTTCTTCCCGTGTTACTCTCTCATGATCTCAATTGTTTCAGACTAAACCGTGGCAATAGCTGTTTCAGACTAAGCAGCAATAGCTGTCTCCCCTCTCCACTTATGTCCTCTTATGAAACATACTTCATGTCCCCAAAGTGCATATTTTCAATTGTTCGTATACTTATATGCCCCCAAGCGAGCAGTTCCAGCTGTTTCTCACATAAAGTTGAAGTTGCAGAGCATGACTTGATTAGCTCCTGTTAGGTTAGCCTCAGACTCAGCATTCTGCCCAGGTGTCTTGTCACTACCTTGCATATAATCTGTGTTCCACACATGGCAAAGGCCTTCTGTTTCTTGGCTACACTTACCTGTTTACGTGAATATTTCTTCTTTACCAGCAAAACTGTGTTCAACATTTGCCCTCACCTGAACAGTGCTTGGCAGCTTTAAAAAATCCAGTCGAGTTTTTAGTCCTTCTCTAGACTTGAATTTTCAAAGATTTATATAATCCAGAATTCTGAAATCCTTTTACTTCTTAAACTCAAAACTTTGTGTTATTTATTTTTAATAAAGAGAGAATCAGATAAACGTGGCAGCAAAATAGCAGATGATGGTAGAATTATGTCCAAGAACCTTGCTGCAGAGAGAACCCATTTATTATCTATTGTTGTTGTTGTTGTTGCTGCTGCTGCTGCTGCTGCTGCTGTTGAAGCCAAGATAAATACAAAGACAAATACTGCTTGATCCTGTGGTATTCATCTGCATTAATATATTCATTATGACTTACTTTAGGTTATATTCTATTAACTCTAACCCCCCTTGTCTTTAACAATGTCAAAAGCTGTATGCTGTATGCTTCCTCTCTACATTCAATATCCCTCCCTTTTCCCTTGAAGTCAACAGTAGCGTCAGCCATAGACTGATGATTTCTGGTTTTCCAATTTCCATCAGCTCCTTGACTTGGACATTTCGAGACTTGGATTCTTATTGTTGCTCTCTCCTACTCAGGCTTTACATTTCATTGTTACACAAAGAAAATTTATAATGACTTTTTTTTATTAATTTATTCTTGTTACATCTCAATGATTATCCCATCCCTTGTATCCTCCCATTCTTCCCTCCCTCCCATTTTTCCCCTTACTCCCCTCCCCTATGACTGTTCCTGAAAGGGATTACCTCCCCTTGTATATGCTCATAGGTTATCAAGTCTCTTCTTGGTAACCTGCTGTCCTTCCTCTGAGTGCCACCAGGTCTTCCCCTCCAGGGGACATGGTCAACATTTTTAAATATCCTACTCAGCTATTAAAAACAAGGAAATCTTGAAATGTGCAGGTGAATGGATGGAACTAGAAATGATCATGAGTGAGGTAACCTAGACCCAGAAAGACATGCATGGTATGTACTCACTTATAAGTGGATATTTGCCCAACATAGAAGTCCTCTGAGAGTCTCCACCGAGCAGAGAATTGGGACAGGTGTTATAATTTGGTGCTGGACTCCAGGTGGAGAGCTGAGAGTGTATGGAAGAATCGGGAAGAGGAAGGACCCAAAGGACACAGGAGACCCACAAGGAGACCATCAAGTCCTGTGGATTTGGACCCAGGGCAACTGCACAAACTGCTGCATGTAAAGGGCAATACATGCAGTAAAACTAAATCCCCTGTTCAGATCTAGCTAATGAACAGGACAGTTCATTCTCCATGGTTGTGCAGAGAGTGGGAACTGCCTCTGACATGAACTCTGGTGCCCCAGGTTTGATCACTTCCCCTTGGTGGGGAGGCTGGGAAGCACACAGAGGAAGGGGGAGTAGGCTGTCTGGATGAGACCTGATAGGCTGTAGTAATAGATGATGGGGGAAGAGCTCCTCTTCTGTCAAAGGTCTAGGAGAGGACAAAAGAGCAGAAGATGGAAGGAGAGTGGGAATGGGAAGATACAAGTGAGGGGACAACATTCAAGATGGTATCTGAATAAATCTGAATAAATTTAAATAGACATTAATATTATTATGATCTATGGTACACGTTTTCTTCCTTAGGCATATAATGTATATCTACATAGCTGTGGCTTCCCACTACGTTCAATACTTTATGTTAATTGATGAAAACAATCATACTGTTCTTTTCAGCATTGATACCAGCATCATATAAAATACTGATTTTAGCTGTACTACTGGAACGCATTACTCCACCACTTCTTTGTACTCACTAGAGCCTCCTTCTAAGTTTATTTAGCAGGAAATACAGATGTTGGCTTAGCCAAGAACACAATTTAAAGGCCCAACAGTAACCACAAAACCCAATCAGATTTTTTTCAGTTGCTTAGCATTCCTTCCCATGTCCTGCCTTTTCAGGCTGTAAATGGAAGGAAGCAAACGTTCCTGTTTATTTCTCTAAAGTGCCTGCCTGCAACACTAATTCATTCATTTTTGAATCATAGACTAGCTGAAGCCAGCAATACTGCAACTCATTCACTCACAGTGAAAATTACAGTCTATATACTCAGCCTGGTTCATTGAAACTTCTCAAGGCAGTAGAGTAAACTCCTAGGTAAAGGGACTTTACTATTAATTCTTATATCACATGATGTTATATGTGCTGGGGTTATTGGAATGGTAGGTGTGCTGAAAAAACCCACAATGCCCAGACAAGACATGTTGGATACAATCTGTGCATTCTGGTAAATACATCAAGGTAATAATTACTTCCACATTTGCCCTTCTAAATACAGTTTTTACTCATGGCCAGGTTGCCCTAACACACACCCAATGTATTTCAGATTTCTGTGTAATTTAAAGAAAAAGTGTTGCTGAGGTGAGCCAAATTCATATATGGGCTCTTTGTGTAAGCTATTTTAGAGCCACAGAGCCTGCGTCTCCATCCTTATATACAGTTTGTTTCCTATGATGGCTTTCTGCCATCAATTGGAGTAGCATTCTTACAGTGCCCCAGACCCCAATATGAAAAGAGTTTACTTGTTTTATTATTTTTCTAAAGAAACTGTTCTTATGTGTGTGTTTAAGACAAGAGGACTGGTTTGCATTTTCAATACCCTCAATCTGGACACAGTAAAAGAGGTGATACATTGGGGGAAAGTCGTGGGTTGTAATGCCAGTGGAAAGAATGAGCTCGTTTTCTTGCTTTGGAAGCAGGAGAGTATACGTGATGCTTTTACTCCATGGAAAAATAGGAACTGAGAACATTATGACACACTTTTAGAAGACAAAGCAAATGGAACAAAATGCTTCTCTGTGAAGCAAAACTAATTTATATTATTTATGAACGGAGTACGTGCTGTTGTGATGATTTTCATTCTTCTATATAAAGGAAATTACAAGCTCCAGACACTTTCGTAGTGCCTCCTAATTGTCGTCATGTCTATGAATTTTTCAGCAATTACATTACTTTCCGGTTAGACTAATAGTGTCATTCCATGTTAACAAGGTGAGACCTGGGAATGATCTCTTAGAATCTGCTCTTTCATTTGTGTTGTTCTGAGAAAGGATCTTGCCGTGCTGCCCGTGCTGCCCCTTCTCTTCCATTTTAGTCTTCTACTTCCGTCTTCAAGCTGCTGGGGAGCAGGAATGCTTTCCCACAGTCGTCAAGAATAACTTTATTCCTTTAGTAATACCCATTCTATACAGAACCCACTTCTTTAGCTGTGATGGTTTCTTTTAATAATACTTGATTTCAAAGTTTTCGTGAATTTAGTTTTCTTAGGCATGTTTTCTTTGTTTACTATTTTTGGGATTTCCAAAGATATGCAACAGTGTGTAGGGGGAGTCATTAGCTTTTCCTGTACGTGATTTATCTTTTACTACTGTCTATGCTTTCTACTCAAATGCTAACTTAAAGTGACATGATATTTTACCTGTTTTTTTTTTTAAACAATAAAGGTAACATGCATCCTTTGATTGAAATGTCTGTCTGCTCAGAGACAACCAAAGAGAAAAGAAAATCGAAAACTCAAGTACAATGTTGTTATGTTTTATTGCAGAGTATTTATAATAAAAAGCTAGACATCCTGTGCCAGATACATCACTGTGGCGGCGAACTCCTTGGCATGCTGTTGAGATGAGGAACGTGTGTCTGGAATAGAAAGACGGATAAAAGAAAATGTCACTGTTTTGATTTTACAGCCTCGGTCTGTGCGAGCTTGTCTGCTCCAGCTCTACCTGGTCTCCCCGGGGAAGAGCCATGTGCTCAGCAGCACCCTGACAGGTTGTAGAGGAACTTCTCCATGGGAACAGAGAGGACTTTAAAATGCATTTTAATTAAGCTGTAAACTATAAGCAAAAAGGATTACACGTATGACAAGCAAGTCTAGATTTAATTGCTGTTTTTCAACTGAGAAGTCAAGAATTTAGTAGAATCCCTGAAAATCTTTATCATCTTTAATTGCAGCTTTAGAATGAGTAAATCAGTAGTCTTGCTGCATATATTTTTCGGCATGCCACCTCTTAATCACACATACTCATTCACTTCTCAGTTTTCACTAAGCCGACAGCACCTAAAGAGTAGGACGTGCTTGTATGCTGAGAAGGAGAAGTAACATAAACAGAGGAAAGAAAGAAATCCCTCATCTGTGAGATGCACCGATGCCACATCACAGTGAGGGCATTTCATACATGAAAACACTTGCGAGCTGAAGAGATGGTACAGCAGGTTAGAGCACTTGCCCCTCTTATAGAGGGCTCAGGTTCAATTCCCAGAACCCACATGGTGGCTCACAACCGACTGTAACTCCAATTTCAGGGAGTCCAACACTTTTTTCTGGCCTCACTAAATACCACACATACATATGATAGGGTACCATGCATACAGTTAATACATATAAAATAAAGTATTAAAATATTTTGATTTCTAAAAATTAAAATCAATGTGACTAAATAAATGTGATTGAAATAAAAATAAAATGCGACTCATTTCATAATATTTTACTTTTCTAAATAGCTAGCAGTTCCTTCAAAGTCAAAGTTTTTTATATTTTGTAACTTGCTTTAGATGAACCACTAAAAACTAAAGAATCTTAATAAAACTGTTGGAATGTCTCTAATTACAGTTGATAATCTTTGAACCTTAATTTTCTCCTGGAGAATTAGCAAAGTCTTAGTCTATATTACAAAACAATTAGCAGGATGCAAAGATCAACATCTGGCACATGTAAAGACTTGGGAAATCACCCTCCCTCTTATAAATACAGTCACTGAGGAGGAGAGGGCAAAAGCGTTGACTGTGGACACAAACACTATGTACTAACTTTCAAACAGAATGCCTGTGAGGATGGAACTGCCTTAGGCTCCCTGCATCAGACTTCCCATTTCTCCTACAAGTTGATTATGTCAGTTTCCAACTCTATTAATCCCAGAATAGAATAGACATTGTGAATTTCCTGAAGATGAGTGGTAAGTCAGGAATTGGTGAATAAGGGTAAAGCCAGTGACTTCTTGGGATACTAAATCTCAACTCTGTGAGGACTAGAAAATGGCTTATATGAGTGTTTGAAGTGAGGTCACTGTCTCATCAGTTTCTCCTGCTAACAATTAACAATGAAAAGAATGACATGTGGGAAATGTGCCTGTCTATACAAATTCACAAAATTCCCAGAAAAACAAAGTCTTTCCTTACCACTAAAAACAATAAATAAATAAACTAGTTGTAATCTTGCTCATGATTTGGGAGCCATAGTGATGGAAAAATAATTATATTTAGTAATCTGTCTCCTTCAGAAAAGAATGTGTCATCCAGAAGAGTAATGTTAACATAAAAGTAACTGCCAATGTCAAAAAAAAAATTGCTCAGTATTTTCTTAAGCAACTGACATGACAAAGTTACCACATTTAAATGTAGGATAAAGATTGGGAGGGATACTATCTCCTTTCTAAATCTGCATCAAAATAAGCTTAGGATCATGTTGACTTTGCCTATACCCCTTAGTTCTATGCCGTTTTCCATTTCTCTGCCAATATTTTACATTCCTTGGGTACACTAGCTAAACATTACCCCATTGCGAAGAAAATTAAGTGTCAGATCAAGTACATAACAATAAGTACATATCGTTTAGGAAAACCAAAGTTATATATCCCAGAGAATCAGGGATTCAGGTAACTGGTCCAAAAGAGCATGAGGATCCTTGAAACTCTAGTTGAACTTGGCATTTGAGAATCTCACAGGTCTGCAGGGGACAGAGTCAGATCTTACATGGTACGATGTGAAAATAAAAATTTTGAGGAGATGGCTATCACCTTACACCTTTGTTAACCTAAAGATACTAGATTATTAATAACAAAATGAAGTGCAAAGTCAAAAGCAGTGGATAGGAAAATAATTTGAAATAAGACATTGAAGTAAGAGAATTAGAAAGAGAATTAGCTATGGTGACATTTCTGTAGACTAGGCAAGGCAGGGACTGTGGCCGTTACTGTAAGCCAGAGGTGCGTAACATGGTTGGCAATGAAGAAGTTGAGCCACTGTGGGCCACCTTGTTCCATTTATTGTGATAATGCATAATAAGTTCACATTCTTCATCAAGAGGTCATATAAATTAAATAATTATATTTTATAATATATTTTAACTTCTTGTTTTCTAGTAAAATAATATGACTAAAGAGTATGAATTAAATATACAATATTGTTTTACTTTATCATATACAATGTGTACGTATACATATATACATATATGTACATCTACATAGTTATGTATATATATGTATGTATATCTACAGAAGAAAGATAAATTGAATGTTTACACACTGAATTAGATTTATTGATAAGTGGTGATTATATAATTGCTTATTCTGTGGAATATTCCTGCATGTTATTGCTGTGTGGATGTCTTTTATAATAAGAAAATTATGTATTTCTAGTCACTTAAAGTACATCTCTTTACTTGAAGAATGACTCTATAAAGTAAATAATTACTCTGTCACTAAAAATCACATGAGCCTGAGTTATAAGAGAAAAAAATGCCCAAAGCACTCGGTGGTGTTTGTCTTGTTGTCCTCTCACTGGACAATACATGAAGGCTTATCTTCCTGAGTATCAAATGTCTCTTAGGATTTTTTTTTTACTTTTCTCCCCATTGTATTCCTTAGAATTGACAACATCTTAGTCTTTCTTTCAACCAGTGCCACAACAACTGACATGGAATGAGAAACTGACACTGGTTATAAAAATAAATTCTTTTCCATCTGCACAGATGCTGCTACTGAGGCACTGTCAGCAATGCACGCACTTAGAATGATGTCCTTGCAAGTGTGCATGCTGGGGTTGAGTCACTCACGCTGTCACCTGATTCTCCTTTGATCAACAGCAAACATATGCATGACAGCTGGTTGGAATCATGGTTGGCTACGGCATGGGCATAACACTAGATTTTGTTTTCATGTATGAAACTGCGGAAATAAATACCATCACCTTGGCATCATTAGCATATGGTCTATACAGCCAGCACACTGCCTGCTGATATAAGCATTCCACCTGGAACCAATTCACACAGACAGACAAGATTCACTGTAGATTCAAGTTTGATGAGGAACTGAAATGAGAATTTCTTAGTATTCTAAGTGCCCAAGAGCTATGCACAGTAGAATTGATGACTTAACAAAGACATGGCAGTTTCTTTACTTAAATGAGCCATCATTCACTGAGTCCATGATCTACTTTGCCCTCAATTTGAGTATCCCCAAAACTAAAGACTAAGGTAGTAGTAGCTATGTGTTTCTAGACTTGTCTTCAACAAGATCTCAGTCACCTAGAGAAGCATTCTCCTTTTCTGTACACTGCTATCCAATGGGTGCTGAGACTTAGATTCCTCCAAATTATGGATGCAATAAGAAAAAAAAAACCTTGGCAAGAATCAATTAGGTACGATTTGAGTTCGACACTCTCTACTTCAGAATTCTACACAATCAGGATATCATTATCAACATACTCACCTGTGCGTCGACTGGGGCTTTGCCAATTGCAAGAACCAGAAAGTGTGAGATTAGTTCTTTAAGGGTTAAGCCACTTTATTTTAATCACATAGTTAATGAATAAACACAGATTTGGTAGGCAACAATGTGCACCAGAGCTAACAAATGGTACGTATAAGTCTTTTTAAAGACATGTTGTATAAAGCTAAATAAAGTTTGTTAACTAGAAAAAAAGGAGCTGTACACTGCTGCCTAATAGCCTTACCTGCAATAACTACTGTGCGGTCTAGAGTACAGTGAAAAGTGCAAATACCATGGTTAGGATTTAGGTGATTTTGGCTATGAATACTGCTATCTAAGTAAACTGTTAGAGAAATAAATAGAGTAAAAGAATAATACAATAAATGAATAATACAATACACATGCACACATACCTTTGCTCGTGCACATGAGCCCATATGTGCAAGCGCACATTTCTACTAATAGGGACACGTGCACACCCTCCTCTGAACACATGCCCTGTCACACTCTCAACTCTGGATTGAGTTTTCAGTTGATTAAACGCATGAAACTGAAACTATCCAAATAAACTCTCTTGGCAGTTATTGAAAGTCTTTTGAAGTAAGCCAGAATGCCTCTCTAGTCAATGTTTCCATACTGAATCAGTCCGTGTCACAGTGAGATTGTGTTTATTTTTTATGTTGGAACATAGATTTCTTCTCTCACTGTAGCAGCTCTACTAAGATAAAAAGGAGGGAGACTGAAGCAGCATTCTGTGGGTTTGGGAACCTTGTCCTTGGTGAAAGCTTACGCTTTAATGCTCTTTGCAGTCTATTTGTGATAGTATTGGGCTGCTGTTTTGCAGTAGCAGTTTTAGCTTTTTTTTTTAATCGCCTCAAAAACACCAACTATTTTCTTACCTCTGAGCTAGCAATGCTCAACAGTAGCTTGCATTTCCCTTATTTCTTTTCTCTTTCCAGAATCATGAGGGCTATTGTAGCTTGCCATTGTCACAAAAACTGACTAGTGATGACTTGTGTTGTAAAATTTAAAGTTAATTTAAAAGGCTTTCTTGAAAGGTCCCATCTTTATTCACAGTCTTTTACTTCTCAATAGCAACAAAAGAAAAACCATGACAAAATTAAACTTTTCCAGAAGAAACCTACAAATATATATATATATATATATATATATATATATTTGTATATATATTTGTATATATATATTACATGATACCAACCTCTTTCTCCCAAAGTTCTTATTTTGGAGGATGACATAAAACTAAGTGTTGAAGTCAATCCTAAAGGGACCAGCACATCCTTCCCTACTCAGGAAGTCAAGTTCGCTATGACGTGTGGTTTACTGTCTACCTGCAAATCTCTCTGATTCTCCATCTCTGTGTTCATGCCCTATCTCTGAAGGCTCAGAGTAGTCACTTTGAAGACAGTAAGTCTTCCTGACATTAATCTAAGCTTCCTAGCTCATCAAAAATCTGCTCTCATCTTCAAGAAACTTGAATAATTATTTTAAAATAATCTCCCTATAGCCTGGCCATCACCTAACATTTTAGATTCATATGCTGTCATTCCCTTCAGCTCTCTTGTGCTTTTTCCTTCAGAGGCACTGATCCACTTACCATCCTCTAGGCTTGCCTAGTGCTTTGATTTTGGGTAGAATGTTGTCGTGTCGTTGGCATTCATACAACAACTCTTACTCCTCACAGTCTAGAAATCTCTACAGTCTATAAATCTCTAAATCAGTCATCAATATCCATCCCTTTGTAGTTTCTTTTTTTCTGAGAAAGGGTCAGACTGTGTAGCTCTGCATGGTCTGTAACTCACTATGCTGACCAGGCTGATTTCAGACTCGCAGAAACATGTCTCCCTATGCCTCCCAAGGACTGGGATTATTTGAGCAACCCTACTTGGTCTTTGTGTAGTGTATATGCCTCTGTCTTAGATCCCTGCATTCACTGTCTCCTAATAAAGTGTGGGTTACATTATAGATAGTATAGTGGCTTAAGTGCTATTTCTCCCACCTTACTTCAAATATACACCCACATATGACTCCTGAAGTTATGACTGTGACCCTGTTTTTAAAGTGCTCTTTAAAGATATAATTAATCTCATTAGTAACTCAATCTGGATTATGAGTTTATCTACAACACAAATGTCTTTCCCAACAACGTGGAACTCCCTTACAAGACCTGAGAGATTACATTCCTGTTGCTTAAATCATCCAATTTTGTGGTGACCTGAAATTCTACATAAATAATGCCAGAAGCTGTTTATGAGTGCCTTCAACAACACACTGAATTCCAGGAATAGAAACAAGCAAAAAAATCCTTTTACTTGATAGATTTTATGGTTTTGAGTTAGATAAACAGGGGGAGGTAATCCCCCTCAGGCACAGTCATAGGGGAGGGGAGTAAGGGGAAAATGGGAGGGAGGGAAGAATGGGAGGATACAAGGGATGGGATAACCATTGAGATGTAACAAGAATAAATTAATAATAATTTTTTAATTAATGAGCAATCACAGGGCATTTACACATATCTCTTAATTTCCTTTATTCTATTATAAACACCTTGCTTTAGTGATAGACATTTGTTAAAATTATTGAACCAGTATTGACATGTCATTATATTGATAATGCCTATGATGTTAATTAAAGTTCACTTTCTGTGGTGCCTTGTATTTGGTTTTGAAATTTATAATGGCCTGGACCTATTTTTTCATTATTAGCAAACCAATTTGTTTCATTGCCATAAAAATAATTGGGATCAATTCTCTTAATAAATTAATAAACTATATTAAAAAATAAAGTTAACCTTTGCTACATTAAAATAATAATAATAATAATAATAATAATAATAATAATAATAATAATAATAATAATTGGTATCTACCTTATTAAGCTGTGGTACCTACTCATCATTCTACCATTTCTACCTTCCTTCTCTAAAATGACACATAAAAATAATAATGCAGAATGTCACTTTGAAGATTTCTTTCTGTGACTTAGTGCCCATTTACAGTTTCTGTAATGTCTTTTGGTGACTTGAATGTACATTTCCTTAGCTGCTGAATAATATTGCACTTGTGGATATAAGATATTATAGGTTTTTACATCATGTAGCCTTAGTATCGCACTTGGACCATGATAAACACAATTTCATTGGATTTGTAGATACAATATACATGGATGAATCATTGAATAAACAGCCAATGAGCTCAATGAACTTGCTGAATAAAAAGTAAAAGCATGATGTCCTATATGTAATCAAAGTTGATTGTGTTATTTTCTTGGTGTCATTGAAAAAAACCACTGAATTTGAACTTACTTCAAAGTAGAATCTTTGATACCTCTAAAAATTTATAGAAGGTCATAAATTGATTGCATTAAAATAGCTTAATTCTGAATTAAAGTAATACATATGCACAGATATGTATCTATATAAAACTATAATTTACTGTACTTTGAGAAACACTAATTACTAAATGTATGACTTTTTCAAGTAAACATTCTGAACCATATTTTAAATGGTAGAAAATAAATAGATTTCTTATAAAATGAATCGTTTTTTTCTAAAAGAATAATAATGCACAATCCGATCAAAGTATTTTATATACTATTCAGTTTCAAAAGGAAAAACAGAAATTATTTTACAATTAAAAAAAGAGTTTTTTGAAATGCCATTTTAGATAGGTTCATAAAGATTTTGGTATTTAACCTTGAGTGTGATTTGTTTGTGATGACTTCAGTGAAGACATAGGAAATTCATCACACAATTTTATAGGAGATCATTTCAGTCATGTTCAATAATGTTATCATATCACAAATAGGAAACAGTGTACTCTCCCCCATTTAAGACTATCCTCAAATAAACTACAGATTTATATTCCATCTGGTATTGTGAAGAAGCAAGTAAATCATTTCCTTCTGGAATAATGAAAAAAATTTCCCTCAAAATTCCCCACACATAAGTTAATGGGCAAGAAACAAAAACAATATTTTATTCACAATTTAAAAAAGGTTTCAGTACATGAAATCCTATGGCATAAACTTAAGGTACTCAAGCTCTTATTATTTTGTCTTACTAAATAACTGTATTTCTACTTTTACCAAAACCAAAATGAAACAAAAAAACAACACCACAAAGAATCAAAAGAAAAATATCTCAACTTTTGTTTATTTTGTTTTGATTTGATTTGATTTTTAGAAAACACACACAACTTAAAACACGGTGTTTTGTCTCCTTCTCCAATTCCTTCAACTTTGGGCTACTGACTTTTCATTCTTCTCTCTTCTTTTTGTTGATAACATTGCTATGCATTTGTCCCCTATGACAATGAAAAGCTTTGAAATTTTCTTTGCTCTCAGTTTACTAGAAAACATTGAAATGTTGAAACCTCTTGACAACCTTTATTATTTTGTTGGTATTTCTTTTCTTCCTGTAGTAAGGTAGTGCTGGATTTGTTGTTTTTATGCTTCTTTGATTTCTTTCTTCCTTTTTGCAAGATGCTTTGGCATTTGACAAATCAAAAACTGCTTCCTTTTTTAGTCATATTATGTCACGTGATTCCTTTCTCCTTTTTTTTTTTTTTAACCTTATCCATTCTTACTGGTGCTTCTAAATTTATCAAGCAGCTAATAAAAAAAGGGACACTGGAATCCTAACATGTGTAAATTCAAAGTATTATAAAGCATGTGTATTTTTTAATATTTATCACTAAGACATGTATGTGTCAATATACTACCTTTTCTAAAATATACTACCTTTTCTGGAGAGGCTCTACCAGACTCTTTTGTTACCAGAATCTTCTGGTAGACTGAGGTACAAATTATTATTCTCTCGTTTTCATAGTGTTACAATATGTGCTACATTTTACTTAATATATCAATGAACATTTGTTGAACACAACTTATTTTTTAGGCAATGGGTTAAACATCAGAACCAAAACATGAATGTGGCATGAACACAACATTCAACCATCTCACATGCCCTGAGGCACAATTTGGTTCAAGAGAAAGATGTATTAGTCCCAGGAACAACAGGAGTCACACTATCTCTCCCTGACGTAAGCCTAACTGAGAGAAAAAATCAGGAAACAGACAGATTTTCATAAAAATAAAATTTATGAAATATATTATATTAAAGCATCTGGATTCAAACACAAGGCATTTTATGAAAGTTAACAACACTTAAAGATGAAAGAGAGAGAGAGAGAGAGAGAGAGAGAGAGAGAGAGAGAGAGAGAGAGAGAGAACTCAACAAATGAAATACAGAAAGAATCAGAAAGAATTTTCTACAACATAATAAAGGCAAAATATGAATAACCAACTGCTCCTAAGCAGAATTCTAGAAATCCTAGGCAGATTGATGAAGTAAGGGAAAAAACCAGCCAAATTGAAAAGAAAGAAATTCAATCATTTACAGTTGGTATAGTCATTTATGTATAAAACTCCAAAAAAATTTATTCCCCTCCCCTATGACTGTTCCTGAGGGGGATTACCTCCCCCTGTATATGCTCATAGGGTATCAAGTCTCTTCTTGGTAACCTGTTGTCCTTCCTCTGAGTGCCACCAGGTCTCCCCCTCCAGGGGATATGGTCAAAGGTGAGGCACCAGAGTATGTGAGAAAGTAATATCCCACTCTCCATTCTACTGTGGAGAATGTTCTGTCCATTGGTGTAACAAGAATAAATTAATAAAGGAAAAAAAAAAGAAACAACCACTTAGGAAAATGCACTCAGGACAAAATTCAAAATTCCACCCAATGACAAAAGCAGTTTTGCAGCTAAGCACTCTAAATGTACAGCATTTATTTGGAATACTTTGTTTCTGAACAAAATTAAAATCAGAATGTCGCTGCATTGGGAAACAAACAAACAAACAAAAAACAACAACAAAAAAACTCCAAAAACTAAACACACACACACACACACACACACACACACACACACACACACACACACAGAGAGAGAGAGAGAGAGAGAGAGAGAGAGAGACACACACACACATCCTTTTAAACTAATTGAGGAATTCATTAAATTACAAAATAAAAGTAGATGTAGAAAATTAGTTCTATTTATGGACACTAAGAACTATTCATTATACAAAAAGTTCCACTTTACAATAAACTCTAAAAAAATAAAAATTTTGTAATAAATTTAGCCAATGAAGTCAAAATATAGTACATTAAAAAGATTTCAGAATACAAATAAAATGATGTCTCATGTTCATTTGTTAGAAAAATAACATTATGAAAATGTACATGCAACAAGTGCGAGTGCAATATGCAGATTCAGCATAATCTCTTAAAGCACTAATGACATATTTTATACAAATAGAAAAAAATATCCTAAAACACATATGGAACTCCTAAAGATCCTGAATGGACACAATGATCTTGAAACAAAAAAGAGGTTGAAGCATCATACTTCTTGCTTTAAAATATATTGCAAAAACTACAGTGGTTAAAATGATTTAGAACTAACATAGACAGACATATAGACCAGTGGACGAGCTCATGGAGTTCAGAAATAAGCCCATGCAAAGTATCCAACTCATCTTTGATTAAAAAGAAAAAAGCCAAGACTCCTCAGTTTAAAAGATAATTCAGTAAAGATTGAAATAAAATAGTGCTGGGAAAATTAGATATCCAAGTGTCGATAGATGAAATTGAACCCTTCATTTAAAACATGGACCATGATAAAATCAAAATCAATGAAAATTGCAACCCAAAAAAAATTTGTACTGCGATTATAAATTTAATTAACAATTACATTTGAAATTATGGCAAAAAAACTCATAGTGATTTGAGGATGAATTTGCAAGATGTAGAAACATTGACAACATTTCAGTCTCAACATAGTACTCATCTAGAATTTTTTTACAAGAAACAAGAGTTGTTTGTAAATTGGAAAAAAAAAAGAAACCAAATCAATTTGTTAAAGAAAGTTTGAGCATCAAGGTTCATCACAGCATTGTTCACCATATCCAAGACATGTGGGAAAAGCTTGAACTTTGCTTGAAAATGTATTCAGAATTGTGATAGACTGATAGATTAGATAAAACAATAGATAGATCTAGATATATACCCTGAATGCATAATATTATATATATATATAAATATAAATATCCCATATATATTTATATGTGGTAATGTATTTATTACATGATATCATATGGTGGTATCTGTACCAAAAAGAATATACACAAATTAAAATATTTCTACCTTTGCAAAAGGAATGAACCTGGACAACAGGATGCAGAATGCAGCACTGCTATCACAGGATGACAAGTGGAGTAAGTCCACTTACATGAGGTCTCTGCAATACTCAAATTCAGGGAAGCATAAAACAGAATAATGGTTTCCAGGGTCATGAAGAGGAGTAAATGAGCAGCTGATATTCATTTGAATTAATGTTTCCGTTGACAGGTCAAACAGAGTCTTGAAATAGGCTGGACATCATGTATTGGTCACTAACAAACACTTTGAACAGCATAGAGCAACAGTATAGATTCCGTGCTAAATGTTATTCTCAATGAATAAACAAGCAAACAAAAAAGTCAAAAGGTCAAGAGGAAGATTGGAAGTAAAGTATTTTTTGCTGCCTTGATTTGGGGAATAATCTTGAAGCTGTAAGCATTTGTGAACTCACACAAAACTACTTTTTAACATCTACTGCACACCAAAAAGTCTATCAAGAAAAAAAAATCTAGCACCCATTCAAATTGAATACCAAAGGATTTTGATGAAATTCCCGTAGTTGTCTCTACCCAACCACCAAAGAATAACAGAACCCGGTGTTTAACTAAAAGAGAGAAAAGGATATGAGAAATAGGAAAAGAGAGTTAACAGGATGAAAGAGGAAGTGGATGGTCTGGAGCATTACTTAAGAATGAGGTCTTTCCTATTGAGACTTTAGGCGAGAGTAGCATGGAAGAATGGAGAAATAACAGGACCCACAGGGTCCTGGAAACCTACAAGAAGAACTTTATGACAGGCAGATCTGGGTCCTGGGGTCCTCCTCAAACTAAGGCACCAGCCAAGGAGAAATAGGCAGTAAACTTCGAACCCCTACCAAGACCTAGCCGACAAACACGATATTCTCCACTGTTGAGTGGAGAGTGAGATCTGATTCTCACGTGAACTCTGGTGCCCCTTTTCTGACCATGTCCCCTGGATGGGGAGGCCTGGTGGCACTCAGAAGAAGGATAGCAAGTTACCAAGAAGAGACTCAATAATCTTAGAGCATACATAGGGGGAAGAAGTCTCCCTCAATCACAGACATAGGGGAGGGGAGAAGGGGGGAAGTGGGAGGGAGGGAGGAATGGGAGGAAACAGGGGAAGGGCTAACAATCAAGATGTAATATGAATAAATTAATTTAAAAAAAAAAAGAAAAGAAAAAACTCTAAAAAAAAAAAAAAAAAAAGAATGAGGTCTTTGCAAATCTCATGTTTTCTTGTCACTAAACTTGAACTCTTTTATACTCTCACTCTACATCTTATTTACACTTAAGCTCCTTCTTCCTTGTTTTTAAATACAGTCTTTACCTGCTAACTATGTAATTTGATCTTCTGGTTCCATAATCTGATTTCTGCATTCATTCTCCAGAGTCCTGCTGCCTGGCTGTGGCCACTGCTGTGTAGAGGTGGGAAGTGCTGCAGCTGCCTCTGAGTAGATCTTCAGTAGACAGTAACACCAGGATCCTCCAGCAAGGTGCAGCTCCCCATATTCCTAGAATGTTCTTTTGTGTTTCTTCCTTCACCCTCCCCTCCTTAAAAATTCACAAAAATCTGCCACAAGTCCTGTGCGTTTGGACTTTGTTATAACTCTATCTTTGTTTTGTCATTATTGTTAATATTGATAGTGATACTGTCAAGTGTTCTGTTCAAAGTGCACTTGTGAAACTCTTTGGTTATAATCTAATGTCTTCTAAAATACTCTCAGGGTTGCTTCCAGGGAGGTTTTTAACTCATATTAAATGGTGTCATTTCAACCATATAAACTTTATGACTCTTGATTTTTTCAAAGGCATTTCATTATACATCAACTTTCCAAACCTTAAATTGATGGAGAAGTATCCTACATACGGTAGCTGCTTCTTTAAATTCATCTTCAGCAACTCTCTTTCTTGTACCCTGTCCCTCCCAGGAAACCTCTTTAAACTAAATCTCAATTGTATCTTCTTTCAGGGATGAATCTACTGCATTAGGACTCACTAGTGATTTGAACAAAGTTTGGCTGAGTCCTCTGGGAGTTTGTATGTTGGAGCATTGGTTCTCTTTGTGGTCATACTGAGGTGAAAGAATATTGAACAGATGGGTTCTCTTAGGCATCACTGCTTTTGGAAGAGTGTAGTACCCTTCTCATGGAGCCTTTGAGTTAACTTTTGTGTGATAGTTGTTATAAAGAGAAGAAGCCTACCCTTCTCCGTTAATTCTGGTCTTCATCAGTTCCTACCATTGTGATGCCATCTACTCTGAGATCCTCATCAGAGCCAAACTGATGTAGGTATCATACTTGTGAACCATCAGAAATCACAGCTAAATAAACTCTATTTCTTTATAGCCAGCTTTAATTTTTTTCACTTTGAAAACCTTTTACTAACATGTAAATTATACATAAATTTTTACTATATTTTTATACACATACACAATTTGATCATATTTACCCCATTATCTTCTCATGTCTCTTTCCCACTTCTTTGATCTTCTTCCTCTTTCTGACTAGTCCTCAGACTTTCATCATTTTCTTAGGCCCAGTACCCTCAGACAGGATGTACATGTCCTAACAGCTGGGGGAGGAGGCTGACACAGACACCATGCATCACTGCTTAGGAAATTCAGTGCTGTTACTATCTACTGGTTTATTAGAAAACTCAGCCAACAGCTCAAAGAATACTCCTCCCTCACAGCCTAGCAGCTTTTAAGGGGCAGCTCCTGTGTACAAAAGTGAATGACCAGCACTACTGCTCCATGACATATTCAAGGCAATAGTGGCTGTTGACCGTCATTAGCTCTTCCTCACATTTCTCTCATTACAAAGGAGATTCATCATTATTTATTCGTCTTGATTATTATAACAAAAGAGAATGGACTAATATAAGACCAACTTTACCATCTCAAAGTTATCATTTATCCAAAGATTCTTTTGCCTAATACAGTCCAGTTCAGAAAGAGTAGGTATTAAAATTCCAATATATGAACTATGAGGAAGTACATTTTTATTTTGAATATTTATTAGCATATATTAACTATAAATTAATAAATGTAATTCTGAATTTTAATACATGTACTAAGTACTTTGAACATATGTACTCACACTACCCTCTCATGTATGTTCTGTTTACCTTCTTATGGTCCTTTCTTCCCACATAATTCCCGTTCTTCTTTCTTTCTTTCTTTCTTTTTTACCAAAAATTTGTTTTGCTTTTATTTTTATTTGCACATGTCTACATTTGTTTCAACTTTAACTTTCTTTAATAGAGTCTAACATCTGTGAGCAGTATTTAATCCCAGCAGAGTTTCACTCTAAGGCACATACCAAGGCTTGTGCCCCAAAATCCCCATGGTAGTCTGAGTTACGTTGAGACACCATCATAGGGCAGTGCCATTCAGCATACCCCCTGGCCATAAGATGCACACAGCCTGAAGATTTGGGACTCTGTCATCTTGAGACTACAGGGAAGTTCTGTCCTTTACCATTTGTCTCTTTTTTTCTTGCCATACATTTTATTTTACTTTATTTTTTTATCCTTACACACTGTTAATATTTTTAGACTATGCTCCAAAATGATCTTAGATGTGGAAGAAGCCATAAGTTTTATGGTGCGGGTTCCATTGCATGTTTTCCAACACCGGAAATATGTCAGAAGCAAATACAGCATAACAATGTTTATCCTCTTGGGATGGAAGAGTCCTTTCCAGCCCTCAGGTGTAGGTTGTACCACATGCACCTCTCTTCTACAAGGCTTTCAACAGACTGTGGTAATACATCTTCTGGCTCAGAGCATTTGTTGTTATTTCTTGAATTTTGAGGGTCTTTTGCTTTCTTTTTGTGTCTCTGAGACTGAGTCTTCTGCTGTAGCTAAGGCTGGCTTGGAACTCCATGTCAGCTTGGACATTTGTCATCCTCATGCCTCAATCTTCAGAATATTATGGCAGTGTAAGCTTACTGGTGAGGTGGGCAGATAATTTAACTGAAAAGTGTTTTTTTCTGTGTTTATTTTCTTCCTGACACAGGCAGACACCATTTGTGAAAAGTAAGGTAACCACCATCTGTGAATCTAATTCTCCTATTCTTGTTTTTAGCTTTTTAATTTTTAATTTTAATTTTATTAATTTATTTAGATTACAAATCAATTGTTATCCCATCACTCGTACTCTCCAGTTCCTCCCTTCCTCTGGCTTTCACCCTATTGCCCTCCCCTAGGTCTATGACTGAGGGGGACCTCCTCCCTCACTATATGGTCATAGGCTATCAAGTCACATCTTGGTAGCTTGCTTATTTTTTCTTTGAGTGCCACCAGGCCTCCCCACCAAGGGGAGGTGGTCAAATATGGGGCACCTGAGTTCATGTCAAAGTCAGTCCTCACTCTCCACATAACTGTGGAGAATGTCCTGTTCATTGGCTAGATCAGAGTAGGGATCCAATGTTTACTATTGTATTGTCCGTGGTTAGTACAGTAGTTTTTGCAGACCCCCCTGGGCCCTGATTCACCCATCAGTATGTTCTACTTGTTTCTAGGTTTCTAGGTTTCTAGGACTCTCTGGATCCTTCTGTTTCCCCATCTCCTATAATTCCCTTTTTCTTTCATGTCATTTCTTTTAATATAAATTCAATATCTGAGAGAAAATAAATGCTATTTTTATTTGATTCTGGCTATTTCTGCTTAACTTAATGATCCAAAGATCCAAATATTTTCAGGAAAAATTGTCTGATATTATTCTTTTTATGTATTAATTAAGCTCATTTGGATAGATTTATGACAGATGATAGATGATAAATAGATAGATAGATAGATAGATAGATAGATAGATAGATAGATAATAGATAGGTAAATACATAGATAAGATAGATAGATGTTATACTTTCTTTTTCATTATTATTATAATTATTATAATTTACTCACAATACATTTGGATTGTAATCCCCTCCCTCTTGTCTTCCTGTTCCTGTTTATGCTTCTTGTGCCAAGAAAACATCAGGCAGTACAAAAAGTCACTATCTGGCAGCCATCCTAGTTAGAAACACACCATTACTGGGAGAAGAAATATCTGTGGTACAAATTATGGATAAATGTATTTGTGTTCAAGGATGAAATCTGGCGTTCAAGTGACTTTATTAGCAGTCAATCTTAATAGTAATGAAAAGGCACACTGTCCACTGAGAAGACTGTTATAACCAAGAACTTAGATCTTTCAGAGTAAAGATGTGGGTGACTCCTTCAGGCAAACCACTTAGAAAGTAAATGTGGACCACTGGGAATGAGTGGAGGGAGTGGTGAATCATCATCAACATTTCAGATCTTACTCACCAGCAGGACTTCCACTAGTACTTGATAACATTTTTTTAAATTTTATTTTAAATTTATTCTTGTTACATCTCAATGGTTATCCCTCCCTTGTATCCTCCCATTCCTCCCTCCCTCCCATTTTCCCCTTACTCCCCTCCCCTATGACTGTGACTGAGGGGGACTTCCTCCCCTGTATATGCTCATAGGGTATCAAGTCTCTACTTGGTAGCCTGCTATCCTTCCTCTGAGTGCCACCAGGTCTCCCCATCCAGGGGACATGGTCAAATATGAGGCACCAGAGTATGTGTGAAAGTCAGACCCCACTCTCCACTCAACTGTGGATTTTTAAGTTGCCAAAGACCACCAAGAGTCCTAGAGATGCCGTTACTTTCAAGTTAAACAACATTCTACTGGAACTGTGTGGCTTAGTTATGGGCTACATATAATCCATTTTTAAATTGGTAATAGCCCACTCAGAAATCCTCTTTAGGGCTAATGTGTCACCCCTGAAACTGAGACACGGAATGTGGAGTACTGAGTATTGCAGCCCTCACTGTGGATGTCCCTCGGCTGCAAACAGTACCTTGTCCTTTGGTTATAGATTTTACCAGAAGGTATCCTATGCTCAGAAACTGAGAAATAAGAACACACAAAGTTTGACCCATATGCTTCTATTTGGGACAGTTCTGAAGGCTAATCTCATACCCAGATCTCATAACTCGGTTGAGATGCCAGGTGCAACCACATTGCCATCATCCATTTGAGAAATGTAACAAAATGCCTGCAATAGGGTATAATAAAAAACAGAAATTTATCTCTCGTGAAATTGGAGGCACCAGTAAGCTTGTCTTCTGAGACCTGAGTGTCTGCTTATTCCAGAGAAGACCATTGTCTAGCATAAAGAACAGCAAGCTACATCAACTCTGTGGGAGGCCTTTCAAGATCTAAATTCTATGCACAAGGGAGGGGTTCTCACAGCCTAATAAAATCTTTATGCAAATCTCCTAAATACCATTACATTGTAAACTCAACAGCTGAATTTTGGGAGAGATATATCTATACCATAACAAACCTTATAGATCAATTCCTCTTTGTCTCTCTGTCTCTGTCTCTGTCTCTGTCTCTGTCTCTGTCTCTGTCTCTGTCTCTGTCTGTCTCTCTCTTTGTCTCTCCTCTCCCCCCACGACCCTCTCCAAACTTCGAGTCTTGAAAGTCTTCTGGTGCACTCTACAATAAGAGTTGGTCGTGGAACTCCCAATCCAAATTCTGACCTGATGACAGCCAATCAGCATCCATCCACTCTTGGCCTTTGCCTGTATATGTTAGCTTCCTTCCGAGTGGTTAGTCATGTTCACTGCCCTTCACTAAGCATCTATTTCCTGTATTAAATACTAACATAACTGGGGACACCTGTAAGCCATTTTTCCTTAACTCTGAGTCATTTTATACCTTATTGGTCTTTTGATTGTTGATTTGTTTTGTTTTTTGTGGGTTTTGGGGTTTTTGTTTATTGTATCTTAAAAGAGGTAGAGAAAGAATGTAAGGCTGTGTGGGTAGTGAGGTAGGGAGGATCTGGAGTGAAAGCATGATTGAAGCATAGTGTATGAAAACAACTTTGATTAAAACAAATAATGTAAAACATGAATCCTTTATACATACTACATAATTAGTGCTTGTTATTCTTGTTAGTCTTTCTGTAGCTAATCAGCTGATTTTTTTCCTCATCCCATTAGTCATAAACTCACCTTCCTCTTTCATGATTTCTTTAGTCACCAGAACACACATACAGATTCTCCCGGCAGGGATGGACAGAGCTCCCTGCCTAACACCAGGACATGTGGAACCATCTAGAGAAACTCTTAATGAATTCCAGATCATGCTATCAGTAGCTTTAACTTGTTCTTCAACACTGCTTTCCGAGATCTTGGCCAACTGCCTTATATGTGTTTATACAAATGAACACACAAAAATCGAATTCAGCTTTATGTAAGTTCCTTCAGCTTCTTGTCACTATATTCATTGGCAAAATTTGTAGGTCATACACCTGTAACTATGACGCCCTTCTGACTGGCGCCTGTTTTAACACCTGTCCTTCAGAGTTGAGCTCACAGAGTTTTCACATTACCTATTTCTGATTCTTATCTTCAGAGCCTTCTGATCAGGCACCTTCAGTTGGACCAGGGGGCTCCAGCACTCTGCTGCATGGCTTCATGATGCCAGCAGCTCACTTTTAATACACTCAACAGAATATTTTCTACCATCAGATTACAAACCCTTTCTGAAACATGGAGAATATTTATCCTGGGATCCAAAATGCTCTTTCTTGGCTTTTTTGACACCTCCTGGTTTTGTATGTTTTCCATCCCTGCTCAAAATTGTTACTAAGCAACTTTGTTGAATCCTTGTGTCTCCAAACTTCCTAAGTTGTTTGAGGTTTCTTGTGTTCTTGGCTTTCTGCTCTCAGTGTTTCATAATTCTAAAACGGAAACACCACTCAGTTCCTTGGCCCCACCCACAGCTTCAGTGAAAACTACCCGTGTCGAATCCTCCACACCTTTCATCACAAGCACACATTTCCAAAACCAAGGTCACAATCAAATACACTCGCCCTCTGCTATCCTTAACGTGGTCACCACATTCTCACAGCCACATGAGCTAAGAACTAGAGAATCACATTGGTAGTCTTTTTCTTTATCAGGCAAACCTTCTCTTACAGCTTCCCCACCATGTTTCTCATGCTTCTCCAGGCAAAGTTCACTAAGACAATTATACACTGACTTTCCAAACTGTGAGAGTATTTTAATTGCCCTTCTGAATCTTTCCTAAAAGGGCCACGGATTTCTAAGTAAAGTTGCCAAAATTTTACTCCATTGTCTGCTTGGATGTGATATACACATTATTGAAATGGAATTGGACATAAAGTTGTTCATGATTCATTTCTTTCCATGCTAAAAGAAAATAATAGTAGTCATTTGTATCACTGCAAAAGTAAACTGATTATCAGACATTTAGTAATCTACAATACTGTGTGACCAGCATGATCCACTCAACTGATTTTTATCTATATTCTTTCCTTTGAATACTAGAAGTAGTTTTTCATTCAATACATTGAACTTCTCTAGAAAACTGTCTGTGCTTGGCAGAGAGGGCGTAGTCACAGAATTGTGATTGCTCTACATCATTAAACAACTCATGGTACTAACATTTAGTTAACTTCTTGAAACTCACATACTGTAAAACTAAATGCATTTCAAAAACTCCAGGTAAATACGAACTAATAAGACTTTGATAGCCCGAGGGGGATCTCCTCCCTCACTATATGGTCAAAGGCTATCAAGTCTTATCTTGGCAGCCTGCTTATTCTTTCTCTGAGTGCCACCATGCCTCCCCACCATGGGGAAGTAGTCAAATATGGGGCACCAGAGTTCATGTCTGAGACAGTCCTTGCTCTCCAATCAGCTGCAGAGAATGTCCTTTCCATTGGCTAGATCTAAGAAGGGGTTCGATGTTTACTGCAAGTATTGTTCTTTGTTGGTGCAGTAGTTGGAGCTGAATCCTTGGGCCCAGATCCACCCATCATGATATTCTTGTTGAAATCATGATATTATAGGTTGAAAGCAGGAGAGAGGGAGGAACAGGAGGATACAAGGTATAGGATAACAATTGAGATGTAATCTGAAGAAATTAATTAAATAAAATATTTTTAAATGAAAACAAAACAAAAGACTTTGGTAGAAAAGGAATGTTCAAATACATGTAAATTAAGAACATACAAGATGATCGTAGCAGGAAACAGTTTGTTCTCTAAAATATTGAAAGGCAAAGCAAAGAGCGTTGCTAAAACGCTACCCTGCCTACAACTTTGGTAACACTTTACTAAATAAATCCCAGCCAGAAAATGATTTCTGAGCATCTCTTATTTAAACTCCCTGGCTGAGACTACAAACTCAACAACTTCAGTTATCAAAGACTGTAATCAATGTGGTAAAGCTCAGGAAAGATGGAATGAACAGGCTGCTCCCCAGACAGTGAGGGTTATTAGAGTTTGGTAGACTTGGAGCCAGCTACACCATATGGCTGCTGAAAAATCCACTCATCAGAAAAAGCTGTAAAACTAGAGGCATAAAACCTATACCTATTCAGGATCTAAAAACAAAAAACAAAAAACTACTGCCAGATTTTGCCAGGAAGGATTTTTTTTACAGTATTAGAACTCTTCAAAACTATCCTTAGGAAGGCATACTTTCATAGCTCCCTAAGAAACAGAGAGGTACATCTTCCATACCCAGAGCTAGGGACAAAAACACCCATCCTGTACCCAACACTGATAGTCCTGAGCTAAGGCCTCTCACCAGTATGTGCCCATGAATGTGTTTCCTTCCACAGGTTTTCAAAATTAAGCAAGCACTGTGTTTCATACAATAACATTGAATTACAAAAACATATACATTATTAAATCAAAGTAAGGCAAGTCTTGAGTGTCCTGTGAAAATTATCCCTCTTATATCCTTAGGTCCCAATGACTGAATGTAATATAGAGTATTTGCATGGACCACATGAGGTTTTTGGGTCTCATTTTTTAATATGCAATGGCCAAAGGGGAATGATCTCTTGGGGGAAGTGAGTCTCTTGCCATGTGTGGGAGGATGCATCCTGCACATATTCAGAGCACTTGTACACTGAATCTAGCATTCCTAGGAATTCCCTGAAGTTATGATTTTCTCAGGTTTTCATAAACACATAGATATTCAGACTTAGAAGTAATATAAATAATAGACAGTAACCAATTAAAATATAAACTTATTTTTGTCTCCTCTAGCTCTTGTAGACTTTACCAGACAAAATCTCTACATTATTTAATGCAAATTAATTCTCATGGGTTTTGCTTATTTTTATGTAATTAATCCCCTTAAAACACAACTTTGGTTGTACTTCAATAGTGAAAATCCAGACAAGAGTTTTATTGAAACAATTAACTTGATCAATTATAAGCTTATTCCTTTAGTCTAGATCAGCTTTGTTCTAAAGCCCCTAAGAAGGGGCAGGAACATTAACAGTCACATTTGTTGTTGTTTTTGTTTTTTATTGAAAATAGACTTTTTCATACAATATATTCCAATTAGAGTTGCCCTTCCCCCACCTCTTCAATGTTCTTCTCCCCTTCACATCCAAATCTCTACTCTTTCTGTCTCTAGATGAAAGACAAACAAACAGGCATCTAGGAGGAACAGTAAAGTAACATAAAGTAAAATAAGATAAAACAATCAAGCAAAATAAAAGGAACTAAAGAAAAAGCACATATAGAAACATATAGATCCAGAGACACACACATTCATACACACAGGGATGAATAAAAACAAAAAACAAGAAGCAGTAATAGGTAGAGTAACATAATACGCAGAGTAGCGTGTTTTAAGTCATGATCATTTACAGCCACTGGCTTCTCTCTGCACTTCGTCCTCCACCTCTTGAAGAGTTGGATCTTAAGTTCTGTCTTCTGCTGCTCTAAGCAGATAGTTCAAATTTTTCTTTAAAATTCAGATAAACCTTGGCTTGCCTCTGTGGACTGGGACTTTTCAGGCCTCCTGTCCATCTCTTTTTAAAGAGAGCATTAGTTCAGTTCTATCCCATATAATAAGAATCAGCAGGATGTGTCTATCCTGTGCTCAGACAAACGCCAGGGTGAAAGGTGACTGGGTGTGCTTCGGTATTCTTCTGCTTCTGTCATTAAGGAAGTGGGGTGACTTCCTCTTGCCCAGTAGAGGCTGAGATGTGACTCCTCAGCTGCAGGGTCACATGGACTTTAGCTTTCAGGTTATCACATGAAGGTCTAGTCACCAGGGTTGAAAAGGTTCTGCAGACTTGACAAAGTACAAGCCACTGACCATAAGTTCCAAAAACACATCTTCTCATCATTCTTCAACCCTTTTTTCCTTTTTCTTTTTTATTAATTATTTTTACATATATATTTATATTATTACACATATATACAATAAACTACCTACAGCAAGAAGAACCATGAAACAATCAGGAATTGTATAAATGTTACATTCTTAGTGTTTTAGCTATTTGTGTTTTGTGGCCTTGAAGAAAACATCTTTCCCATCTTGGGGAGTCTAAAATTCTGAATGTAAATCAATATCGATCATATCTCATCATTGTCAACTTAAAATCTATTTAGACCTAAAAACATCTTAACACCTGAACAACTAAGTTTAATTGTAAAGCAAAACTATCTGGCCTTCAATCTCATCAGAGACTTGAGAAGGAGTAAAATTAATTACCTGAGTATACAGGGAGTGCAGGTTAGCAGCTTCCCAAGTGAGAAGATGACAGAGATAGTTTGCTACCAGAGCAGTCACTCCAAAACTCTCTATAACATTGGAGCATCATCTTCAGCCTTATGGCTGAATCTATCTGACAGACATGTTTGTGAGGCAGGCACTATTGGGACTTCCTTGCCCTGTCTTGGCAGAGTTTGGCTGTCAATTCTGCCTGCTTCCAAGCTTGCCCATTTTAAGGAAGAATTCTGTCTGGGGTAGAAACGAGGGCATTTTGTCCAGTGGCTTCTTTTCCACATTTGAATCCGGCACTGTAGGGAGGTTCTTTGATACTCTTCATCCTCTTTGATGTAGGCTGGGTGTTGCAAGGAGGTAACCTTTCTCATTGGCAGTGAGTCTTTAAAATAATAAAAACATTTTACATGCAGAGCTACATGACTTGTGTAACAGGAATTCCAAGTAGTTTACATGAATATGTGCTGTACATGATGCTGTTCCTCACCCCTCAGTCTCTCTTTGTGGGTGTATCTTATTTTGAAACATATTTCAAACATCCCTCTACAGTCTTGCAGTTTCTTCCCTTCTAGACTAAAAAAAAAAACCAACAACAACAAAAAAGCAATTTCTTGTTATGTTTATATGAAAATGAGTTCATAAAATGCTAAGATACGTTATTCTTTTATGTTAACATATTTCATCTGATAAATAAATGAAAAAAAAACTTAAAGGACAAGTTATTGGCCAAAACAATACACATAAAGTATGTACACATGTGCATAACATTGTAACATATTTTATTTAAAATTTCAGTGGAAAATGACACATGTATATACTTGTACATATGTGCTTTTAAATTTCACTATTCAGCTACTCAATACATCTGAAAACTGTGACAGCATCTGTGATGAATGGAAATCTTCATCTCTAATGAAACATTTCTTGGACACAAGTGTGCTCAAGAGGAAATTGTAGAACTTCCACTGAGAGTGAAGATGGCTGAATCAATAATCTTGATCAACAGCCTGTGGCTGTTCCCAGAAATCCCTGACAAATGAGAGTCAAGATTATTGATTTCTAGGATTTTCTCCTTTTTCCTTTGACTTCCCTGAGAGAAATGAAGTTTATCTCTGCTTGAAAGTATAAGTAATGCAAGGGGGATCACAAACGATGAGCCCTAGCACTCGAGGTGACCCCTGTGTCTTTTATCTACTGAGGAGAAAGAGAAAAGCCCTTCTGAACACTAGCCTGAGAACCAACAGCTGAAGTCCTGTATCTGGGCATGAAGTTGAAACTGAACCAGTACAAATTAAAACCAGAATATTTTTATAAGCACAGGAATGTATAAAATATTACCATGCTGATAATTATTTGACAATTCAAGTAAAAAACAAAACCCTGCAAGCTCAAGTGGAAAAGCAACTCTGTTGCAGACTCTATAGTTTTTGTCCTCTGTATGAATTCATGACTACTCTACATGAAAAGAAAAACATTAAGCATCCATCCTGGTTAATTCTAAACTATGTTCTCTCTCTTGATTGTTTCAGACTATCGTACAATTTGTGTGTGTGTGTGTGTGTATATGTGTGTGTGTGTGCATGTGTAAACACAGAAAGGGATAAGTATGAATGCATTTGAAATTCTGTAATAATTCTATTTGAAAATCAAAAAGAGCGACAGTGAAAAATTTGCTGTCATTGTGCTAGGACAGATATTTCCTGACCACAGATA
This sequence comes from Acomys minous, assembly GCF_964271855.1. Lineage (NCBI taxonomy): Eukaryota > Metazoa > Chordata > Mammalia > Rodentia > Muridae > Acomys > Acomys minous. The sequence goes on from NC_140489.1 coordinate 76,157,052, forward strand.
ATATAAGTAAGTTTACAGGAAATTATCAAACAAATTAATAAAGGAAATGGATCTATTTATATTTTGGCTATGAAGTGGAAAGTCAGGGTGAGAGTCCAAGTTATGCCAATTTGTTTGAATGTGTAATACCTCTTACTAGGAGGCAAGTTCTTCCTCTGGCTGGAACAAGGACTTCCCCATCCTCTTCCCATGGTATTGGAGAGGTTTTAATTGTTTGTAGTCCATTGGTTTAGTAACCTGAAAGCTGACAGGAGAATGACCAGTGTCTTTCCTTAAAATATCTCTTCTTTCATAAATGTGTTTATAGGAAGAGAGCCACAGGGTTCTGAGCCTATACAAAACTCTTTCAAAGATTTGGAGCAACAATGACACCAATTCATAGTCTTCAAATGGCAGAAATATCAGAGCATAATATGTCTGGAGAACTCATCCCTGGTAACATATATACTAAGGAAATCAAGAACAATCTTCACATGTTTAAAGCAGCCACATGTAACAGGATATAAGTGTTTTCTTAAGTGTCAGAGAAAGATGACCAAAAGACAGATGGAATTACATTATTAGAAGATGATCACAGATAGATAACACTTAGATCAAGGTTAAATGGGATATCATGAAAAGTTGCAAGGCTCTTCATGTGAGGTGAATAAATAACAAAATGTTAATCACAGGGAGGATAGAGTTTTTTCTGACTCACACACTGTTCCATCACTCAGTCATATCTGATTCTTAGAGCATTTACGCAAATGAGTTGAAGTTGTGAATGGATGGGCACATCTATTAGCTCCCTATGGTCCAGGAGCTGCATAGCCACCGACAGTGGCTGGCTTTGCACCGAGTATTACAAACAGTTCAGAGTTACAAAATACTTTTGTGGCACAGACCTCTCAAAATGGCTAGCTTCACCAACTGGCTCTAAACTTACTCTAAAAAACCCTGAAATTCTTTGTTCTATTACTCCATATGCTTCTTCTTTTCGTTTTAATTTTTCAGTCATGAAACTGTTTCTTACAGATTTCATAAGTTTAAAACTTTTTGTGGTACATTGATAGGCCAGAATTCACTTTCTTTTTATCATCATCTGTACTATTGTGATTTATGATTTCTTTTTATTTGGTTCTGGTCTTAGATTTTTGAAGTAGTAGGTAGGATATGAATCCATTATTTGAACTGAATAATATATAAATATCAGAACTGGAGTACAATAAAGGGTCTGTTGTGCATCACACAGGAGAGCCAGTAAGATAAATAATGTAGCTGCATAAAAATACCTTATTATGCTTATTATAAACTTCTTTGATTTTATATAAACACAGACACGTTGGTGTACTGCACAGCCTCCACAACACAGACCAATTGATACATGTATTTGTTTTCAGTATTTTAATCACTAAATAGAGGTTACAGCAAGTTCATCGTACTATACTTGGAATATTATTCTATACATGTGGAGCAATAACCTCTTTTTCCATATGTGTCATATTTATTTCCACAATGGAAAAGTGATGACAGAAATTTTTTTAACAAAAAGTTCCAAAAAGTAAAGCAACAGTAGATTTCCCATTAAGCGAAGAATTCAGTACCTCATTTTTCAGCCAGTTTTGAAGGAGCTCAGAGAATGTCCTGGCTTTAGAATAGATACTTCTTTCCAGCCAAAAGTCTTCAGAGACGGTCAATAAGAACAATTTCCATTCAGGAATTCCATCTTTCATAAGCCAGGTGTCAAGACTGTCAAACCTTTGGACAGTTTAGTCTTATCAAACCTAATAAAACAACCATGTGTTACCACTAGGAAACATCGAGTTGCTCTTTTCCTCACACTATCACTTTTTAATTCTACTCAGTTTACCAAAAACCATTTGTGCATTCCTGAACATCTTGTTCAGATTGTGAAATGAGATTTCTCTTGCAACTATGTCAATCAAACACACATACGAGGCAAGAGTGATATTCAGACAGATATATTCTGACCTTAAACTATAAGGCATGAAGTATAAAAAGTATTCTTTCTGAAGAAAACCATCAGTGGTAGCAATTGATAGTTCATGTGGCGTGAGATGAAGCTGGTGAGTGTTGCTGCATGCCAGATGTATGGAATTCAGTATAGAAGCAGGTCATGCTGCTGTGTCTCTGTAGCAAGGTTTAGTATGTGATAGCATGGCTCCCTTTGCAAAGCTTTGCATGAATCTCTCCTCATTTTACATTTCACAGTTGTTCTACAAAAAAGAATACAGTAGAATGTCTTTCTAAATGTCCTACCATTATATGTATGGCTAAGGATGAGCTTTGTTTTCTTGGGTAGGCTGAGCTGACCATTAAAGTGTTTTTACAGCAGAGGATAAATATTATGTAGAATGATTCTGTAAGCCTGTCTAGGTTTAATTTCCTGATTTGAAAGAGAATGATTAAAAATCACCTTTTTACAGAACCACCCTCCAATGTCTGCAGATAGTCAGCAATGCCCAGACTAAAGAATTCCTAGCTGTTTAGAAGATACATACCTCTGTCAATCAAGTGCAATTCCTGAATTGAAGAGTTGCAAATCAGAAGAAATAAGTGGCTATATTAACCAGGTCCCTGATTATGTATCGAATGCTACTGTGCATGGTGTTATACCTAAGAGTATCAATTGTATCATAAGGTGCTGGATCAGCCCTGCCTTTACTTATTTTTGTGTGTGTGTGTTTTTGCTTGTTCTTATTGATTTATTTAACTTTTTATATTTTTAATAATTTAATTAATTTATTCAGACTACAACTCAATTGTTATCCCATCACTTGTATCCTCCCATTCCTCTGTCTCTCCCACTTTCACCCTATTCCCCTCCATTGGGCCTGCCTTTATTTATTTAGAAGTATAAATGTCAAATCTCTCCCAAATCCTTGTACCTATTTTGTTTTTTATGATAATAAATGATATTGTGTAATGTATATTTCATTATTATAATTTTATAATTTGTGGTTATAAATTATAGCTGTTTGTATAGGTTTTCCATGAGGTTTGAGATGAGGAATTTGAGTAGCACAGCAGTATTAGATCGGAACGGTCTGGTCTTCTGTAGCTTCACTAGCTCGATTCTGAGCTTCCAGAATGTTTCGGTCTGTTTACTTTAACTGTATTCCTCTAGTTGCATGGTCTCATTATCCCTAGTGATCTGACCCTTTAATACAGTTCCTCATGCTGTGGTAACTCCTAACTGGAATCATAGTAATCTCAACTCTTTCTGCTCCCATAGCAGTGAAATGGGAATATCAGTTGTATTCGCCACATGAAAAAAAAAATTGAAAATTACTCATTTTAGGAATTGTTGTCATAATGTAAGTACAGAAAATTGTCGTTGTGTAGTCTGAGTGAGTTCTTTTTAAAATTTATTATTTATTTATTTATTTATTTATTTATTTATTTATTTATTTTGAGACAGAGTTTCTCTGTGTAACAGCCTTGGATATGTTGAAAAGTTTTTTTTTATTGCTGTATCCGATTCAAGAGCTCTGTGCCTCCCTTAATCTGTAGGTCTCATCTCCATGTCCCAGGACTTTTCCCTGCTTTCAGAGTTTGACGGGTTTTTTGTTTTGGTTTATTTGTTTGTTTTGTTTTGTTTTGTTTTAATATCACCAATATTTAGAGGAGATTAGCAATGGAAGAAGTTGCGAACAGGAAAGTTGTTTTTAATTGATACAAAAAGAAGAAAGAGAGCATTTCTCCTCTAACCTATAAAAAGCACTGAGCACTTAGAACAATGAAAGCAACACTGACCGCTTCTGCAGAGCCAGCGCCGGTGTGGAGAAGCAGGGAAGGAAACATGAGCTGCACGGTTCATTTCACCCAGATTATCTTTTGATCATCATTGAAAAAGAGCATATTACATTTAAAAAAGTTTACGAATTTGATACATTTGATAGTCAAAAATGATTATTAAGATATAACATGGAATAAATACTAATAATATTTGAAGATCACTTCTCTTTATTTTGAATAAAATGTGACCAAATTATAAATAACCTATGAAAATAAATCATTCACATATTATACCTGGAAATAGTTTATTGGTCTAGAGAAACTTTTTCTGCTTTTATCCACCTCCATAATACTCCATGACACTTGACAAAATGATCCTATCCCATACACCACAGGTCATTATTTTGGAATATGTCAAAAAAACTGTAAATTAATGTCTATGAAGCATCTCTAAATTACTAGTTCTAAGTATTGGTGTACAAAATGTATGTAGCTTCTAGATCTTGCCCCATCCACATTATTTTCAATAATTATATTTGAAATATTATATGTATGTCCTTTTCTGGTTATTCCTATTTGTTTACATTCCTAATATAAGTGGGAATGCAAACTAGTACAGCCACTTTGGAAATCTATCTGGTGCTATATCAGAAAATTGGGAATAAGGCTTCCTCAAGACCCAGCTATTCCACTCCTTGGAATATACCCAGAAGATGCTCCACCACACAACAAGAAGATTGGCTCGACCATGTTCATAGCAGCCTTATTCATAATAGCCAGAACCTGGAAACAGCCTAAGTGTCCCTCAGTAAAAGAATGGATAAAGAAACTGTGGTACATTTACACCATGGAATACTACTCAGCTATTAAAAACAAAGAGTTCCCAAAATTTGTGGACAAATGGATTGAACTAGAAATGATCATAATGAGTGAGTTAACTCAGAGGCAGAAAGAGCCAAATGGTATATACTCACTTATATCTGGACACTAGCCAAAGGGGCATGTCCCAAGAAAGTCTTTGCTTACCAGGAAAGGGGGACAGAGGGGAAGACTTCCTATTGGGACTCTAGGTGAGAGAAGCATGGGAGAATGGGGAAATTGAAGGATCCAGAGAGTCCTAGAAACCTACAAGAAGAACATTATGATGGGCAGATCTGGGCCAGGGGTCCTGCTCAAACTATGGCACCAGCCAGGGACAATACATACAGTAAACTTTAAACTGCTACACAGATCTACCCAATTGACAGGACATTCTTCACAATTGAGTGGAGAGAGGGGTTTGACTTTCACACGAACTCTGGTGCCCCATATTTGACCATGTCCCCTGGATGGGGAGACATGGTGGCACTCAGAGGAAGGATAGTAGGCTACCAAGAAGAGACTTGATACCCTATGAACACATACAGGGGAAGGAAGTAGGGCATGCTTTTATGTTCTGAGTTGACAACTTTGAGATTCAACCCTTGACACTCAAAACATTTTATCCTTATTCATGGGTTTGGGACTAAGGTAACATGTAATGCTGTTACATTCCTCACCATGAAATATCGAGAATGCATACTGATACTGAGATTACACGAAAATAACTGGTGAAATCTTTAAACATATGTGAATGCATGATTATTAGCAATGTGGATAAAAATTATCAACTCATCCATAGGGGCTAGTTTTATATCAACTTGGCAGAAGCTAGAGTCATTTTGGAAGAGAGAACCTAAACTGAGGAAATGATTTTAGCAGATTCACCAGTGGACAAGACTATGGTGGTGCTTTATCTTGACTGATGTTTGATGTTGTAGGGCTCAGATCACTGTAGAAAGTGACATCTCAGAGCTGGCATTTCTGGGTACTATAAGAAAGAAGGCCAAGGAATCCATAAAGAACAAGCCAATATGCATCACTACTCCGTTACCTCGGCGTCCGTTCTGCCTCCTTGTTCCTCCCCTGATTTCTCTTGATGATATACGATTAATACATGGAAACACACACACACACACACACACACACACACACACACACACAAAATAAAAACCCTTTCCTTCCCAAGTTGCTTTTGATCTTGGTGTGTCTTGACTGCATTTTTATTTTTGAGATGAGATACCACAACCCAGGAAACCGCAGGCCCTAGGAGAAAACCTACTATTCTACTAAATGAACATAGCAATAAAATAAATCCTAAACAAAATTATTTTCTTTTTTCAGTTTATTTATTTATTTTATAAGTTTGTGTATTTTTAATTTATTCACTAAATTAATATTATTTTTAATTTAGCTCCCTCCCTCATCTCTTCCCGGTCCCACCCTTCTTCCTTCTTCCCCTTTCCCTTCCCCTAGTCCTAAGAAAGGGGGAGCCCTCCTCCCCTACCAATTGACCCCAGCCTATCAAGTCTCATCAGGACTTCCTGCATCCTATTACTTTGAGGCCTGGCCAGACTGCCCTGTCAGGGGAAATTGATCAATGACCGGGCAACAGGTTCTATGTCAGAGGCAGCCCCTACTCCGCATATTATCGGGCTCACCTGGAGACTGTACTGCCCATCGACTACATCTGAGCAGGGCATCTAGGTCCTTTCCATGCATGGTTCTTGGTTGAAACATCAGTCTCTGAAGTGTCCCCAACCCCCAATGGCACCTGGATTTATTGGCTCCATTGGTCTCCTTATGGAGCTCCTGCCCCGTTCAAGCCCTTTCTATCCCTCAACTGATCCATAAGTCTCCCAGTGCTCTGCCCCAAAGTTTGGCTGTGAGTCTCAGCATTTACTTCGATCCCCTTCTTGGTGGGGTCTTTCAGAGGATCTCTATGGTAGGCTCCCATCCTTTTCCTACTCTCCAAGCACTTCCGGTGTCTACTCTAGTTGCCCTTCTGAATGAGCATTGAGCATCCTCCCTAGTGTCCTCCTTGTCATTTAGCTTCTTTAGGTCTATGGGTTGCCGTGTGGCTATCCTGTACTATATGGCTAATATGCACTTATAAGTGGGTATATACTATGTGTGTCTTTCTGGGTTTGAGTTACCTTACTGAGGATGATCTTTTCTAGTTCCATCCATTTGCCTGCAAGTTCAATATTTTTTTTTTTGTTTTTAATAGCTGGTTAGTATTCCATTGTGTAAATGTACCACAGTTTATTTATCCATTCTTCAGTTGAGGGACATCTAGGTTGTTTCCAGATTCTGACTATTAGAAATAAAGCTGCTATGAACATAGTTGAGAAAATGTCCTTGTTGTATGCTGGAGCATCTTTTGTATATATGCACAGAAGTGGTATAGCTAGGTCTTGAAGTTGAACTATATCCAATTTTCTGAGAAAGCACCAGATTGATTTCCAAAGTGGTTGTACAAGTTTGCACTCCCACCAGCAATGGAAGATTGTTTCCTCTCCAGCAAGTTCTGTCACTTGAGCTTTTTTATCTTAGCCATTCTCTGAGATGGAATCTCAGAGTTGTTTTGATTTGCATTTCCCTGATGAATAAGGACATACAAAGTGACTGGATACAAAATCAACTCAAAAAATATCAATAGCCTCCTGCATACAAAAGACAAACTGGCTGAAAAAGAAATTAGGGAAATAACACCCTTTACAATAGCCACAAAGAAAAAACAGAAAATACATTGGTGCAGCTCTAACCAAGCAAGTGAAAGACTTGTATGAAAAAAAAAACCTTCAAGTATCTGAAGAAAAAATTTAAGAAGATATAAGAAGATGGAAAGTTCTTCCGTGCTCATTGATCTGTAGCATTAACATAGTAAAAATGGTCATTTTACCTAAAGCAATATATAGATTCAATGTAATTCCCATCAAAATGCCAACATAATTCTTTACAGACCTTGAAAGATCAATTCACAAATTCATATGGAGAAACAAAAGACCCCAAATAGCTAAGATAATCCTGTACAATAAAAGATATTCTGGTGGTATCTTCACCTCTGATTTCAAACTTTAGAGCAAAAGTAATAAAAACTGCTTGGTACTGGCATAGAAAAGACAAGTAGATCAATGGAATCGAATCAAAGTCCCAGTAACGAAGCCACACATTTACAGACACTTGCTCTTTAACAAAGAAGCCAAAACCATACAATGGGAAAAAACCCAGCAACTTCAACAAATGGTGCTAGTCCAACTGGACATCTACATGTAGAAAAACGTAAGTAGGTCCATATTTATCACTCTGTACAAAACTCAAGTCCAAGTGGCTTAAAGTCCTCAATATAAAACCAGACACACTAAATCTGTTAGAAAAAAAAGTGGAGAAGAGCCTTGAACTCATTGGTAGAGTAGACAACTTCCTGAACAGAAGAATTATAGTCCAGGCTCTAAGATCAACAATGAATAAGTAGGGCCTCATGAAACTGAAAAGCTTCTATAAAGCAAAAGACACTGTAAGCAGAACAAAATGACAGCCTACAGACTGGGAGAAGATCTTCCCCAACCCTACATCTGACAAAGGGCTAATATCCAAAATATATAAAGAACTCAAAAAATTAAACACCACCAAACCAAATAATCCAATTTTAAAAATGGAGTATAGAGCTAAACAGAGAATTCTCAACAGAGGAATATTGAATTGCCAAGGAACATCTAAAGAAATACACAATGTCCTAAGTCAATCAGGGAAACAGAAAATTCCTTTCTTATGGGTTGTCACAATGTCCAAGGTCAAGCAGATAAACAGGAGTAGGAAAACATGGAGATGACACACTTCACTTCTTACATCAGCTGACATATCTGATTACATCGAACTACAAAAAAGTTTAAAGTCTGCATCAACTTCAATTCTACTCATTAGAAGGGAAGAAAATTTTAGTGGTTGGCTAACTTCAATGTATTCAGTTGTAACTAACATTTTAGGAGACTTTAGATTTATCATTTATTTATGATATTAATACATAGAAAATATTCTTAAAGAGATATGAGTAACATAATCATCAATGGCAATAGCTAACCTCTAGTGGTAGATTATTCTTCACAAGGATCCACTGTGAAACATACATTATTATGTGAGTATAGCATAATAATTCCGGTAACACATGAGTACATTAAAACAGAGTCTACATATTTAATTGTATAATTTTGTTCCATTTTCTTATTTTCTGATATAATACAGTCAAATTTCTTTATATACTGTTTATCAGTACTCTAAACTTATTGTCATATATGTTTTGAAAGTTGAAAAATAAAAACTCTTCAACAAATATCATTATAATCATGTTAGTAGAAAATTGTAATCCCTGTTCTCAGAGAACTAGAAGTTTAAGAATGAGTCAGATTCTATCTTTGAACTTGACTTAGCAATATTTGTTAAATTTGCAATAACTTTTTCACTTAGACTAAAGAGCCACCAATTCCAGGCTCTGGTTAAAAGCCAGACCTCGAAGTCTCTTATTATTCCAAGAGTAAATTTGCAAATATTTTATTTTCTTAATTTGTCTCAACCTCTGGTTTTGTCCCAGACAGTTTTCATTCAACTCCAAGTTGAACAAGAGCCCTTCAGTCTCACAGTCTCTCATCTCTACCCCAATTTGTCTTGGCGGATTGCCTCCCACTGTGGCTGCACTGTTTCCCTAACTCGCACAGCTGACACCACATGTGAACACTGTTTGCAAGGCATTATTAACAAGAGCAGGGAATCCAGTTAAAGAACAGCCATCCCAGATAAGAAACTTTAACATTCATAAGAACTAGATCTATACCCTTTTTACCATGTTTCATAAAACCCTGTAAAATGCAAGATCCAAAGTATCTTGCTCCTTTTTTACTATCCACACAAAACTATCTTAAATATCTAAATGTAGAATCATAAAAACAAAACAAAACAAACACACAGTATTCATGACTCATGTTTCCGTTGTCCACTGTGCTTTGGTGCTTTAGGAAACATCAACCCAGTAGCAACTAATGGATCACTACAGCTGGCCTGAAAAACAAAACAAAACAAAACAAAAATTGAACCTGCATGTCAAATTGACTTCTATAGTAATAAAAATATTTTTATCTAAAAATCCTAACAATCTGATTATAATTAAGTGGTTTATTGTCAAACATAAAAATTTGAAGGAATCCTATTTTTGTCTAAAGTCATATGGCCAGATACCATGCTGAAATGTCAACTTGTTTCTACTTTCCTTTCAAAGTAATACTGAGCTAATTATTGAGTTATCAGAGGTGACATACATGGCAAAGAAGAAAAAATAATTCACTCATAAGGCTTTTTCTCAATGTCTAAATGCTTAGGAGAACCTCAAGGATTTTATGATAAAGCCACAAGTCTTTGGTTTCATGGGTGTGAACTTCTGGATTCTGACATAAAATGTCTCTAGACTAGGAAAACATGCCTCTAATCTGTTTTTTTTTTTAATGGTTCAATAGCAGACAGTTGTAAATTGAGACATATCAGACCACACATTGTTCTCTATCAGCCTAGACAAACTAACACAATTAAATGGGGAAAAAATAAATATCACTCTCAAAAGAGTAAGATAGTTACCCCAAAATTTTTAATTATATAACAAAGTAGAATATATTTTAGGAGCTATCTTAAGTATACTTTCAGTGAAAGAAAATTGAATCAGAGAATAAATTAAGACATAGGAAGAAAGTATAAATGGAATACACAAAACAATTACTAAAATAGATCTCATTACATTGCATAGAAAATGAACTTTAACTATAAGTTACAAAATTTTCCATTTTCTTTTAATAGCTTGTGTATATAATATAATAAGAGAAATACTTGAACTCAAAGATAGTTTTGTATCAGTCCAAACTAATCTCTTAAAAGTCTAATGTAACAGTGAATAATAAAGATGATTTTTAAAAGTTTTAAACAAGCAGGACATAAGAAATAGGAACAGAAACACAGTGACACAGTGCTGAAGTGTGGAAAACATATCAATTAAAAGGTAGACGGCTTCAGCTGCTCTGTACTGAGGAATTTTCAGAGGGCTCAGGAAATGACACACTCATGAGGTGGTGGTCGACAAAAGAAACTTAGTAGAGCTCTGTCTAAATAGTTTTATGCTTGTGTTTGAACTGCTCTGCACTCTTTCTGGTGGCCTCATCCTGCGCATGTACATGCATATATTGACTAGAAATATGAAGGAAAGATTCTGTCTAAACAGAGGGAAATTAAGACAAGTTAAGGACATATATACCATTGCAAAGCAGCTAAGTACCTATCAAGAAATCAACTTCTAAATGTGATCAACAAACTGAATAATGAAAGTGCCTATTCCCTTTTCTCTGGCTGACTAATAGAAGGCTACAGGTAGGTTACAGTATGTGAGCACATTTAAGTCTTGTTTCCATGGGAAGCCTGACCAGCCTAGGTGGGGATGGCTGATAGGGACAGGGATCCAGCAATCAACAACCAAGCAAGCTTCCTGTGAATCACTCAGTGGGTGCCATCCACATGTTGAGGAGAGATTTGCATCAGTTTTTCAGTCCCTTCACTGTGAAACCCAGTAATAAGCCTGATGTAGTGAGTGTTGGAGGAATTCTTCTCAAAGGGAAGATAGCAAGCAAATAGAAAAAGAAAATTTGGAGGGGACAGATAACTCTATGAAAAGAGAAGAGGAAAATAATATATCATTAATAATCAAAGGATGATACTAAGTCCAGGACTAAATAACACAAATTTTTTAATAAATAAAGATTTTCAAAACAAAGAAAAATGAAATTTTCAACATACTGAGGATAAGCAATACCATAAAACATAAAAGTGCTTAAAAAATAAAATGATGCAAAACAAGAACACCTGTGAAAACCAGATATCAAAGGAAAATATTTGATATCAGAATTAAAAAGATTTATAGAAAGAAAAAAAACAAGAAAATAAAAATCACCAATGATATTATTTAAGAACCTTTTAAATAATTAAAGTCTTATAATTTTAACTTAAAATGCTTACCTATAGTCAAGAACCAATGACCAAAAGTAATTAAACACTAAGGTACATCAGTGTGAAAGAGATTCTATAAGATTATACTAAAAGACTTTGGAAGATGTGTATAAATCAGAAAGGAAAACATATTATTCTGCTTATTAGTAGTAGCAAGAAAAAATAGTATAAAACTATTCTCTAAAAATTCTGAAAAGAAATAAATTACCAACCTAACAGAATTTCTTGTAATTAAACATTAAAAGATAAGTGTGAAGATACTAGAGAGATAGCCAAGCAATGAATTTCTCAAAATATTAACCTGCTGTTCTATTCTTTTTCTTTACTGATGAACATTGTCTTGATTATATTATGAAGGCCTCCCCCATTTGAATACACTTTTAAGATTTTTAAATCTCTTGGAGTTTCAACCATAGACAAAGAACTACAAAGAGCTGGGCAATGCTAAGATCAGGACAAATAGCCTTTCCTAGAGACTAGACCCCTGAGTGATTATCCCATACCACCATGTGGTCAATGTTATAATCTTAAACACACAAGTAACATTATACAGACTGAACAGGCTGTATTTATACACTTAGGAACACATACACACAAATATACACCATACCACCAACAACAATAATTAAATAAATAGAGACAAGTTTGACAGAGGGCAAGGGGAATTATATGGGTGGGTTGGACAGAGGAAATAAAAGGGGGAAACTGGTACAATTATATTTTAATCTCACTTGCCGTTCTTAAAAATACCATGTAATATGGCACAAAATTCAGTAAGAAAACAAACAAAAAAGACATGTGAATACAGAATATATAACATTATAGAGAGTAAAACTAGGAAAAGATACAAACAGAAAATCTCACTTGCCAACTGAATTTTGAGTGTGCAGTAAGCCTAGCTAATATTCTTACTTATTCTTCCATTGACCTAGGCATGTACTCTTAAAAGTCTCATTTGCTCCTTCATTCTGTAGAAGATATCTTCTTGGTATAATTTGAGAGCTGAGGGTAAACTATAGAATCCAGAGGCAGAAAATTCAAAGCAGTCCCAGTAGCCTTTGTCATTTCCCCACTGGACATCAAGTGTCTGATGTGCCCTCTCAGTCCTTAGCAATTGTTACATTTGAGGACATGCCACTGAACTCAGCCTCTGGCTTCTTCTTTGTATAGACGTTATACGAATTTTCTTCTTTGGAAAGCTTTTGTCCTACAGTATATTATCAGTCCCTTGGATTTGTAATATATTAGTTTTTATACTAATAATACTTCATGATTGTTCAAGAGCAAGTGGGGAATGATACATTTTTTTAATCATTGAAAGCCCATTAAAATAAGAGAAAAGGAAAATTTTTACCAAAATGTTTCAAGCTAATGGCAATAATAACAATCTCAGAATAGTCAAAAAAGGCAAAGAACAGATAGTTCATATGAAGTATGTGTATTACGAAAGTGAGAAGCATAATGTTTTGACACACTATACAACCTGGGATTAAAACATGATAGCTTTCAGTATGAAGTCTCTGTTCTGATACAAGTTAAGGTACACCAATTTGAATTATAAAACAAATGGTAAATGGAAGAACAAAAATAGCTTATGTTCTGGTAAAATTTAACTTCTCAGATTAGCCTACCCCCATCCACTAGGCATTCCATTCCCAGCCCACAGCTGAGCCTGCATCCTTGGAGGCCTGGTGCCATGCAGGACAGGCAGGTGAGACCTTATGCCCCACTCCCCGTGCACAAGTCCCACAATGGTGAGCCCTACTTCATGCCCTGTGGACCCGATTTCAGGCCTAGAACCCAGCCTGTACCCCAAAGGCCTACTGCCACAGGTGAAAAACAGAAGTGCACCGCCATCAGGGACCACCAGCACACACAACAATTGCAAACTACACCTGCTCCCTGGAACTCCATTGTCTGGCCCACAACTCTGCCTGCATTACCAGAGGCCTGACAACACCAAAGACAACCCAATGGCTAAAGGTCAGTGTAAGAGCATAATCAACAAATGCCAGGGCAATATGGAATCACCAGAACTATGATACTACAACAAGCCCTGGATATCTTAAAACAGCTAAAGCACAAGAAAATGACCTTCAATCAAATCTTATGAAGATGGTAGAGGCCTTTAAAGAGAAAAATAATAAATACCTTAAAGGAATACAGGAAAATACAATCAAACAGATTAAAGAAATGAATAAAACTGTTCAAAAACTGAAAATGGAAACAGAAGGAATAAAGAAAACATATATTAAGGGAATCCTAGAGATAGAACACTTAGGTAAGAGAACAGAAACTATAGATGCAAGCATCACCAAAGGAATACAAGAGATGAAAGAGAGAATCACAGACATAGAAGATAGGATAGAAAAAAATTTACATATTGATTTTAAAAAATGTCATTCAAGAAGATTTCATTGGGTTTTATAATGGCTTTCTGATTTTGTTAGTCTATACAAGCAGGGAATTTGGAAGTTCTTGTATACTGTTAATGATTGTCTGCCCACGTCCTGTCTGAAATACCATGATTGTTTATGAAAGGTATCTTTAATAAATCTGAAACACAAAACATCCAGGACATTTGGAACACTATGAAAAGACCAAACCTAAGAATAATAAGAATAAAAGAAGGAGAATATTCCTAGCTCAAAGACTCAAACGATATTTTCAGCAAAATTATAAAAGAAATTTCCCCTAACCTAAAGAAAAAGATGTTCTGGGTATATTCCAACAAGTGGAATAGCTGGGTCTTGAGGAAGCCTTATTCCCAGTTTTCTGAGATAACGCCAGATAGATTTCCAAAGTGGATGTACTAGTTTGCATTCCCACCAGCAATGAAGGAGTGTTCCTCTTTCCCCACATCCTGACCAGGGGCCCAGGGGTCCTGCTCAAACTATGGCACCAGCCAAGGACAATACGTGCCATAAACTTCGAAGCCCTACCCAGATGTTGCCAATGGACAGGACATTCTCCACAGTTGAGTGGAGAAAGGGGACTGACTTTCACACAAACTCTGGTACCCTTTTGACCACATCTCCTGGATGGGGAGGCCTGGTGGCACTCAGAGGAAGGATAGCAGGCTACCAAGTAGAGACTTGATACCCTATGAGCATATACAGGGGGAGGAGGTCCCCCTCAGTCACAGTCATAGGGGAAGGGAGTAAGGGGAAAGTAGGGGGGGGGGAGAGGAATGGGAGGATACAAGGGATGGGATAACAATTTAGATGTAATATGAATAAATTAATAAAATATATATAATAAATAAATAAGTAAATAAATAAAAAGATGTTTGTAAATGAGAAAGAAGCTAACAGAACACCATATAGACTGGATCAAAAGAGAAAATTTTCTCTCCAAATAATAACCAAAACACTAAATATACAGAACAAAGAAAGAATATTAAAAGCTGCAAGGGGAAAAGGCAAGTAACATATAAAGGCAGCCTTACTAGATTACACCAGACTTTGCATCAGAGACTTTAAAAGCCAGAATAGTCTGAACAGATGTACTGTAGTCTCTAAGAGACCACAAATGCTAGCCCAGACTACTATACCTAGAAAAACTTTCAATCACCATAGATGGACAAAATAAGATATTCAGTGACAAAACCAAATTTAAACACTGTCTATCCACAATTTCAGCCCTATAGAAGATACTAGAAGGAAAATTCCAACCTGAAAAGGTTAACTACACCCAAGAAAACATAGGAAATTAATAACTTATCAAAGTTAATATACAGGAAGTATGATAAATTTGACATTTCAATAAATGAATTTTAAGCTACATTTAAATATCTGAATGAATTGCATATGAAAAATATAGTCAAACATTCCTTCTGACTTACACTAACTTATACTTTTCATATGCAATTCATTCAGACATTTAAATGCAGCCTAAAATTCATTTATGGAAAGGTCAATTTAATCATACTCCCTGTATATTAACTTTGATATATTTGTTAGATATATTGGGCTAGAAAGCTGAAGAAGATGCTCCAAAGTTATACAGTTTTGGGTGACTATTCAGGTAGCAAACTGTCTTTGTCATCTTCTCATTTAGAAAGCTACTAACCAGCACTCTCAGTATTCTCAGGAAATCAATTTTATTCCTTCCCAAGTCTCTGAAAGAGTTGAAGACCAGGTAGCTTAGTTTTACAATGAAGCTTAGTTGTTTAGGGGCTAAGATATTTTTAGGTCTAGATAGATGTTTTAAGTTGATAATGACAAATGTGATGGAGATTGATTTACATTCAGAAAGTCAGACACAAAGATAAGAAAGATGTTTTCTTCAAGGCTGTCAAATACAAATAGCCAAAATACTAAGAATGTAACATATAATTCCTGATTGTTTCATGGTTCTTCTTGCTATAGGTAGTTTATTGTATATATGAGTAATGATATCAATGTATATGTAAAAATAAACAATTTGTAATTAAATAAAGAAAAGTATAAGTTGAGAAATTTGAAATCATAATAAAATCCAGCATAAGATTTTAATTTCAATATCCAATAATTACTTTCCAAAACAATAATCTGGAGACAGATGATAGGTTTTTTTTTTTCATGAAATACAGTACAGTTGTACGGCCTATTCATGAGGGTTGTGTGGCTACAAATACTTCTATATCATAACCCCCCCAAAAAAAATGAACCAAAGCATAGCAAGGTAGGAAGAGGGATAGGTAATAGTCAACACATGAGAAAAACATATAATATCCTTAAGATATAAGGGCTACACAGAGAGCTTTGTAGAGGCAGAGGAATTCAAAATTGCATAAACAGGGGAAAGGACAAAATATTGCACAAGTTACTCTGGAGAAGATTTTTACATGGCCTGTAAAGCCATCAAAAATGATATTTAATATCCTCTATTGAAAGAAATTGAAATATAACCACAAAACTAACTAATCTTGATGTTAGTGATGGTTTAACACAGAAACAATTAATGATATAAAAAGTAAGAGACAAAATTGTTATAACATTTAAGAAAAAACTCAGTAGTAGTGAAGCAAGAGACTTAAATTTTTCATGCATTCTTTTCATTTGACCTAGAAAATTATCTTAAGTAAATAATTATATACACACAAACTGGTGTATAATTAGAGTCGTTCTGCATGTTTTTCCCAAGAAAAACATGAAACGTGTTGAAAGTATACATAGAACACTAAACAACATCGTCCATTCACCTAAGGAATTAATTATAGCCATTAGAAATCAATGTATGACAATAGCTAATTAGTAAGTGAAACCTTTTGTAATCTGATGGTAACTAAATGGTCAAACACATGGTACAATCCTAATTTAAAATAAGGTTCCAGTAAAGGGTGTGTGTGTGTGTGTGTGTGTGTGTGTGTGTGTGTGTGTCTGTGTGTTTGTGTGTCTGTGTGTGTGTGTGTGTGTGTGTGTGTGTGTGTGTGTGTGTATGCAGACAACTATATATAACTGCTAACAAGAAAATAACTGAAGGTAATACCAAAATTTATGGCATTTGCTGCTGAAGAATGAGATTGCAGGTGAAGTATACTTGCCTTTCTCTACTTTTCAAATTTCCTAGTAACAGTTTCTGCCCAAAACAGTAAACATTCAACAGCAAGTTGAAATCCTCTTCCATAGAACTGGCAAGTGACGGACATGAAGTGAATGGGTCTCTAAGGCAGTTGATTGCTGTTGTAGACTTAGCCTTTCTACTGGCAGAAGCAGCCCAAAATAACCAGTAAAACTTGTTCACACAACTGTGCTGACAATGATATTGATGCCTAGAACAACACAGGAGTTAGCTGAGGGAAAACCATGCCGGGTTCAGATGAATGAAAACCAGAGCAGGGCAAAAGCAACTGGAAAATTAGGAAAGTGACCAGGAAAGTGAATGTTAAGTTCAAACTCCCAACCTGGGTGGGCAGCTCGGGTGGGAAAGGAACTTCTCCAGAGTTTGGGTTCACTGACCACAAGTAGAACAGAGCTTTGTACAGAATGTCTGAGTGAGACAAGGAGCTTAAAAAAAAAAAAAGTTCTCTAGGACTGCTGCCCGGAAACAATACCACCCAACTGAATGAAGGAGACTTGGGATTTCTCAGTTCAGAAAACAAACCTCAGGAGAAGGAACAGGGGCCAGTGCCAACACTTCCTCTTCTCTGAAGTTAAGAAAGTAAACTGTCTACCTCAACTCTTTAAACTGAGCAGTTTATTTCTAAGAACTAATCACAGAGGGTTGGGTTCTTCTCTAAACCAAGAGAATTTTGACGTTATTTTCAGATGGTAACAGACTTTGATAAATGACATAAACTATGGATATATTAGAAGAGATCAATGTATTTGGATTGAAAAATTGCCTCTCCTTTAGTCTTTGTATTCATATAACACACGTAAGCCTGTGTGTTTAGGAGCATCAATTGTCCTCATCACTAGTTCATTATCCAATTGCTCTACATATTCTTACATTAGTGCTCCCTAATCATTACGGGATACACAAGGCTTGTTCCAGTTTTCCTTTTATTACTGTGATAAAAATTAAGACCAAAAGCCACTTGGGAAGAAAAGGGTTGCTTCATCTTACAGTCAGTCTTTCATAGAAGGAAGCCAGGCCAGAAACTGAAGGCAGGAGCCAAAGCAGAGAAAATGGAGGAACACCACTTCCTGTCTTGATTGCTCTCCAGGCTCATGTTCAGCTAGCTTCCTTTTTTAGACTTCCTAGGGCTACTTGACAAGGATTGGCACCATCCACAGTGAGCTATGGCTTCCAGTATCAATCATTAATCAAGACCACATCCCACATATTTCCCTACAGGCTAATCAGGTGAAGGCATTTTCTCACTTGAGGTTCCCTTTCCCCAGATGACCCTAACTTGTGTCAAGTTGGATAAAAAAACTAAGAGTAACCAGCTGAACACTGTATCAGTCACTTGTACTCTACTTCTAATCCGCTGGGAGGTGAAAGGGGCAGCAGCATGTAAGTGTGGTAGTTGGACATGTATTAGTCAAGACGTGCTAAGCAATGTTACAATTATGGTAAAAAGCCAGCATTGGCATAAAAAGGTTGTTTGCCAATCACACTATCTGATAGCTGTCTAGAGGTTCTGCAGAGTAATGATCTGCTACATGGTAATACATAGAATCCCACAACACCGCTTTCTAAAGAGCACTGGTTCCAGAAGCAAGTATTAAGTCAAAGCTGGTATGAGAGGGGCTGATTTTAAAAATCTGCAGGATTTGGTAATGACATTCACTGGAGCTCACAGCAAGACTGAAGAGAAGCTAGAAAGTCTTGGCTTCCTTTTTGTTCGAGAGAGGAGACTTTGTAGTAAGCACAATGTGTTCAATATGCTATGTGTTTGGGCTGCATTGTGTATGGAGAAAGTGACTCTGTCGTCATTTGGTTATAAAACTCAAGATTGGCCATTGGATTTTGTCTTAGCAGCTGCTACCATTGATATCATTGACAAAAAAATTAATCAAAATGAGTGTGTAAGTCATATGTCAAATAAGTATTGTACATTTATCCATATTAAAACAATGTATGCTGAAATTCAAGTATCTATGGCAATATCATAAAGCACAAGAAACCAGCTCAAAATCTAGGAAAGCTAATTATTTTCTTTGTGTGCTTGACATATCAATCAAAGTAAATTGCTGAGATAATTTGTTTGAAGTAGCTTGCTTTATTCACACAGTATCTAGACATAATTCATTTTTATGAATATTTGGGAAGTATAATAAAAAGCTATTTATCAAAAAAGTGCTTGATACATGTTAATTTTGACACTTTTATTACCTGAGGAGCAAAGGTGAAAATATGACCATTTAGTAAGGACAAAATCATCTCTGTAGATAACATGGTAATATCTTAAGAAGTTCCCTTTTAGCCTCATGAGGTCCCATTTATTAATTGTTGACCTTAAGGCCTGGGCTGCTGGTGTTCTGTTCAGGAAATTGTCTCCTGTGCCAATGCATTCCAGGCTCTTCTCCTGTTTTTCTTCTAACCGATTTAGTGTCTCTAGTTTTATGTTGAGGTCTTTAATCCACTGGGGCTTGAGTTTTGTGCATGGTGACAAATAGGGGTCTAATTGCATTTTTTTTACATGTAGACATCCAGTTAGACCAGCAACATTTGTTGAAGATGCTACCCTTTTTCCATTGACTAGATTTGGCTTCTTTGTCAAAAATCAAGTGACCATATGTGTGTGGATTCATTTCTGGATCTTTGATTCTATTCCATTTATCAACCAGCCTATTGCTGTGCCAGTACCATGCTGTTTTATTTATTGTTGTTCTGTAGTACAGCTTGAAATCAGGTATGGAGATTCCTCTGGAGGATCTTTTATTGTATAGTATTGTTTTAGCTATTCTGGATTTTTTTGTTTTTCCATATGAAGGTGAGAATTGATCTTTCAATGTCTTTAAAAAATTGTGTAGGTGTTTTGATAGGGATTGCATTGAATCTGTACAGTGCTTTTGGTAAGATGGCCATTTTTACTATGTTAATTCTCCAGATCCACGAACATGGGAGATCCCTCCATCTTCTGATGTCATTTTCAATCTCTTTCTTCAGAGTTTTGAAGTTTTTTTCAAATAAGTCCTCCGCTTGCTTGGTTAGAGTTAGTCCTAGATATTTTATATTGCTTGTGACTGTCGTAAAGGGTGTAGTTTTTCTAATTTCTTCCTCTGCATGTTTGTCATTTGTATATAGGAAGGCTACTGACTTTTTGTAAGGCAGAGGACACTGTCAACAGAACAAAGCAATATCCTACAGACTGGGAAAAGATCTTCACCAACCCTACATCTGACAAAGGCCTAATATACAAAATATATAAAGAACTCAAAAAATTAAACACCACCAAATGAACCAACCCGATTAAAAAATGGGGCTCAGAACTAAATAGAGAATTCTTAATGGAGGAATATCAAATGGCTGAGAAACACTTAAATGCTCAACATCTTTAGCCATCAGAGAAATGCAAATCAAAATGACTCTGAGATTCCATGTTAAACCCATCAGAATGACTAAGATCAAAAACTCAAGTGACACCACATGCTGGCGAGGATGTGGAGAAAAAGGAACACTCCTTTATTTCTGGTGGGAATGCAAACTTGTACAACCACCTTGGAAATCTATCTGGAGCTTTCTCAGAAAAATAGGAATAGGGCTTTCTCAAGACCCAGCTATTCCACTCCTTGGAATATATCCAGAAGATACTCCACCACACAACAAGGACATATGCTCAACCATGTTCATAGCAACCTTATTCATAATAGCCAGAACCTGGAAACAGTCCAAATGTCCCTCAGTTGAAGAATGGATAAAGAAACTGTGGTACATTTACACCATGGAATATTATTCAGCTATTAAACACAAGGAAATCCCAAAATTTGTGGACAAATGGATGAAACTAGAAATGATCATACTGAGTGAGTTAACCCAGAAGCAGAAAGACTCACATGGTATATACTGACTTATAATTGGACACTAGTCCAAAAGGCATGTCCCATGAAAGTCCTCATTTATCAGGAGTTTGGTATATTTGTGGGGACATCCTATTGGGCCTCTAGGTGAGAGAAATGTAGAAGAATGGGGAAATAGAAGGATCCAAAAAGGTCCTAGAAACCTACAAGAAGAACATCATGACAGGTGGATCTGGGTGCCAGGGGGTATGCTCAAACTACTGTACGAACCAAGGACACTACAAGCAGTAAACATCGAAGCCCTACTCATATCTAGCCAATGGACAGGACATTCTCCACACTTGTGTGGAGAGTGGGGAATGACTCATACATGAACTCTGGTGTCCCATATTTGACCACCTTCTCTTGATGGGGAAGCCAGGTGGCACTCAGAGAAAGGATAGGCAGGCTACTAGGATGAGACTTGATAGCCAATGACCATATAGTGGGGTAGGAGTTCCCCCTCAGTTATAGACCTAGGGGAGGGGAATAGGGTGAATGTGGGAAAGAGGGAGGAATGGGAGGATACAAGTGATGGGATAATAATTGAGTTGTATTCTGAATAAATTAATTAAATTATTAAAATTAAAATAAAATAAATTGATTTACTTATAATTTTTCAAAAAGTAGTTCCCTTTAAAAAAACTATTTGTTTAAAAAAAAAAAACCTAAAGCAAGTCATCAAATTGGGATTCCAGAAATGTATAAAAACAAACAAACAAACTTCTAAACTCTTTCATATACCCTCATGTTCAACACAAACTTCTAAGTCAGACGAAGAATAAGAAAATCTTTAAATTCAAAATCACGACATGCATAATGATGGGCTTTTCCACAAGTCTCTGTACTAAAAACTAGATAGAAATTTCACAGTAAACTTTATTTAAATATTATTTTATTGTCACTCTGATCATGATTTCACACAATTTAATTATTATATTTCTATCTGGTGGTTTCTATAAGAGTTACTGACAATGGCACTATTACAGAAGTGGCCTATGGCTTAATGTTTTGATTATATCTTATCACTCACTTACCAGTATCAAGAGGAGGGTACCAACCAGAAATTGTTCTGTTCCAAGGATTTTACAGCCATCTCACTTATAAAACCATCAGACATAGGTCTGGGCATGGTTGTCCCTGCCAACACCCAGGAGAGTAAAATAAGAGGATTTGCATGATATATAGTTAAATTCTGTCTTATAAATAAAATAAAATGCCATTACTGAAGAAAAATCAAAATAATATAAAATGTAAATGGTAAAATATGAAAAAATACATTTGGGCTACTTCACCTGGAGCATACTGATAGTAACTTAAACTCTGCTTTTCTCTGATTCTGATGGCCTGACCCAAAGAAGACAGAAAAATCGAAGAGCAAGTTTTCAAAACAGGTCTTTTTAGCAAGACAAACTATGACTCTCAGTCAGCTCTAACTGACAAAACAAAAATCTAATGAGGTTATAAAACTCAAGCAAATTCTATTTACGGACATCTAACAATGTGCTCACCTGTGCTGATTTGTGAAAATCTGAGCATTTTGTTTGCATGCTGATATTGGTGTAACCTTTTATTGAAAACCTGATACCTGGGCTAGATAAAGTAGCACTATCTACAAGAATAGTCCCAAGGAGAGCCACTATTATGATTTAGTCGATACTTGTTTTTAAGTCATAATTAGCAATCGTCAGTTATGAAAGCTCCATAATAAATCAAAATGTGAAATCAGTGTAAATCTAGACAGGTGCTCTTTACCTCCAGGGTGATTTTTGGAATAATGGTCCTATTGTTCTGGGGCATCCCATCCCTAATTACTTCTTTATCTACAAACAGCCGCATTTACAGTGAGATGTTTAGTTTCATTACGTTAAGCGGAACATGTACACATGGAGACGGCCCCATATTCAATACATATGCTGCACCATTTGTCCTTAAGTCTGGAGATTTCCTTCAGTTGGCATGAATTATAGGAGAGGTACCTAACACCCAGACTGAGTGAGTTATTCTAGCTTACAGCGGTGTTGGAGAGAAAAGCACATAAACCAGAGGATGTCATTAGACCAGTGACAATGGAGGAGAAAATAGCCAGCGCTGACAGCCCTGCTCACTTGCAAGCTGATGGGTGTCAGAACACAGAGCAGTACAGACAGAGTGGCTTAGGAAGGGGTTTGCTGCATCTGGTGAGAAAGGAACTACAGCAGCAAAAAGGGAACAAAATATTGTATGTCTGCTGCATTAGCTCCACCTAGGACAAGCAGACACAATGAATCTACAGTGTGTACAGAGAGGGAACTAACCACATATATTAATGCAGTCTTTGTGCCTCAGCTGTAAAAGGGTTTCTGGACTTGTAGTTAGCGTGGCTGCACAGATGGGGTCCGTTCCCCCTTTTTCTGCAATATTCCATATTCTAATTATGAGTCGTGCTGCTTCTGGCACAAAAGCAAAGCCACTGATGTGACCTCAAAAGTAGGTAGGATTAAAAAGCCAGGCCGGTGAACTCCTATGTCTGCTCTCTTTCACTTCCTTCTCCTCCTCCTGCTAACTCAGCCTGAGGGATTGTTTATTTGTTTGCTTGTTGACAGCATTTGGAATTCTTCAAGCTGTCTCTGATTGCTTTACACTCACTGAAAGAAAGATGGAAGATTCTGAACCAAATGAATACTTACTATGGGGGAGGAAGCATAGGCTTCCTTCCTGATTAAAAGTGTGATACAAATCCAGCATGGGTCAGTAAAGTGTTAGTAATAAAAAAGACCTTAGAGGGACAGATGGTGTTGTCCAGCATTTAGTGCAAAATCTGTATCAATGAATACAAGTCTCCAACTCACAGGTCACTTCATTTTGATTATAAATGTTAGGTTGTCCAATTCTAATTATAAAGAAAATAATATCATAAAATTAGTTAAAATGCTAATTTAGATATTCCAAGATTATTTCTTACTACTTTTATTATTGCTCGTATAGGCCTGTGAATTTTCTCTTCTCTGTAAAGTGATGTCCCAATACTGAAGTGCAGAAGATACACCAGATTTCAGATTGCAATGTTCCTTGAGCTCTTTTGACGAATAAATGTCCATAACAATAAGTTATTATCTTGCAGTGTCCTTGAGCCATAGACCTCCCTTGATCCTTCCTCTCATTCTTCTACAAACTCCCCAAGCTTGGCCTATTGTTTGGCTGTGGTTCTCTGCATCAGTTTCCAACAGCATTTGGATGAAGCCTCTAAGAAGACAGTTCTGTTAGGCTTTATCTGCAAGCAAAGCAGAGTATCATTAATAGTGCCAGGAGCTGGCTCTATCCCATGGGGTGGGTCTCAGGTTGGACCAATCATTGGTTTACCTTTTGCTCGATCTCTGCTACATCTTTTCCCTGCACTTCTTGTAGGCAAGACAAATTTGGGGATGGAGATTTTGTGTGTGGCTTGGTGTCCCCACATTCCGTTGGGAGTTCTGACTGCCTATAGACAGTGGCCACTTCAGGCTCCATATCCCCCATTACTGAGAGTCTCAGCTAGGGTCACCTCATAGACTCTCAGTAGCCTCTCCCGTCCCAGAGATGCTCCCCACCAATTTCCAATATTTCTATCTCCCACCCCACCTCACACTCCCCACAACTGATCCCCAGCCTTGTGTGCCTCCCCATTCCCACCCACTTCCCTCTCTCCAACTACTTCAGATCTCTATTTTATTTCCTGTTATGAGTGAGTTTGAAGCATTCCTACTTGGACCATCCTTATTACTTAGCTTCTTTGGGTCTAGATTGTAGCATGGTTATTCTGTACTTTATGGCTAAGATCCACTTATATGTGAGTACATACCATGCATGTCTTTCTGGGTCTGAGCTACCTCACTGAGGATGATATTTTCTAGTTCCATCCATTTGCCTAATACTTGCATGATGTCTTTGTGCTGAGAAGTATTCCACTGTGTAAATGTACCAAATTTTCTTTATCCATTATTTGGTTGAAGGACATTTAGGTTGTTTCCAGGTTCTGGCTATTATGAAGAAATCAGAGTAACTACCCTAGACCCATGGACACTCACAAAGACTGAACAACCAACCAAAGGACATGCATAGGTTGAACCTAGGCCCCCTACACTATATGTAAAAGATATGCAGCTTTGTCATCATGTGGGTCACCTAACAATGAAAGTAGGGGCTGTGTCTGACTTTGTTGCCTGCCTTTGTATTTGTTTCTCATTGTTGAGCCGCCTGTTATGGACTCAGTAGGAAAGGATGCACTTAGCCCTTCCACAACTTGAGTTGGTGCCCATGTTGTGGGGTGGGGGAGGTGCTTTACTTCCCTGAAAAGAAGGAGAGGGGGAAAGGAAAAAGAAGGCTTTAGGGTGGGACTAGGAGGAGAGGAGGGAGGGGCTGCAATCAGCCTGTAAATTGATTAAATAAATAAGTAAATGGGGGAAAATAGTAAGTCATTCTCATGGAATCTCTTCCATTGCAGATCCAGCAAAGAGTATGGTTTTGGGCTCTGAATAGTGTAGCATTATTCTCAGGTTGAATTTTTTATTTCAATGCCATCATATTGAAACACTTAGAGATGATTTTGCCTTTCTCTTCCTCTCGATGCCTGATATCTTAATAACAACTTTGGCCACTTGAAAATTAGGAACACAATTGTGCCCATTCAGTCATCCACTAATTCATTGAAAAGATGTTCCTTTGATGAATATGAAGTACCTTTTCCATCTCTTTTGATGACTTTGCCCTGACACTGTTAATGATACTTTGCTATGCTGGCAGGAAGGAGCCTAGCATAACTACCCTCTGAGAGGCTCTACCCAACTGTTGATAGAAACCGATGCTGAGATCGGCTGAGATGCAGGCAAACATTAGGTGGAGCTCAGGGAGTCTTGTGGAAGAGTAGAGAAAAGGATAGAAGGATCTTGAAGGCACAAGAACTCTACAAAAAGAGGAACAGTTAACTAACCTAAAACTATGGGAGTTTACAGAGACTGAAGCACCAACCAAAGAGCATGAATGGACTACACTTAGTTCCCCAACATGTACATAACTGATAGGCAGATTGGTCTTCATGTGGGTCCCCTAAAAAGCAGAGTTGGGGCTGTCACTGGCACTCAGTTGCCTGCTTTTGTATCACTTTCCCCTAGCTGGATTGCCTTGCTTGGCCTCAGTGGAAGAAGATGTGCTCAGTCCTCATGCTACTGAATGCTCCAGGTGGGTTGCTAAGGGGATAAGGCTCCCCTTTTCTGAGGAGAAAAGAAGGGGAGAAAGAGGTAAGAGGGTGAGAGGGTAGGACCAGGAGGAGAGCAAGGAGGGGGTGCATTCAAGATGTAAAATAAATAAATAAATAAATAAATAAATAAATTTTAAAAGGAGAATATGTTTTTTTAATCTCAGCTATCTGTCAATCTTATGATAACAATAACGGAACAGAGCATATATCCACAAGAAAAAGACAGGTGCCTGTAATAAGTAAGACAGATAGGAAAACTATTTAGTAAGCTAGGAAATTATAGGTATCATAGAAAAATGAAGGGAATGAATATCTAAATAAGTGTATGGGATTTCAATTTTAATAGCCAGAAAATAGTTCACTGAGGAAAAAAAAAACATATCAGCCGGGTGTGGTGGCGCATGCCTTTAATCCCAGCACTCGGGAGGCAGAGGCAGGCGGATCGCTGTGAGTTCAAGGCCAGCCTGGTCTACAAAGTGAGTCCAGGATGGCCAAGGCTACACAGAGAAACCCTGTCTCGAAAAAACAAAACAAAACAAAAAACATATCTCTAAAGAAAAACATAATACAGTCATAGATTTATGATGGGACACTGTTCTATGATGCAAAAGCTGTGAAGGCAGATAATATGTTAGGCATGAGAGGAAAAGCAAGGTTCCCAATAAGGCAAAGAAAGCAGGCAATAGAGATGGCCACCGAGTCACGATCAGACAAGCCGATGCGGACCAACCCAAGAATGATGATCACTGCATTAAATGGGTGAGCATTGGTCAGGTCATACCGATGAATGACCTGTCTAGATTTATGCTTTATAAGCCTGTTACTGATAATAAACTTTTGAAATTACAGAGGCCAAATAAAAACATCAGCTAAAAGATAAAAATAGTTAGCAGTGAACAAATGGCCACAAGAAAAAGAACAGACTGGTTGTATTGCATATGCATTCTTAACTTTGGATGAGCATAGTATGGAGACAGACTGGAAAGAGGTCATGAGACAGGGTCCAGCACTTTTGACATGGGACAAAAATGGAAGCATGGAATGTTATTAAGCAAGAAAAATGGAGGCTCTGAGTAGTGTAGGACTTGAAGTGTCATTGTAGACTTGGTAAGTATCAAGTGCCACAGTATATCAAAATGGAGAAATCTAAAGTAGAAAACGGCATGCCAAGGTATTCACTTGAGAGTTTTAAGTAAAAAGAGTAACTTTCGAAATCATGGAACATACAAGACTTTCAAAATAGGAAAGGTAGACAGAAGAGAGTCCTAGGGCTGAAGCTTGGGGTACTCTTGGGATTTTTGTTCTGAGAGAGTAAGCTCTTCCTCCAAGGGAATCAAGAAGTATTAGCCAATAAGTAAAATAATAATAATAATAATAATAATAATAATAATAATAATAATAATAATAATGGGGGCAGGGAGAGGGAGAGATAGAGAGAAAATAAATAATAAATAAATAGATAAATAAATAAATAGATAAATAAATAAATAAATAAAATTTTAAACTGCAGAATGTGATGATCCAGAAGCTATAGGAGACTGTAAAGGAGGAAAAACATCAATTCTGGTGATGAGTCAGGTGAGATGGGCAATAGGAACTAGCCACTGAGTAAAGCAGAGTGGAATTCATCAGTGTCTTTTTAAGGTAAATTTTATTAGAGTGGCATGTTCAGAAACGTGTTTAATGTGAAGTTAAAATTCAAGGAAGAAGATATAAAAAGAACTTGTCATAGTTAATTTAGACATATTCTGAAAGGTTCTTCCGTGAAAGATCAGAAAATCAGTAGTAACTGTCAGGAAAAGATCCAATAAACTCCTTTTTCACATGGGAGAAATAAAAGAATGTTTGTAGGTTAATAGAAATGATCCAGTAGAACAGGAAAAAATGATACAAGAGACATGGGGATATGTTTAGAGGAAGAAAAAGCAATTGTTCTGACAAATGGAGGGTTTGCCTGTGGATAGGAACAGTGTTAAATCAGCCAATGTCCAAGTAGCACGTTCATGCAGGCCATAGTTATTATCCTAGATACCTAAAGCTCTTTCTAATTGTCTCTATTTTGTGTATAAGCAAAGCCATCAGCACAAGTTAGGATCTAGGAAAAAAATAAAAGTTTGAAGAAGGGAGAAAAATAGGAAATTTTTTTCAGGGAGTGTGGGGAAAGGAATGGATGGAAGAAATATAATATGACTTCAGGCAACAGTAAGAGCCCAATTGAGTCTAGAGGTCATAAATTTAAAGAAAGACAATCATCATGGCTGTGTTTTTTATACAGCTATTTTAGCTGCGTAAAAGCAAATGTGGAGTGGGAAGAGTGATGAATTTAATTACAGTTTATCCATGAAGGAGATTCTGAAAGACAGACATACCTCAAAGCGAGTTATTACAATAGCGGATCATGAAGTGTCAGGTGAGTAAATAAAGGAATATAAAAGTGTGATCAGGAACAACAAAATGCATTATATCAATTGATTTGGGGGCTTTTGTGATATAAGGAGACATAGAAAAGAAAGACAAGAGGTAGTTTTGTGGAGAAAATGCTTACAGCTGACATGTCTGGAGACGCTGACAGTTGTTGATATAAGAGAAATTATGCAATGCTCAGTGTGTCACATAGATGAAAAGTGATCACTTCAGAGCTGAGGAAGTCAGAGAAGTAAGAAGCCACACAGAAAGAAGAAACTACAGAGATTTTGTGAGTCACCAAGAGTTGAATCTGGACTTATTTGAAGAAAGCCCTTCTATAAAAGAAATGAGCTATTGAAGGAAAACAGAAGAGCAAACTGGAAAATAGTAAATGAAAGCAAGCAAGTCTCATAGTGTGAGCATTGAAGCTTCCAGTACTCATGCAGAAAGGATCACCAAGCAGCCTGGGGAAGAACTGCATCTGGTCCATCTCCAGGCTGAGATTGCACAGTTATAGAGAAAAGAGGCACCTAGGAAGGATGCTCTGGGGGAGCAATGTCCTCAACAGAGAATTGATGCCAGTCTCAAGAATGGGTCTCAATCTTGTATACTTGGTGCATAAGTAAATAATATGGATGATAAATAGTTCCTGGATGCATGGAGGGATGAATAATTTTCAGTTTTATTGTTGTTGTTTTTTACTCCTAGTTCTCACAAAAGGTCTGCTCAACCTCCTTTTCAGATAATGAAAGCGCATGGATTGATTGGTATTCTTGGCTGTCTCTGCTACGGAGTGCAAGAAGTATCCAGTCATGCACATAAAATTGGCTTTATCCCAGATCAGTTGGCCGCACAGAAATAGGAAGGATATAAACTCACTTAAGCATTACTTTGGTATTAAGCGTGAATGCCCCAATAATAATGAATAGCACTCTCATTGTATGGGTATGTTGAAGCTACAGAAACAAGTGCATAATTATAGCAGTTCTAAGATGGCAGCCAACACAATCCCAAGCAGACAGTTAGAGAAACCAAATTTCTAGAATCTAAAGTGTCCCATGATTTTAAAAATCCAAAGCCATTTTCCCTAGTATTTGCATCCAACAATTGACATCACTTCATATGTCTTGGCAATATGAATACCAAAAAACACAGATGAGGCTAAATGAAAGACACTGATGCTTGAGAGAAAGGAATGCATTTGGCATTCTGCAAGAAGGAGTGAGGTAGAATGAAGCAGTGTTACAGAAAGAACCGAAAAACCCTCAAGGCAAGCCAGCCAAGAAAGAAGAGCTTCTCTTTCAAGTATAAATTGGCCTTTGTTGAATTTTAACAAGCCCTCAAAGGACAGATTCCTGGAGATGCCTAGAGTCCTTCATTTAACGTGAAAATACTTTACACTTTCTCTCAAACAAAGAAATCGCACCACTGGCAAGGAGCCAGAGCTTGCACATTTTTTTTTGAGGCACCACAGGAAAGAGAAAAGAGAGAGGCCAAGCCCTTCCACATCCAGGCTGTGGAAAGAATGCGCCCCACTTCCCAGAGTCCTCACTGGTGGCAGTTCTGGGTCTGATTAATGAGTCCTCCCGAGCTCCTGGCCTTGCTGCCCCCAGGGCTGCTCCACAGTTTCAATTTCCACCCCACATCTCGAAGTGCCTCCTCAGTGAAGAAAGCCCCGAAATGTTATGGAGGGAATAAAAGGGAAACGCAGATATTAGTGCTACCTGGCCGGCAGGAAATTTGAACTGTATCAACTGAGATGCCCCCAAAGAGCTGCTGAAATGTAAGATAAAGTTCAGGATGGGAGGACTATGTCGTGAGCATGAATTTCATCTGAGAAGAGGCCAAAGAGGTCAGAGTTTGAGTTAGAAGTTTATTAGTCAGTAGCATGCACCATCACTTTCTCATTGTGTTCTGCTCTGAGCTAGGACTTCTCTGAGTCACAGCTGCAATAAGCTCTTTATGATTGCACTTAACCTCCTGAAAAGGGCTGTGCCATTTGGGTGGCTAAGCTGGAAGAGCGTACTTGTAAGCTATTATTGATTTCAGTACACGGATTTGAGATCTGTGAATATGTCTAACCCTAGTAACACTTGAATTTGTGTGCTATCTGCTAGGTTAAATATTTGTTAAGTATTTAACCATGTAATGTCTCCAACATACCTTTGTGGTACAGGAATTAAACCTGGCAACAGAGGTAATCCATCCATGATCCGTATCTGGAAAATGGAAATCCTGGGATTAACTCATGGCAGTGTGGCCCTGGGGGCCTGTTCTACGTGCCACTCTTTTCCAACAGAAACCATGATTCAAAGATAGAAAGATGCTTCTTTCAGAAGGAACTATATATTGTGTTAAAGAACTGATTTGTAACTTGCTTATATGAAGGTCAGCTTCCTGCCAGAACTGGAAAAAATGTGTCTATATGAACAATAAAAGTAGAAAAACTCAAGCCAGACAAAAAGCCTAGCATGGCAAAGGGAGGTGAGCACGTTACAACCCAAGCTAATGAGCTACTGACAACTGATAGCTTTCCCGGGATAGTTGTCACTGAGAATGAGGCTCCTAATGGGTCACCCACACTCTACTAGCTGGTCACACATCCAAGAGTATATGAGCAGCATTTACTGGACAAGCTTTGTTTTGTGTTGTTTTAAGAGGACACAAAGGCCAGTATGCAGAGAAGGGGGTTGTGATGACAAAGTACACTATACACAACTCTCAAAAAGTTAATGATAAATAAGAAGACAGAGGGCACATATGCATAAAAAAGGGATGAATATGTGAGAAGACAACAAGTAAGTAGTGAAGAATTGAGACTGACTTTAACTCCTGTCTTCTGCCTGTTTCCAAGCTATGCATCCTCGGGCAGGTACCATCCTTTTAAGACTTGGCTTTCCTTTCTGTATTATGAGGGAAACAGCAACAAGGCTCCTTTTAATACCCAATGGGATGGTGAATCCCATTACTTTATTCTCATACTCTGTGTTAAAGGAATGTGTTATATGGACCAAAAAGAATTGCAAAATGGCAGAGATATTTTGAGTTTCAAAAAATACTAAAATGTATTTTTAACACATTCAGATTACAGACAATACAATGTGAATAACTAAGTATTGATTGGAGAAACTGAGCTCACATACAAGGTAAATTAGAACCAATAAAACCCTTTCCTAGTTTGGACCCTAAAGTCTCCTAAGGTTTAGGGTTTCTTCTTAACCACTTAGTTTAAAGTCACTCTGCCTCTGAGAATCACTTGCTTGCAATCTCCACTGTGGCTACTTACAGCTTCGTGACCAGATTGCCCCATGTCACTGATGTTTCAAGCTGCCAAAGCTTTTGTGGTTAAGAAGAATAGTAGACACTTTGATAATTTAAGACCAGGGCTTTTCTTCCACTGGAGTGATTCAACGTGCAATTTGTGCACATGTGTTCCGGTCCAGATGGAGACTCAAATGACTATCAGACTCTTTGGTGTGAGTTCAAATTTCCTGAAGGTGTTGGAATGTCTGTAAAACATCAGATGCCCTTTTACTTGTGATTTTAAAAAATAAATACATATTAATTCTCTGCTGATTTGACATTTATTTTATTTATGGGAGGATTTGACAGTGTTGTTGAAAAAATGGTTCATGACTAAAGGTTGTTGTTAGTTTCTGGAAGGTACTTGATACTCATAGTTAAAAGTAATATCTACTTTGTTCACAGCAAAAATGGAAAACCTAATCATTATGTTTGTGTGTGTTTCCTGTGTCAAAACTTAAAGTCTTCAGTCTTGTTCCAAAACCATTCTATTTTATAGAATTATTGTGGAGCCATTGTCATCATTCTAACAATGGAGTTTTCCTATTTAAGTTTCAGAAACTTGTGAGGTTTTTTCTTTTTTGCAGGGGAGATGGGACTTGGGCATTATGATCAATGTAAATTCTGGAATTTTCTTTGAAAACTCAACAATAGTGGCAAACTTTATTCTCTAGCCCCTTAGTTTTATACTAATCATTTTGGTTAAGGAAAGAAGATAGAAACCCAGCAACATTGTTGTGCTTTAAATAGTGAGTTCTTTATAATGGGCAATGTCTAAGAATAGAATTGATGCAAAAAGAAAGAAATTCATGGCAATTAATGGCTTGTGTTTTCATTTTTAATCATAAAACATATTCACCAGTTGAACCATCATCAGCTATTGACCTTATAGTTATGTTGATATGTAGTTGCTTACATAGCATGTATTGAGGAATAGATAAAGGTTCCATGTGTTGCAGCTTCCTTTTGTTAGAACAGAAAATGGACCACCAGGGTCAATCCTATGGATTATGTCAGTGTTCCCAGGACTCAGCTGTAACAATACAATTCTGTGACAGCAGCAATCAGCTCAGGTGGCCTTGCACTATAGGATAAAATAATCTTTGTGTTGCAGATTTTCTTTTGTCTTTCCTTTTTTATCATTATCATAATTATCATAATTATTATTATTATTATTATTATTATTATTATTATTATTATTATTATTTTGGTTGAGTTGGCATCATCGCTGCACTTAGGAGCCCTTGTCACCACATTCTCTAACAAACAGACTTTTCTCTCAAAGTTTTTAAAACAAAGGGATCGTGAATCTTGCAGCAGCAATTGGATGCTTGAACTTCTATAGTGGTAGCTATCATTTCTACCTCCAGTTCATTGGCAACCTCTAGTTTCAGAGTGTCATGGTGCCCACAACTCCTAAAGAGCAGTAAGTCTTAGTATGTGCCTCAAGATGAACCACCTGAAGGCATTTGGTAAAAAAAACTAATGACTATGAATAAGTAACTCAAAGGATGGTTATAAATTTAAGAATATTTTTCCTTTTTGTTCTATAAATTCTAAAGAGTAAATAACGGGCAAAAATGGAGCCACAAAATACCCCTTACTAAGTTAAAACATTTCATGAAACAGGAGCTAAACCCTGCGAGTCCCCTTTGTTTAGTACTAAACGAAAAAACAAGTTCTAATTTGTTAAGGCAAAAAGTGAAGGACAAAGGCAAGCCATTGTAGCACCTTCTTTACATCAAGTTAGGGCAAAAATATGTTGTCATTAATGTGAGGGTCTTTCATGTTAACATACTTTAAAATCATAGAAGTTAAGCAATATTCTCCATAAGATTATCATCAGAGATATTGCATGCATTCCCATTTGTGGAGTTCCACAAATAACAGACAAATCATTCATCATTTGATTAAATAAATTAGCTGAAGCCAGATATAATAATTCATATATGCAATCTCCACACCGCGAGGGTTGAGGCAGGAGGATGGCAAGTGTGATATTGGACTGTGTTCTTTCTAGAAAAAAAATAAATGAAGAGAGAAGAGGGAAAGGCACTAGCTGAAAGAAAAATTTTATAAGCATGTTTAAGTAAATGTTTTCAAAATAGATTCTGTACAGCTTCTGTTTATCAACCATATAGTATAGTTGATATTTGAGACTGCAGCTTCCTTATCATGTCTGGAATGCATCATGCTGTAGCAGCTGTCCAAGTCCTCTGGCTTTTACAATCAATTCAGTCATTCCTCCATGATTTTCTTGATTAATTTTATCCCTTCTCAAGTCTCTTATTGGGTTGAAGACAAGATAGTGTAGTTTTACAATTATGCTTAGTTGTTTAGGGGTTAAAATGTTTT
Organism: Acomys minous; assembly: GCF_964271855.1. Taxonomy (NCBI): domain Eukaryota; kingdom Metazoa; phylum Chordata; class Mammalia; order Rodentia; family Muridae; genus Acomys; species Acomys minous. Next base: position 76,191,399 of record NC_140489.1, read on the forward strand.
TGGGTCTAGATACTTGTTTTAAGCTGATAGAGATGAGAGATGAGAGATATTGATTTGCATTCAGAATTTTAGACTCACCAAGATAGGAAAGATGTTTTCTTCAAGGTTGCCAAATGCAAATAGCCAAAATACTATGAATGTAACATTTATATAATTCCTGATTTTTGTGGTTCTTCTTGCTGTAAGTAGTTTACTGTATATATGTGTATTAATATAAATGTATACGTAAAAAAATAATAATAATAAAGGAGTAAGTTGTACTGTGGATGCATCATTTGAGCATTTAGGCATGGGCACCTCATTATCATTTCTTCTCTGAATGTTTACCAGTTTTGAGTGTCTGTTACATGAGAGCTGCAAGTAATACTTATCTGTGGCCAGCAAAAGGAGAACACAAATAGGGGAATTCATAAAGCCTCACCCCTAAAGAGCTACAGGTAATCAATAGCTTTGGTGAGAAAGAGAATCAGACATCTCCAAGGAGAAGCCCCCTAAAAGGTACCCAAACCCAAGTGCTCAGCCATACCCTCAAGTACACTCATGTACTCAGTAGGTTTTATAGATATAATTTTCAACAATAATGTTTAAAGGCTATGAATTTGAGAGGGAATGGAACACATATGGAGGTTGATGCGGGGAGTGGCAGGTACAAATGTTGTATAGTATTTACGTATATAATTACAAAAATAATGTTAAATTTTAAAAATACAATTAAAAACAAATAATTCTCTGTACTTACTAGTCTGGACAATTGATAGCCAGATAATCAACTTTCTTTTGAGTACTTTAAGCCATAACTACATTTTAGTTTGTTTGCTTTGGTCTTAAACTTCAGTGTGCTGGCTAGTCTTATGACAACTTGACAAAAGCTAGAGTTACTGAGAGGAAAGAACCTGACTTGATAAATACCTCCAAAATATCCAGCTGAAACACATTTCCTTAATTAGTGACTGAGGGGGTGAGTGCCCAGAACATTGTGAGGGGTGCCATCCCTGGACTACTAGGTCCTGGGTTTTATAAGAAAGGTAACTGAGCACGCCATGGGAAACAAACCAGTAAGCAGCACCCCTCCATGGCCTCTGCATCAGCTCCTGCCTCCTGGTTCCTGCCCTGTTTGAATTCCTGTCCTGACTTCCTTCAATGATGAACAGCAATATGGAAGTTTAAGCCAACTAAACTCTTTCCTCCCCAACTTGCTTTTTTGCCATGGTAATAGAGACCTAGTTAAGAGAGTCAGCATCTTCATAGTTAAATGTCCTCCTTTTAGAGCTACTTTCTAACCTTGATGCTACCCAGGAAGCTAGATTACTCACTGTTTCTGTGTCTCAATAGCTAATTCCTTTTTTATTTCTATTTCTGGTTAGCATTCCTGTTTATTGCCGCAATTCATCTGTTGATAGACATTTGGGCTCTTTCCAGTTTGAGGCTATAAATAAGGATTCTTTGAACATTTAAGGCCAAAGTCTTTATACCCAAATGTGTTCTTGTGTCTTTTGAGTATACACCTAGGACTGGAATGGTTAGGTCATCGGAAAGTATATTTTCTATGTTGTAGGCAACAGTCAAAATGTTCTCCAAAATTTAAGTGTTATTTTACACTGATCTGGGCTTTGTTCAAATTGTAGTTGCTCTATCTTCACAAATACTGGTCCAACCATCTCTTTGGTTATAGCAATTCTAACGGGTGTGTGTGTGCACGTATCTCTGTATAGATTTAACTTTAGTTACTCGACTATTGAATATCTTTTGTATGTTTAGCCCCCATTTATAGTAAAGTCTTTGAACCAATCATTTGATGTTCTTGACTGGATTATACCCTCCCCCTTTTTTTTTCCTTTTTTCTATTAATGCTGTTTTTGTCTTTTATGTGCATGGGTGTTTTACTGTGTTTTACTTCTATGTATGTCAGTACGCATGTCCTTAACTAGTGCTCCTGAGAGTGACAAGGGGGTTTCAGATTCTATGGAGTTATAGAGGGTTGTAAGCTGCCTTGTGGGTGCTGTTAACTGCTCAGCAATCTCTTCAGCCCTCTGTATTTTGTTTTTAACTGACTTAAAAGAATTGTGTAGTCCTGTTCTAAATCTTGTGTTACATACACTGTGAATTTCCTACCAGCATTTATTTGTCTTTGTATTTTCTACCTATGCTGTAGAAGAGTGAAACACTGAGGAAAGGCTCATGATTTCCGTCTTAGGTTGTTTCTTGCCTTTCCTACATGAAGGAGATGTCCTTAGAATCATATCCTATGACTTTTGGTTCTTAAATATGAGACAGTGCTACAAGAGTAATTTAAGCAGCAGGTCCTCATGACAATTATCACAATATTCCTGAGTAATTCTGATGTGTTTGATAAAGTGGTTGGCTATTCTTAGAGGAAATGATTATGACAGTAAGGTATGAGGTATAATTGTCATTGCTGCTGACATTCTTAGATCATTCTGACAGCTCAAGAAGAGAATTCATCTCTCCCTTGAGGAGGCTGTTTTCATCCTTAGGTGTTTCATACTTTCAATGACTCTGAGAAAAATGACTCTGCTCTTGATGTCTCTTGCCTTCCTTTCTGGGTACTTTTCTTTTCCTTAACCCTCATCCTAAAGCTAATGTTTAAAATATGTTTATTAATATTTATTGATATTTAAAATATATTTATTAAATCATGAGAAGAGGAAGAGAATGATGATGAGGATGATGAGGATGATGAGGAGAAGGAGGAGGAGAAGAAGAAGAAGAAGAAGAAGAAGAAGAAGAAGAAGAAGAAGAAGAAGAAGAAGAAGAAGAAAAAGTTGTCATGGATAAGAAAATATGTATTTGTAAGCATCCATTTCTCTGAATCTGGCTCCTTTACAAACTGTGATCCTAAGATATAAAAAAAAATGGAACTGTGCAGATGACATTCTCCATATGTAGTGTCAACAATACTGCCAGTCAGCTCAGTTTCTAGGAATTACGTGAGCCAAGAATAGAACATTGCATAAAACAATTAAGAAGAATTGTCTATGTCTTAATTCATACCCAAAAATAGACTTTCAACAGATAAAGCACATTCCATATTCAAGAATACTTTGAGGAAAAACATTAACTCCCAGTCTAATAAAACAGGTCTCAGAAAAATCCACTCATATGATGGCTTGTTTAATGTATACATCCATGGCTCAGAGGTCTTTGTCCACAGATTGTATCATTTAATTTTCTCTGGTGGAAATCTAGTGACTGACTTTTATGTCCATCAGAGAGGATAGTCAGTTCTGGAACAGGAGCAAATGGCTGCACATACACTGGGATAACTCAAGCAAATAAACTGAAGCAAGACAATAATTTAGAAAAATTCAACGCAAATGAAGCCAGAAAGTAAAGATTTTTGGTAATGCAGACACATTCTTTCTTATATTCCTTGTATAGCACTAGCCAAATTTCTCTTTAGTAGCAAGAATCAAACACTCCGGCCTGAACAGTAACTCATTTTGTTGATTCAAACACGTAACAACACAAAGTAACGTGGTGCCATCCTTCAGTTCTTGTGCAATAGAAGAACTGGAATCAGAAGGAACATGGTGCTAGTGAGTCACAAGAGACAAGAGCAAGCAGGGGCTTCTGCCATTTCTACCCATTAATCTCCAAAGTGGAAGACAGTGTTCTACAAGCGAGACACTGGTACAGAGTACGTACACTCTGTGGGAAAATCATACTCCAGCCGTCTGACGTATCACCAACTTACCCTTACTGGCACTACATGTGTATGTTCCAATCCCATCCTATCATTCTATTCAGCTAGTGTCTTCATCATACTATGATAATATGACAGATTACATAAACATAGGCTCATTTCTACACTTCATTTGATCAGAAGCAATACTGTGTGGACTTTCCTGACAGTTAATAGAGAATTCTGAAAGTTCATGTATGGTATATATTTGCTAAAGATATCTTGTGAAACTCCTTGTTCCTATGGTTCTTAAAACCTTTCTGCCCCCTATTCATTAAGATCCATGAGCCTTGGGTTCAGGAGTTTTAGGGTTGTAGATATATCAGATGGAACTGGAGTCCATAACTCTACTGGTTGATCAGTTTAGTGTTTTGTATAATGGTTTTCATCTGTTGCAAAGAACAATAAGCAGCTAAGAAATTCTGAGAGCAGGTGAAATAGACTTCCCTGGAAAGAGCGTACCAATTGGTTATGCAATACATATGGTCAGTCCTGAAAACATACATACAGTGAAATTATATAAACTAAAAAGACTGTGTTTATATATTTAATACAACTAAAAAAAGGAAGGGAAGAATTTGAAAGAGAGAAAAGTAGTACATGAAAGAGTTTGGAGGCAGGTAGGAAAATTATATAATTATAATCTCAAAAAAAGTAAAAAATTAAATTTATAAATAGTAAGTATGCAAAGGTAAAAAATTCTTATCTAGAGTATCATTCCAGTAAGAACAAAACACTGTCCTTTTCATAATGGCAGTGATACAGTGAAAACAACCAATCATGAGACAGTTGTCTGCTCACCCCTAGAAAATAATACCATGTCTTTATCCCAGTGTTAGTCTCTGAAGCACATAAAATGGATTTATTAACGATGACTTCCCATAGCTTTAATAATCTCTAAAAACCTCTGGGCCATAATAGTTTCTCTTCCTAGGTTTCCTCTCCTGTCTAATTTATTTACCTTGACTTTTTTTTCAGACTAATATTTAACCATTACCATAACCCACACTAGTTCCCTCCCACCCCTAAAATTTTTACCCAAAATCCAAGTATCCTCTGAGCTATCTTTGTGCGTTTAACTCCAAAAGTTACTGAAGTCAAGGGTCAATGCTATTAATTGGCTGCTGTCACAATTGCACAGGGGTTATATCAAACAGCTATGGATCCTCTACCAGTTAATATACTCCTTTTATATAGAGCTTACACCAGGCACTTGGAGCCCCTGATATGCAGAATAACACCAGATGCATAAATACCAATGCAATAACATAAGAAACAGGAAAGACCAGAATGTTGTAACTTCTTCATAATTATTAACCCTACAGCAATGGCACCTAGTGACAGTTAATTAGATGTGATATCATACAAAGTCCTCAACATAGCAATATTAAGTTTGTTTAATGACAGAAATAAACAGCCAAAGGAAGTAATAAAGGTGATATATGATGTGAAATAGAAAATCAATACATAGAGAGGGAAATCATGAAGAAAAACAAATCTAAAATAATGGAAATAAAAATCATAGTAAGTCAAAGAAAAACTCTGCAGAAATGTATCAATAAAATGAATCAACTAGGAGACAGAATATCTGAGCTTTAAGGGAAGATAGAGAAATTGGACCACCCATCAAGGAAAAAGATCTAATAATTGAGATGGTATAGGGAGATTATAAGATATATGTGACATTCTGAAAAGACCAAATCTAAGAGGTATAGGCATAGAAGGAAAATAATCTTGATCTAAAATCATAATACACATTTTCAAAAATAATCATGACAGAAAAAAATGAGGAGTTAGGAAAAGAGATACTACTCCAGATCCAAAGGCTAATAGAAGTCAGACACACCAGGAAAGAAACACCCGAGTCAATTCTAAGTAAAACACTAAACACACAGAGAAAGGAAATCCTATTGAAAGAAACAAAAGAGAAACATCAAGTCATTTACAAAGGCAGGCCCATTAAAATAATTGCAGATTATTCAGCAGAAACTTTAAAAGCAAAAAGGCTTGGAATATGATATTTCCAAGTTCTGGGCAATAACAAATGATAACTCATAATACAATACAGAACAAAGCTACCTGTCATAACTAAAAGAAAAAATTCTCTAATAAAAACAGATTAAAGGAATTCATGTCTACTGAGTGAGCTCTACAGAATATACCTGAAAGAATGCTTCAGACTTAAGAGAAAAACAAATCTACCCAGAAAACCATAGGAAAGAATAAATCACACTAAAGTAATACTATACAGGAGAGAAAGAGAAGAACAAATATTACGATATCCATAAAATGGCTGGTATCAGTAAACAATTTCAACAATAATGATGAAAATTAATCATTGTAATTCTCCAATAAAAAGGCACAGACTAGTATACAGAGTCTATCTATTTGTTGCTTCCAAGAAACATATCTGACAAAAAGGTCATCCTTAAGGTGAAATAGTGGAAGGAACAAGCACTGTCCTAACATCTAACAAAATAGTCTTTAAAAATAGGAAAAATAAAGATGTCACCTCATATTGATTAAGGGAACAATCTATCAAGAGGACATGTCTATTCTAAGCATGTATATCCCAAACATAGATATGTTCAGTTTCATTAAACAAATACTACTTAGAAGTAAAGTCACAGATTGATTCCAACATAGACACAGCAGGTGGCATCAATACCCTATGGTCAATTTTAGGACTGTATAAAGCTTGTGAGAAATTATGTTTTCAGAACAAAAGAACCAGACACTAACATTGGATCAAACCTGACAGGATTCATTCCTCTCAGCATGCTGGACTCTGACATCCTGCATCCTTCATGTTCCAGCACCAAGGGCTTCAGCTGCTATTCCTCATCAGAACAAGACAGCTCCCAGGATACCTTCGAAGAAAGCTCCCAATCCCAATTGGTCCAGCATTTCAGACCGTACCACACAAGACTCTAATTAAGCCTGGAATTTCTCAACATTTAGAAACTGGACCACAAATGCTATTCCTAGCTTGTTTAACCATTTCCTCAATTTTATTTGGGACATTACAAAGGTATTATTCATCCCAAATGAGCTGGAAGAAACCTTCAAAAAACAATGCCCCATTATCTTTAAGGGGGGCCGTGTAGGTTTTTGGTTGCTTTCTTGGGCTACAGAGAGATATTTTCAGTAGTGGTTGGTTATAAGTTCTTTTTGGTCTTATTTAGAAAGAAAACAAGGTTTGACTCAGGGATGTCTCTCTTTTTCTTTATCTTTCATTCTTAGGTTGGAGAGAAGGGTGGAAAAGAAAGAAGGGGGAAGTTAGAAATATACAGGGAAAATAGAACAAAAAGTAGATTAGTGAATATACTCAACTTAAAGCTTTAATTGTCACTCACAAGGTTACTTTTAATTCACTGGTATAGGATTTTGTAGATAGATGCAAAATAAGTTTAATTTTAGATACATTAGTATAGAACTCAAACTTAAGACTATTCTTCAAACATATTAGACGTATTTCTACTCTAATATGAGGTATTGTATCTATATAACTCAATTACAGTACACAGTTTACTTCATATTTTGAAAGTGCTATTGCAGGCTGTTTAGGATAAGTAAGTTATACAAGTTAATTGTTAGTTGATCTAAACATGGTCATATCAATTACTACTGTATTTTTATCACAAGAATATACATCTTAGGTGCAACAGATAGATATGATCCTATAGAAAGATAAGGTAAAATAGTTAGAAGAGGTCTTCAAAAGCCTCAGAGACATATAGAATATGACATTTAAATGTTTTTATTATCATAAAGATTCACTAACAATGAGACAGGCTAACCCCTGGCAACACCCAGCCTACCTGAAAGAGGATGATGAGCATCAAAGAACCTCCTTATCGAGATGCTCTCAAAAGTGGCAAACAAAACACTGGGCAAAATGTCCTTGCTACCACAGACAGAATTCTGCCTAAAAACGAGCAAGCTTGGATGCAGGAAGAGTCAATGGCCAAATTCTGCCAAGACAGAGTAAACAAGTCAATAGTTCCTGCCTCACAAATATGTCTGTCACATATAATGGGCCAGAAGGCTGAACATGATCCTCCAATGCTATAGAGTTTTGGGTGACTGTTCGGGTACCTCATATTAGAGTAGAAATATATCTAATGTGTGTGAAAAATATTCTAAAGTTTGAGTTCCATACTAATGTATCTAAAATTAAACTTATTTTGCATCTATATTCAAAATTCTATATCAGTGAATTAAAAATAACCTTGTGAGTAACAATTAAGGCACTAAGTTGAGGAGTAAGTTTACTAATCTACTTTTTGTCCTATCATCCCTATATATTTCCTATTTCCCCTTCTTTCTTTTCAACCCCTATCTCCAAACCTAAGAATGAAAGGTAAAGGAAAGGTGAGACATCACTGAGTCCAAGGAAAGTTGTCCTTGAATTGCAGCAGATTCTGACACCCATACAAGTCTGGCCTCTAGGATGGTTGTTGAATCTTTCCAGTCATACTGTATGTTGTTATAGCAGCATGAACTAAGACAGCCATCCCTATACAACAGCTAGCATAATTATGTAAATTAAAAACAAAGTATAACTCCTGTGAGAGGTTACACTCAGCAGCTGATGGAAACAAATGCAGGGACCCAAGCCAAACACTAGACAGAGATCAAGAAGGCCTACCGAAGATTTGGGGTAATGATTGAAGGAAGCAGAGGGGTCAAGGACTCCACAAGAAGCAACTAACCTGGGGCCTGGGGCCTCACAGAGATTAAACCACCAACCATAGAACATGCATGGATAGGTCCCAAGCCCCCTGCACATATGTAGCAGATATGCAGCTTGGTCTTTGTGTGGATTCTCCCAATAGCTGAGTCCCTCGCTGATTCTGATGCCTCCCTTGGATCTGATTACCCTAACTGGGTTGCTTTGTCTGGCGGCAGTGGGAAAGGATGTATCTAGTCCTGCAGCAACTTAATGTGCCAGGGAAGGTACCGATGGGGTACGTCCACCTTCTCTGAGAAATAGAGGAGAGAATGGGGGAAGAAGTGTGGGAAGGAGGGCTGGAAGTAGAGGAAGGGGCTGCATGCAAGATGTAAAGTGTATACATAAATAAATTAATTGAGAAAAAAAGCATCTCTCCCTTTAAATTTTTTGTAGATGCAAAGATCATGCTGACCAGAGAGTACATAAATTAAATTAAAATTATAAAGCTAATTTGGATTAAGCTTCACAAACTAACATTCTTATGAAATCTCATAATAAAGAAACAAATGCTACAACACCAACAAACTACTTAAGTGAAATTTATTGTCTAGTAATGACTATTACAACATTCAAAGCTAGTAAGAGTAGCACCCTTCTTGATCTGCTAAGGCTTCTTTTTTTTTTCTTTTAAAACAAGTTACTGATATGGCTTCTAGATATGTTACTAAATTACTTAAGTCACTTTCCTTGATTGACTTATAATCTTCTTTATACAGTCTTTCTATCCTAGATCAAACACATAAGATGTCCATACTTAACTGGGACATGATAGATTACTACTTTGCCTCTTTTGAGCTCATATCAGTAAGTAATTTCATGTCAATCCCAGGAGATATACTGCAACTTCTTCAAGAAAACTGATCACATTTTATATATAATCCTTAACTTGTTAAGTCTGGTTATAGGAAGCCACGTGTACAAGACAGACCTAGACAGAATGGCCAGAGATGAAAGGATCAGGAGAAGCCAACAAACAAAAACAAAAACCCAAACAGGAAGCTGGCTGCCTCTGAATAAATATGATCTGTACAATCCCTTTAACTTTTCAAAGACATCACATGTGTTTACACAATCACTGACTTTGTAACATGTTAATTCGAATGGTCTCTAAGTATTCCTTCCTGTTGGCAGTGCTTGATGCCACAGTAAAATGAGCACTACTACCAAGAATTTGCTAGCTTTTATCTCCTCCATATTTTAGGACATGTCTGAGTTTGTGTTAAGACCCATCTGCGGCATGATGGCTTCTTTTGTTTTCTGGAAAGTTCTGATATTACTGGAAAACAAATAGTTTGTTCTTATTTACAGAATATAGGACTACTGCAACAATATCTGAACCATATTATTAACTTATTTTACAATAAATGTTGTTTATATGTGGCATTGGACATGTGGCATCTATTATTAACATCTCTAAGAGGAACGGCTGCTAACTTGTTAAAAGAAAACCAAAATGTCAAAAATAATTTGGGGAGAAGTAAAAGAACATGGCAAATGTTGACAACCAAGAGGCTTACTGAAGTTATCAGAAATGCAGATTACTTAGGCATTAGTAAAAAGAAATAATAATGGCATTTCACACTTCACTGTCAACTTGTGGGGAGATTTCTACATACCTCACACAGCATGACATGCAAATTACCCTTTACATTTAAGATTTTAATTATAATACAATAAAAGCTTTATTCATCATTTAATAAAAACAGAGAATACTCAAAGGAGGCAATGAGTGATTTTTTTAAATCTTAGATATTGATTTCATGGGTTTTAAAAATAAGTTGAAGGAGAATAAATATCCTAAATGAAGAAAAATTACCACTTTTAAGACTTTTATGATTGTTTAATACGACACTTATATTTTATCTATCTTTAAAAAGAATTTTAAATTATTTAATCAGGATATAACACAAAGTATTTGTTTGTTTTCTTTATACCAAAATCATTAGGAATCATTTGGGAAGAGTTGCAAGTATTTGGTAAGGTTAAAGAGTATATTTCACAAGTATATGCTGATAAAAATGAAATAAAATCTATTATCTATCATCATAAAGCCCAAGACCAGACCCATTCATTTTTTCTGACACCATGCCATTCAGAACTTCAGCAAAAAAAAATTTCCTTTTGTGTGATCCAACCACTTCATTCAAAAGGTAGGAAAATGATGGGACCTGATATCAAGTAAGTATTGAAACACTAACAAGTAAATACACAAAAGTTGTTCCACCACTTGATCCTAGGTGGAGCAAGTTTACTGTAGTCTAGCTTTGAAAGGCTTAAATTAAAAGAAAGAATAGGCAATTAAAAAACCTCAAATTCTATAGCTTGCATGTTTTCTTTGACAAATCATCAGCATAATAAGTATTTCACAAGGTTGGAGAGACAGTTAAGAGCATTGACTGCCCTTTCAGAAAACTCAAATTAGAGTCACAGCATCCACGGGAGCATCTCACAATCTCCTGCAACTCCAGCTCTACTGTATCTGACTCCTTCTGGGTTCCAAGCATACTGCAAGCATCTGGTACACAGGTTCTTCTAGGAAAAACACTCAAATATATATAATAGAAATAAATCTCTCTTTCTTTTTTTAAAAGTTGTATTGCCGGTCTGGTTTTTTTTTCTTCTTTTGATGGAATCAAATTATTTTTGTCCTTTACTTTTTGTACTGCAAGATGGTAGATGACCACCTTCAGTGATGCCTGGTCATCCCTTGGAACTGATTTAAGACACTAACTGCTGAAAGGAGGCATGATGGCTCATTGCCTGCAGAAACTGTGGCTCTGTTCTTTCATCAGAATTTCAAAAACAGTGATAAAACTAGGGACTTATTTCAAACTGAAAATTAAAGACTGATATAACCATGGACTTAAGTCTCCCATGGTAGTACAGGAAATCCCCTTTGCTTCTCTGAGGCAGTTTTCTCTCTCTCTCTCTCTCTCTCTCTCTCTCTCTCTCTCTCTCTCTCTCTCTCTCTCTCTCTCTCTCTCTGTCTCTCTGTCTCTCTCTCTCTCTCTGTCTGTCTCTCTGTCTCTCTCTCTCTCTCTCTGTCTCTCTGTATCTCTCTCTGTCTCTGTCTCTGTATCTTTCTCTGTCTCTGTGTCTGTCTGTCTCTCTCTATTTCTTTCTCTCTCTCTCTCTTTCTGTCTTTCTCTGAAGATCTCAACATTATCTTGTTACTACTGAGTTTATAAAGAGGCTACATTATACAGATATAATGCAACAAGTTGAATTTTCTTCTTAGTGAGTTCAAAACCAGTAAGAATGACCCAAGGGTAAAGGAATAGAGAAAAATACCTAGCTATAGCATGTGAGGAGAAGCAGCAGGGTTAACCCAAAGGCAGAGTTCTCCTTGAGCAAGCAGACAAGAGGATGTGGGTGGTAGAAACCATAATGCATATGTAAGCATCAAAGCACTTTGAGAAGGGAATAAAGGTATAGCCATATCTCTGGCTATATTTAGGCCAAAGTCATGATGCATATGTTTGAAACATAAAAAGGATAGACATTGCTGTGTATACGCTCCTTCTTTATCAAAATTTTAAGAATTTTGTCAACAGATACCCTATGAGCATATACAGGGAGAGGTAATCCCCCTTAGGAATAGTCATAGGGGAGGGGAATAAGGGGAAAATGGGAGGGAGGGAAGAATGGGAGGATACAAGGGATGGGATAACCATTGAGATGTAACAAGAATAAATTAATAAAAAAATATTTTAAAAAAGAATTTTGTCAACAGACTTTAATACTGTTATTACTTAAATGTATAAAAAAAAGTCTTGTCCCTTTGAATGAATCAATTTTAAGAATTCATGCAACACATAATATGATTTTTCTCCTCCAAGCCTCTTTGATTTCATTTGACTCAAACTAAAGTTGACCTCACCGGTCTCTATGGCACTCCTGTATCTGACCACCTAACACTTCTTTCTCTTGTGCTTTCTGACTTGATGATCACACTAATGAGGCAAGTCTTCAAAAAGAATGGTACAGCTTATATTTATGAATACTAGATGATTCAGAAATAATTGTCTGTAAGGAATGGATTCCAAATCCATCTGGGATGGCCAGGGCTCACTTGAGGTGCTCCACGTAAATAGCTTGCATTCTTTCCCTGTTGTAAGCAAGACTAGGTTTCTGCTACTCAGACGAGTTATTCTGATATATTAAAATCTGTTCTCTGGCTGTGTTTCCTTCTCACATTGCTTTAAAATAAAAATTGAAATCATAACAACAAAAACATCAATCTACCTCGGTCACTTTACATGGTGCCCTATCTACCATAAGAGTTATGTTTCCAAAGAAAGTATTGCCCAAAATTCAGTAGCTCTCTCCTTTGGTATCTGAGGAAAATCTTAATATTCTCTAAATACAGGCCAAGAATAACTTCACTAAAATATTGGTTCACAGCTATTGTTTAGTGACAGCAGTGTTTCTGTTTCCCCAAACTCCCAGCTTTGCTTTTGTGCATTTACAATTTTCTTGACCATATGACTGTGTCAGGCTTCTTATGATTGCAGCCATTCATATGACTAATGAAGAACCATCTCTGAGTGTTCCAACTGCACCTGCAAGCTTTCTGTGTCAGGTAGTGCATCCAAGTGCACCACACAGAGTTCCACAAGTCTTCAAGCCCTTACTTCAGCTTGACTTTAGATGGTGAGTCCACAGCGGCTCCTCAGAAAGATGATACTGGACAGCACGAAGAAGAAAATGCTTCCAATATGAGTTCACAAAGGATAAATTCTCCCTTTCTGTATGATCACAGCCATTTTCTTCTTTTAAAATATTTTAAATATGTTCAACTAATATATAACTGTCTGAAAATATGTGTGAACATATATATATACATATATATATATATATATATATTTAAAGATGCTCATATTAAAACAAAATGGAAAGGCTTCAATCAAGAAAAGCTATTTTTCTCCATACAGTAAAAGTGGTACTGAACCACCAATGAGGATGCGTTGGCTCCAGAGGGTTGAATAATCTCCCCAGCAACTGAAATTCCATCACCACTAATTGTAAATCAACCTAACTTTAAAACATATTGTATACGTGCATAAAATGTATTTGAAATATCACAGAAGCATTAAAATGCCAACAACCAGGGTCTTCCCTCTAGACTGGTGCTACTACACAGTTCTGCTCCAGAATCATTCCTGCGGCTGTGCCTGGCAGTCACACATGAAAGGGGTAGTTCTGTGCAGCTGGCAGCTGTTGAAGCCTTTAACCCTGCTGTTTTAGAATGTCATAAAATAAGCAGAATTTAATCTTCTCAAATCATTTGGTTGGTGGCTGTGATTTCCGCAGAAAATAACATCAAAGAAGACACACAGTTTTGTTGTTGCTCGCTTGGGCACCTGGAGCATCAGTGTGTTTGGAAAGAGGAAACAAAAAAATCTCAAAGCCTGTAACACCGTCTTGGGATTAGATACTAAAACAGTATGGAGACTGGCCTATTAAATCTCACTAGTGACGGGATGTGCCTAGGATGGTAAAGTTAGGAGACAATGTCATCTGATTAAAAATCACCACCAACATGACTGTGCAAACATGAGCTAAGCAAGGACAGCAGCAAAACACAGATGAAAATGGACAGGGAAAGATGACGAGGCTTTAACACTACATGAGGAAGTATGGGCAGGAAAAGAACGCTAAGATTGAGAGAAACTGTCTTCCCCAGGAAAGAGCACATCAACTGATTTTCTGCTACCGAATGGTCATCTCCATCCCATAATGACCCCAGAGACTTAAGTGTAAAAGTGGTGCTGTAGATGTATCAGTTGGGACTGGACATCACAAACCCTACATTTTGGTCAGTGGCAGTTTTCTGTAATTGTTGAGAAGCTGATTAGAAAAAGGCATGTTCTGCCACAATGTAAGATTGTTCTTTTTCAGGGTGGATTGAACATTTAATAATGTTAAACTAATCTTCCTGAGTGATAGCCCTTTACTGCCATTGATGAGTGAGCACCATACTATAAGGGCCATGCAAAGCATCCATAGCCAGACGCGCAAGGTGTACAGTGTGTCTAGGATGGAGGTTAGGTGATGCCTCTGGACTGCGTCATTCTATCATCACGACTGATTGGTCAGTGCCTATTCAGCATACATCACACGGGTTCTCTGATGGACTTGGTTATATATGTTAAATATGATCAGATATTATTTCTGTAATCTCACCTCCATAGTGTAAATGTATATTATTTCTTCAGGTATCCTTGGTCACACAGCTCATTCTTTTTTTAAATTCTGAGATGTTGAATATTCTCTCAGGGTTGAATATTCTCTGGGGTTGCTCTTTGTTTTCATAGAAAACAGATGCCAAATAGCCTGTTCTGAGATCTTCTTATTGGAAGAGAGTTTTTCCTTATTCGAAAAGTACTGGTTGAGTATTTATCAACTAATGTGAACATAACATACTAATGATTTGCTGGCATCTCTTCAGTTCCCTGCTTACACATCTGATAGTTATCTCATCATATTTTAAATATGTTGGTTGACATTGCATTCTTAAACCTCTCTCCAATAGTTCATTTTTATCCATTTATATTTTTCTTTAAATGGTATTTTCCTTACTTTTGTTCACAATATTTTCTTCTCTAATATGATTTTTCTATCTGGACCACTTGACTCACTCCCACTAATGTAAATAGCAACAAAAGGGTATGATAGCCAATAATGCATACAGATCCTTACGTGTCATCCAGGAACTCACAAGCCCTTCACTGCTACAAACTTTAGTAATAATAGAATGCCACTTGAAGTGGCAAAAGATCAGCTAAATTTTACCTGAAATAACAACAAAAATCTGTACTTATATCCTGTGAATCTTCATATGTTTTAATACATTATTTATGGTAGTAGAGTTCACGGCATACTCATGGGGAAAGAGTTTTAATAGAGTGTAAGTAATATGCCACTTCTGAAGATATATAAAATTATGAAAATGTCTGTAAAAAGACCAATAATTTTCTGAGATTGCCTGAACGCAGCATCATTCCCCTGCTCCTTCCATCTAGCTACCTCATTCTCACTCTCCTAAGGACACTGAGAGCTTCGGCATGTCCGAATGGAAGCTTACATGAAGATTAATTACTATCTACTTTTCTGCTACTGGAGACAACATCCTAATATGCTGTTGCTATAATACTATTATGTCTCTAGCCTTAATCTAAGCTTTACAGAGGATGCACAGATAATGGTGTCACTTAATGATACTTCTGGACACAATAATAATTGTTAAAATCTCTTTCAGACAGAATTTTAAAAAATGCACATTACTCTCCATTACTATAAGAGAAGTTCTGTGAATGTAGGGGACACACAATAACTCCATAGTGTATGACTGTATACTTGATAAATATTTACTAGATATACTCTTCATTCATTCTAAGCCTACTGCAATGACTCCGCTTATATTCCTCCTTCCTACTAATTTCATTAAGCGGTATCTTGCCAATCAACAAGTAACCTTTCTGCCTCTCATCTCCCCTTTTAATTTTCATGTCATTCATTCATTCACATCTCACAATACCCTAGTGCCAATATTGTCTCAATCCATTTTCCTTTCCATCCCATTGTGCCAATACCACATGCTTTGATTATCTTCACTCCATTTACTTTTTAGGTACTGCTCCATTCTGTACATGCAAGTGTATTAGTAAGATTTAGTCCATTAATAAATTAATGGTGAAAATGAATAATAAATCTCAACATAAGCCAAATGTAAAAATCCCTTACTAAGAATATAGTTAGGTAGCATGGTTAAAGCATCTTTTCTATCAGAAACCAAAAGTGTGCATTTTATTGTAGCATATAAAATTTAACTAGGACAGCAGAAGAATGAATATAACAATATCAATTTTCAACCATAATAAAGCACTAAATAAATAAAACTAACAAGGGATAAAACAAAATTTTGTTACTTATAAATTGAAATTTCTTTAGAAAAGTAGATATTATAAATTATAACAAGTTAGAATAGGATAGTCATTTTAAAAGCTATCTTTCTCTAATAATAATAACATACATGAAATACATATTTTATTCAGTCAATTAGCATAAGAACAAATAAACATTATAAAAATGACCAGTGCATACAAGAAAATGATTCTAATGTTCTACCTACAGATATATAGAAATCTCAAGAAGATACATAGTAAATATCCAGAATGTATTTTTAATAAAGCATTCTAAAATATCACTTCTTCCTAAATTAATATGAATACTCAATGTATTGCTAAGAATTAAGGAATATAACCAATAAGCATGTGTGAATATATATCCATACAGCCTTAAAAAATGGCTGCTGACCCATCTCAACTTGTTTTACTATATAGATAAGGTGATTGCTAATATTCAACACTGACGCAGAAACAAATTTTCCAGAAACACAAATAGAGAACCTAAAAATAAGAACACAGATGAGAAGTAAATAGTAAATACTCATGAGAGCTGGTGTCTCTACGTAGTCATCAAGTGGTGTTGAACCAATGAGCCTGCATTGCAAAATATAAAATAAAACAAACTTACAATACAACCTTGTGTAGCTACTTTTCCTTCACCAAAATAAATCCCAAACTAAACTTCAAAGCATCAAAATGTGAAAAACAAAACCACTTGCTGTAAATATCTTCTGTGTTTGAAAGAGGCAAACGTTTCTTAGGGCAAAAATATGGTCAATAATTATAAAAATGGAAAAAAGTCATATTAATCATAATGTAATCAAAGAAGAATATGAAAGCAAGCATGACAAATTTCCTCCAATCCCTCTCCCATCTGTATCTTAACACTACTGAACAAACACAGCATAATTTCTCAAAATGTTAGAATATTAAATTAGAAATTTTTGAGAGTGAAATTTTTTAAACATACTTAACTGCACCTTTGGAATCGTTTTTTACTTTGGAGTTTGTCCACAATCAAAATATCTAATCATGTTTAATTTTTGAGTCAAAGGAAAATATTAAGAGTCAAACATTCTTAGCTTACTAAGAAATAGCTATAAGAAATCTAATTGCACTCAGTGCATTGTAAAAATAAGTAAGTGGTAAATTTTAAAAAGAAAATAAAACTAACCCAATCCACAGTCAAAGCTAAAACCATTGGTCATAAGCTTAATTTAGACGGACTTGTAAACGGTCTGTGACATTGTGTTTAAGGTGATCCCTTTAATTATAGGCTTACTAAAAAGCCTTTAAATTGTACTTACTTTTTATTCTTTAATTTAGAAATATTTATGTATCTCTAATTTTATATAAATTCATAAGAAAATAAAAATTCCGAATCTTAAAACCTTTCAAACTCAAGTTGATAAAGACTACCATACACAAGTGTACGCATTTGGAGTTTTGTGCTATAAAGTAAGAGATAAGGCCTGAATTGCTGTTGCTTTCTTGCTTCTTTAATTAAATGTATAGCTTTGAAAGGGTGCAACGCATACACGCACAGCACCATACAGGTATATGCTTGCTTATGCATAATGCAGTGGTACATGTATATAGCATGCACATATGCTCCTATCAGTGCATTTCCTGTCCTCTAGAATCAAAATGCTGTCTCTCATCCACCACGCTCCCTTCGCACTTTAAAAGCAAGAGTACTCTAGTCTTTAATAAATCTGCTTTTTAATTTTGAATCATTTCCTCTAGATTTCCATGGCAAATATATATTTTTAATATTTATATTAAAAGTACCGAATGGGCTTCTTAGCTTTAAGCTATAAATACCACAAAACAGATTTGGAAGTTGGAACAGACCCAAGGTAAGTGGTTGCTAATGGTGATGGGGAACCATAGGTACCCGTGCAGTAAAGCCACCACACAATATGAGGAAAACCATTAAATGACCTGGAAAGGCATCAAGATGGCTGGCCCCTTTGTAGTTCCAACACAAAGACGGAGCCTTATTTCTAAATATTCTCCCTGGTGGGGAATTACAGCTGGAAAACAATCCCAGATGTATTCATTTGTGTAACCATTTGCTTCTTGTAGCATATAGGAATGGAAAAATTATTGAAGCCTTCAATTCTGGGCTTGTATTTTTTTAAATGTCAGGCTTTGAAAAATAGCACCATTTTCTTTAAAACCATTCATTTACCTGGAATGTTGGCCAACAGGCCTATAATATGGACTTGGTTTTTGTTAAGATTGAAAAAATGCCCAATGGCAAGGAAGGAATGGACAATTTTAGTGGATAAAACTAAATATGAACCCAAACTCAGCTGAGCAAATTGTCTAAGAAGAGGAAAAAACAATGTTTTTACAATGTCAAGAAATACTGTATCTTGTTAAAGAAGCACAAATTTAGAGTAGAAAGTATCTATAAAGACTATTTAAAGATACAAAAAAAAATGAAGTTTAAGGCAGTAGTAGTCATCTTTATGCTGAGAAGAGATTATTTTAGATGCTTAGAAAAGAGCTCCCAAACAGAAATCTGTTTTATGTAAGTCATTTTGAAGATATACATAAATTACATGGATTTATGCTTCCCTATCAATGGGCAAATGAATTTAAATTCAAACTTTAAAGGCTTGGTAATTTATATAATTTTTAAATCAATAAAAGTTAGCTAATACACATGTATCATTTTCACATCTGCAAATCATTGGCTAAGTATTAAGTCCACTTACTATCTTGAATTACACCCTAATATTTAAATGCAGGATTCCTGATAGCTGGTGATAGAGGAGTGAGAAAAGGAGAGAAAAATTATAATCAGCTACAATATTTTATTACTTGACTATATATAATATATTCAATTATATATTGCAAAAATATACATATATTTGTGTGTATATATATTCTATAAAAGATCAGAAATTTAAATATATTAAAATAGTAAAATGTTAGACATTTTATTGCAAAATATTTGGAACTATATTTTTGTTAAGAACCTGAGAAAACACATTTGAATTCATCATCTTCTTGGTAACCATTAATTGAGCACTACAGTTTTCAAGGAACAGTTGGTGTCCAGGATGTCAACTTGGGGATGAAACCTTAGCACACACTTCTTCCAAGGTGCCGATTCTGGGACACAACTTGAGTCCTAGTCTTGATAAGTTTAGGAAGACTGTCAGAGGGAAGAGGCCAGCTGAGTCTTCCTCCGTTTACAGATCTCTGAATCCTTCCTGAATATTCCAGCAACCCTACTCAACTCATGAAAAGATTTTGTGCCATGACATATATGCAGTCTATATTCTGGACCATAAGGAAGAAGGTGTATTTGACTCAAGTGATCTCCTGCTTGGAGACAGATGATTAGTCATAAGATTATGATACCAGAGAAACAGATTGAATTAATTTCAAATAAAAATAAGGAACTCCACCTACACTATGCAAAACTTCCTTCACTATGACTTATTGCTTTCTTCAGACCATTGAAGCTGGAAATAAATTTTATGAGGAAGAACAATAAATTAGGAATGGATAAAGGCACAATTTTCAGCCTCAAGTTGCTTGTACAGTTACATTTTAACACATAAAATTCAGAGCATAATACTAACAAGTTAATAAAATCAGCCCAGTGCTGACATGAAAAAACATTTTTTAACAGTTGGTTAGCTCAATCAGTTAACCTCGTTGACAACTTAAAATTTCAAAAACCTACACTACTTGTATTCAATGAACATTAAAAATATAGAAAAGTTCATAAATACATGTAACACAAGTTCCTTGGCCTTGGAATACATTTGAGAAAGGAATAGAGAAGTTGCTTTTAAAGTTAAAACTATAAAATTACCACATAATAAAAGCCTGTGCTTTGAACACTAATTGCCCATTTATTAAGAGGGGAAATGCTCTTTTTGAATGATGAGGAAAGTGCAGTGTATGAACTTCTTTTGTTTTTTCAGGGATGTGTTTAAGTATGTTCTGTTTCTCCTGCCCCTTTCCCTTTCTTCCTGATCTTCATTTTACTAATATGCATTAGTATCAATGCAGCATTACATCTCTAAAGATTCCTAGGGTGTTTTAATTGAGAGTAAATTGCCTTCAATAAATAGGGCCTCCTACTGGCTTGGAAGGCTGGCCACCCTAGTGGCTGGGTACAATTGCTTGTTTGAAGAGTTTAAAGCAAGGCATGATAGCCCACTTTGTCAGCTGCCTAGAGGGAAGTTGTCAAAGCTGGGACCCTGCTGCTTTATTCCTATAACTGTGTTTTAGAAACACCTCACAAGTGGAATTGTGGTTGCCTCATCCAGAAAATGTGGAAAGGATTAATGTGGCATGTAAAACAAATCACTCCTGAGCTCAGCTGAGAAAGTGGGTATTAAAAGCACTCCAGTCAAAAGAGCTTTAGTGAGAGAGTCACGGTGATATACAGTCAGCATATGTTGGGCTGGTAATGCTGCAGGGTGTTTGGAAATGGTAATGGTCCATGGGTGTAAAGTCTTTCAAGACCTCTTAAAGACACATGTGTTTCTTGAGTGTGTTCTCCAAACAAGGACCTGTTATGGGTTAGATTCACTGAAGCTTTTAAACTTTATTGATTGGCTTGTGGCATTCCAGGTTCACTTACTACTTTTTGAAAAAAAGAGTGTGTTGATAAACATGGTCAAGAATCCAACTTTAATCTTAACCTTATGAATCAATAAACAATGTGGGATGTTGCCTCCTCATCGATTACAGTGCACACTATTTATTTCTATTATAGAAGTGTTTGCTAGTTTTCTGAGTTAATAGCCTATATATCTCTGTTGTTCTTCTAAATCCAGGTGCTTTGTAGATTTATTTTGAAGGGGAAGAAAAGGGAGAGACCTGAGGATTTTTTGCTATTTGAAATATGAACCACAGCCTTAATAAAAACGTATGAGTTTCAAGTGGAGAGAGAAATAAAATAAACCTGCTAAGTGTAATTTCACAAACTGAGACGAATTTCCTTGGTACTTCCACTTTATAATGGAATTCATTCTCATCTTCCATCATAATCAAATATATCATTATAGCCAATGTCAAAAGGACTTTCAAAGAAGAAACAGACTAGTTTTATATAGAGACACAGCACTTGTATGTACTATCCTTTGGTTCCTATGTGCTCTCTGTTTAAAAGATGTTCATATTTTCTTAAATACTATATCTCACCAATTCATTCTTTTTTCTAAATAAGCTACACTAAGGGATTATGTTAAAGTTCTGAAACAATAAAGGCAAAACCAATAAATATGCAATAAATATGAGGTGAGACATGTAAGTGTTGTCAGCATGCATACATGCATGCACACAACAGGCATATGTTTGTTTTTTTTTTACTAGACCTGATAAAAATGAACAGGAAGTACTAGTTAACTAACATAAAAATCTCATCAGGAGAACTGAAGAAACAAAAATACTATGTGAGACTGAAAAAAGACAGGATGCCACTGGTTTGAGTTCAGTGCTTCCGAGTTTGGTCCCAACTCACAACCATGAGTGCAAATGTTTTCACCAACTTCAAGCATGACGTTATATGTTACCTTTGCTTTACTGCAGGCTTGGTAAAAGTCAAGTTCAATAACTTCTCAGAAACAGTGCCACTCTACACTGAAATTACAACCAGCCTTGGGGACAAAGCAGATATAACATTTCTTAGCATCTCTGTAAAACTCATAAAGCATCACCGTTGCCTTGTTTTTAAGTCGAACTTCCTGTCTTGGGCGTTTTCATGTCACTGATCTGTGCCTAGCACATTTGGCAGAAAGGAAAGCATATGGCAAGTGCCTGGGAACAGTATACTGAATGTGAAGCAGGTATTTTGAAAAAGTTACAAGTGTGGAAGTAAAAGCCAGTGCAAGTGCTGATACCAACGTATGTCAGTAAAGAAGCAGGAAGTAAACAGGCACTGTGGATATGTGCTCACTACACCCAGAGATGCAACTAGTGCTCCCACCTCCCAGTAGCCCATGTGGAACTGAAGAAGATGTGTAGACAATGCTCTGAACAAGAAGCTCCATGTATAGAACCCAATATTCACGGATGGATTGTTTGGAGAGCCTTTGATCTTTAAATGCATTTATTCTGTATGAATATTCTCACTTACTCACAAGTGAATAAAACCTTCCCCCCTATCTTTATACATTGTTTACAGTAATTCTTCCAGGGTCCCATGATAATAAAGTTTGCCTACAATGTATATAAATTATTAGAACATTTATGCTACCTTTTAGAAGCTATGATTATATATATAATCATATATATGTATATATATACATATATATATACTATCTTAAGTGTCCAGTTAATATGTGGAACATGTAAAGTAATTTTCTAGTTATATTAAATATCTTGATCAAAACGCATTTGTCTTTCTGTATTATTTTTAGAAAGATAGGTTAGTTAGATAGCTAGCATGATGACAGGAAGTAGATGGTCTGGACAATATTCTTATGTTATCATTAAAGCCTTGTGACATTTTTTGCCACTTGAATTCTGAGTCTGAGTGATGTATTCTGTTGTGTCTAACAGTAACCAGATTTAGATTCTGGTACTGGGAAACCACTGCCTGCCTGCTCCCCGTGCTTAGTAGTACCGACTTTGAATGCTTCCCCAAACACACTAATTGGGGACCTGGACTGTGTTGAGCTGTGCAGGTTTTCCCATCTCCCAGACAAGCTGCACACGAGGGCAGACTAACTCAAATCAAGATGGGCTGCACACCTGTACAACAGATGACTGACTTTAATGTGAAAAAAAAAAACCTCCACAATATAATTCGATTTTTTTTTCACATGGCATACATACAACTCAAACGGCTGAGGAGCTGAATCATGCCATTTAGCTGCAAGTTTTCATTGCTAAAGGATTTTATAGGGCTTAAATTTTATATAGTCCAGTATCAAGTACTCCTCCTAATTGCATGACTTCAAAGTAGGCAAGTGAGTCCTGGTTTCATATTATTTTAATGCTGAGCATTCTCCGCCCCTCCAATTGTTCTTACAGTTTCCTATATTAACAATATTATTGGAAATTTTATTTAACTTCAATTTAGCAAGATGCGTGCCTCCTTCCTTGAATGCAAATTCGAACACGGAGATTAAAATGATAGAGAAAGCCAAGCATGAATCAGTTTACAGGCCAGGGGTCCACTGTGAATCCCATAAAGCATTGTTTCGGGAACCTGGTTAGTGTTCTGTACACCTGCTTAATGTTTTTTTCATCATCACAAATGTCAAAGTGCTCAGTAAGTCACTGGGGTTTGAATGACAGCCATGCACTAAGCAAGCAGTTATGTTTTTTCACTACCAAATTGGACCATAAATGATGAAAAAGAGGTCAAAAAGGAAGTATGGAACCATACAAATTTGAAAGGGGAAACTGCTAATAGCCATAAACCTGGTGCAATCAAAGGCTTGGCGAGTCATTGCAAATTACCTGCCCTGTGAATTACTGATCGCACTGCATTATGATATGGAACTTTCTAACTCCTTTCATCTGTAGTAACAGGCCTTCTAATAGCCCACAGATCAAACGCAAAACTCTGCCAGTGGAATTTTGATACAAATACACCAAGGTTTTGCACCAGCATACTGTATGGGGGCCTAATGTATATGAGCAAACACATCTAGTGTTTCATTGGGGCAACTGATTATTCAATATAAGTATTTTGCAGATTGAATACTGCAACATAACATGTATAAAGAGGGAAGGATGGTAAAGCACACTTGAGGAATTCACAAGGAAGAATAAAAGCGTGTGTGTTTTTGTGAGATTAATGTGGCTTAGTATGCTTAAACAAGATCTTCGCTATCTTTCACGTACAGATGTTCCTAGACCCTTTACGTCTGACTTGTGACTCAGAAATGTGGGAGATGGGGAAATGTAATCAAAGAGATCCCACGTTTGTTTAAATGTAGGGATGGTATCTGTGTCAATAAACTCCTCTTCATGTGTGACATGCACATTTGGGATGCACCTTCAGCAGTTTCCTTTCGCTTCTTGGAGAACACTACAGGTATCAATTAATGTTTTTGTTTCTTTTTGTTTTGTTTTGCTTTGTTTTGGAGTAAATTAAAAACCTCTTTGGTCTTTGAGCTACTTAAAGCCGCTATAAAGCTTAAAAAAAAATCAAGCTAGATTTTGCCCCAACATTCAGATGTCCCTGACCTGAGAAGAGGAAGGAAGAAGCAGTTGAGATAGTGGCTAAAGAAAACTATCTGTTATAATTAGAACTAAAAATACTTTTCTCATCGATTATTGGCTTGGAGTTCTTACGTCATAATCTATTACTCATTTCTAAAAATGATTTTCTTTTGTAAAAAAAAAATCAGCAATTAGTGTGTCTCATTAGTTTATAGTTTTTATGCACATTTATGTATCAGACAGGTCATCCCTAAACTCAAAGGGAAAAAACAAAAGTGAATTGACAGACACATAAGATTAGGTGAAGTACTTTAAAGACTGTAAGGCTGAGAAGGCTTTTGAGCAGAGCCACTCTTGGGGACATGATTGTCTAGAAAAGGAAGTATCTCAAATAAAACACACTTGCACCCGGATGTAGTTAATATTCTTTAAAGCTAATTTGCATAGACCAAGATCGATAAGGAGGATGTGATAGACCATGGGAATACCAAAAGGTACAAAAGACTATAAAGATCTGAGAGCCATGGACAATGTAGGCTGGAAAATCATGAGCAGAGAAGAGAATGACAGTATGTTTTCACACTGGATCACAGTAAGGAGAAGGGTAGTAGTGTATTTTAATTGGCCATTGTGTGGAGAACAAAGGATGATTACAATGAATAAAAACAAGAATCCTACTTAGATCAACATTACCAGCATCTCCATGGTTGGGCCGATTGGTGCAGAAAGTGAAAGCAATCCTGGTACCCACCCCATCACATCCTCAGAGGAGTTCTGTAAGGCCCCCTCAGTGCTTCTTCCATCCTTGTAACTTGGGAATCCAAACTTTTGATTAAACTGTTCCAGAAAATCAAAGTCTCTTTGGTAACTCTTCAATTGTAACATTTCTCTTGGGAGTAGTTTCTCTACATTTTAAAGTACAAGTTTTCAAACAACAAATCTATTTAAATGAGCTAAGTGTAGAATGCAGGAAGAAAAAAAAAGTTATTCTGGCCATGTTTATCTTATAAAGCATTTCGAGTGTTTGTGGCACATCTACTGTTATAACTGTATTGGTCAATAAACTGCTGTTGATGAACTCTGAGCAGCTGAAGTTAAATGCTATTGTCAGGGTCAGACAAAAAGGTAACCGGGGGCCAAGGATGTTAAACTGGGGAGAAATTTTTATTGAATATTTTTACATACACATTTATATTATTACACATACATACAATGAACTACCTACAGCAAAAAAGAACCATGCAATAATCAGGAATTACATAAATGTTACATTGTTAGTGTTTTGGCTATTTAAATTTGGCAGCCTTGAAGAAAATGTCTTTCCTATCTTGGTATGTCTCAATTCTGAGTGTAAATCAAAAATCTATCATATCTTGTCATTATCAACTTAAAACATCTACCTAGACCCAAACACATTTTAACCCCTAAACAACTAAGCTTAATTGTGAAACTAAACTAGCTGGTCTTCAACCCCACTAGAGACTTGATTAGGAATAAAATTAATTGCCTGAGTATACAGGGGGTGCAGGTTGGCAGCTTCAGCTGGGGAGAAATTTAAAGACTGGTCCTCTTTAGCTCACCCTTATCTATCATTGTTTTTACAAATAAGATATATTTGTAAACATTGTATTTTGAATATATTTAAAGATTATTTTAATGGATTTTTTTGTTTTATTTTTGTTTTTGGGTTCCTGGAGAGGGTTTATGACCAATAGGTGAAAAGAGGAAGGCATGAGGTTGGAGCAGAGTAGCAATGTGTTAGAAACTGCTGAAGCACTGAAACACTATGACAGACATGCAGAGCTGTATCTCCCGCCATTGCGGGGTCCAGACTGTAAGAAGAGTTATGCTATACCCCACATGTATTGCAACTGATATGGAATTTCTTTGTGAACATATATATTTTGTTATATGGTGAGTATCAGTAGCCAATTTTTTTTCATTGCATAGTAATTTCTGTTGCAAAAAGCTCTCTAATTCATTAGTAAATGAATTGACATAAACAGCTTTGGTCCGTGCATTCTCAATAGCTAATAATACCAAGAAGGATATACATGTACCATGTGTCCCTTACTGAAGGGCTTCCTGGTGTTTTTCTTGTTACAGAATTCAGAGAAAACTGTGTTTGTCTCACTGAAGGAAAGCAAAAGGATGTAAGAACACCTATAAAAGTTTTGGAAGGAAAATTGTGTTTCTTAACATTATACAATCATAAGACAGAAAGCCTTAGGGAAAACATTTCCTATTGAATTCATATTACATTTCCAAATAAGTTTTTTTCAACTTGCTGATATAATTTGAGGTCACTTTCATGTACAAACTTCTTAACTGGTCTTTTATGCTAAAAAAAAAAAAAAACGCATCCTTGTCTTTCACTGACAAATGCAATATCTGCTTGTCTACAGGATATTGTTTTTAAATCAATTGGACTTTTAATATATTTCACCTGGACCCAGATAATGTATGTATTATGATCATCAGATGATTTATTTAAACGTTACTGAGAGAACACCATGTGGAAAAATAGCTGTATGACATATATATGAGAACAAAGGTTGAGGCCATCATTATCAGTTAAGTTTGCTAAGAAGAATGTAGAATTTTCAGGTGCAAAGACATGTGCTGTGGTCTTTGGTATTGGCAAACAGCTCCTCTAAAGTCCGCTGGGGATCTATAGTTAGCAGAAGCAACTCTGTGTTGGAGTAGATGCTTATAGGTAGGACACTTCATTAAGTATGGAAAGGCTGGGTCAGCTAGCTGGAGGGCTGCATGAATTGCTTTCCTCAGTTTTGGGCATATGGGGCCATATGTCCATGGACCACATAAAAGTTGCACATTCCTAGAAACCACTGAACCAAGACATCAGTTACCTTCAGGACCCATCTGAACAGTTTTGGGCAATTCACTGCTTCGATTAGTTGAAAAGATACACTTTTTACAATAGTTACAAAAACAGGACCTGTACCTTCCTTCACAGTGTATGTCTGTGACTTAAAATATCCGTTTGTTAGACATTCAATCCAACATTTAATATAATAAAAGAGCAGAAATTTTTATTTTAACAGGCTCTAATTTCTTAAATGAAGTGTTTGGGAATTGGATATCCTTAGTCCATATGTCTTTTAGTCTTCTACTCTTGTATAGCCTTGATATATATGCACCAAAGCCTAGAATTCTGAGTGCCAATATTAAGGATCTAATTTAATGAAAGGATGAAAGTGACTGTGAGAAGGGAGATCTCAATTTTAATAACCAGGTGCAAAGAGAAACTATCTTACAAAAATAGCTCTATAAAATGCCAACATCATGTACTCTGCAAATATAATTCACAATTTAAACATTTCTAATAGCTTTATTTTAAAAAGTAATTAAGGAAGCATATTTACTGTAGTATGAAGTGACTATTTTAATTTTTAAAAATCTCCTTTTACATTTTCCAACACAGTCTTCAAAGTCTTAATCTACAGTATATCTCAAATCAACCTAGTTATCAGTATATTTGTCTCTTAATATATTTTGTATAATTTCCAGTATCGTATATTCTTGCTCTCAAAATTGATCAAAATATGTATTTTCTCTGATATACAATTAGATGATCTTGTTCCTCCTTCTATCATTAATTTGAATATTTAGAAATATTATTCAATCATTCTTTCATGGTATAACTTCACCAATATTGAGTTTGAATTTGAACCTTTCTGGTCTTCAATCCTTTACCATGTGTATGCAGTGCTAAACGTCCTGTTTCATATTCCTGGGACTAGTTCACTTAAATATTTCCTCTCACACTTGCTTCAATACATGTAGACTCCACACAAAAGTAATGTGACAAACTAAAAACTATTTATTTTGTATGTGAATGTGTAGGACGCTGTTTTAAACCATAATCTGTATTGCTATCGTGTTTTTCCACAATGTGAACTGAGAGAGGCAGGGACAGGAAAAGACTCACCAAATCTGTCTTGGAACTTCCACTTTAAATTCAAAACAGACCTGACCGTCTACTGGGATCTATCTCCACTATGACAGAGAATGTGCACCTGTGAGCACCTTAGCCAGCCAAAGAATGGCACCATTGCTTCACATAAATGTGGCCACAGATATTTTTTATTTGGTTATAGAATTTTATCATAAATCCCATGGCTCCACAGAGAATTCTATCTGTCCTCCAGGGCTACTTTTTGCCTTTAGATAACATTTTACAGTGCAGGCCTGATGTATTGCTTCTGTCACCCTTTGACCACTAAAGGATCTGAGATCAGCACAGTGGGTGAATAACAGGGAGACAAAGCAAAGTCTCTGCCCCTCTGGCACAGCCTATGCATATGGTCACAATTTTCCAAGTTTATGGTAATAAGAGGAATGCATTTATCATCCCTCTGCTCCTTCTTAAACTGATCCTCCATTGTTAAATTTAGCAGTTGGCCACAGGTATCATAAAATTATTAAATAAGGTGCAGAGTAATGTGTGGGGTGTCCCGTTGAATTTTACAGGAAAATATTGGATAGTGGGAAAAGAGTGGCAGGTCTTAATGGCATACTCAAAAAAAGCATTCACCAAATTAGACGGTTGCCTTAAGGTTTCTGAAAGTTATACTGGGAATTAAAGATAACCTGATGAATCTCAGGCTAATTTAGCCTGTCATGCTCTGCTCCAGAGAGGACAGCCTTGACATAGCTATGGAGAAATTGCTCTGAAAATCAAATTTTCTCATTACACTGTAGACCACACCTAAGATCCTTTTTTTGTGCTTTATCTATAATCATCAGCATTATTGCGATGGTTTTATATAACTAAATTTTAGACACATAATTAAATAACAGTTTTTTTCCTTGTTCTGAGCATTTCTCAGTTTTCAAAAATCAGGCAGGGAAAAAGAAAGTCTATCCAATTTTGAAAATTTGGCAACAGTACTGACCATGTCATAGCTGCCTGCTTTAAAAAATATTCAATTGGATGAAAGTGTTTGATGTTATTAGTCATCAGTAAGTAAAGTTTAAAAACACAATAGGATACTAGCACATACCCTAAAATAATCTAAGATATAAAAAGCAGAAAATACTAAGTCTTGGCAAGCCCATAGAGACACCAACATTTTCTTACATTATTGACAAGAATGTAAAATGTTGTAACCACTGTGGGAACTCTTCTGAATTTCTTCCACAAAACTAAAAATATACCTACCCAAAGATGCAGAAATTCTACTCTTTAATACTTATCTAACAGAAATAAGAACATGAAGAATGCATGTTCAAGAACAACAAAAAAAACTTAATTATATTTATAAATTTTTATTGGGGGGTGGTACTGGCATACAGATGTCCACAAGTGCAAAAAGAGTGGATTGAATCATGTGGACTAGAATTACAGGCAGTTTTGAGCCTCCTGACATGGGTGTTGTGAACTGAACTCTGATCCTCTGCAAAAAGAGTAAGCACTCTTAAAGGCTGGGCCACCTCTCCAGGATCATGGGTGGGGGCGAGGGGAGAAATCCTGGTCAACTTCATTGCTCAAAGTATAAGGGAACTTATCCTCAATTTTCACCAACAGAAAAATGGTCAGATAAGTTCCCACAGAAGGACCAGAAGAACAATGGAGGCACCTCAAAAGGGTTATGTTGAGGGAAAGAAGCAATCAAGGGACTATCTGGGTTTTTGGATGTTCTTGGAGCCTCAAATGGATAAAACTCGCCTATAATGTAAAAGTTGAGACAGGGTTTGTCTCTCTTTGGCAGGCAAAAGAATAGGAACTGAGGACTGTGCTAAATTTTACACAGTAATTTTCAACACCACGGGGGAGCCTCTGCTTTCTTAGATGTGTTGTATACATGGCAAAAAAGAAAAAAAAAAAAAGAAAAACAGATAACACACAAGATTTGTGCACTTCATATATATAAAATAAACGCAGCCAAAATGTCAATACTTTTTTAACTGTTCTTGATGATTATATGTGATTTTTGATAGAGTATTAACATCTGTGATTAACATTACATAAATAAAATCCCTTGCTTGACTGAGTGGTAGATTAATAGATTTTAAAACAAGCTAAGAGAATTTGAGTGCTCTGTGTGTGGGTATTCCCTGTTTGGACCTTTCCATTTTCATTGTAATACCAACTCAGCACAAAATTCAAATGAATTTTCACTGTGTTGCTACTTAGAAGTTTAAAAGATAAGAGCTAAGCAGACATTGGATGTCATGTCAATTTCTAATAGAGGAATTTGAAATTCTATTTGATACCATGTTTAAACCATCATCATAGCTACTTGATACAAAAGAGAATGATTTCCTCCCTCCCTGGGTGGCTTATATCTCAAAATGAAGTCTATAGAAGTGATTTTATGAATGATGTTGATCAGCAAATACATGATGGGTCTAGAATCTGGATGGCGATAAATCTACTTACCCTATGCCTAGGAATAAATGGCATCCAATGCTCTTCCAATAGGTAGGGCACAGAGAGACATCGTAATTAACCTTAAGACTTTGAAGCCAAGTATATTTAAGCTTGAGTTTGGGATCTCTCTCTCTCCCTTATTATTTTTATTCCCTGGAAATATTAGAGAGACTAAGTCTTCATTCCCTCACTTACCAAATGGGCATATCCAACATACACACCTGAGGGACTTTCTAGGGGGTAACAGGATCTGTATGTATTAACAGTAATTACCCAGATGCACAAAGAAAAAGCAGAATAGAAGATACATTTGGTGGACTTTGGACTTTAATGAAAATGTCTTTAAGCAGAGGGTAATAGTAAAAGAAGAATCTAAACAGAAACCAGGAGACCACAGACCTCTGGTGTTCCCTGCACCCCCTTCCTTCTTCCTTTGCTGCGTGGCAAACAGGAACCCTCATGCCGTCACCCCCAGCGCTGAAGCAGTGGTGGCCGTGGTTATTCCTCAACATGAGTCTGAATGAAAAGCCACATTATGAGGTTTTTTTTTTCTCTCTCTCTCTCTCTCTCCTGCAAATCTTCTCACAAGCTTCTCATAAATAAACGGGGCTGAAGTCAAGAAAACCAGACTAAATCCCTTTCTTACTACTTGGACCGTTCCCAAATCATTCATCACAGATTCAGGCAGATCAGAGCTTCTTAATATTTCTCAGGGTGGCTGGCTAGGTGAGGCAAAGGAGACAAAGGGGGCTGTACGCAAACATCCAGGCTATCTCTGCCAATCTCTTGCTTTAAAAAACGAGCGGTGTGCTTTTTAAATCAATCAGCTCTCTGCGTCTACTAGAGGTGACGAAAATGCTTAGGTCGTTCAAAACTGTCCCTACGGCTTTTTGCAGGATGACACTGCGCAAGATGAAGATGACAGTTTCTCTCTTTAAGTTCTGCAGTCAACGACCTCTGAGAACTGACTATGGTTATCACTGACTAAAATTTACTGACTCTTCCGATGTAAAAGCTGTCGATTTTAACTCTGCCGTTGTTCCCGGGAAAGAGGGCAGATTGTATATGGGAGTATCAGATTAGTGTAAGAAAAAACAATGCAGATCCCAAGAAAATTATGTGTGATATATGTGCATGGTCCCAGAAAATACAAAAAAAAAAATCTAAGATGCAGTGTTCTACATGACTGCTCTTAAGTTTTCCTAGGATGTCGTTGTTCTGTTTAAGTCTTTAAAGTGCTCTAGAGAACTCAATCAGAAGAAAAAGTAAGGTTGAGAACAATGAATAAAGAAAAAGTGTCACAGAACAATTTTCACAGAATGAAAGATTTTTAAAATTCTTTTTTAGTAAAAAAAAAAAAGTCCATTGTTGTTTATAATGTTTTATTTAAGGAGTATAAAATTCTTCATGGGGTTTAGGAGTACAAGGCCAGTACACCTTATCTTTTTCTGGCTCTTATACTTGAAAAAATTTTCCCCAATTGTGGTTGGGACAGAAGACATTAAGTAAATGTGTATTTTACATTTCAGTTAATTAAATGTGATCAAAGGTACCCTAACAGCATTTCAATAAGCATTTTCCTATCATGTGGCACAGTCTATAGAATAATATAGCCCTGTCTCTGTTATTCGTTCAATAGTTCCTTTTGCTATGGCCAAGCAAAATTTTCCATTCTTTGAAACCCAGTGTTTTACTACACAGATGAAACACACCTGTTTTTGATATACAACCACTTTCAATTCTTTTTAACTTTAAAAAATTTTTTCATGAAATGGAGGAAAAAAATCTGTGTTCCCTATTTTGCTGTTAAATATAATTTGGAGTTTTGCATTGCTGATTAACAGAAAAAAAGTAAACAACCACTTTTGCAAGCAAGTCATTGTACAGTCTAATAATTTTAAATAGTTTATGAAGTATTCACTATGAATACAACAGTCTCACTGCCTTTGGAAGCTGAACTTAAAAAAAAACAAAAAACAAAAAAAACAAAAAACCTAACAAACCAAAAACAGTGACAAAGAGAGAAGGAAGACAGAGTAATAGGAATGTGTTTACTATTAAATGGAGTGATCTGGGAACATCTGATTTGGAAAATGAGATAAAAGGCAAATTAGAAGAAAATAATTTAGCAGAGTAAGTGCAGGCAATGTAGACCTTGGGAGGAAAGCTTTCCTTCAGCAGGGGATCAGTAACGTCCTTAAACTGGGAGCCATGGACAGTCAGTTGGAAGAAATATGAATAGCTTGGGATAGAAAGTAAGAGGTGATCTCCTAGGCAAAACAAGAGTCAAATAAAATAGAGACTCCTAGGACATAATAATGACTTTGGGTTGTGTACATGAATGGCATAGAGACTCGTTCAGAAAATGAACAAGGGAGGTAGTATCTCACCTGTGCATTCATATAATGGCAAACCAGTATGGTTGATCTGTTGAATACGCACTATGGAATATGGATGTAGAAGGATAAAATCTTGTTAGTGAGTCATAAAGTGCCTCAGGAGGAGAAAGGATTCTGATATGGTATGGCAAAAATCTGGATTATTTCTATCTTGGTTTCATTTTATTTGATAAATTTTGAAAGTAGAGACAGAATACTGGTTGAATACTGTTGAAATACTGGTACAGAGTATGAGAGAAAATTGAGCCAATGACAAAGTAAGTATAGAAGCAGTTCCATTTAATAAGGAGATAAAGTATATTTTGGCTTTCTCTTGTGGACAGTTTATTTGCAATACCAAATGAATGTGCAAGTAGAGAGAATTTGGCATGTAGGTAGACTTATTCACCTAAAGGTGAGGCATGAGGAACAGGCTGTACATAAATATTTCAAAATCTGGGTTTCAGCAGTGCAAGGGACTTAATGTCACATAATTTGGTGAATCCCCGAGGACTAATGAACGGGTATTGATCAAGTTAGAATAACAGAGTTTTTGCTAGGTGCTTAAGATTCTATGCTGATGGATCAAATTTGAGACAGTGAGGGAAAAGTGGAGGAAGAATAGCAATGTATGTCCTGGAAGTCAATTTAAATAAAAATGAGAGTTATATTTAGAGATTTTATAGCAATGAGAAAAACGTAGTATAATATAAAAAAAAAAAATCACAAATTTAGTACCTGAAGTGATATCTGTATCAGAAGTTCCCCCCTCACACAGAAGAGAATATTATGTGGAATGGGCAGTGGCTCAGTCCAGTGTGGAGAGGTAGGTGGAGAGCCACTGGGCGGGGGAGGATGGGACAACATATTCAGTAGAAGGTGACAGCTTACAAAGGAGTGAGAAGATAGTAGAAGACCACGCTCGAGTACGAATGATTAGTCCCAGCTAATGTAATGTACAACATCTACAGCCTAGATTCTACGCACCTCTATAGGCAATTCCAAAAGTCAAAAGGTGTTGAGTATTTGCTGTTGTTGCTGTATGATTTTCAGAAACCCAAGTCTTCAGAAGCAGTGTGTATAAAACATGTCAACACAAAGCTTACTGTTTTCAATCCTCTCACCCCAGTGTGGGTGTTATTTACTTATTAGCCCTTAAGGCTTTCATCTGCAAGTCTACTGGTAACTAGAAAACCACTAGTGGTACCAGAATTGCCCATGCTTACCCATTTAGCATCTACTACGGAGTCTACGTTCTATTTACAGTTCACTAGGAAGAAGAAAAGATCTAATATGAATATTCAACAATGGGAACTCATTGCAGGAGCTGGAGAGACAGCTCAAGGCTGCTCTTTCAGAAGTCCAGGGTTCAACTCCCAGCACCTACATGGTAGCTCAGAGGCTTAAGTAACCCTACCCCTGTCCCAGGAAGTCCAATGCCCTCAGAAAAGGGTTTCCTAGGGAACCAGGCAAAGGGATGTTATATAGCTATTCATGCAAAAAATGTACATAAAATAAATATCTTTTAAAAAGTCATCGTAATGCAAATCTCTACAGTGTGCCAGTTCTAGAATTGCGCAGAGAGACAGAAGACACGAATAAGATAAAACACATTCTTTGGAAAGTCATTCACATTTATTAGTTAGGACAGTAAACTGCTGTCTTAGTTACAAGACAAAAATTCCGTGCTATTGGTTTGAGGTTTGGCACAATGTCATCTGATCAATGGCCCAGACCCACGAGATAAAGAAGTATGTTATGCCTACACCCATATGCAAAATTCTTTAGGCATAACATTGATCGTCTAGAGATTCTGATTCACCCGTGGCCTTGAAGAAAGAAAGAGAGACACTAGTTATCACAAAGTACTGGTTTATTTTGGTTGATGGTGATTTTACTTAATAATAGGAAGTATTTAATATATTCTACTATGCAAAACACAGACGTAATACTATTTTTATAAGTGACTTTCAATTTTAAGCCAACTTAATGAGCAATTTTCCCTTTCTTTGTGTTTTGAGTAAGGTAGCAAGATCAACAGAGTCAGAATGCCTGCTTCCCAGCTACGCTCCCAGCATGGTCAGAATCCACTGACCTTTTGACAGCTCTTGTTCTTGAAAATTAAGACAAAAGAATGAAATAGATTGAGAAAAGTGTGTTCAGTATTATTAGACTCATATATACTTTAAACTTTTGCATCTATTTATATGCCTTGTGTGCATGTGCGTTCATGTGTTTTCTGTTAAGTGTAATGTCAAGAAATAAAGAACTGATAGGGTTGTCACACATCACCTGAACAGTGAAGAGAAAGCTGGTGTTCACTCTGTGGAAATGTTTAAGATCCTTTGGAAAAGAAAACAAAAAGCAGCAAAGGAGAGAGAGATGGAGGTAAGCAAACTGATGCTTTAAGGCCTACTAATTTAAACAGGAATAGGCAGAAGAGAGCACATTGCTGGGATTCCCTTTACCTTAGAGTTAGCATGGCTTAGTTAACCTCCTTTCCTCAAAATGCAAAAGTTAACTTAAATTAAACACCTATGAAAATCACTGGTTTCCTGGCAGCACTGTCACTCAGTGAGTGACTCTTGTGTAGTGTGTAAGAGAATATGAGGACTTGACCACTTTTCCCTTCTATCTTCAGTCTTTCATAGCTTTTTCCAGTTACAGTTTGTAGAACTTCCTTTCATTAGCAATTAGTGTCTAACTTACAGCTTAATTTATAAAAAAAAAACCCAAATCTTCAGTCTCACAAAAAAAAAAGTTTTAAAGTCCATTCACTTGACCTCAGACCACTCATAAAGCCCAGTATCATACAATTCAGTGATTTAATGTGCCCCAACTGTGAAGAAAATGCAAGGAGTCGTCCAGTCCCATTGGCAAGTCTGTTACTCAACATTTCAGTTTGTCACGCAGCATAAAATATGCATGAGAAGTAGAGGGAGGCAGCACTAATTTACACCTGTCTAGAAAGTTTGGCACTGCAGCCTCCAGGATGGGGAACCACTCACCAGAGAGGAAAATGTAACCAGAGACTAGGTAAGTATGGAAGATGAGGTCATCCACCAGCAGCAATCTTCCGAGCTCATAGACTCCTCTAGATTCATGAGGTGAGAATGAGCAGTCCAGAGCACTGCAAAATTCAATTTAGCAAACCTCAACATGAGTTCTCAAGCTGTCTTTGTCCTGATATAGTCCTCATATAGTAGGCGATAGAGAGAAGCAGTGTGAAAAGATAGCTCTGTTGATTCCGAACAAGATAGTCTTAATTGCCTGAAAAGCAAAGAAAAATAAGAGTAATATTTAAAGTAGAAAATGTATGCAAGTTCCAGAAAGCCTTTCCTTCACCACCCCCAAATATCTACTTGCTGTCTTTTAATAGATTAATTCCAATTTATTTGAACAGATTTCTCTTCCAGTGACTATTATCAAAGTGTGTCAGGTTTTAAAACTTTTTCCTTATGATAAATAAATTTGCAAAGACTTTAACAATCAAAAATCTGATTGCAGATTTATACAATGATCTTTCTTCTCCATTTCTTCCAACGAAACCCATATAGTTATTATTTCAACTTCAGAATCAAGTCTGAGAATTGGAAACCTGACTTAATGGTTTGTCTAGAACAAATAAATCAAATGTAGGGTTAGTAAAGTTAGTCAATCAAGGCAGTACATGCAGGATTGAGAGTCGAGAGTCTGAACCAACATTTCTGAAGAGACCATGAGTCTCTCAGTCTGCCCCTTTGCAATCACCAGAGCTTCCCTCAGGCATATTTAGCTGTAGTGCATGGAAAAGACTTACCTGGGAGTTTACTGTAAGGAATGTCACTATGGATGATCTGTGAGACATACCTGAATCAGTATTAGCTTCTAAGTCGTGAACAAACAGGGATGGTTGTTGCCCTTAACATTAGATACTACTAATACTTGGTGAGTAGGAGCCCAAGGCAGTACATTGCCAACAGCAACAATCAGAATAAATTTTTTTTAAAATGAGAACATAAAACCTCTCCTGGATTCAGCACTTTAGGTTAGAGAAAGGATATGTATAAACTCTAGAGAAGACCATATCGAAGGCACTACAGTGCTATACATACGGGATAAACTATAAACTGTCACATCTCTTTAAAAATGGCCCTTAACTGTAGAGTCCCTAAAGGATTGTTACTATTGGAGGGTATAGTCTGAAATGTTGTCTACAGTTAAACCCAGAGTCTTTGAATCAGTCTAAACCAGAATTAACTCAGTCATCACTTTTATTATAAACAGCCTATATTTGCTTATTTCAGTTTGATACAAGTGTTTCAGTCACACAGCATCTCATGCCTTCAGCACCTGTTGCTTCTCAGACTAAAATGTCCCTTTCTCTTCCTTATTCATGCACAAAGAAATGAATTTGCCAAGAGCTGTCATTCTTAAATGTACCTGCCAAGTGTCAGGTACTTTAAAAGCTGAAATGCTTATAGCATATGCTGCCATTGCAGGCAGAAACTTCCAGTGCTCAATAATTCACAAATGTTTGAATATATTATGTTGAAATATTCATCCCTTGATATAGTCACATGTGTTAATCTGCCAATACGTATGCATCATGCTTACACAGCACATATACCTTGCCTAAAAAATGCATCTAGCAGTAATTTAATACCCTACCCCTTCAATTTTGAAAAATTACGTATAAATCCCTGGTATTATATTTGCTGATTAATAGCCAATTATTTACATAAATGTTAAAATTATGTTATGTACTAAAAGAAACTTGGATTAAGCTTCTGAGTACAAGATAAAATCTGTTCTGATGAGTTCTTAATTTTATTAAGGACTCCAATATTTTCCAAGTTTCTGTTAGATTTTATAACCAGATCAAACTGATTTCTCCTAAGCTATAGTTTCCAAACATGGACTAATCATAATGAAGGAACAAGAAAAGAATTGCTTGGCTTCTAGAGACTTCTCCATAATGGGAGGAACATTAGCCCGTTTTCATGAAAAGAGGGACAACCAATAGCCAGAAGGTAGTCTTCGTGTAGATAAATAATGTATTCTACTGTCTGTTCTGGGGTCCTGAGTAAGGTACCACGCAGGGTAAAAATGGGGAAAGAATAAGTCTCTTCCTGGTCCTCTTTTCAAATCTGTCCAGCCAACTTTGGCCTTTGTCGGAAGAGTAGAATGGAATAAAGGAAGAGGAGGGAAAGTTTTCTGAAGTACTGGCATGTGGTTACTGGCAGAGTAGCGTAATTATATCTCTATTTTGCCAGCTTTCCCACACTCCCAAGACCAAGAGAAGCCTTTCCAGTTTGTTCACATCCTGAGCAGCCTAAATGCCCAGCTCTGCTTTCCTTCTGTGCATCATGAGTACATAGAGCTGGAAGAAAATTGATCCAAAGATACCTAAATCCTGTGAAAAATCACTCCTGCAGCCCATGGCAAATCTGAACTCTGCCCCAATCTTATTTCAACCTTATTTCATGATGCTCTACTTCAGGCCACTTAAGAACCAAAGGCAGTTTTCTCTTGGAAAAGCTTAGCAAAATGTTTTCATAGTTCTGTTTGTTTCTCCTCTGACTCGCCTACTCCTTACCTCCTTACTTCTCTTTTCTTTGTACACATAACTTAGAATCCACATTGCTTCATAAGTAAAGAATCAATTAAAAGTTTTAAGATCCTTACTATTAGAAGACACATGTTTTTAGTTAATTAATATTTTATGAACCCTGCAGGTAAGGTAACACATTTCACTAAGCACAAAGAAGTAAAACTGGTGCCTCCCAGCTCTAGCCTTCATGATTATTGGCCAGAAGATACTTTGCATGCTACCAAAGAAAAAACAGATTAAAAACCTGGCTACAAACCCACTGATCTGAATTCTTTGTAAGACATACTAGTGGCACAAAACTTGTGGGAGTAACCAACCAATATGTGACTTGACTTAAGCCCTACTCCATGAGATGACTCCTATACACAACACTGCTTGGGTGCCCAAGAACGTAGGACTAGATAGGCAAGGAACCTAGAGGGAAACCAAAACTACTATTCCTAAAAGAGAAAAGTAGCAATAAAATGGCTGCTAGTGACATTTTGTATAATCATAGGCTGGTGCCTTACTCAGCCATCATCAGAGAAGCTTTCTCATGCAGCATATGAAAACAAAAGGCAAAGACTCTTAGCCAAACAATATGGAAAGAATAAGAGACCTTGGAACACTCAGTCCTAGGTATAAAAGTAGAAGGTAGAAAGAGTATAAGAGCCAGAAGAGATGGAACTCATAAAGAAAACAAAGCCATCTAAACATAGAAGGACCAAAGTAAATATGAACTCACAGAGAGTATGGCAGCATGCACATGGGCTACAAAGGCTTGTACCTATGCGACCCTGGAGCTGAAAGGAGAGATGGACACATACCACCATCCCTAACCTAGAAGCTTTCTCCAAATGATACCTAATTGTAAATGAAAATTTAATTTTCTCAAGAGAGTCAGAATGGGGAAACAAACTACTCTTTAGGGTAGACTGCATGCCCAGCAGTGGATGCCAAACAGAAAATGAGCTTAAAGGCACCTTTGGAAGTTCTTTGTCTTTTAATGTCATATTAGGGCTTTTTAAAAACTTCTTTCTATTTCATACCATACAGGTTTTGCTTCTGGTTTTGTGCATTTATGAGATTCTTGAGTGTGTGAACAATGGGATCTCTGCATCTACATCTGTTTCTTATGCCTTTTCCTGGGCTCTTTTCCTTCTGTTTATTTTGTTCTATTTTGATTTGTTTATTTTTATCTTATTGAACTTTATTTTATTACTGTCCCTTACTATGCCTGTTTTCCAAGGAGAGACAGAAATAGAACAGACCTTGATGGGATGGGAGGAATGGAGGAATTGTGAGGAGTAGAGAGGAAGGAAATTATAATCAAAATATAAGAATATAATGATAAAAATCTATTATTAATCAAAGAAAACAAAACAAAAAGGTTTTATGAACCCAATGGCCAAGGACCCCATTGATAGGATACTAAAACAGAAGTGTCACTTTTACTCAGAGGAAGACTTTCTAGTAACAGTGTTACTCACACTAAGCCCTCGGGACTCTCCATAAGAAGTTTATCATAGTTCGTAGAATGGGAACTCTCAGTCTTGACCTACCACCAAACTGCATTTTTCTTATGCTGAGTAACTTATGGTTCCCCAATTATTAAGCTTCCTTAGAAACTGATATACTATTAAAAAGCAGAGTTTTCTCAAAGTTTTGTGGAAGACTTAATTTCTAGCCAGTGCCACTGGTGACCTAAAACCAAGTCTGACATACAGTTATATCAACATCAAATTAAATGGAGAGCACTTACTCAATGAGTAAAATCAGAAACAAGACAAAGCTGCCCTCTCTCCATGTCTGTTCAATATAGCACTTGACCTTTTAGCTAGACCTATAAGACAACTAAAGAACATCAAGGGTATAAAAATTGGAAAAGAAGAAATCAAAGTATCTTTATTTGCAGACGATATGATAGTATACATAAGTAACCCTAAAAATTCAAGCAGGAAACTACTACAGCTAGAAAGAAGAAAGAATCTTCAACAAAACATGCTGGTGAAAATGGGTGTCTGCATACAGAAGAATGCAAGTAGATCTATACCTATCCACCTGCCACAAAACTCAAGCCCAGGTGGATCAATGACCTCATCATAAAACCTGATAGAAGAGAAAGTGAGGAACAGCCTCAAAAGCATTTGTATAGCAAACAATTTCCTGAACATAATACCAATAATGCAGGCACTAAGACCAACAATTAGTGAATGGGACCTCATGAAACTGAAAAGCTCTGTAAGGCAAAGGGCACCATCATTCAAAGTTGTTCCCTACAAGATTGGGAAAAGTTTTTACAAACTCTACACCTGATAGATGAGTAATATTCAAAATATGTAAAGGACTTAAGAAACTCAGTATAAAGCCCAATAATCCAATGGGGTAGATATATAAACAAAATATTTAATAGAAGAATTTCAGAAAGCTGAGAAACACTTGTAGAAATGTTCAACATTCTTAGCCATAAGGAAAATATAAATCAACAGCTCAGAATGGCTAAGATCAATAACACAATTGGCAGCTTGTGCTGTGAGAATGTGAAGCAAGGGAAGCATTCATTCATTCCTGTTGGCGGTGCAATCTTGTTA
Source organism: Acomys minous (assembly GCF_964271855.1). Classification (NCBI taxonomy): domain Eukaryota; kingdom Metazoa; phylum Chordata; class Mammalia; order Rodentia; family Muridae; genus Acomys; species Acomys minous. The sequence goes on from NC_140489.1 coordinate 76,232,836, forward strand.
GCCATGATGCAAATCAATATAGTGGTTTATTAGAATATCGGAAATCAATCTACCTCAAGACCAAGCTTTACCACTCTTTAGCATATACCTAAAGAATGCTCCATCCATCCTACTATAAGGGCATTTGCACAATTATATTTATTGTAGCTTTGTTCATAATAACCAAAAACTAGAACCAATCTAGATGTCTCTTAACCAAAGAATGAACAAAGTATAGTACATTTACACAATGGCATATTACCCCACCTTTAAAAAATTAACATCATAACATTTACAGGCAAATGGATACAACTAGAAAAATCAAATTATCCTGCATGAATTAGCTCAGACACAGAAAGCTAAATATAATATGTATTCACTTATAAGCCCATATTAGCTGTTAAGTAAGTGATAATCAAGCTACAGTTCACAGTCCCAGATAGGTTTATTAAGGAGGACTCTAGCTGGATGCATGGATCTCCCTGGGAATGGGTAATAGAAGAGATTTTGCAGGTGGAGTGGGGGGTTGGTGGTAACAGGAGCAGGAAGAATCAGGTAGGGGGGGGGAAGGATGAAGGAAGAGAGTGCAAGGCGAGAAAGCTGAAATGGGGGGAACGCATTTGTGGGAGGTGTATAAGCCTCACACAATGGGAAATTTCTGGAATCTGTAAGGGCGAACATAGTGAGGCCTGCAAGTAGTGGAGGATACAGAAGCTGAACTAGCCAGGCTTCCAGTACCAGGACTATTACCATTTAGTTATGTTGTGGACCAAGGGTTCCCATGAAGAGCCCGTGAAGAACCCAGGCTGATGCTAGGTCGAAAAGAATTGCTCTCTAAAACTGGCTGTTGGGCCCTGTTGCCAAAGACAGTATCCACACAACTCATTGAACATGGAGATATCCGGCTGGTGCTTACATGGAGCCTTCACCCTTACATCCTAATCTTTTTGGTGTGAGAAGGTGCTCTGCAGACTATGGAAGGAGAGACGTGGACACCAACCCAGCCACAAACCCCTCTACCTGCAATCTGTCCTGCCTGCAAATCATGCAGAAGCAATGCTGGCCAGAACATACAGGAACAGCCAACTAAAGTTTGGTTTACCTTGAGGCCCAACTTACAGTAGGTTGCTCATTCCCTCTACTGTTTGGATGGCCAGGAAGTGAAGACTAAATAGCCCAGAGACCTAAGGTAGAATCAACCATGACTGGCAAAAAAGAAAAAAAAAATCGGTGAAATGATTACTAGTGATATTCTGCTATACTTATAGACTGGAAGCTTCCTACAGCAGCAGATGGGAAAGCGGGGCTGAGACCCATAGCCAGATAAGAGAATCTAAATTGGAAGTCTCCACTGAGAGGTTGGGGAGCCTGGGCAGAAGGATGGAGGAAAGATTGCAGGAGTCAGAGAGGAGGGAGGACACCAGACTAATATGGCCCACTAAATCAGCTAAGCAGGACTCACGTGGGCTCACAGAGACTGATGCAGGATGCGAGGGGACTGCATAGGTCTGCACTAGGTCTAGGTTATATTATGGCTGTTACCTTGATATTTTTGTAGGACTCTTAACGGTGGGGATAAGATTGACTTGTCCAGCCTCTTTATGAAGGCTTTTGACTTATTTTGTTTTGTTGAGTTTAGTTAATATCTCTTAGTGGGTTGTTCTTTTCTGAAAAGCAAAGGAGTGGGAGTGGATCTGGGGGAGAGGGGAGAGGTGGGGGAGCTAGGAGGAGTGTAAGGGGGAAACTGTGGTCTGAGTGTATTATATGAGAGAAGAATCTATTTCCTTTCTTTCTTACTTCCTTTCTTCCTTCCTTCCTTTCTTTTTTTTATCCTACCTCTATCTCCAGAATACTTGGATTACAGGCATGTGCCACCATGTGACCAAAGAAGAAGAAACTATTTTCAAGAAAAAGAAGGAGGAGGACGAGGAGGAGACAATTTTTTTTAAAAAAAGGAAGTCATACATGTAGGATGGTTATGACTTGTTGAAGGGACCCAGGGTTAGGGGGATGGGTATCAGAAAGGGTAATAGGGAGTGAATATAATAAAAATGCCTTATTTTAAGAAGACACAAAGCATTTTGAAATCTACTTGGGATAATCTTGTTTTGTATACAAAGTAGCAAAGCTTCTACCTCTCACCCTCCTCATCCTCAATGACTGCATGTTTATCTAACTGGTACCAGTATTGAGTGCATAGCCTGGGGAAAAAAATAAGGAAAAGCACAATACTTTGATTATATGTTTAAAAGGACATATAGGGAACAGAGTTAGACCTTTCTCTGTTATAGCCTAAGGTACTAATCAGAGAATTCCAAAGAGAATTCTACTCACAGGCACCACTAAAATGTAAAAGGAGTTCAGAGACCTATTTCCATCCAGCATAGTTTGGACACTCTTGACACACACCATTATGATTTTTTGATGAACATTTCCAAAAGAATGGGATGTCTGTTTTGGCTTCTGCAGTGTGAGGAACACATGTCAAAAGGCAGGACAGAAGGCTTATTTTTCTACAGATAGCCAAAAATTGACTCCCCTTGTTAAGAAAATATGGCAGTCTGCTGGTGTCTCTCTTTTTCCTTTGTAATTGCAAAACCCTTCCAGATAAAGCTTTGTGGTATACAACTTGGTTTAGACGTCCTGGCTTTATGCCTCTAATTGTTTATAAGTCATGCAAGGAAGTCATCTATCTTGACCAATATGGCCCAGACATATTTTCCATGTTAATTACACATGTTTGGCCTGACATTGCAGTAATACGATTTCATTTGTTTAAAACAGCAGAAGGGATGTGTCTTTAAATGTAGGTAAAAATTCTTTCCCGGCTGAGTGTAACAAGTCTGGAAATTATAACGTTGCAGGCACTGATGGCTGAAACCCCAGAGACAAGGAAGCTGATATTCTACAAGGATTCCTTATTTAGGCTGAAAGCATGCTGGAATGGTATAACATAATTATCACAAAAATTATTCTACTAATATATGTCGTAGACACTCCAACAAGATTGGCATCCTAAAAATAATCACCAGTTTAAAAGGAAACAGACAGCTTTCAAATCGACCCAGTGGAAATGTTCAAATTTTGGCTGTGTGTTTGGTCAGAACCTCAGCATTTTTTTTTTTACACTTACCAGAACACCAGCAGTTAACCCCGTAATGGCCAAGTGGTAGTTATTATCTTACATTTGGCTCACAGCTGTGCGGTTGCACTCACTTTATTGTCGGTTCAGCTCTAACCCATTAGCTGCCTGGTGACCGCTTGCATGCAGAGGGGTCTTTGGTTAACTCAGTCCCCATCAGGATCACAGCTGTTGTAAAACGAGTGGTGACAAAAATATCTGTGTGCCATGCACTGTAGACAAATCTGTGAGCCAATTTAAGCAAAAGTTGAAAGGCAAATGAGGGGATAGATCCTCCACCTTCTGAACATTGTAAATTGCATGTCCTTCAGAGGTAGAAATGCCCTTTGTAAATGTCAGTGCTCCTGGGTTATATGTTGGCCTAGTGAGGGGTACGGTTTAGCGATGCCATGCCCAAAGAAGCAAATGCTTCAATTTGCCATAACTCTAAAGTCAGCATTGGCTGTCTTTTCAACTCCATGTGTCAGCTTGGATGCCAAACCCTTATCTTAGTTTCTCTCTGCCAGAAAGCTTAGCACAGTGATTAGAAATGTATAACAATCATCATAATCATAATCATCCAGTTCAAGCAAAGCTGCCAGTCTGAGGGTCATTGAACAGATTTCCTTCCAAAGCACTCCACTACAGGAAGTACAGTTCCAGTTATAATGGCCACCCTTTTATCCAATTGTGGCATTGGGAGCTGGTGTTTCTTGTTATATAAAAAAAATAAAAGCACAAAATAAACAAGGAATCAGGTGACTACACCAGAGACAGAAAATTGAGAGAGCTTTGCCTTTGTCTTACAGTTAAATGGCATCCTTTCTCAAGACATAGAATTCAGTGGTAGATGCCATCTGAAACTTAGATTTGAAGGAATTTTAACTATTCAGGTAAGAGCTGTTACTTTGGGCTTTAACGGTTGTGCTTTTGCCCCTTTGGCCCTGCCTCTGCTGATTGGAGATTCTACCCTGAAAAATTTTGCATGCTCTTTTCCATTACACACTTGGATTTGTTCCGTAACAGTCAGTGACTATGGATTTTGCTCCAGTAATTAATTTAAATATGCTTTTTGTGCTACTGTGTCAGGCACTAGTGACAAGCATAGAGTGTGCATGCAAGGAATCTAGAGTCTGTAGGCAGATTAACCCCAAACTGAAAAGAATAAGTACATCTCCCTCTTGCACTCAACCTCTAGAGAGTTCTTTGTATCAGTGATAGGAGGATGCCTGAAGTGTTAATATTATGTACAGATTTTTAACTGACTAAGTAATTTTCACTGAGGAATGTAATGTTAAAGTCTCAGATAGATACACAGAGCGTAATCAATGTAATATATGTTACCACAAAATACAAAGTATGTATTTTACTTATTAAGAATTTACAAGTGCTGGTAAGTAATAACAAGAAATATTTTAAAGTAGAATGGAACTCTGTGTGTGTCTCTTTCTCTCTCTCTCTCTCTCTCTCTCTCTCTCTCTCTCTCTCTCTCTCTCTTTCATTGTGTGTGTGTGTGTGTGTGTGTGTGTATGTGTGTGTGTGTGTGTGTAAAATACTTGATTAAAATAAGGATTGTGAGGTTTATATATAGGACAGCTCTGAGTTAGAACTGCTCAAAGATGACAGAACTCAGGGAACCCACGGCAACTAGAATAGAAAATGGAGAATGTTTGTGAAAGGAAAAGGAAAACCTGCAAGGACACAGCCTAACTTTTGTGACTAATGTGCCACCAATCTCTGAATGACTTATAAACCGTGAGCATAAAAGAAAGATACAAGTGATTATACTGAACTTAGGCTGCAGTTTTCCAAGTTATCCACCAATTGATAAAAACCATGTTCTTCAGGAAAGTTTAAGTGAATCTTGACTCTTGTCAAGCGACATTCACAGTATGCAGATAAAGCCTGAAATTGGCAACATGCTAAAGAATTCACAAAGGCCAACTCCAACATGTGTACAGTCTCATGTGCCACCACATCCTCCCTCAAATAAATATATATGTGTTGGGTTTTTTTAAGAAGAAAAGTCAAAAACAAAGAAAAAACAAGCCATGAACCATATAACCTCTACTGTAGGGGGAAAATCAATACAGAGGAACATCAAAATGATTTAACTTTCAGAATTAACAGGAAATAATATTTAAAGGTTCCATTTAGCAATGCTAAACTGTAAATGAAATGTGTTCATAATGAGTAAAAAGAGAAAAAGATTTTAAGAAATGAATATAAGACAGAACCAACAGAAATCCTAAGACTAAAAATAGTGCTGTCTGCAATTTTGTAAAAATTAAACAAAACATTGCTCCTGCCAGATGAATCTGCCTCCAAAGAAACCGATAGGATGCAGTAATTCTGGAGAGGAAGACTGTCCTGACCACGCAGCAGCTGGGAGAAAAGTGGTTACTCTTCCATTAGCCAGGGGCTTCAAGCACCATCACAGGACCATGGAGAAAGCTCCCATAGAATGAGGCAAAATATGAAATTGCTGTCCTGCTTTGTGAGATGTCCATGGCTGCCCTAAATTTCCTCCAGAACAGTGCAGCAAATTTAACATATATCAGTTCAGAGTCTAAACCAGCAAAGCAATTACAGCTTGCTGAAGTCTCGGGTGATCACTTGCGTGTTGTAGCAACAAAGATTATAAGTTGTTATAAGGTGCAAAAATGAATTTAAAATATTAACAGTCAGAATATTAACTATCAGAAGGTCAAATAGCATACACAATTGGAAGTAGATAAGGTAGCATTGGCATGTGTTACTTGTCTCCAGGACTAGTGAGCTCTGGTTTCCATAATCTAAAGGGAGACATTAATCCTACTATCAAACACTTCTATGACTCTCAAGAAGACTACACAATTCATTGCCTATGCATAACTGGGCATGCATATGATATAAGTCAGATTTAAGTTATGGGAAAGAACATATTCAATGGAGAAATGGTTTTATAATTTAATCTGTCAGTCAAAATAAAGAACCAACCAAAATATGACCCTTAGCAACCCAATTTTTCTCTTGAACCTCATAAAAGGAAGCCACAAATAACTATCTATAGGCTTGTATTGCTTTTGTCTTCACTGTCATAATCAACAATTGTATTTCTTTCTCATTGAACCTTATTCACTTATTTGGTGGATGGTACAAGCATTTGTGGCCCACTCAGGAAGTTCAGAAGACAACTTTCAAGAGTTCTCTCTCTCTCTCCACCACATGGGTTGAAGGGTCAAACTCAGGTTGTCTGAGTTGGCAGCAAGAATGCTTTCCACACGTCATGTTACCATCCCTCAGCAGGGCATTTATGATCTGCCTTCATGCTTTGTTGTAAATAAAGCTATCTTTATGCTTTACAAATCTATAAGCCCTTATCTCAATCCTTTGAGGAAAAGACAAGTACCTGGAAAAGCCAGGCTCAGACTTTAATCACTGGTAACAGATTGAGAGAGTGAAATGTAGTTCAGCCAGTAGAGGCCATGTCAGCATGAATGGAAACCTGGGTTCCCTCAACAGCATTGTATGCAAGACACATGTGTAAGGCCTTCCTGGGCTACATAAGACTCTGTCCAAAAACAAACAAACACATAAATGTGAAGATGTGAAATAGTTCAAGGGCCATGATCTCATACATAGCAGGAAGGACTCTATTATTTTTATATGCTAAGATGGAAGCACTAACCAGAAAAAATAAATAAATAAACACAATATGGCCAAGTCAACAGGGGAACAGTTTGAATTGGAGGTAAGGGATTTTATCCCCTGAAACTTCATGAGAAATAAGGATTTTAAAAAACTGAAAATTCAAATAAGTTAGACTAATGTTCAATGTTTGCTGAAATTTTCTGAGTTTTTGAATATGTCAAACTTTTTCTACCTAAGAGAAATCATATTTATAATACTGAGTCTAAAAAATATATGTATATAGGAGGAAATATCCAGTCTGAAATAACAAATGTGATGGTTGATATAGTCAACAGGACCTAACTTACTCCTGAGGCAAGCCTCATACACTAGGACATACCTGTGAGAGATTTACACAGATAACCTCTGGACATACCTGTGATGGATTTTATTTACCATATTAACTGCAGTGAAAACCAGACTCAGAATGTAAAAGACACCTTCTTCCAGTGGCTTAAATCAGAGGTCACAGAGAAAAGTCTTTTGCCTGTTTGCATATTATTATTGAGTTCTTCAATTCCATCAGCCTTCATCTACCCTGCAGCCATGGCTGCTTCTGCCGTTCTGTGCTAACACCAGAGCTCGGGTTTGGGCATTCCAGTGTGCACTGAGGACCAGCAGTTCTCGTGAGATCCCTTGAGGCCTTTAGCACCAGATTAGAACTGCCAAGGCATCTAGCCTCATGGGCTGAACAGTTAACAAGTCCTCAGACTTTCCAGTGTACAGACCACCATGAGTGGACTCCCCAGATTATACTGTGCAAGGCAATCTAATAAACCCTCTTTTAATATTCATTCTCTCAGTTCTGTTATCTGAAGGCATGAATACAATAGCTAAAAACAATGTTTCTGACATTTTAACAACTGCTTTTATAGTTCTTACAAAAGCCATGTCTGTATCATTAACTAAAATTGAACTTTTCCATGTAATATCTGTGCACATTTCACTTAAAAGTGAAAATTCAGGCTATGAACACTGTGAAGTAAATATTTAAAATGTACATCACATGAAATAATATTCAATGTATAATAAAAAGAAATCTTATGGGCCACAGAAGACTTTGCCAAGATTCTATGATTACATTTAATAATCTAAGGTACAGCTAGTATATATAGTTACTCCTTTCAAATTTATCACTAATGAGAAAGAGCTATCACAATATTCCCAGATATGACCCTCTTTTCATTGTATTGTTTGTTTTCTTACTGTTGAGTATTTGAACCCATTGCATGTCAGACAAGAGGCTTCCAAGTGCTCTTCTCACTCCACAGGTCATCTCCTCAGAGTGACTATTCTGGAAGCCATGCAGAAGTCTTCTGGCTCAGTGTATTCCCATTTGTGAATTACTGGTTTGACTCATGTGTTTGGTGTGGGGTCATATCCAAATAGTCATATTTTGTCACATTACTTTGACTATTTAGAATATTTAGGGGGTTGTATATTTTTTATATAAGTAGCATTTATTCCTTGGATAAATGAGATTGTACTTTGATATGGATTAGTACTTTATTGGCATTTAAAAATTATAGAGACTATAGATTGCATTGGGTAGTCTGACTAGATTAATAATCTTAATTCCTTTCATCCACAGACATAAGTACCATTCTATTTATTTGTATCTACCCCCATACATTTCGTTCATCAAGGGTTTTATTTTCCATGCATGTATCTTTCACCTTGTGGTTAAATTTATTCTTAAGTAAGTAACTTTATACTGTGTGACACAAATTGATGTTTTAATTTTTTATGTTCTAAATATTTTTAAGGAACACTTTATGAGAGTAAGTTTAAAACTTTTTATAAAAGAAGAACTCTTTATTGTTTTAATAACAGCATGTAGAATCAAATGAAGAAAAATGCACCAAATTTATCCAGACTGATTTTTTTTTGTTTGGTTGAGGTTTTGTTGTTTTGAGACAAGGTTTCTCTGTGTAGTCTGGGCTGCCCTGGACTCACTTTGTAGACCAGGATAGTTTTTAACTCACAAAGATCTGCCTGCCTCTGCCTCCCTGACTGCTGAAATTACAGGCATGCACCACCATGTCCAGCCAGTTTGAATTTTTAAAAATATTTTTGGATTGGAATTACTATTAAACCATTTGTGTTAACGTTCTGAAAACAGAAAAGTTCTTCAGGTTATTTTAGCATTAAAATATAAATATAGTATTATTTCCAACTAAGATCAATCTTGTAAAGTTTTAAGCTTTTAAATATTAAAATCCCATAGATTATATGTTCAAAGAATATAAAAAGATTTTCTATTGCATTGCGTTGTACTCTAACTCTTTGAAAATGGGGTATGTTTTGTTTGTGTTTTTATTGTTGTTGTTTGGTTTTTGACACTGAAGACAAAAAGGCAGAAGCATGCTGGTAAGCACACTTCACTGACCTCTGTCTCAGGCCCCATAATAAGTGTTTAACAATATTGAGTAAGGAACACAGGAAAAACATCTTCACTTTACTTTTCATTAATCTCTGCCAACCTAAGTTACCTTTATACAATTATGACAAAACTTATGCTCATCACTCAATATAAGGAAGGCAATATATTTGAAAGAGATGGGAAGCCTCTTTCACTGCCATTCTTTGTTTTCTGCTTTGGGCTAAATTTAACTGACAAAAAAAAAGTCTCACATTTTAGTTTAGAAAATTTAGAAAATTTACATGGACCATTAATCACCTCAATTTCAGTAAGTATACAGGTTGCACAAGCTAATAAATCATGTAAGCAGCTATACATTTTAAAATATTGGTAAATCATTATTTGAACTGGAATTAGTTGTCTTTTCTACATACCTCATGCATATTTACCACTGCAAATTTTTCTATGTTCAAGAATTAAAATGCAATTTTTTCATTAAGAAACAGTAATTACTCACTAAACACACCAAGTGATACACATTAAACTTGCATAGTATTTTTTATCATAACTATCTCAAATTAAACATGCTTTAAAATACTGGTTTGTGGTACTAACTATGTAAAATGAGAATGTATGAATTCTTGACTACATCTCATTATAATCCATAAAATTAGGTTGAGTATTGTGGACCAAGTTTATTAATATTGAATATATACATAAAAATATAATAATACAGTTAGGTAGATAAATAAAGAGCGGAGAGTAAGATATAGAGCAAAAAAGAAGAAAGAAAGAAGATATATAGATTGTGCATAGATTAGATGAGAGAGAGAGAGAGAGAGAGAGAGAGAGAGAGAGAGATCCTTATTTATAGATGCATAGATAGGTGATAGATAATAGATAAATCAATAGATAGATGACAGATAAAAGCCTTTTAGATAAATAGATGATAGATACATAGATGATAGATAGATAGATAGATAGATAGATAGATAGATAGATACACAGACAGATAGATAGATAGATAGATAGATAGATAGATGATAGAAGAGCCTTTCATTGTTTCCTTTCTGCCCAAGCCCAGTCTTAGTTTTTTTATACTATGATAAAATATTAAACAAAAGCAACTTAACAAGAAAGGAACTTTATACTCACAGTTGAAGGCATAGCCCATCACTCATGGAAACATAAGGAAGAACTTCAAGCAGCTGGTTTTATCTGCCTACAACAAGAGACAGAGAAAGAATGGTGAATGCATACATACTAGTGCTCAGTGTGCTTCCTTCATTTTACACAGGTCAGGATTTGAACCCAGCGAATGGTGATGATCACTTACTGGGTAAGTCTTACCACCTCGATTAACATGATCAAAAAAAATCCTCCACAACCATGAACAGAGTCCCAGGTCCCAGAGGAAAAAGTACTTAAGGGACCATGTTTGTGAAGCTGTGAAGTTGAAACCTAAGTCGCAGCAAATAACACAATAGTGGATATGAAGGACCATGGAACATCTGCCACGGAGAGATGCAGACATGGAGCAGAAACTTCTTACAGGGAAATCCATTCTCTGCCCTTGGACGATCTGAAGGGGTAGGGCTATCAAAGCCTTTTGGAGCCCAGTTGATTACCTTATGAGCCACAGATGCTGGATGTGGCGCTACAAGATTTTTGCCTTGCTAGATCTGGGCTTGCTTAGGCCTAATCTGTCCTGGCTCTTATATTTTGTAATGTGATAATTTACTTTGTGTCATGATATGTCGGAAGTATACAACATTTTTGTAGGAATATACAGTAAAGAGGCCTTAGAAAACTAAATTGTTAAGATTGTTTATAAAAGCTAGGTTTCTAAAGTAGGACTGACGCATTTTACCTTATAACAAGTAGCTTAGTGGCAATGGGTGGTTATTTTAGCTCACAGTCCCAGGTACATGTGAGAAGGGAACTCGGGGACGCAGGGACTTGAATCGGCTAGTCACACTAAATCTGCAGTCAAGAGGAAAGGGGGGATTAACGCATGCGCGTGAGTCAACTGCTTGCTTTGGGAACAGGTTATGGTGTTTAAAAGATATGCTTGTATATCAAATTGACAAAGAGTGGCATAGTGGTGGTTAGAAATAGTGGTCAACTTGAAGGATCTAGAATCTCCTGGGAGATGGGCCTCTGAACGTGCCTCTGGGAGGTTACCTGGGCTGTGTTAATTGATGTAAAAAGGTCCATCTTAACTGTGGGAGGGCTTCTTCCTTAGATGACATATCCTGGACTATATAAAATGGATAAAGGGAAATAATAAGCCCCGTGTATTTCACTGTTCTTCCTTGCTGAGTGTGGATTCACTGTGAAGAGCTGCTTCAGTCTCTCACCTCTACGACACCCACCATGAAGGACTGTATCCCCGAAACTGTACGCTAGAAGAAGCCCTTTCTCTTTCACCTTGCTTTTGTCAGAGTATTTCATTACAGAAAGAGAAAAGTAGCTGAGACACCCACTCACTGGCTCAAGCTCTGGGAGGAAAGCTTTGGCTTCTGTTGTCAACAAGAGCTCATGGAAGACAGCCAGGAATTTCTGTGCTGCCAGAAAAGAATGCGTCCCTGAAGCCTCTAACCCAACTTCATTCTCCAACATGGCAAAAAAAAAAAAAAAATGCCTAGAAACCTCCTCAGTTATAAACTATGCTTCCACTTTAGAAATTAGAAATGAGAGATGGCTAACTATATGCATATACTTAAAGTTACTTCACCCTTTGCAAATAATCACTTTACTTCTGAGTCAGAACTATTATCCTGAGATCCTGCTTAGTTTGCGCACTCTACTTCAAAATCTCTCATGTTGTGTAGCATATTCTCTGGACTTGCTGAGAGGCCACACGGCTTCATACTAAAGTATCTGGTTCTAGAGTCAGGCTGATACACACCATGGCTATAGTTAAGTCACTTAAATTTCCAGCACCTCACATTCCTCATCTGTAAACTGAAAAAAAATGTGAGAATGATAGAAAGAATTAATTTGAATATTTCAAGAATTTTGGACAACTGAAAGAATATAGTCTTTGACCCCCCCCCCACCTTGCCCTTCTGCCTCAGTCATTGTCCATGCTTGTGATTTCCAGAACAGGTAGACCAGATTGCAGAGCCTGTGTTCCGAGCAGTCATACAGGAGGACCCCACATTGAAGAGGGCCCATTCTTCATGCAATGCTCAACTATAACCATCTTGAAATTCTTAAAAACCTTTGAGGCTGGTGCTCTGGACTGTCATTTTTGCCCTAGTTTCTCCAATTACGCAAAACATCATAACAACATGTTACCATGAGATTCTCTGATAACGTCAGGACTCTCTGCAGATGTTCTCATCTTGTTAGTCCTGATGGCATCGCTTCCCTTACAACAGTCTAGGGTGAAGGGTCTTTTTGCTATTATGCCCCATATATCACAAGCTCAGAATTTGAATTTTGTTATCTTTTTCTTTTAGGAATTATTTATATTAGGGTATGTGGTTATGCTGTGTGTGCATAAATGTAGGCCCACAGGCAAGCTCAGCATGCACATTGTGATGAGAGCAGAACTTTCAGGAGTCAGGTCTGTCCTACTGTGATGGGTTCCAGGGATCAAGCTCAGATAGTTAGACTTTCATATGAAGCACTTTTATTTTCCCCAAGCTACTTCACAGGACCTTTTTTTCGTGTGTGTGTGTGTGTGTGTGTGTGTGTGTGTGTGTGTGTGTGTGTACATGTTTGTGTGTGAGCAGGAACAGATATCAGTGTCTAGTGTCTTCCTTAATCTCTTACCACCTTAATTTTTCAGACATTCATTTTCTCATAGAACCTGATCGTCTCCAAATCAACTTTAGAACTTTTCAATACTGGGAGCACAAACATTCACCCAAACCCCATTACACAGCTTCTTTTTACAAAGGTGCTGGGGACCTAAACTCACATTTATGTAGCAAGTACTTTACTGACTGAGACACCTGCATATATCTGCTGTGTTTGATTCTATTACATCCATGGACTGACATGGAGCTCTTTGGACTAGACCCACTTTACCGTGTTAGACAAAACATTCACCTTTGAAGGACCAGGCCATTCTATACCTTAAAATGAGTTCACTGATCAAATATTGGAGTCTTATCAATGTAGAGTTGTTTTAAAGGTGTTTTAAATGTATGTGCTTTCTTGCTGACCAGAGTACTTCACAATCAAAACTTTGATTTCAAAAATCTGTGACTCTGGTCTCTCATCTTATTCCACACAGCATATCTTTTTATTCCCATAACAGCAAGCATTTGGGCTGCTCTGTGGTTTGATGAGCCAACAGATTTGCAGTCTCAGCTCAAGATGATATTTGCCCATCTGCCAATCTCAAAGCTTTCTGTTAGGTCTCAACTTCTCAGAAATACAACCCCCAGCCAGTCCTCCTCTAAATTGGATTTATATAGTTATTCTCTGACCCATCATACTGTTCCTTCCCTTTTTTATTATTATTTTTCTATTTTTACATATACATTTATATTATTACATATAAATACAATAAACTACCTACATCAAGAAGAACCACAAAACAATCAAGAATTATATATATGTTACATTCTTTATTTGTATTAGGCATCCTTGAAGAAAACATCTTTCCTATCTTGGTGCATCTAAAATTCTAAATGTAAGTCAGTATCTATCATATCTCATCAGTATCAACTTAAAACATCTATCTAGACCTAAAAACATCTAAATCCCTAATAAGCTTAATTGTAAAACTAAACTATCTGGTCTTCAATCCCATCTGAGACTTGAGAAAGAATAAAATTAAATACCTGAGTAAACAGGAAATGCAGGTTAGCAGCTTCCAAAATGAACAAAAATGACAGTTTGCTGCCTGAAGAGTCACTCAAAATCCAAAACTCTTTATGATGTTGGAGCATCATCTTCAACTTCTTTGCCCAATATATCTGGCAGACATATTTGTGAGGCAGGAACTGTTGAGGACTTGCTTACCCTGTCTTGGCCGAGTATGGCCGTTGACTCTGCCTGTATCCAAGCTTGCCCATTTTTAGGCAGAATTCTGTCAGTGGCTGAAACAAGGACATTTCGTCCAGTGGCTTGTTTGCCACATTTGAAGCCATCTTCATAAGGAGGTTCTTTGATGCTCATCATCCTCTTTGAAGTAGGTTGGGTGTTGCCAGGAGTTAACTTGTCTCATTGTAACTGTATCTTTAAAATAATAAAAACATCTTTAAATGCCATATTCTGTAGGCCTCTGAGGTTTTTGAACCCCTTATCTAACTATCTTACCTTATCTATCTGTAGAATCTTATCTATCTGTTAAACCTAGAATGTATAGCTGTGATAAAAATAGTCAATTAACTGACATGACCATGATTTGATCAACTAACAATCAACTTGTATTACTTGATTATCCTAAACAGCTGTCTATAGCACTTCCCTTTACAAAATACTCTAGGATACTAATATATGTGTGTACCTAAAGATACATATTTCCAGCTTTTCTGAGTTGTAACAAATAAAATATTTTAGTTTCTGGCTGGAGAGGGTACTCAGAGGTCCTGAGTTTCATTCCTAGCACCCATGTCAGGCTATTCACAACCACATATAAAACTAGCTCCAGGAGGACTAATTCCATCTTCTGGCCTCCCTAGGTACTGAAGTCATACACACACACACACACACACACACACACACACACACACACACACACACATACACACACACACACACATACACACACACACATACACACACACACACACACACACAATGAGGAAAGACAGAAATACACTATAAATAATTAAAATTTCTAGAATATTCTACTTCCTTCTGAGAAACAGAATAAGTGTAAAGGCAATTGCTAGCCGTCAAGACAGGGTAAGCAAGTCCTCAATAGTTCTTGCCTCACAAATATGCCTGTCAGATATATTGGGCCAGAAGGCTGAAGAAGATGCTCCAAAATTATAGAGAGTTTTGGGTGACTGCTCAGGTAGCAAACTGTCTCTGTCATCTTCTCATATGGAAAGCTATTAACCTGCACTCCCCGTTTACTCAGGTAATCAATTTTATTCCTTCTCAAGTCTCTAATGGGGTTGAAGACAAGATAGTTTAGTTTTACAATGAAGCTTATTTGTTTGGGAGTTAAGATGGTTTTAGGTGTAGATAGATGTTTTAAGTTGATACTGATGAGATATATAGATATTAATTTAAATTCAGAATTTTAGATGCACCAAGGTAGAAAAGATGTTTTCTTCAAGGCTTCCAAATACAAATAGCCAAAACACTAAGAATGTAACATTTATTTAATTTCTGATTTTGTCACGGTTCTTCTTGCTGTAGGTAGTTTATTGTATTTGTGTGTAATAATATAAATGTATATGTAAAAATATTTAATAATAAAATGATTTATTTTAAAAAATAAGAATAAATAAACCCACAAAATAGTAAGAAAAATTAAAATTATATTTTTAACTCATGGTGTATGTAGTAATGTACTGATATACAAACTTCTTAGTAGGTTGCCTTTAATATAGCTTTTAAATGCACAATGTATCTCCTTTCAATTTTGTTTCCTGGATTCCTAAAAGCACTAAGGCTTCTTTATCAACTCTATACAGTTTATGTATTGTTGATGTTTCTCTGAGTCATTTATAATTATTCATAATATACTTATAATACACAATAAAATATATCTTATATTTTATTATATAGAAATATGTAAATATATTCTATGTTTATAAAATATTTATATATATATTTAAACATAGGCATGTTTCATTTTTCTATACCTGTATATATAAATATATCTAACTATGACATGTAGGAAGAGAAAACATTTAGCATTGATATAAAAGTTGTACAATGTTTGCACCTGATGCATTACATGGACAGACACTATCCATGCACAGCTTCTGAGAATTTTAAAGCACACCCAATGACAGAAAAGAGCATAAATTTGAGGTAATACTTAATTTTAATTAATTTAAAGTTAAATCTAAATAACAGCTCTGGTTAATGGCCACAATACTGGACAAAACAGAGGTAGAGAGGGTAGGAATTGTTTCTTTCATTCTGCAGCAATACCTAAATTTTCAGGCTTGGTTAATAAATAACTCATTCTTTTCTTTACTAGAAAAAATAATAATGTTTCCATGCATAAATTTTTAATATAAAGAACTGTTTTTCCACATTCTGTCTTCTTTTTATAAAGCCATACATACTAAACTACACTTAATTATATGACCTTATACTCTGATGAAGAATCTATAAAGTACTTTTCCTATCATCTCCTTCTCCTATAGCAAACCTTTTTGCCTGTTCTCAAGCATATATTCTACCATGTGAACTTTAATATAATGCAATACAACTCTAAAGTTAACATTTGGTGTAGTCTTACTTAGAAGTGCCTATATTTTATAATAAAAACATTGAAGAACAGACGTTTTCCTTTATTAATTCTTTTCATCCAAAACCACAGTACTGTTTGTCAGTTGGATCTGTTTTTTAGTAATATTTCATTAATAATCTTCTACGGATCCTGTATTTATTATCTCTAATTACACCATATTGTTTATAATAAATAGAGCATACTTTTTCCTCATCATTGCCAATTTCTTGCATATAATACAGAACATAAAGATGATCTTTATGTATTTATTCTTTTTCTATAAACTTCTCTTATTAAAGAGTTTTTCGTTATCTAGTTTTGTATTCTAGATTTGTAGACATAATATTTTAGTTGGGGAGAGCCCCCCCCCAATCATAGGTAAACCTAGAGGAGGAGAATAGGGTGAAAGTGGGAGGGAGGGAGGAATCGGAGGATATAAGTGATGGGATAACAATTGAGTTGTAATCTGAATAAATTAATAAAATAAAAAAATTTTCAAAGGAGAAGAGTTATTTCCCTATATTTATACTTTCATTTGCCTTAACTCCCAATATCAATGCAATTACTTAAGACATAGAAACCCCCATCTCAGTTTTTATACTATTTGAAAGAAGAGTTTTGTAAATAACAGTGTAGTTATCAATGATAAATCTTGTTTGCAGGTAAACTGTTCTGCAATTTTGTGTAGCTTGCTCTTGTGTTTAGATTTGTTTGTCGGTCATGAAGCTTTAGTTGTAAATGATAAATATTTTTCAGATTTGTTAGTATTACCCTGTGGTTCTTTTTGTTGTTGTTGTTGTTTTCGGTTTTTTTGTTTGGTTTTGGTTTTGAGTTTTGAAGACACGGTTTCTCTGTGTAGACTTGGCTGTCCTGGATTCAATTTTTAGTCCAGGCTGGCCTCAAATGCACAGAGATCTGCCTGCCTCTGCCTCCCTGAGTGCTGGGATTACAAGTATGCACCACCACACCTGGCTATGATTCTTATTTTTACAGATTCATGTAGACAATATGCTGATAGAGTTTTGTAAAAAAAAAATTTCTTTGTTTTACAGTTTTTGTATGTCTATTTACATGTGAGGTGAACCACACTTGCTTATCATCCTAAATCACTCTATAAGACTTAATATTAAAATTTCTCTGTAGACTATAATAGCTTACAAAATAGAAGAGAAGCATGTTTCACATGTTTTAATTGAACTCATATGTTGGAGCTCTGTGGTTCTAGTTACGTTTATAAACTAGAATTTTAGCACTCTCTAACATTCAGACAATTAAGTTTTTAGTTCTTTTGGAACCACTGTGTATGTTCAAATTATGTTGGAAAAACATATTTTATTCTGATTTACAGATGTGTTGCTATAGTACAGAAATATTTTCATTAGCTTATGGGTTATATTTGATATCTTATTCTCATTATTATGAACTGTCTCTATTTCAACCTCTTATTTCTTTTGCTGCTCATTTCTCATCCTCCTTGAGATTCCATTTGTTTTTCGGGAGGCCTTGAGGTGGACCGACACTAAGATGGTTGCTCTTACAACCTTTCCGTCCCCTCTTCCAAGGGATTACCTGGGTTCTAAGGGGAGGGGTTTGATGGAGACATCCAATTTATCTTCTCTCGGTGTATTACGTCTAGTTGTGGTTCTCTGTGTGTGTTCACATCTGCTGCCAGAAGAAACTTCTCAGATGATGACTAGGAAAGGCACTTATCAATAAGTATAGCAGAGTATCATTTGGAAGTATTTTATTGATTTTTTTCATCCCAATAGTGTTTGACTTTACCCTAGTCTCTGAGTTACCAAGTCTTTGTTTCTTGGTTACCCAAGTAGTTTTAGGTAGGAGTTCCTTCTCCCAGAGTGGGCCTTAGGTCAAATTAGCCACTGGGACAGTGGCTCTTGTAAGAGCAAGAGGAAATGGTGGACCCTGGGAGAACAAAGTCCTCTAAATCAAATAAGCAAGGTGAATATGAGCTCGCAGACTCTGAAGCATCAAGCACAGGGCCTACATGGCCTTTGCGAATATATTATAGCTATTAGCTTAGTATTGTTATGGGATGTCTGTCTGTAAGAACAAGAGGATTTCTGACAAGGGTGTCTGCTCTTGCGACTTTTCCTCATGTTGTGTTGTCATGTCCAATCTTGATAAGATAGTCTTTGCTTAGTCTAATATGTTATTTTGTCATGTTTACTGGTTAACCCTTAGAAGTCAGCTCTTTTCTAATAATAGACACAAAGAAAGTGGATCTGGAGTGGATACCCTCCTCTGAGGTCCCCAAGCTCCTCAGTTCAGCTGGGGCTACCCTTCCCTGGGAGCTACAATGCCCCTGCTGAGACGGTTTTTTCCCAGAGCTATTTAGTTTCTAGGCTCCAGTGTCTCAGGATGCCCTTCCACTGGGACACAGCGCAACCTCAGAACTGTGTGGCTCCTGGGCCTCCATGTCTCAGGATGCCCTATCATTGGGATACCTTCTTCCCCCAGAGCTGTGATGTTCCTGGGCTTCCAAGTCCAAGGATACACGTCCATCCCAGCAGTAAGGCTGACAACATTCCCTCACAGTGAATGCCTACTGTTCTCTCTGACATGAGTGTGAAGCATCCTCGTTTTCTTTTTCCTAGTATGTATGGGCTGGACAACCATTTCCAAGTAATACCTTTCCATGAATTACAGCCCCTAACTCTAGCAATGATAAGCATAAAGTGAATTGATTTAACTACTGCTTGCCAAGTTTGTGGAAGGTTTGGAACAGGACCCATAGAGGCAGCAGGACTGATTTCCACCCTGGAGAAAACTCAAAAGGGCAGTGCTCATTTCTTCAGAAATCTTCAGTCGGCACCCTGGAAAGGCTCTTGTATAGTTTTTGATGATATAAGAATTTACCAAAAAGCCCCCTGTAAGAAATTCACCTGGCAGTATCCATCCACATCACAGCTCTGACCTCTGGAGGTCAGAGGGCAAGGAGTGGGTTCTCTCAGTAGCTTTCTTTAGCCTTTACTTTGTTACTTTGTTTGTGAGATCTTCACGGCTTCTTCTCCTGTCTCTTAACAACACCTTCTCTGGCTCAGCTCAGCTTCTCCTGGCTCCTCTGTCACCAACTCTTCTCACTCACTTTCAACTCTATTTTCATTCTTCTCAATCTCGTTTCTTCTCTTCTGTAACCTGACTCCTCTTCTTCCTTGCTGCATCAACTGTCTTCTCTGGCCCTGCTCTTCCCTCTCCTGAACCCTACTCCCGTCTGCACTCCAATCCTCCTACTCTCCACTCTCAACCTTGGCTGACGTTTTATATCCTCTCCCGTTCAGTGTCAGTTGCGTCTTGGACTTATGGAGACAAAAGAGGATATTATAACTAATACTACCCTCCTCCCAATTATGACAGTAATGAATATTTACTTTTAAGTCCAGAAATGACAGATAAAAATAATTAGGCAACTGTGTAAATATACATTATGTTCAATACAAATTGTTACCAGAGTAACATATATATATATATATATATATATATATATATATATATATATATATATGTATGTATATATAAAGGTTTCTCATTCAATTTTAAAAGAGGAAGAGGGGACAATATGTTCATGTTTGGGAGAGGAGTGTTCTAAAATGACAAGTGAGAATATCTCATATGTATAAGAACTATGGGGACCGGAGATTAAAGCAAACTGTTAAGACATAATAATGTGTTTATAGATGACGGGCACGGTAAATATATGGAGTAATGGCAGTTCATGACATGTTCTATAGGGTATGCTTACCTTATGAAAGGCTTATTTGGTACAGTAGTGTGACCTAACTTTTTAAAAATTTAAACATATTTGTAAGTGCACCTGTGAAGGTCAGACAAACTCATGCTACAGTCAGTATTCTCCTTCCATCATCCTGGTTCAAGGGATCAAACTCACTCAGGTTGTCTGATGGGCAGAAAACATCTTTTCTTTCTAATCTGTCACACAGATCTGACCTGTTCTTAACATTGGTCTCGCTGTTGAGAATGAAGGAAAAGTGAAAGTGGTGCTAAATAGAAATAGGGTACATAAGTGATTAACAGGGAGACAGTCCTGATTTGGGCCAGAGCTCGCACTGATGTGTCAGTCTCAGCAACTTCAGATATGAAACATGAATGAAAGAATGAGCTACAATGGACTCTAGCTGGGTATATCAACCATACCCAAGGCAGGCCTCTTGCCCAGGAGTAGGTGGCCCAGACAAAATTATATTAATAATAGTCTGTAGAATTTTGTTTCATTTTGAATTGTTTTTGGTCGTTTTGGCTTATTTGTCTTTCGCTTATTTGTTTTGATTTTTCATTATGTGTTTTGGTGGACATTTTTGTGTTTCTTGGGTGGGGGGTTGGTTATGTTTTAAGGGATATTTTTGTGAAAGATAGAAAACATAAAGGATGTGTGAGGGTTTCGGTGAGTGGAAATACATGATAAAATGTATTTATAACTTTAATAAAAACACATGAAAAAAGATGAGTCAAACAAATATAAGCTAGCATTTGTGATTAGAGCAACTTGGAAAATGCAAGTAATTTCTATTTCCTGAGGTGTAAAACGCTACAAAGTAAAATTTGAAAGGATAAAGATCAGAAGTTGAATTCTGAAGCTACTAGATTTTAAATGATGATTATACATTCAAGCTGAGACATCAAACATGAGGTATGTTAGTCTTTAATCCTTACACAGGCTAAAGAAATTTCCCCCCTAATGTAAAACAAGGCCCCATCCCATTTCTCTCACTATTTCTTTGCTTTACCTCACATCTGCTTTGCTTCTTATGTCCTATTTTACCTGTATTTACCCCTATGGCTTAAGTTTTATCCTCATAGTAAATTTGATTGCTTTTAATTTAAAATGTTTATATATAAGAAAGAAAACTATATGTGTGCACAGAGATGCTCTATGCGAACCTCCTGAAATATTCTTCATCTTCTTTTAAGCGTGTTCTACTGGAAGTTCCTGCTGCACCCGAAGCTCTGCCTCAGGAGAATCTTGTTCTGAAGTCTGACTTGTGTATGTTTTACCTGCTGACTCCTGGGTAGTGGCACCATCCACTTTGCAACACACTGGATCTCAGGGGAAATCTTAGAATAACATGTATGGTGTCAGTTTCCTGAATGATGAAAGGCTTGTTTCTTTTGTCTCTAGGAACATGAGAGTGGAAGCTGCAAAACTGTTCAAATTCTTCTGAAGGAACCCATAGGAGGAGTGCCTATACGTGGGTCTCAATGCTGAAAGCTCACTCTTCCTCTCCTGCTTTCTTTTGGCTCCTTGAAGTTCATATAAATCAATGAACATTTTTCTGTATGGAAAGAACGTTACTTACCAAACACCAAGAAAGGCTTTCCATTGCATAGAGGTAGCAAAAATGAATAGAATGCTTAATAAGCAACCACCATAGAAAAACATTCACCTGTCTCAATTGACTGATTCACATGAATATGTCTGAGCACTTATTAAGTATTTCATATTTTCTGCATGTAATACCATTTGGGTTAATAACTCTGTCAGTCTGTCAGTGTCAGCAAGTCATAGACAAGCCTTGGAATGTACACTGACTATCTCTAAAGAGTTCGCCCTTTCCTCTGCCCTAGAATACTTTCTGTAGTAGTTAGGAGATCTTTTCCTGATCATATCTTAGCTTTTTTTATTAATTTGTATATAATTAATGATCAGCTCTATAAAGAATTTATAAATCTCAAATATATGACAGCAAATTTCTTTGTCTTCTTAACGATTTTTTTTTTTTGAAAATTCTGACGGTTGGCTTGACATGGTCCAGTTAGGTCTCAATTTGACAACATGGGTTAAGTTAAGTCTGAGAGGAAGATGCTTCCCAAGGTTGGCAGAATAGAGTTGATATCTTTGGTATGAACTACTTGGGTCTCCCAGAACTAGCTTAGTCCTTCCAGCTTGACATTTAAGAAACTTAGACGTAATCTGTACTCTCAACAGACTGGATCTTATCCAGACCTAGATTCCTGCACTTCTCTGAATCTCATACAATGACTTTAGAAGCAAACTATATTAACTGCTATAGACCACCCAAGAGTAACCTTTAAACTCAATGTAGCCATATCAAATTTCCCAGGGCCCCTTCGGGGGGAAACTGGCTCACCCAGGACCACCCAGAGATTGAATAGGAGATCCAGTAGAGTTTTTGGTTTGGATTCAACTTCCCAAGAATGTGAGATGTCTTCCCCAATATTAAGAATCCAGACTAAAGCCTGTTCACACAGAGAACGGGCTAGGAGGCAGCATTTCATCCCACCAGTTGGCTGCAGTGATTATGTGCAGATCAGCTGCCCACATCCGAGGCTCACAGCCTGTGAAATCTCCAGAAATGTCACAAAGATCTTCATTCCAATCCAGCTTCTGCAGCAGAGGAGGATACAATTAGCTTTCTTTCCTCTCTGCTGTCTTCCTATAATTAATAGTAAGTTGTGATCATTATACTCAATGTCTTATATTTCAAAAACATGAAATAGGTAATTATATAGTACATTGAAATTTTTATATGAAACATATTACAGATATGAAAGATGTTCATTATTTGTCTTGCCATTCAGGTTATGTCATCTTATACATTTGGGGAACAAAATCGGAAGCTTTTGTAACAGAAAGGATTGCATCAGTAAAGCCCATGGATCAATAGCAGAAGGCTGGGAGCCAGCCCTGCATTCCTCTTAAAGCCCTATGGAGCTGGCATGGAAGCTGTACCTGTACTTAGTTTCATAACTCTGTTTTATATGACCCTAAGAAGAATATGATGAATGAATGCATTGAACATTTCTCTCACTTAAAAATGTTGACCTTTTAAATACACGTTACCTCTACCATTTCCCAGACTTTCTATAAAATCCCCTGTGCAACTCCAAATTGATAGGTATTTAAAATAAATTTTTCTTATGTACAGATGTAAAGTGATAGCAGCACAGAGACATGACAAGTCATCATATAACATGACCTACAGCACAGACATGACTTTGAAAAAAAAAACAGGATGCTTCTTGTTCATTGACCTTCCATCAACCTCACTGACAGAGTAGATAAGGAACATCTATTTGTGATGCCATACCCTCCCCAGAAACCAAAAAGTAGGTTTTATGAGTTGAAAACTGTTTAAAATTTCATCTAAGATACATACACTAAGGCACAAGTGATATTTTTGTGAGAAAAGAGAAAATCCTGATAGATCTGTTCCTTAAATTGGAAGAAAGTTTAGCCCAAAAGTCATTTGTCAACCACCATGTGGAACTGCTTATGCCAGACTGAGGCATCCATTAAACTGGAACACATTGTCTCTATACCGTATAGGTTACAGGAAAGAGATTCTTAAAAAAAAAAAAAAAACAGAGAGAGGAAATGGCAAGGTTGTACCTGGCTGCTCCATTCCCTGGAGATCCTCCAGCTCCATACAGTTACTGTACAACAGTCTATTGTCTTTCATCACCTTCCACACCTAGTGCTGCGTTGCAGTGCTCCATACTGATGACTAGCAGGCGACAAATAAAGTTCTCCAACTTTGTCAGTGTGTCAGCAAGCAAGAGCTCCTCTTCCCTCGTTGCCAGAAGGCTTACTTCTGCATTGCTGGAGTGACGGCTAGACATTTACAAGCCATTTTCTTTGGCTGACGACTTTGTTTTCAAACCCCTAATGGAGCATCTGTAACTACTGTTTTACTGAACTAATTTCAAACACAGTTGTGTTTCTAGTAATCTATGACAGTTTTAAAAGTTTGAAGAGACCAGGAGTTGGAGACAACAGTACACCAGATGTGTTTCATTGGGATTTGTTAGCATCTTGCTAAACTACATTATAGAGAAATTTCAGGAGGCAAATAGCAGGCCAAGCAGTAATAGGTCCTCATTAAACATATGCAATCCCATGTCAAGTAATAAAGTGAGGCTATCCAAGCCTCAGGGCGCCTAGCTCAATATACAATGGCCAAAATGGATTTAGATGCAAGGTGGACAATTTTTGTCTTAAAAATGCTATAACACATAGTCTTAAAAAATAATAATATTAAGTACCTAGAGTGTGGCAGATATTGCTTTCAACTCATATGTCCATGAGTCAAGGTACTTACGTTATATGGAAAGACAGAGAATAGAGAGAAAAGCAAATCACAAATAGTTCTAGTGAACAGTGAAGATTAGGCAGGTAGAACAGGGCAGAGGTGTGTCAAGCTGTAGGGCTGGCAAAGGCTGACAGCTGTGGTTCGCAGGTATGGGTGGGCAGGGTATTCTTGGATGAGATGGCATTCGCACAGACACCTGGCAGTGAGATTAGTAAATGTTTTTAGTAATAAATAATCAAGTTAGTACAGATGTCTCGAGGAACCGATCCTCCAGTAGCCATCCACTGGTATGATAATCAGAGATGAAAGACATTAAAATGTCATAAAATAAGAGTGGTAGTTTTTTTTTAAAAAACGTCTCTTTCTCATGTTCTTTTATTCTTACTGTGTGCCTTTTCTACAATTCTTTCATCCTAATAACTTGATTTATTTTTTTTCTTTCCTGATAAATTCATGTATTTCTTTTTCCACTCTCTATATTTTCTGCAATTATATGAGTAACTAGAAATGGTTCCAATAATGCAGTATTATTTTCCTAGAAACCAATATGTTTGCTTATTTTCCTTTTTACAGTTAATATGGTTTTTCCCCTTCCCCTCTCTCTCATGCTGACTGTCAGGACTAGAGCAAAGTCTGTCGCATTTAATGATGTGCATATTCTTCATAAAACCATGGCCTTAAATTGAAAAAAATCACAAAATAAAATAATAATACAAACCTGTTACTTTCAAAGGGAGCTTACTCTCCGTATTTTTCCAAATCCAAAAGCTCCAGTATTTATAGATTAGAAAATACATAGTGGCAAAGCATAACAAGTTATAGGTAATAACTGATGTAAGAGCAGTTAAAGCATAAATGTGATATAAAGGAGATGTTTGTCCTCATCAAGGAAGAGAATGGGAACTTCGTGCTCATCTTTTGAAGTATTTTATATAGATATTATATGTTGTAGACATTGATTTCTTAAGGTTGACCTAACAAATTAGCACAAGCTGAGGAACTTAACACAGACATTTGTTTCTTTAGCAGTAAGGGAAAACATACAAATGCCAGGAAACGTTTTAGAGGCTGTAACAAAGAGTCTGCTTCTCCTGCTTTCTGACAACTGTTACCATCCCCAGGGATGTGTCACTCCAATCTCTGTGTCAGTGTTGCCAACAGTTGTCTCCATTTGTTTCTCTAGATGCAAATATTCCTCTTTCTCTAAGAACACAGCCAGTCATTACCCGCCATTACTATCTCCTCACAACCTGGCTACATCTGCAGACTCAAATTGAAACATGGGCCACATTTAAAGGGAGTAAGGTTTAGCACTTGGATTTATCTTTTGAGTGAATACATTTAAACCCTCTGGGTAACGAATTTTCTTGGCACTACAACAAAATAAGGGCAGGAGCTGAGAAAAAGTAAAACAGGTACAAAACATACAGAAAACAGATCAAATCAAAAGATCCACTTCCTCATTCACACTTGCATATAAAAAAACCCAACCGGGTTTGTAGTTAAGGCACAGCGTTTAATTTCAATTCATTCTATGTGGTACTCAGATTAGAAATTATTGTTAAGTGGATGTCTTCTGGAAACCTGTCTCCTTAGTATCTAGGATATTGTTGTAATCAATGTGTTTTGGAGATAAGACAAAAAAAAACCATTTTCCACAAAAATGCTCATATTCAGAGAAAGTAAAATCTAATGGTGCAAGGTAGTTAACAAAACATATGACTCAGTTCATATGTACATCTTCAAATTCAAGGGTAACTATGGTCCTGATGTGTAAATTACATGCACTGAAAGCAGAAAGACTTGAATTAGATCCTAGAACCCAAAATCTAGGTAAAGATCTGGGTGTGACTGCTCACACTTGCAATCTTGGCAGTGAGGAAGCAGAGACTGAGAGGCTGGCTGCCTGGCCAGGCTCGGGTACGTGGTAACTTTTGGGTCAGCAAGGGAACCTGTCTGAAATGTAAAACTGAAAACTAAAAATGCATGACAGCCTGTGAGGAATGGCACCTGCCTATTGTCTGATGGCCTGTGAGGAATGACACCGGTGTATCAGCTGGCATCTGAAGGACCTGCAAACACACATGCAAATATACATACTAACTAAACACACACATACATATGCACGTTCCCATAAAAATGTAAACACAAAAATGGTCCGGCATCCATATTTCATAGTCTTACACAGAAGACAGTAAGTGAAAAGAACTCTGCACTTGGAATGTTTCCTGCTTCCCCTCTCCATCCAAAGCAAGAGGAAATTGAATAGAGAGTAAAAGGGGGCTCTTAGTCTGCATCATTCGAACTTGAGAAAATGTTACTTGAAATTTAGCTATATAATCTTTAACATCAGATAGTTAAATTTATAATGTAGAAAGAATTTATTAAAAGCCTATACCTAAAAGATCTGTCATCCTAGCTTTCAGGAAGTTGATTTAGGATCAATATCATGAGTCCAAGTTCAGCCTGTATGATAATAAGATACTGACTCCAGAAAAGGAGAAGCACGCACACACACACACACACACACACACACACACACACACACACACACACCGCAGAACATAGTATGCGTATATATGCATATCCTTTCCTCTGCTCTTTCCCCTTCCCAATAGCATCAATTTACCTAAAAAATTTTAATGCAATCATTTTCATTACCTGGAATTTTTTTCTTGATGATCATCTTCCAGATGGGAAGAAGTTGCTGTGCTGATAATGGGCAAGCAACAGAAAACTATGTTTTCCTTGTAACCCTACTCTAGTTCAGAAAAGTTGCCAGTCAAAAGCGCAAGAAAAATATTTTAATTGATTATCATTCCAAGAAATTTAGCCAACAAAACATTTCAGGGTAGGCCTCAGACTTGTACATCATTCGCTGGCAGCCCTGGAGCAACAATAGGTTTATTTAAGAAATATGCTGTAATTCTAGGCCAAGGGAAATAAATGTCGTAAATGCTTCTAGTGCGCTCAGCTTTCTCCTCCTTGAACTGCACATTTTCAATCTAGGACTTCTGGTTCTGCTGCTATTGAAAAAGGTTTTCTTTTCTCCTTCAATCACCCTTCTGGTTTTCCATCTGCTGTGCCTATTACTCTTTCAAGTTATAGCTCTCAGTAACATCGTTCTTGAGTCTTTTGACAGGGTACACATGACTAATCTCAAATGTGGGTGATGTACTGGGGTGTGAAGAGACCCCCTGCTTCTTATCTTGCTTCTCATGCGAAAGGATGGATCAGGAATAGCCCTAACACAGGGGAAGAACGTGTGGCTCTGGCCAGCTATGTGTGACTCAGCCACATGTACATGCAGTGGTAGAGCAAAGGCTAGACTCTGCTCTTTCCCCTTTCACATCCTTTTTACTTTTTGGTGTAGAATCTATTACGAAATGGGTTCCTTCACCCATTAGCTAGAAATATGATTGAAGTGATGCAGGGGAGATAGAATTCTCTTGCAGCCAGGCATTTTTCCAAATTTAATTATTATTTTTGGAGAAAATCTGAGAAGGCAGCAGAGTACAGAAAAGTATCCCTTTGAAATAAGAAAATTGCATTATGCTACTCTTGACAATTAGATCACTTACCAAAACTATAATCTGCAAGCCATTCTTTGCAAAGCTGACACAGTCTATATCTGTAAAAGCTGTCCTACTGACATATGTTTCCAGGGGTGTCCTTTGCATGAATTAGGTGATCACATTGGGGTATTTTCTGAAGCTATGTGTAGAATATCATAACAATGTCTGCTTCAATCAGACGGCTTTGCTTTCAAATGTATATGACACTTGGCTTGCAAGCATAGTTCCCTGTCTTGTTAGCTATTTCTAAAGAAATGCGTCTTGTCCCAAGGTCTTGGGAAATGATCTATATAGTTAGCAAAGGGTGAAAATCAGTGACAAAAACCCACTTCTGTTCCTTCCTTTTGATCTGTTTTGTTCTCACATTTTTATGTTCCGTTCTTACTTAATTTGAGTTCCTGTGTAGCCATGAGAATCACACTAACACAACCAAATGATAAAAATGATGATGGTGGTGGTGGTGACGATGATGATAATGATGTTGTTGAAAAGCCACCCTCATTTTCTAAAAAAGCAAAAATGACTTTGTAAGTAAGGGGGTAAGTAGCTGCAACTGACAAAAAGCATGATCATCTTTTCCTCTGTGGCTTTTTGTATTATAAGTTCATACAGCAGAGCAAACATGCTTAACTTTCACATCAAAATGACTTCACTCATTCTATTATAATTTAAAAATTATTTATTGAGATACCTTATGCCAAGATACAGAAGTGGACTATGGTAAATATTACAGAAATACAAGATAATCCAAGTAATCATAGCCCATTCCTTCATAATGCCCATGGTGTGCTGGAAAATATACAAAAGAAAAATTAAAGCTTAGTTAAACATGGAAAATGCTACAATGTAGCAAATACAGAGAAAGAAAACATTTAAAGCCAATTACTCCCATGGCCATATCCAAAGTTAAAGACAATTCACTGTATATTGGACATAATTCAACTGAAGCTTTTTCTCAATAAAACACTTAAGGGTAAAAGCAAGTATGATGCCATTATAAGACTTGTTACTTAAAATAAAGAAAAGACTTGTTACTTAAAAAGATGGGCTCTGTCCTGTAGAAATGCTGTTTCTTAAGTGTGAACTTCTCTATACACATGTATTGGGTGCAGTATGGTGAGTTTACAACACTGTGCTTCGGATATTATATTCCAAAGTATGAAGCAAATACTTTCTAAGCATTATTTTGAATAAGTCTAGAGTAAAAATTGAAAGGGAAACAAAAATGTAGCTAGGATAAAAGAATCACAATGGGATTCTACCTTCCCTGGTCTACACTTCAAATTGTTCTTAGTAAGGCCATAAAACTAAGCACATTCCATTGTCATAGTAGGAATTAAGCAGCTAATGTAAGTATACACAAAAATAGAGAGGAAATTATGTTAAACTGTAAGTTGCTCTGTGGTTTAATGTGATAATACAGTAAGTATCACATTTTCAAATTACTCACTAGCATTCATCAAGAAGCCACGAGTGGGATGGCTTATCATGAATAGTTAAAAAAAAGATTCAAGAAACAAAACAAATTATAAATTAAGTTCCATCACTCCCCAAAGCAGGATGTCATGTTTGTCTTTTTGGCTAGTTGGTTGGTAAAACAGAGTTTCACAGTCTAGAGACTGGAATGAGAAGCTTGTGAGCATCTCTCTTGCCTTTAATCCCCAAGAGCTGGTACTAGAGGTGTCACTTCTATACCTAAGTACACATATATCTATATAAGACCCAAGGTACGAACCCTTGCCAAAATTCCATGTTCATCAAGTACTACCAGGCAATGGTCTTCTGTTGTACATAGTCATTCAATTCAGCCACAAAGCATCTTGGATTTTACTTGACAATTTAGAGAACAGCAACCATGCTGTAGAGATAACAGAGCACTCATTTCTGTTTGCAGGTCTAAACTGTTATCTGCTGGCTTAGGAAAGCTTTCCCTTGGAATTTTATTTTAATTATAAAGATAAACAGCAACTGGGACAGGTGATAACATATTCAAAGATTAGCCAGATGAATTTTCATGGTTTTTTCATAATTTGCAACATCCTCCAATTTCCCCTGTAAGAGAAAAGTCTATGGAAATTTAGCCTGGAGACATTCCAGAGCTATTGTGGTACTAAGTGAGCAAAGGAGAGCTGTGCCGAGGGCATATTTCTTCTCTGTCATCTGACAGAACTTTGTGGAACTTCTTCACTGACATGAATTTAGCTAAGTGGCATGCAGGAAACTGACATGGATCACTTCCCTGTGGAGCTGCTGAGTACAGTCCTGTAATGCACAGAATCAGGAGAAATGATTGCCATGCTTAGTCTTTTATCAGTCCATACAAAGTACTATCTACTTTCTTGCCTTTTCCCTGACAAGGCAAGCAACGCTGCCAAACATCCTAGAACAGATAGTGAAAAAAAGAAAAAGTTCACAGATCTCAAGAGAGTAGTTGTCCACTGGCCAGGGAATGCATCTCTGTGGGCCAAACCACAGAGAAATATTCTTATCTAGTGTATATTTATTTTACTATTTGGTATACTATAACTGTGATCCAAGTTTCCCATTCTTCACGAAATGTTAATATATGAGTTCTGGTTGGGGACCAGAAATCTCTGTCAAAGCAGTGGCTTTAAATTATCGGTAAAACTAAGCCCAAATTATATTCTGATATACTTGACATAGTGCATTTTTTAAAATTACACTTATATATCTAGCATCAAATAATATTGAAAATATATAATATTCAATATTAGGAAGGCATTTGTCTTCCTTACATGTAATTCAAAGGAAATATTCTAATTATTGAATTGTATAATCTATTTTATCCAAATATTTCTGCATGGTATATGACATATAGCATGTATTCACAATATTTTGGAACTTATAAAAGAAAAATATTAGAAATGTGAATGCACCATTATGAATGAGGGAACACAGACACCAAAAGACAAATATGGCATACATTCTTTTCTATCAGGATATTAGTTTTAAGCCTTTGATAGGCATGATATGAATCCTATAACCACAGAGGTTAGGTATAGAGTAAAGCACTAGGGCAAGGGGAGGATCTAAGGAAGAGAAGATGGACCATATAGTTATGGAGAGATATGAACAGATTAGAGCAGGGGAATTAAATGGGGGAGATAAAGAAGACAGGGGAAAGAGTAAAGAAGGAAGTACAAAGGGGGACAGCTAGCACTGAGGGCCATTTGAAGAGTCATATGAAATTTACTACTGTAGGAGCTTTAAAATATATAAATATATGAATGATATCTAAATGGAGTCATCAAAGAGTGACCCAAATAGACATGTTTTGTCAACAAATGAAACTTCTATTGTCAGGAATGGGTTACATCTAATTGAGTTCCCAAGGTTATTAGATACTCTCCATAAACTCGAGAATCCCTATTGCTGAAGATAACATCTACATATTTCATTGAACATGGAGAAGTCAAAGTGATGTCTAGCTAGAGCCTTCACCCATGCTGACTAGTACTCATGGTACTAGAAGGTATTCTACAGGCTAGCAGAGGACAAAGACAACCACCAACATAGCTACAAAGCATTCGGTCTAAAATGCTGACCTGCCTGCATGGTAAACTGTTGTAATAGTGGCACAAGCATTGTGTAAGTAACCAAACACCATCTGACTGAATTTAAGAACCACTCAACAGGATGGATCCCATGCCTGGCACTGCTCTAGTGGTCAAAAACCTGAGCCTATGTACGTCTTAGACCCAGGGGGAAACCAAATATTACTGTTCTACTGAAAGGAACCTAGAAATAAAATTACTCCAGATTACATTCTGTTATTACCATAGAGGAGTGTCTTGCTTAGCCATCATCAGAGAAGCTCCTTCTTCAAGTAGATGGGAACTAATACAGGGACACAAAATAGAACAATGCTCAGAGAGGGAGAGACCTTGGCACACTCTGTACTAAATGAAATGTCTTCATCATACCTCTTTTCTTGGGATGCAAGGAACTATGCTGAAGAGACGATGAAAGATTGTAAGACATATTTGTGAGGCAGGAACTATTGAGGACTTGCTTACCCTGTCTTGGCAGAGTTTGGACGTCAGCTCAGCCTTCATCCAAGCATGTCCTTTTTAAGGCAGAAATCTGTCTATGGCAGAAATGAGAACATTTTGCCCAGTGGCGTGTTTGCCACATTTGAAGCCACCTCCATAAGGAGGTTCTTTGATGCTCATCATCCTCTCTGAGGTAGGCTGGGTGTTGCCAGGATTTAACCTGTCTCATTGTCAGTGAATCTTTAAAAATATAAAAACATTTTTAAGTGCCATATTCTGTACGTCTCTGAGGTTTTTTAAGACTTTGTTTAACTATTTTACCTTATCTTTCTGTACAATCATGTCTATCTGTTGTGCCTAAGATATATATTCTTGTGATAAAAATAGACTAGTAATTGATATGACCATGATTTGATCAACTAACAACTTGTAAAACCATTTTATCCTAAACAGCCTGCAGTAACACTTTCAGAGTATTGGAAGTAAACCTTGTATTATAATTGATATCCTTGGCTCCTGCTGCTAGAATGAAAACCAAGCTTTACAACTGTAACATATGTGGAAAGGGCCTATATTTTAAGAAATATGAGTACCAGGAGAAATCTGTGACTGAAAATT
Organism: Acomys minous; assembly: GCF_964271855.1. Lineage (NCBI taxonomy): Eukaryota > Metazoa > Chordata > Mammalia > Rodentia > Muridae > Acomys > Acomys minous. Next base: position 76,265,644 of record NC_140489.1, read on the forward strand.
GGATGCCATAGAGAATATTTTTGGGTTTTTTTTGTTTGTTTGTGTTTGTTTGTTTAAGAGTGATAGAGAAGTTGGGTTATAGAAACATGGGATGGATTTTAGAGGAATTGGAAATGAAAAATGAATATGATAAAAATATATTGTATGAAAAATTTAAACAATAAATAAAAAGTAATTTAAAAAGATATTTGAGCACATGCATTTCCTTTCTTTTCTGATGGAAAACACTTAAAATAACAGTTAAAATAAATAATAAAATCATAATAGTGAAATACATAGAACAGAACTTGTATTATACTGAAGAATGTGATTTAAAAAATAAATATAATGAGGGTAATCCTTTTCTGAGAGTGCAATTGCCCTACATATCTACATAAACTCTCCTGCAAATAAATAAGAACATTGTAAGCAATACATATTACATTGATTGCACTTGTCATGGTACTATATTAAAAGGTAAAGATTATTTAGGGAAAAGGCAAAATAAATAGATGAAACAATAATGTTGATTTCACCTAGAAGGTATTTACTAAATTCAGTATTCCTGATGAATCTGTTACTTTCTGTTGTTGATTTCCATGACCCAAGACAATTTATAGCATAAGGAGTTGAGTTTGGCTCATGGTAGAGTCCATCATGGTGAGGAGAGAATGTCAGCAAGCAGCCAGATCAGGAAGTTAGGAGATCAATCAAATCCTTAATGGCAAACAGGAAGCAAAGAAAACAAATTAGAAATGAGTGGGTGCTATAAAGTTTCAGAGATGTCCAAAGTGACATAATTCCTCGAGCAGTACTCTACTTTCTAGAAGTTTCAAGACCTCCCCAAAGGTACCCACAACTATGGACCAAGTAAATAGGTGAGACCATAGAGAACACAACACCAGGGTTGGTTTTGTTTTTGTTTGGATGGTTGGTTGTTGGTTGGGTTTTTTTTTTACTTTTATTTATTTATTCTGTTCTAGTGTACACATGTATGGGACATCTGTGGCAATCAGGAGGCAACTTGAACGATTTGGTTCCCTCCTTCCTCCAGTGGATTCTGGACATTGAACTCAGGTTATCAGGATTGGCAGCAAGTAAACAATTTTTCCTACTGAGCCTTCTTATCAGCCAATTTTCAATGCATTTCAGGTCACAAGGACTATGAGATAAATTCTAAAACCAAACCAGTATGGAAAGTCCCACAGATAATTTTTTCTGTATGATCCAGAGAGAACACGGTAACAACATATACTTAATTAGTATAGATGTTCACTCTGGTTACTGTCATCTTCTGGCTCCCATCTTCATTTTATCCTTCCCTAGCCCAACCTTTCACACAAATTACTACTCTTGAAAAAAAAAGTAAACCTTTGTACTCTGTACTCACTTATAAGTGGATATTAGCTCTTAAGTAAAGGATAGTCATGCTACAATCCACAGACCCAGAGAGGCTAAGGAACAAGGAGTAATTGAGGTGGGAAGCACGGATCTCCCTGGGAATGGGAAATAAAATAGATTTATGCAAGTAGACTAAGTGTGGGTGGGCATGGGGACAGGAGGGATCAGGAAGGGTGTGGTGGGTGGAAGGGGAGAGTACTGGGAGAGATGACTAGAACTGGAGTGGGGGTGGGGCATTTGGGGATGCTCTTGAAACCTAGTGCAGTGAAAATTCTCTGGAATCTATGAGGGTGACCTTAGAAAAGACTCCTAGTAATGGGGCATACGAACCTGAATGGGCCATCTTCTATAACCAGGCAAGGCTTCCAGTGGTGGAACTGGGACGTTAACCCAGCCACAAAACCTTAGACCTACAGTCTGTCCTGCCTTCAAGAAGTACTGAGATAATGGTGCCTCACAACCTGTAGGAGTGGCCAACCATTGAGTGGTCCAACTTGAGGCCCATACTAATAGACCCAATCCATGCCTGACACTGCCTGGGGAGCCAGGAAACATAGGCTAGATGATACAGAAACCTAGGATAGAACCATACGTGACTGGCATACACACACACACACACACACACACACACACACACACACACACACACACATATATGTGTATATAATTTCTACTGATATTCTGCTATTCTCATAGATTGGGGCCTACCTTTATCCAGCAACTGATGGGAGCAGATGAAGAGATCCACAGCCAAATATTAGGCAGAGCTCAGTGAACTCCACAGAAGAGATAGTAGGTGCCGGATGGATTCGAACACCAGGAGAGCATGGCCCACAGAATTAATTAAGTATGGCTCATAGGGGCTCATAGAGACTGAAGTGAAAATCACAGACCCTGTATGGGTCTGCAATAGGTCTTCTGCATATGTTATGGTTGTGTAGCTTGGTGTTCTTTGTGAGTCTCCTAAGAGGTAGAAGTGGGGGTTGTCTCTGACTCTTTTGCCTGTTCTTGAGACCCTGTTCTTCCTACTGGGTTGCATTGCCCAGTCTTGATATGAGGGTTTGTGCCTAGTCTTATTGTAACTTGTTATTCTGTGTTGAGTTGATATCCCTGGGAGGCCTGGATTTTTCTGAACAGAAATGGAAGGGGGAGTAGTTAGAGGTAATGGAGGGGAGGGGTTGGAGGAATGGAGATAGGGGAAACTGCAGCCAACATGGAATGTATGAAAGAAGAATTTTTTTAAAAGAAAAAAATTGAATGTTTGATTGTCTTGAAACTCAGTGCTGTTAAAATAAAAAATAGGGAAATAAATAATAAAGTACATAACCCTTCCAGTAAATTGGAAGATGATAAGGCATTAGTTCATTTTCAGTGCTTGCAGATTGGTGGTAAGCATCTGCAGCCACAGAAACAACTTGATGCCCTTTTGAAGGACTACAATACTATAGCAAGGCCTTAATTAAATCCCAATTAAGCTCAGAAAGTATGAACTCTTACTCTGTTTTTTAAATGTTGAAATTCAGATATTATAGGGGAGGGGAATAAGGGGAAAATGGGAGGGAGGGAAGAATGGGAGGATACAAGGATGGGATAACCATTGAGATGTAACAAGAATAAATTAATAAAAAAAAAAAGGGAAAAAAAATCTCAAAAAAAAAAAGAATGTTCAGTCAAATAAAAGCAAAGAGAAACTGAAAAAAAAAGAAAAAGAAAGAAAGATGAACCAAAATTAACAAACAATAGGTTCAAGTCCTCAATGGCACTGATAAATCACTGAATTTCACTAAGTACATTTCAAAGAAATAATGGAGTGTATCAGGAAATAACACAAGATTCTAAAAACACTGAAACAGATTGGAAAATGATCTAATGTATTATTTTTATTTAGGACTGGCTTTACTATTCAATATAAACTGAACTCAAAGCTGGCAAAATATGTGACTAGATCTTTCAGATCCAGTGTAGAGCTGTGAAGAAAATCTATGGAAGGCAGACAGGAGTGCTTGCTGTTATTTGCTTATTAAATGCATTCCAGGGTCTTTGTGTTGAAGACTTAGTCTCCAACTTGGAGCTACTGCAAGGTGGAAGTGGCAGCTTTTGTTTATAAATTGCTTATTTGGGGTGTTACTTCAAGGAAAGCTGGGAACCACATCCTGTCAATGTTCCTGAGAGGGAGCATGCAAAGAAGGCTCACTGTTGTTTCTGAGAGAGATGGGAATTTACAGAAGTCATAGCCAGAAATTTTTGAGAGGGGGAGTCGAGGAGGAGATAGTGCCTGGGTTGTAGCTCAAGAGAGAAGAACTTATTACAATATTAAATTGTGTGTAAATGAGCACATGGTGGTGCACACCTTTAATCCCAGTACTTTGGATGCAGAAGCAGATTCATCTCTAGGTTTGTAGTGAGTCTAATCTAAGAATGAGATGAAGTCAGCCAGGGATACACAAAGAAACCATATAACACTGTCTTTAAATAAACAGGAAACACACACAAACACACAGACACACACAGACACATACACACACACACACACACACACACACACACACACACACACACACCTGTGCATACCTGCAATTTAGCTACCTGAAGTAGAAATAAAAGTAACTGGAAACCTTAAGGCCAAACAGCTCCTGGGGCTCACACAAAGCTGAAAACAGTAGTTCACAGCGAGAAAAAAAGGCTTTCAGAGCACAGGGATGATTGCAAAGACCCTGCAGAAGGGGTTATATGCAAGCTTACATTCTTTTTTAAAGGTTTATAAACATTATTATTAAGAACTTGCAAATAAAACATGCAATGTTATTTTTATTTGTAAATTTGTATTTTATAAAAATGAATGGAAAAAACAACCAAGCAATCTCAAATGCTATTTGAGATGTGAAATATGTAACCCCAATCACCATAAAAGAATCATTGCCCCGATAAAAGGTATGCTTCTTAGAAAAAAGCAATCATATTAAAAGGGAGCAAAGATGTGTTTTTTGTATGCTGTATGCTCATCTATGTAGAAATTCTTAAGGAATTCTATTTATTCACTCAACAAAATTAAAAGACAAACTTGAGGCTCAAAGAAAATAATTTTTTCTCTAATTTCTTTTTTTATATACTTTTATTTTATTACACATGTATAAAACAAACTATATCCAGCAGAGAGAACCATGTGACAATCATGAGAATAATGAGTTCTATACATGTTACATTCATAGTGACTTGGCCATCTGCATTCATCCAGTTTGAAGTAAGTGCCTTCCCTGTCTTGTTGGATCTAAATTTCCAAATAAGATTCAATAGCTATCCTATCTTGCATATGTAGCCAAGAAAATGTTTAAAAATGTCTTTTCAGCTGGAGATAGAGCTCAGCAATCGATAGAGCAGTTCCATGGCATGCTCGCAGCCCTGGCTGCAGCTCAACCACTTCCTGGCCAGCTTGATGTTCATGGGTTGCTGACCAACAGGTAATGGATGCCACAGGTTGTTTTGTTGTTGTTGTTGTTGTGAGTTGGTGTTTGTTTCTTTCTTTTTGGATGTTGTTTTGTTTTCTTCATTTGGGTTTTTTAAACTTGTTTTGTTTTTTGTGTTTGTTTGTTTTTGTTTTGGATGGGGGTCATTTTTGTTACAAACTTGAAATTGGCTTAAAGTTGCATGGATAAGGAAGGGGAGAAAATCTGAAAGGACTTGAAGGAGGAAAATATATGATCAGAGTATATTTATATTTAAAATTGTCTTAAATAATAAAAGCGGGACACTAGTGGTGCACACATTTAATCCTAGCACTTGGAAGCAGCGGCAGGCAGAGCTCTGAGGCAGGTCTTTGAGGCCAGCCTGCTCTTCAGAAGGGGTTTCAGGTCAGCCAGGGCTACACAAAGAAACCCTGCCTCAAATAAATAAATAAATAAATAAATAAACAAACAGGCAAACAAACAAAAGAAAGAAAATTAGCAACATGGTAATATTTTAAGGTTGAGAAACAAGAGTTTGGTTCTAGCTCTCAGAGTTAAATCTATTGTATCCAGCAAGTTCATTCCTCACCATTTACTCAAGAGAAATGGAAGCACCTGTCCTTTAAAAGATTTGTAAATAAGTAATTCTTATCGGCTTTATCTACACCAGACAAAACCTAGAGACAGGCCAAGTGTTCACTAACTACCTAATACACAACAATGTGTTTTATCTATACAATGCAATGAAAGGCAAGGCAGAACCACTTTGTCCTCTTAGTAGTAACTGATTTATGCAATCTCAAACCCAATATTCTTAAATCACTAACAAAAACAATGAGACAAAAGCAAGTCAAGTTCTTTTTTTTCCATTAGAAAAATCTAATTGATTTATTGATCAATCAGTTCACTCTTTTTTACATTTTTATTTTTATTTTATTTTTAAAATATATTTCATTAATTTATTCATATTACATCTCAATTGTTATCCCATCCCTTGTATCCTCCCATTCTCCCATCCCTCCTCTCTTACTCCTGTCCCCTATGATTGTGACTGAGGGGGACCTCCTCTTCCTGTATATGCTCATAGGGTATCAAGTCTCTTCTTGGTGCCTGCTATCCTTCACTATGGAATACTACTCAGCTATTAAAAACAAGGAATTCCCAAAATCTGTGGACAAATGGATTGAGTTAACCCAGAAGCAGAAAGAGTCAAGTGGTATATACTCACTTAATCTGGACACTAGCCCAAGGGCATGTCCCATGAAAGTCTTCACTACAGAGGGGAGGACATCCTATTGGGACTCTAGGTGACAGAAGCATGGGAGAACGGGGAAATGGAAGGATCCAGAGGGTCCTAGAAACCTACAAGAAGAACATTATGACGGTCGGATCTGGTCCCAGGGGTCCTGCTCAAACTATGGCACCAACCAAGGACAATACATGCAGTAAACTTTGAAACCCTACCCAGATCTATCAAGTCAAATTCTTAATGTGATCCCATGTTGACCACATTCAAACAATGAAAAGAAGTCATTAAATCGCAAGTGGAGATTATGTGAAAGACAGTGTCCTTTGAACATTACTGTAGAAATAATGCTTTATTCTACTAATATATACTCACCCACTATCACTTGAATTGGGGAACCACACATTTGATAGCCTGGAAACCTTATGACATAAGCGCTGTAAGGTTGTTCTTACAGGTATCAATAACCAACCACACATATAAATACTAACTACACAACTTATTTTACTATGAATATTAGGACTGTCCAATGTACACACCGAATGTGTACTCATGCAGTATAAAATGATATTATAAATAAAAACAAGCTTACCAAAATCACACATCCTAAGATGGGATGAATGCTGGGTACATAGCATTAGCAGCAATATCTAGTCTCAAAAGATCACAAGCTGCATGATGCTTCATTTATAATATTCAAAGATCTCCTAATGCTTTATGATTATCTTGAGGGTTATAGTAGAAAATAAATACAATAATTCAATTCTGTATTCCTAGATGTATATTTAAAAGATGTAAACATGTATCTATAAAGAAAAAGTGAATATGCAGGTAAAAACTTTGGTAACATGGTTAAATGTGTCTTTCTGCTTCATGATGTGGAAAAGTGTCCACAGAGTCATTGGGAAAATGAAAAGCAAATACAGAAAAATAATGAGCAAACAAAAGTGAAACATTGAGCTTTCGCTGTATTGATTGAGGGAAAGATAATCTTTGGACAGGATTGCAGATCAGTACCACCACGGAAGTTTTTAACAACTGACTCAGCTAGAATTAAGTGACTCAGCTTTATTCTGCATGGGCTTAACCCTTCATGAATACAGCCAGCAGAGTTCCTGCCTTGTATAATTGTTACTGATAATAACCATATTGGATAATTATTTAATTTTTTAAATTATACTATTGATCAAGCCCATGGAGAAATCATGGTTCGAACAAAGAACTGAAATATTACTGCCTTTGAAAACACACAGTAAGGATACAAATGATGGTAAAGGACAGGAAGAGGAGGAAAAAAGAATTTAGCCCCATGAATAATATCATTTATTATTATTGAAAATGTTAGAATGATGATTTTAGAATAAAGAAAATGGGAAAGAACTATCTAATTGATTTATAAAATTATAAAGCAATTCATATGTAATGTAATATAGAAAGATGAAAAATTAAACAATAATTTTCTAATTTTAAAAAGAATAATTGGAACAAATTACCCATGGTAGGAAGCATAAGTTATAGCAAAGTCAAACAGATGGAAACATCACAGTTAACGTTGTTTATGAAAAGAGCACATTGTTATTATGACACTGTTTGGAGTATTTTTATTAAATATTTTACTTATGCATGTATAGTATTACACATACATACAATAAACTACCTACAGCAAGAAGAACCATAAAACAATCAGGAATTATATATATATATATATATATATATATATATATATATATATATATATATATATGTTACATTCATAGTGTTTTGACTATTTGTATTTGGCAGCCTTAAAGAAAACATCTTTCCTCTCTTGGTGAGTCTAAAATCTGAATGCAACTCAATATCTATCATATCTCATCATTATCAGCTTAAAACATCTATCTAGACTTAAAAATACCTTAACCCCTAAACAACTAAGTTTAATTGCAAAACTAAACTATCTAGTCTTCAACCCCATCAGAGACTTGAGAAGGAATAAAACTGATGTACAGGGATTGCTGGTTATCAGCTTCCCAAATGAGAAGAGAAGCAAATGACAGAGATAATTTGCTGCTGCCTGAACAGTCACCCTAAATTCTCTAAAATGGTGGAGCATCATCTTCAGTATTCTGGCCCAATATATCTGACAGACATATTTGTGAGACAGGAACTATTGAGGACATGCTTACTCTGTCCTGGCAGAGTTTGGTCATCGACTCTGCCTGCATCCAAGCTTGCCCATTTTTAGTCTTGGAGTTTTTTTTTTTAAGTACCAAAACAAAACTTAAAACGACAAGTGACTGCCTCTTTGGAATATGAGTGTTTGTAGAAGGACTTTAAAGGTCAGGGGTCGGGGGCTATTATATTTTGTAATAACCCCTTGTAGTAGCTAATTTTTTTTTCATTTGAAGGAACTGCTTCATCTAAGCAAATGAAGAGATGGGTAAGTATCATGACAGCAGAATAAAATTCCTCAGTCAGAGGTTTCAGTTTTCTATTTGATATTATTTTCACTCCTCTGCCATGGTACGCCATCCCACATCACAACGCAGGAGGAACCTGTCTTCCTTTGCGTGTGAAGAACCTAAGTAAAGCCCTGTGCTGAAGGAAGCTTTCTCAATAACCTTGTAAAATACTTTACAGCATCAGTCTAAGTGAGCTGAGTCGTCATCTGTGTAGTCACGGAGAGGGAACACAAAGAGCAACCCTGAGTCCTGGAATCATTCAAACTGATTTATAGCCAGAGCCCAAGCAAAATTTAGAGATCCCTTTGGGCTGCACAGATGGTTGCTCAGCTCTGTGCGCGGTTTGTCTCTACATCTGAACACTGCCAAAGAGAAACATCAAGGTCCAGTCTGAGGCTCACTGCAGTGAACCATGCAGAAACAGGCAGCTAACACATCTGACATCTCTGGAGAAGGAACCCCATCCCATCCCTTATTAACCTTGCATGAGGTATACTTGCTTTGTCTCCTTAGATTTCAAAACAGAAAAAAATAAGCCCTTGGAAGATAAAACACTCTGTTTTTCCTGTTTGCATCGGAGCAACATGTATATAAAGTTCTAGGGGATTTTTTTTCTACACAGCTCTTTAGATACAAAATAGACTGTATCATCTTATCAAGAGGTAAAAATACATTCCCTTCATCCTGGCATCAAAAGGGCAAGAGCAGCGAATTCTAATCCTATCTTCCTAAAACTAGTTGTAATTGTCTCTTCTTTTTCTTATCAAGAGCTTAGTCAAGTGGGTAGCAACCCAGGACCATGGGAACCGCAAATCACATCTTTCTGAAGCCATAATAGTTGATGTTTAAATTAGTCGTTGTTCTTATCTTTCTGATAAAATACTTGAAAGCAGCAACTTAAAGCAGGAAAGAATTACTTGGGAGCTCAGCTTAACAGGAGACAGCCTGTCATGGTAGAGGATGCATACGAACAAGAGCAGCGTGGCAAACGTAGCAGGCATGCAGGGGGCGCCTGGGCAATAGACGCACGATGTTGTCAAGAAGCAGAGAATCCAGAGGGCACAGCACCAAGAATATAACCGGTAAGGCCTACCCCCATGTGACTCATTTCCTCCAACCAGGCTCCTCCACCTCCCGAAGGCTCTACAACCTACACCCCCACCCCCCGCCAAACAGCCACCAGCTGGGTGGCAAGTGCTCAAATGCATGAGCCTGTGGAGAACAATTCACATTGAAACCAATATTGCAGTTTTGCCCTCCTTGTATCTTTCCTAAAATTGTGAGTGTGTGTGTGTGTGTGTGTGTGTGTGTGTGTGTCTGTGTGTGTGTGTGTGATACATTTTATAAGCACCTTGTACTAAATTATTGAGCCATTGGAATTTCTGTATGTTTCATTTGTGTGTGTTTTTGTGTGCATGTTTTTGTAATGACATGCAGATGAGTACACATAAACATGCGTGCTGGTCCATGTGGAGGCCCATGGTTCCCTGGGCTAATGTGGGATTCTGTATTTTTCCGTCTTATTCATTAAGCTAGGGACTCTTAATCAATCCCAGATCTCATGGATACCGCTAATCTTATTTAGTAGTTGGCTCTACAGATCCCATGTCTCTGCTTTCTGAGCCCAGCATTATCAGCAGTTGGCCACGTCTACCAGACATTTTCCTTAAAATCTGTGCATCCAAACTCTGACCCTCACCCAGGCATGCTAGCGATTTTGCCATCTCCTCAGGCCCCTCTTTTTCCTCAATACTGTTTTATATCCACCCACTGCATAGTCTTATACCTTCTCTCCAACCTGTGATTTCTACAGCTTTTACTTTATCACAACCGTGGGATCTCAGGCTTTGTATCTTTCAAAGCTACACAGAGAGATGAGGAAAGAATTTCAGGGGCCAGGTTTCCCAAAGAGAAAATATTAGAGAGGAATCACTTTGTATTCTCATGCAAAAGGTTTTGAGAAGTCTACCTAATCCTGAGCAGAAGCTTTTGTGTTCACTGACAGCTGAAGTATTTGCTTGAGATTTCTCAGGCATTGTCAAGCTGCTGCATGTGGGGAGTGCAGAGGTGTGTCTGCACGTGTGGGAGTATGATGCTAATTTGTCCACAAGCCTGCTACTCCCACTGCCTGCATGGTGTTCCTTCTAACACCACATGCCGTCTTGGCTCAGGACCCTTGCTTACTGACTGCAATAGTCTCCAGAAGATGTCAATATGGTTGACTGTTTCCAAAACGTTCTGTTGTTCAAATGCTCTTAGCGAGATGCCACCAGATCACCAAATTAAAAGTTAACCCCAGTACCCCAGAATTGCAGACATCTCCTCCCTGTAGTGCATAGTGTTCTCTGCTGCATTCACAACTCACTCTTTCTTCTGCTTATTATCTCCACAAAGAAAAAGTTATTGGTAATAATGCAAGGATGAAATGCTTATTACAGCAATGTCAGATAGACCAAAATGCTCAAAAAAAGTTTGTTTTTAATAACAATGAATAAATATAAAGATCACGCAAATTATGTCAAGTTGGTATCAGGATATAGCCTTTAATGTGTTATCTTTTCATGGTAAACATGCAATTTCATATGTTATTTCAATATATTTCTATACATGCTATTTCTAATGACCAAAATGTTTTGCTGTTTTGGGTTTTTCATTTGTTAGTTTTGTTTGTCTGTTTGTTTTAGTCTCTTTGGCCAATGAGTTTCTTTATCTCCCCTCTTTCTAGTTGCTAACATCTTACCAGCTTGCTAGCCTTGTTCATACAATGATTTTTTAAAACATTCCTAACCCACTAAAGATTAACTTGAGAAGAAGGGGTTTCCAACCACACTGCCCAGCCCCCCCCTCCAAAAAAAATCCCACATAACAAGCTATTGGCTATGGTGTAAGGATGAAGGGAGTCTGCTGCTAATAAGCTCTTGAGCAGACCGAACAATCCCTGGGGGACACAGTAGGGTCCTCTCAGGAGGAGAGAGAGACATTGCACCAGGAATCCCTTGCTCCCCTTGCTTGGATTTGCTGTCTCTGGCAGGGATCCCATCCTCCTCGGCTCAAAGGGCAATTATTTTCCAGTAGAGCTCCCCTCTGGTTATTTGAGAAGTTCTCCAGCCAATATGGCCTGAGCCTAAGAAGACATCTACAAGCACAGGTATTTTGGAAGATGGATCTGCCTGAATGATTTCTTGCTTGGACTTGGCTGGGACTTTTTTCCGTCTCCTTTCATTTTTTTTTTTTTAGTGTAGCTTTTATGAGTATTGAATTTTAGATGTGTCTAGTAGCTGAGATCGAGTCACAGACAAAAGATCTCTAAGACTGAAATATAAATAGAGAAGAGCTCGGGATGACATCATTCTGCATGCACACCAGAAGTGACCACAAATAACCTACAATAACCTTTAAAATTAGTTTTTTCCTGACTTCATAAAACAATATTTTATTTGGCAGGCATGTGTTGGCAAGCTCTTCCAAAGCTCTGTTTGTTTTCTGTATCCAGGAAGACACAGCCACTGTTGTCACATAGGTTTCCTTCTCTGTGGTTTTGCCATTTTCTGCTTCTTTATGAGTGGCTGTTGCAGAAGATTTTTCTTTGGAACATTTATTAAGAGTAACAAGGACATGAATGAAAAACTGTCCTTATAAATGTGTAGAATGGATTTCTTCTTTCACATGTGATGCTGAGCAAGCTCAAGGGAAAGAAGTGGAAACATCAACAGAGATGTGGCTGCTTTATTTTCAGGTTATATAATAACAAGAAGCTGAATACAGACCATTGAAGGAAATCGGTCTACTTGCATTTTGATAATGGAATCAAATCTTAAGTTATAAAAAGAATGTAGGATCATAATATAGTATTTTTAAAGTACACAGTTATTCTGAACAAATTGAAAAGTATCAAGGGATTAAGGTGTCATTTCAAAGTTATCTCATACATTTAGACATTATTTTTAACTTTAACAATGTTTCCATTATAAAATAAAAATTGGCACAGTTTTCTAAATGTTAGGATACTACAAAATCATTTCTGAGTCTAGTTAAGTTCACATCATTCAGCTTTTCAAAACCTTCTTCCACTATTTCCTCGAAGAAAAAAAGACAAAAAGCATAAAATGTTTTCATACATAATTTTAAAAGCATCAAAAACTTCCCAAATAAACAACACTTCCAGAGGAAGTCATGATATATCATTCACTTTTTTTGGTTGCATTAATTGTATGAAGGCAACAAAGGAAGGCTCTAATAATTAACCTTGTGCTGTTGACCTAACCAAAATTAACTGGCTATACAACAATTTAGTTGTCCATATAAAAACAGGAAGAGAGATTTCCCCAAGTAACCCTTATTCTCCATGAGAAAAACAGCTGGTGCTCTCTCTCTGTGTAAGCCTGTGGGGCATGGATGAAAGGATGTATATTTCTGATATCCTCCCTTGTAAATGGGTGGGGTTTTTTTCTTTTTTCTTTTTCTTTCTTTCTTTCTTTCTTTCTTTTTTTTTCTTTTTTTGTGGAAGTATGCCAACACTCAGTTCCTGAGAGGCAGGGTCCCAAGAAAGTCTGGTCTGAATATTTAAAATTATATCTTTATAAAACAAGGTCTGTGAAAATGAACAAAGTTTCCTTGCCAGTGTTACATGAATAATCACTGCAAAATAATAATGGAGACCCTTACCTGTCCCTCCTTGGCAAGGAGGAAAAGATTAATAAGAAACACTGCCTTCCAACAACAAAAATCAAAGTTCAAGTACCAGACTTCTTTTGTGTCCCTGTTTTCCATGCTACATTTCCCACAGCACACTGCTGGGATTTTTTATTTTTTATTTTCGCTACGCATGCTCACACATCTGTTGCACATGTGTGATCAAGCGACTAGGTTTTTGAGCCAAATGTCCTGTTAAATGGACAGAGTGGGCAGAGCATTCCTTTGAGAGTTAGACTCTGCCTCTGGTGGATTGCCGCCAAATGCAGTGGTGTAATAAAGAAAAGAAATCTGCTCATTTGAATTGCATTGAAATGAACTGTGTCCTCTCCTAAAATACCATATGGTAATGATCCCTGGAGGTATGGTGCATAACACCTAGGGCTGGCAGGCTCCAATGAAAGGCTGTAAACGTCCCAGTGTAGTATGGCTGTGAAAGGCAAGATAGTTGACAAGAAGCATGCAGGGGGGGAAACAAGAATTCTATCTGATGTCCCTCAATCAATTTGAAATGAAAGAAAGTGGACTAAACAAAGAAATGCTAGCACGTCGCCTTGGAGAAACCCTCCTTCTCCTATTAAAACACAGTTCTTGGATCTCACCTCCTGTAAAGTAAAACCGTATGGAAAGAAAGCTGTTTCACCTGAGCAGTAGCCAGAGTTTCTTTGGAGCAAATTATCTCAATAAGACTCAAGTGTGTACGTCTGCAAAGCAAAACGCAGTCTTCCTAATCAAGCCCCCACCAGAGCCTGAGTGCAGACGGACCTCGTAACTGGAGACGCTGACAGCTCACCTCCACTCTGGCTAGCACTCTCAGTGAACCACATCTGAAGGCAGTAGTAGCTGGTGACCTGCACACCATGCTATGAGATCTCTAAGGAACGAACACATATACATACACACACACACACACACACCAAAAAAAAAAAAAAAAAAAAAAAACTAGAATTTTATAGCACTGAGAAATTCAGTAACATTAAAGAGTTGGAGGTGAGAGTCTGAAATACCAGTATGGCAAAAGATATAAGGAAGTAAAGCCATGCTTATATAGAGATTTACAGTACAGGCCTGGCCCACAACAAACCCCAATATACACAAGTAATCATAACAGCATTTCTATAGGAGGGTGAGGTTGATCTTTTGTTTAATCTTTCTTGTTACAGTTTCCACTAATTTAGTGTAAAGTCAAAATATATCACAGAGGAATAAAATGAGGAATTACATCCCGGTGAAGTTATTCTTGCTCATAATTTTTCTCATGAACACTTGAATTGTAATGGTCCTATGTCTGTTAATGAAATACAGCAATTCCTAAAACTAATTTCTCTCAACTCTCTCTTTTGAAGTCTGGACAACTAAAGTCCATTTTTAAGTCCATTTAAAGACACAAATTTACATATATGTGTAAACATATATTATTTATATATATGTGTATAAGTAGTTATTCTTTTGTGAAAATCAATGTTCCAGTTTTTGTGTCAAATATGACTTGGTATTTGATTTGTATAATTTCTTTGTGATGATTTTGAAAAAGCTTTCTAATGATTACTTAGAAAACAAAGACACTGTATAAGAGAGACACAGTGCCTAACACACATCAGGAAGTCCTATTTACTTTGGGGAATTCACTCATTTAGTCTTAACCATAACTCAGGGAGCAGCGTCATGTTCTCATCCCTATGGTTAGAGATGAGAGAAAGGAGATGGGTCAGTATGTGTGCCCTGAGATGGAATCCCTTCTTTTTGAGGTAGAGCCTACATTCCTAGACATTGTCACACCATCACACTACACAGGACTTTGCTTTGGTTTCTGAAATTCAGGATCTAGGACTTACATTTCAAATTTACCTTTCTTGTGTTCCAAGCTCATAAAAAGAGAAAACCCTATTAACCTCAATGATTTTGTAGTCTTTTATTTGAAAAACAATAATTGCATGGCTATTATTTTTCATGCATGAAGAATATGATTGAAATGTTAATCTGTTATCTTTACACCCTAACACTAGTAATAGTATATATAAACTTCTGTGACTATTCTTCCCATAGTGGAGAAGCTCTTTAATCTCACTACACAACTTATTTCATTTTTCTATTTTTCTAAGCAAATGCACATAGCCAAAATAGAGGCTTATCTGTTTTGTTTTGTTTTTTAATACACAATTAATAGTCTTTTTTTGTTAAAATATTTTGAAAATGTTAAACTTTAATTTCAAGTGTTTGTTTCTGTAAAGAATGTCTCTTTCTGTCCTTGGATATAAATTGTTTTTATTTGCGGGCCTCATGAGCACTGAGATCCAACAAATAAACAAAATAATAAATAAATAAATAAATAAATAAATAAATAAATGATAAAGGCTGTTGGAAGTCAGGTACCAGCCATCTCCGCTGGTATTCTTGCTTCAGAATGATTGTCATAGTATAAACACAGATGTTTCATATTTTCATTAATGACACAAGCTTCAAATTTGATACTCAAATGTTGATAAAATTGACACTGAATTCTGATGCGAGAGTACAAGTCATATATTACATTTCAACAGAGTTCTGAGAGCCCAGTGAGAAACTAATTATCATCTTCACTGAGCAGAATACTGATGCACAGAGATTGTATTTATAAGGTCACTGAAAATATCCATAGATTGTGACTGTCCAAATCTATATTCTACAGCAACCCCCAAGAGTATGTAATAAGTATTTTAAAGCTTCTTGCAAAATCAATACCTTCTTTTCACCTGGGTTCTCAATGTGTTATCTGGTTCACACAAAAACAAAAACAAAAACAAACAAACAAACAAAAAAAACAGTACATGTTCATAACTGATGTTGGAAAGAAAAGACCAAAGACATCCTACACACCCATTTGTGTTTTAAACATAGGAAATGTGTATCTACATTTAGTACATTTACATATAGTACACTGCATAGTCTGTCTGAATTACCTTGAAAGTACTGGATTTACTTTTAGATGGGAACAAACTGAAAAGAAACAACTGATGTCATTCCACAAGCTGATTCAAAGAAAAAAAAAATCCTGGCCATTTTAAAGATGCTTCTTACTTCCTGAATGGAAAAATCCAGGTTTCACTGTTTTCTTAATCACAGAGAACTTTAATAGCTCTGCTGGGCAACCCTGTAAACAACCCAGTGTCCTTCTGGACTGTGACAGCCTTGTCAGAGTTGTTAGATAAATTTTTGGCGAAAGTTAGTCCCTGCCCATGGACACTACAAGGATTTGAAGAAATGAAATAAACTCCTGACCAGGCAGGTAACAGAGATGAATTCTTGATAATTCTCACCTGAAAGCTCCTATTTGAATCAAAAATGTCTCTCTCCTCATCCTCTACCCCCGAACCCCGACCCCTTGCCTCCCTCCATCCCTCCGCTCTTCTCACAGACACTCTGCTCTGGCTAGGGGAAGGGGGGAAGGGGGGAAGGGAGGGGGAAGCAACTGTGGACAAACTCTGGACCTTGCAGACCCACTTTTGACAAATGTCTTAGGAAGGTGCCCACCAGACGGCACATTTTCCTCAGGAGCGTCTGTTGCACACCTTGTGTGCAAAGCCTCTCCCACAAACAGGAATCTGAACTCAGCTGTTCTTCTTCCCCTCCCTCCCTTCCCAAGTCTTTTTGCTTCCTAATCTGCCAAATTAAATGCTAAATCAGGAGCAATGGCCTACAATTAGCTTTTCAATTAAAATGTACAGTTCAAAGTTGACTCTAGCATGAGTAATTGCTTTTGAAAACCACAACCAGCAGGCAGCTGCAAGATTGTTACAACAGTTTATTTAACCTCAAAACATATGATCAATTTTATTATCTCAGCAAAAGGGAGATATCCTGGCGAGTAGTATTTTAAATATACTGCATGCCCTACATGCTGGAGAAAGAGCTGAAATTCTTCAACACCATAAATATCCTTTTGCCATCACCTTGCTGAGAAAACAAACTCAAATTACACTTTCTTCATTCAGAACTCAACAGAGACTGAGAACTTTGCAGCATTCAGCAGAGGGAAAAGTGGGGAGAGGAGTTGAGAAACTTCGCAAAATTGCAAGGTTTAACTTTCAAACATCCGGCTGTAATATTTGGGGTTTGTGTTAATCCAAAAGAGAGAGTTGGAGAGAGCTGCCAACCTTTCCAAAACAAAGAGAATTCCATTTCCCGAATCCTGACTCAATTCTGCTAACCGGATTCTGAAATCCCTTCTACAGACACACTAAAGAAGATTAAAAACCCAGTGTAATGTAAATGAAATAACGGTCCTTGAAACTTCTGCCTCCACTTTCCTGCCCCTTGTGTTATACCCTCACCCTCACGCCCACCATCTTCCTCTCAGGGGATGCTTTGGGCCAAACTTGTCTAGGAGATCAGCAGCTCTCGCTAGATTTCAACACCAATTCCTACATTCATTAATAGGGCTCTCTTCAGCAGGGTAATTTCTCTGTGGCCTTTCTCCACATCTACAACTTCATAGGTTTGTTTTGTCAGATTAAGTGATCTTGTGAAAAGTGCTTAGACCACGCCCAGAGCATAGGAAGTGCCTTAACACATTTTCTCTGAAAGCTGAGTTCCCCATGTGATATCTTGGCCAGTCAACAGTTATACCATCTTTCAGGCCAGGTTTCCAAGCTTTGGAGCTGGGATGTCTCGCACCATCTGGAAGCATGGTTCAAACAGCTGGGCAGTTCTTATCCCTTTAACTTGAGGTCGTGTTATGAAAAGCGTTAATGCACTTTTTATTTTTCCGGAATTTTAGCTCCCAATAGTGCCCCAATGGACAGACAGTGTAAGTACTCATATCTGTAGGTCCTAATACACAATTATACATTGCCATGAAGTATATGCTGGATATTAACTCCAGTTCCAATTAGTCTAGCTGGAAGCTGCCCAGCATATCTTTTCAGCCAGTTTTAATGGCCTTAAAGTAAAAAGAAAGGAAGGAAGAAGAAAGAAAGAAGGAAAGAAAGACAGAAAAATAGAAAGAGAGAGAGAGACACAGAAAGAAGCACTTACACAAACAAGACAGTGTAGAAACTGCTTTCAAGAAAAGGAAAAACAAAAACCAACAACAAAAACACTAATTTTTACAAACACTTCAATATCACAAAAACATTAAGAATGCAGCCTCATGTCATTCTTATGCCCCTCTGGAGGCATGCTAATGTATTAGTTTCCTTGAATTTCTATAAACTTTTGTATATGTAGTGTTTTATATGTTTTTATGTATATTGGTGCTTACACTAATAATCATGTGGTGTGCCCACTAAATTGTTACTCAGGCACTCAACGCTGGCCTTTAATCAACAACAGAACTGATAGTACATAGGAGATGATCTCACCTTTGATCAATGGGATCTGAATCTAAATGACTTGTGAGCCACTGAGGAAGGTTTATTGTTTTTCCCATCTAAGTGGTAAGCAGTCTCCACCAGAACTGTCAGTCAAAGGATCTTCTTTCACTTTCTCATAAATATGCATTCAGACAAATAGCATTTTATGTTTTGAAATCTAATTGTTAGCAACCAACATATTTGGATGATAAAAAATAAACATCTTTCAGAGACCCAGAGCAACATAAAACACAGACCCCTAAAAACCTTTGTAGAAACAGGCAAACCATGAGTAAAAAGTAAATAGCAAGCCAGGTGTGACTTCAATATCTACAAGATTTTATTCATGAAAATGTAGGAAATGCACCGGATTCCAAAGATATTTACTTATGTTTCGGAACTGAAAGAACTGTTTAATAAACAAATGCTGGAAGTGATTGAAATGCCCAGAATAGTAGATGGGAGCCAATAAAATGGGGTTCACACAGCTATAAGCAGTGAAATAAGTCTGCACACTGATGAAAAGGCATCTTAAAAATGCATTGCCGGTGGAAAAGGCAAATCTCTTTATTTTTCATGTGATTCCATTTTTGTTAAGAAAAATTGAGAAATACACATACATAATAACTTTCATATGCATAGGATGGCCTGTGCTAGAAAACGCCCCTAAAGATTCAAACTGTGCAAAGGGCTACCACAGCCAACGGCCAGAGGGGAAATAACTGATATTTTCATTTTTGTCCATAGTCATCACATGTGTCTCAGCTGTTTACAGCCAGTATGTATTAGCCTCCCACTAAATATTTCCACGTAGAAATTAAAATTGAAAATGGATAATGTGGCTTTTGAGGTGAGTTGGATACAGTTTTTCTTCACAGGTAGAGAAGCTGAATTATCATTCAGAGAAAGGAAGATGGGGGCGAGAGATGAAGGAAAAGTGGACTACGGAACCAGCCATGACCCAAGTCAGTAAACAGGAATGTAAACTCAAGAAAGCTGCCTCTAAGATTCATGGTTTATGGTGTGTGTGTGTGTGTGTGTGTGTGTGTGTGTGTGTGTGTGTGTGTGTGTGTCTTTCTGTCTGTCTGTCTGTCTGTGTTGCAGAGGAAATGTGAAAGAAATTATTTCCATCTAAATAAAAGAAACAATTTTGAGTGAAATTGGAAAATGCAAGGCAAAAGTTGTTTATAACTGTAGATACTAGCACGAGGTAACTAGGAAGAAAATTAGTTTCAAATGCTTTTGAGTTGATAAAAATTTAAGAAATTTATCTTTTCTTCATGGAGATTACGTTAGATATAATCACATATCACAACAATCTCCCTTTCCCTGCATAAGAATTAGAGTAAAATAAAAGAACTAGTGAAACATAAAACAAATATATTTTACTATACAAAGAGCTAACATCTCAATTTCAATAAAGATTTTTATTTTAAGTTTCAAACACGGTTATTGTGTTTTAATATTTCAAGCAGGATTGCACACATTATTTTTTCATTTTTCTTCAATAGTCAAACATAAAAAAAAAATCCAATACAAAAGAAAACTTGCACAGTTTATAGCAGGATTTGAACATTTGTTAAATTATTTCTGGAAACCAGGTAAAATACATGAAATGGTAATGGGAATAGAAAAACACGTCAAATTTGGGCCAGTTATCTTAGAACTAGAGATTCTTACCACGGAAAACAAATGTTCGTTTTCACTTTTCTACATGGTGCAGATAATTTCACTTTTGAAAGTTAAACATTGAACTTTACTTCAGCATGGTTCAAACTCCTGCCTAGCAGAGTCCTTTACCTTAAGTGCCTGGGCAAGCTTTAACTAGCAGGTACATACAACAGTTATGTCCAGGACAAACAAAACAGACAAGAGACCTCTGGAAATACGGTGAAGCCCACACTTTCCAAGGTGTTTTGTGCTGTCACGTTCAAATAATTCGTCTGGATTCCACTTCTCCATAACAGCTTTACTTTATGAACATTTCACATATTAGAATATAAATGCACTAATGCCATATGCTATGCTAATTTTTTATTTGCTCATAGGAATCATCGAGGAGATTTGGTAAGAAAAACATCAGTGAAAATATGAAATAAGGTCTAGGGATTTGTACTTGTGCCTTGTTTTCCCTCTTCATGAGAGCAGCAGGGCAACTGACCAAATATTTATGGTGCTCTACTCCCTCTAGTGGGCAGCTTTTGAATGGACAGTTCCACAGCTGCCTGCCCAGCTGGTGCAAATTGCCCTTGAGAACGGCAGAAGGGAAAAGGGTTGGCTGCTCCTGCGATGCAGGAACTTCACAGTCTGTCAGCTCACATGCTTCCTGTTTTCCAACATCAGGGAAGTTAGCTCCAAACTAGAACTAACTAGAGTTAAGATATTTTTTCTGAACCATCCAGTAGTTGTAGGATGTAGGTCAACACTGACGAGTTGAGCATACAGGACTGCGAAACAAATTTTAAATGCATTGCTTCAGTGAGGTAAAAAGCTAGAATATGCTATTAATAATCCTTGAAATTACAAGTACACAGTGGTTATTTTCCTTGCAATAATACAGTGCCGTTGACCATGAAAAACAAAGATGAATACTGTGCCCGGTACCTGACAGTTAATGCAGATAAATGTGCTTTGATGTAAATTTGTTTGCATTTTGAAAAACTAATTGATTTTCTATTTATACGAACCTACATATTTTCTGCTACACAGGAGATTCGCTGCAATGTATTTTTGCTAGCTCACCGACAGTGGAAGTGGAGCCTTGTGTGAAACCTAAATGACCACAAAGAATTGACAGACTATCTTCTGAAAGTGGAAGCAAAAGTAAGTGGGAAATGTAGCATGTTTAGTCACACTAAAGTGTCATTTGCCAGATGCTAAAATTTATCTTTCCAACTAAAAGTGGTCCATATGGAAAACTACAGTTTAAGCAGTGCACACACAAAAAAAATTATGTGTTGAAAACTTAATCCTCAGTGTAAGTTGTGGGAGTAGGGCCTAAGGTGTTGGGGTCAGGAAGGCTTTTCTCTCATGAATGGGTTCCTTCCTATTATACAAAGACTTGAAATAAGGGCTTCACTCTTTAGCCCCCTTTTTATCCTGCTTTTAGCCATGGAATACCATGGAAGTTGCCTGATAGTTTTTGCCTAGTGATTTTGGACTTTCCAACCTTCATAGCAAGAAACAAATTCCTTCCTTACTTTTTTTCTCCCTCCACTCGCTCCCTATCATTCCCCCCCCCTCCTTTTTCTCTTCTTTCCTCTCTCACACCCTCTTTTTCTACCATTTGTACCAAAACAACACAAATATGGTGATACAGAAACAATGGAGTTATAAGGTCAGTATAAATACATATATGCACAGATACAGAGTACCCAGCCTTCAAAAGGAGATTGTGTCATCAAACAACGTGGATAGACCTGGAAGTCATTATACTAAGGATAATAAACCAAATGGAAAAACAAAACCCTCACGCTCTCATTTCAGTAGGGAGTGAAGTCTAGAAACTGTTGAACTTACAAAACAGGGAGAAGAAGGATACTAACCAGTAGTGGCCTTTGATAGGGTACAAGTTTGAAGTTAGGTCATGAATAAGTTCCAATATACACCCTGGCAACTGTTGCTGATAAAAATGCATGCTTGCTTGAAATTTTTCAAACATAGAACACACACACACACACACACACACACACACACACACGTTGAGTGTATGAGGGAACAGTTCTTTCCCCCGTTTTACTGAAAATAGATTTTTCCTCATGTAGTGTATTGTGATTGCAGTTTCTGCCCCCTCTACTACTCCTATATGCTCCCCACCTCCCTTCCCATCTGTATACATCTCCTCTCTGTCTCTCATTAGGAAAAAAACATGTGTCTAAAAAATAATAGTAAAATAAAATAAACAGTGACACATCAAAACAGGACAAAACAAGCAGAAGGAAAAGAGTTCAATGAAAGGCGCAAAAACAGATAGAGCTGCAGAGATCCACTTGTTTGCACACTCAGGAATCCCATATAAACACTAAACTGGAAGCCATAATATATATCCAGGGTATACATGTCACAAATGGTTCATTGTGTGCTTCTAAGAGATGTATATTACCTAAGTAAAGCTGAAAGTAAAGTGTTAGCTACTCCTCTAGAAAAAGGTTGCCTACCAGCTTCCCCAGCTTGCCTCAGTTTACCCTGAGCTTTTCAAACTATACTCTTTTTTTTTTGCCAAAATCAAATACACTTTAGATTAGAGATTAATGTCCTTCAGCTTCACCTCTAAATTATAGTTAACTATGTAATTTAGAACTCAATCAAGAGACCCAATTATACAAGGTACGGTGGTACATACCTTTCATCCCAATTCTCAGGGGGCAAACAGTGGGGGAGCTCTGTAAATTTGAGGCCAGCCTTGTTTATATAGTGGGTTTTTGGACCTTTCCTGCTCTATAGAAGGATGGAAGGAAGAAAGGAAAAGAGGGAGGTAAGAAGAGAGGGAAGGAGGGAGGGAGAAAGGTAGGGTGAGAGAAAGGGACACAGGCAGAGGCAGGCAGACAGGCAGGCAGGCAGGCAGACAGACAGAGAGACAATTATTTTTCTACCTTCAAGATACATTTAAATCATTGAGATCAACACAGATCTACAATGGAGTACACACTGACATCCTGCTTTGTACTTTCATCAGTGCATTAAATATATCCTCAGAAATCACCAAACGCATTGATGTCACATGAAGGAGCAGAAACAAAACAGCTTTCTCTTGTATTGACTTGACCAAGAGCAAGCCAAAGTTTTTATTTCTTCACTTCTCTCCCTGTACCTTCCGTCTGTCTGTAATGTGTGTTTACTGACCAATTTGTAATCTGTCTGTATGTCTGTGACTCATGCCTGATGTGAGTGCACCAGAATCTGTGCTGTGTGCGTGTGTGTGTGTGTGTGTGTGTGCATGTGCCTGTGGCCATTCCTAACAAAAAAGGTTTGTTTGGTATTTATTGAACACCATAAAAAATGTGGCGTGAGAAAGAAATGAAGGATTCACAACAGAAATACTTGAGGTTTTATTTTTATGTATAAGGATACTTTGCCTGCATGTGTATCTGTGCATCACAAGCATCCCTGGTGCCCACAGAGGATGTTAGAGTTCCCTGGAACTGGGGGTACAGCTAGTGATGAGCTGTTGTTTGGGTACCAAGAATGGAATCCTGGTCCTCTACAAGAAGAATGGGTGCTCTTAACTACTGAGCCATCTCTCTAGTGCCTTTAGCAGAGTTTTTCAAGTGAAGAAGAAATTTTGCTGACACCAACTGCAGTAGTCATTATTGTAAACATATGTTATCAACCTATAGCCTCAGATGGCTTCCAACACATATGGTAGGTACTTGTGTTAGGTTGCTTTCAATCTGTTGTCTGCTTCCAGAAAATTAATACCACAACACACACACACACACACACACACACACACACACACACACACACATGTATTATTCTGCTTTAGGGATATGGTAAAGTATGTAACTTAGGGCTGAAGCTATTTCGTACATTAGCTTAGGCTGTAAAAACTGGTTTAGTGGAATTAGTTACATTGTTCTTTTAAAAGCAGGTTAACTATAACATGCTGAGGACAGCAGGTTAAGTGCATAGTCTAAAATGGTCTCCAGGCATATCATTAACTTAGCTTGGAAGTCTGCAAACATTCATTATGTTTAAGGCCAAGAGATATTTTCTTTAAAATGATCACTGCATCCATGACTGAAGATGGAACTGCAGATCAAATGCTTGGATCTAGCTCCATTTACTAATTGTCACTTGCAGTATATGGCAGATTACTTTCCCTTTTGGATTATTGTTTCTGGAGGGAGTGTTGCTGGGGAGAGAAGGAATCAAGACATGTGAACAGATCAAGACAGCATCCAACAGGCTTGTGAGCAGGGCAGCTCGCATACCTTGAGAAACAGAGCCCCATGCACTCGGGATGAAGAGAGGATATTTGCAAGAGGGAGTAGAACAAAGCTAAATACTTGGCCAAGACAAGCTCACACATACTTTCGTGGGGCCAGTGGGTGACCTTTCCTACAGGCAAAGAACTGCAAGGCCTTTTATGAGGTAATTATATCTGCCTTGGGTCTCCCTGTAAGCAAGACTTTCTCTGTAAAATTATAACACAGCTGCGATTGTGAGGATCAGATATGAGGGCAGTGAAGTATTGGGACACCGATGGTAAGTTTCTTGTCAATTATATACCTTAGGCATACATTTGCTATTTATACCCTTAAAGAGCAATACAAGAACATGAAGCAATATAAGGAAAGCTCTCCACATTGTGTCTGTAAATATAACATGTGAGTTGCACAAACATGTGACATCAAGCCTACTCAGACTGTCTTGTTGTGTTATGTGTTAATCACCATATTTTTCAAAGCCCCAGCTGATTTTCTACACAGACACTGGAAGGTAAGAAATCATCACAGTACAAGGAACCTTAAAATTGTTCTCACATGAGTTCACAGAGGAGAGTCATAGACAAGTAGTCTCTGATACTTCAAGCACCCTGTGGGAAATCAGACCTAAACCTCTCCAAATTCCTTAGAAATTCCTGTGTGAAGACCAGCACTACATGTCTCATCTATATTTCCCTCTGAGTCAATTCTGAAAATTTCTAAAAATGAAACTCACATTATCTATCTGGCTAACAGGTAGAGGCCATCCTGAAAATTCGTCATCTTTACATCCTAGAACTATGTTGATTTTAGGGAAATACGCCTGCAAAGCTGGGGGTAAAGTGAGATTCACTGATGAGGATATGTAGAGCTGAGCCTGCTTTGGGTTGAAAGCCCAAGAAGAGGGCAAATAAAGCAGAAAGTGAATGATTCTTCTGTTACTTTGTGTCCTCATGTTTTGAACAGTTCGATGTGTTGTGCTTAATGATATGCATGCCAGGGTAATGGAGAAGTATTTTTGTATTTCCAGAAAATAGTTATTTTTAAAATTATGCAATAAATCAAGAAATCTTTTAACCAATTTTGTTGTCATATTTATACCTTAAAACATTGTAAATATTGTAACTAAGAGAAAGAAAATCAAGAGGACAACTAATTAGCATTGAAGCGGCAAGTTATATTAGTTCACAGGTTGACCAGAGAAAGGAAAAAACACTATAGTTTTCTAACTATGATTGGTTGTTATGTCTATAATTGATTTAAATATCTTCCTTAGAGTGTTACAGTTTATTGATATACATAGTTGAAACCATTCATAACTTAAGTTAACTCACAGTTGGTATACCCAGACTTTATATGGCACGTTCTGTGGATTGATCTCTTTGGAAGACAAAACACATAAGTGCCTGGCTCAGGGGGCTACACTGACTTCTACACTTCCTGAAATAATGTAAACCCATCACCCATCCACACATACCTGATCATCAGTATCTTCATTAGTGATTCCACAGAGAAAGTAGACGAGCTAATGAAACGATTTTAAAGAAAGTATTTTCTGTGCATATGAAAAGAGCCATTCAGTGCATGTATTTATCTGAAACTAGTTTTACATGCCCTGAACTATACTTGTTTATAAAGTCTACATATTCTGATGCCTGAGCTCTCAGAGTTAACTCTTTGTTCCTCTACAGCAGAGCAACTACATTTTCTTTACAATTTCTTTCATTTATGTTATCTCAAAAAACCTATCTTTTTAACCCAGGAATCCTTCAGTCTCTACCACACCAGTCTCTACTGGCTCACACCTTTCCACACACATTAGAAAAACCCTGGGCAAAATCACCGATGCTATTTCAGAAATGTGACCGACCATGTGTTAGTTTTCAATTTATACAATAGATGCAAAGATTATGGAAATGATGTGAACAAAGAAAGTCTATGAGTGATACCTTGAAACTCTTTATGCCATATCTCTCACTGTATCCTTTTCAAAGTATAGCTATTCTCTCTTTATTTTGGAGCTTGTGTAGATTAAATCCAGCACTTTGGGCCTGCTATACCAGTGCTCCTATACCGAGCTATAACCCAGCCTAGGTATAAAGTCTTCTCACCACATT
The DNA here is from genome assembly GCF_964271855.1 of Acomys minous. NCBI lineage: Eukaryota > Metazoa > Chordata > Mammalia > Rodentia > Muridae > Acomys > Acomys minous. The sequence continues at coordinate 76,292,220 of NC_140489.1, forward strand.
GCTCATTGCTACACAGAGATAAAAGCGGCTATTAGGATTGTACCTTTAGCTTTTCACCAACAAACTTGATGCCCTTTCCAGAATCACTCCCTCTTTTAATTGCTGCAAAGAGACACCATAACTAAGACAACTTAGAGAAGAGTTTATTGGTGCTTAAGCTTCGAAGGGTGAGTCAGTGATCACTAGGGCAGGGAGCATAGCAGCAGGCAGGCATGATGCCATCGGAGCAGTAGCTGGAAGCTTACACTGGATCCATCAACTAGAGAGAGAGAGAGAGAGAGAGAGAGAGAGAGAGAGAGAGAGAGAGAGAGAGAGAGAGAGACCGCTAACTGGAATGGCATGGGCTTTTGAAACCTCAAAACCCATCTCAATGACACACCTCCTCAAACAATTCCACTCCAATGGCACTCCACACCTCAGAGTTCTTCCCAAACAGTTATATGAAATGGAGACAAAGTGTCCAAATATATAAGCCTATGAGGACCACTCTCATTCCTATTACTACACTGATTTCTAAAATGAAGCAGTTATTACTCAGGTTGAAATTGTATGTATCAAAAGAAAAACAACCTTCATTGCTAGATAGCTTCATTTTTATAATAGTTAACAATTTTCAGTGGTAGGTTATCTAATATTTTGATTTAGTATTTTATTATAAATAAAACAAAATAAATTTGTGGGCTTTCTAGTAGACTCCAGTGGGCTTTCTAGTCATTATCAAGCTAATAGCTACAAAGCTATGGAATTCTACATAAGGAGTATTATAGTAACACTCATGTATTTGGAAAAGAAGGGGCATTGAGTAAATGTTCATGCTCTCATGGATTTCTCCATTTGATTCTCATGATTTTGCATTTGTCATAGAGTCTGGTAAGTAAGCTCTTCTGTTATCAAATCATAAAGTTGTTTCAAAAGGAACTTTGGAGCTGAGGAGATGGCTTAGACCAAAAGGTACTTGCTATGTAACCATGAAGAGCTGAGTTCTATCCTGACAGCCTTGTATAAAACTGGGCATGGCAGTGTCCACCTGTAATGTCAGCATCAGGAAAACAAAAACGGAAGAATAAGGGTCCCCTGGTCAACCAATCTAGTCAAATGAGCAAGCTCCAGGTTAGTGAAAGACCCACCTAAAACATAAGATGGGGAGTAATTGAAAAGTATATGTAAATTTTTGGCCCTCACACATGCATCCTAATGCATGGCACTTCGCACATGTACACACATTCACAACTATGTATACAATATTTTATATTAAAATGAAGTATGAGAAAAAAGGACTTTCTTGTGATTTTCACAGTAAGATTATTAATCTGGTGATAAATTCCTAGACCACTCATAATATTCAAATGCTAAATGTCATTTCTTAAAAATCAATGAAACACTACACAAGCTCATGACAAAAGACAATCTGTGTGGGACACATGCCAATGTGTGCATGTGTGTAGACTTTTATGACAATGTGTGCATGTGTGTAGACATATATGCATTTACTTTCCCTGCTGAATAGACTTCATTGCTTCTGCTCAAAGCCACACACAGAAGCAATTTCTTCCACCAGATGGAGCTTTGTTTCCATTAAAACATCAGACAGAAAATGAAGTTGAACAGACTTAAGGTCAACTTGCATAGACTGCTTGTTTTAAAATCCTGTTACAATTAAGGCTGATTCTCTGCTCTTTGTATAAGCAGAAAAAAAGTCATCTGTAAATCTTTATTCATACCATACAAAGAATGGTTTCTAATAATAATTCACAGGGATTCTGTAGCCAACAGGAAGCATTGTCTATGCCTAGACATTCATGTCTCAGCCAGTATCTAAGCTATTCCCATGTAGTGGGATTAGCAATATAAGTTACCTGCTTGTTCTGCAGTTTGAATTCTTTACATCCTGATTGTATCTCCCTCCCTAAGCCCCTCCCGATCCTCCTCCCTCCCTTAACTTCTCTCCCTCCCTCCCCTAGTCCTCAGAAAGGAGAGCCCTCCTCCCCTAACATCTGACCTCTACCTATCAAGTCTCGCAGGTACTACTTGGATCCTTTTCCTCTGTGGCGTTGCAAGGCCACCCTGCCAGGGGAAAGTGATCAAAGTTGGAGAGTCAGAGTCCAAGGCAGAAGTAGTCTCTACTCCCCATATATGGGGCCCACAAAGTCTGTGCTGCCTATCTACTACATCTGAGCAGAGGGTAGAAGTCCACATCATATATGGTCCTTGGTTGGTACATCAGCCTCTGTGTTGTAGTATAATTATCCTGTATTATGTGACTAATATCCACTTATGAGTGAATACATACCATGAGTGTCATTCTGGGTCTGGGTTACCTCACTCAGGATGATCTTTTCTAGTTCCATTCACTTGCCTGAAAATGTCAATATTTTTCCTTTTTTTATAATAGCTGCATAGTAGTCCACTGTGCAATGTACCACAATGTCTTTATCCATTCTTCAGTTGAGGGACATCTAGGTTGTTTCCAGATTCTGACTATTACAAATAAAGCTACTATAAACATAGCTGAGCAAAAGTCCTTGTTGTATGGTGGAGTATCTTTCAGATATATTCCCAGGAGTGGTATGGCTGGCCAATGGCCAAACTCTGCCAAAACAGGGTAAGCAAGTCTTCAATAGTTTCTGCCTCACAAGTATGTCTGTTAGATACACTGGGCCAGAAGACTATAGATGATGCTCCAACATTATAGGGAATTTTGGATGACTGTTCAGGAAGCAAACTATCTCTGTCATATTCTCATTTCAGAAGCTGGTAATCTGTACTCCCTGTATCCTCAGGTAATTAATTTTATTCCTTCTCAAGTCACTGATGGGGTTGAAGACCAGATAGTTTAGTTTTACAATTAAGCTTAGTTGTTTATGGTTTAAGATGTTTTTAGATCTAGATAGATGTTTTAAGTTGATACTGATGAGATATGATAGATATTGATTTACATTCAGAATTTTAGATGCGCCAAGATAGGAAAGATGTTTTCTTCAAAGCTGCCATATACAAATAGCCAAAATACTATGAGTGTAACATATATAAAATTTCTGATTATTTTGTGGTTCTTCTGTCTGTAGGTAGTTTATTTTATATATGTGTAGTAATATAAATGTATATGTAAAATATTTAATAAAAAGTTTAAAAAATAAGTAAAATAAAAGCCTGTTACAAATGCCAGGAAAATGGGATTCTAAATTTTCTTGATGAGAGCCTTCGACTTAGCAGATGCTATTTGAACACTTACAATCATTTGACAACTGACTTCATCTGATTCTTTTCCCTTTCTTCAAGTAATAATATTGTCAAGTCTAGGGAGTGAAGAAAGCCCTGAGTGAAAGAAGTCCTATGTTAACCTGTGCTGTCACCATAGGCATGGCCATGTCAAGGACCCCAGAGCCTCAGGGCAAAGCCATCCTTAAGGAACTGAGTATTAGAGTCAACAGTATACTCAGAAACATCTACTATAGCCTCTCCCAACCCTAGATATTTATGGTCTAAAGACTTCTCCCTGAAAAGATGGTTCCTACTAAGATTAGCAGCTTCCTCTTGACCCAGGTATAAATCATACTTTCTACTTATCTGTATGTGATAACCCTGACTCTCTGTTCGACTGTATATAATAAACATGCTGAGCTTCTGGGGTGCTACAATTTATCTACCTGAGAGCCCAGATCTCCTAACACCAGCATTCTGTCTGTCTATCTGTTTGCCTGTCTGTCTTCATTCTCCCACAGCACCAGTCAAATCCATCCTTGGAAGCCATGCACGGACATGGCAGTCAAATTGTATATATTTAAGTATATGCATTTTCATAAAAACAGAGTTTTCAATGCATTAGATGCTGGGAGACATAAGATTAAAGTCCATGTTGTAGCCACTGGAGTAGTCTAAAAGCGTGCCTAGAAGAAGCAATACCTATTACTGCACCCTTCGTTTTCTGTTTGACCTGCTGAAGACAGTACTACTTGAGTTATTCATTGATGTTTTGTTTCCTGTGTTTTCTTTCCACTGTGCTTAAAGTGCTGGAAATGAGGAAGGCAAGAATAACTTAAATTATCTGTTCCTTAAAGCATTCATATATTAAATTATGCCAGTGAACTCTGGGAAAGGAAAAGAGGCAAGTGAATAAAGAGTAAAGGAGAGAGTCAGAGAATTAAAGGATTATGATCGAATCAGGAAAACAGGGACCTGAATGTTCTGCTGCCTCTGATTTCTGCACCTACGAAGATGTGATGATCTTTGCTGGTCAGTGGTGAAGACTGACAATCACATGTTAGGGAGGATGTTCTCTTGCATCAGTGATTTGCAACAAAAGCTGATGGAATGTTTGAGAGGGGCTTTCAGTCAGGACTGGAGCTTGAAATAAGAGATAAGGTTTAAAAACATGAATAGAGATTATATCATCACATATGCTTCAACGGCTTCTTAAATATCATAAAGTTTATATAATGTCTCACTTAGCAAGGGTCAACATTCTTCAAATGTTTATTTACCAACAGGTAAAGGTTTAATTTCGAAATTGTTGGTATTGCTACAAAGTTTGGATGTAGCTGATTAGTGTTACATTCATCTAAGCCTGCCGTTAACCAGGTAACTAAAATTTAATACTTAGCTTTGTTCAATTACAATTCAAAAATAAAGGTGGATATGAAGATATGTCAGAAGAATGTTTTAATACAGCATGCTATCACCAAATAGAAGTACCTATGGATGCTATAGGAATACCAAGGAAGAGTAAATACTTCTTTTGGGAAGGTCAAGCAAGGAGGTATGTAGAAATCTAAGTCAATCTTGAATAGGAACTTTGTAGAGAGCAACCTATGTCTCCTATGTAAGAGGCGGCTCCCTTGGGTTATCTCCAAGAGTGACAGCATCACATCGGTTTTCCTATATGTCCATTTTTCTTACATTTTGAGTAAGCCTTTAGAAGAATAGAATTATTTTATTCTCATGTAAATTTTCTGTAAGAACTAGAGTTCTTTTATTTTTAAAGAAATGATTATTTTTACTAGTGGTGTGTGTGTGTGTGTGTGTGTGTGTGTGTGTGTGTGTGTGTGTGTGTGTGTCATATGTGCTATGTGTAGGCCAAAAAAGGGTGCTGGATCCCCTGAAGCTGGAGTTATGTGTGCAAGTTCTTGTGGAGTCAAGAAGAGGGTACTAGATCCCCTGAAACTAGAGTCAAATGTGATTGTGAGTCTACTGACGCAGGTGCTGGGAACCAAACTCTGCTATAGCTGCCTTTAGCTATTTCATTGGTTCTTTTTATTCTACCCTTTGTCCCCCCCACCACCCCCATAGGTTTTACCCTGTATCATTACATAGGAGAGAAAGAAGGACAGAGCGGGAAAGAGAGAGATCCTTGAGTCTAATTTCTTTCTTCTTGTTTCTTCTTTACTTGTAGCTGGTCTTTGCTAATTTGGGGGTTCTTTTTTTCCTACCCTTTATCCAAGGCCCTGTTTCACCCCCTGTTTCATTAAGAAGGAGAGAAAGAAAGATATAGAGATCCCTGAATATAATTTCTTTCCTCTTGTTTCTTCTTTGAGCACAGCTACTAACAAGCCTCTAACAACGCCCCCGAACAACCACCAACCATGCCTCACTCTAGCATTCATACCTTATGAAAATTTCCCAGAATTCCAAACATCACACAATCACAGAAATTATCTACGGCTGACAAAACCATGCCCCTGCTAGAGCAGGAGGCAAATCATAGTCAACTGCTTCATAGAGTCTGAAACAGCCCCGTATTCCCACACCTGGGACTAAAACAAAGACACATTCTTATAATATTTCTATGTTTTTAAAGAAACCAAAATTCTCACTACATTATGGCCCTCTGGACGAGTAGAATGTGCTTTTAACCACCAAGCTACCTCTCTATCCTTAGGACTGGACCACTTGACCATAGGAATACTCAGTAAGTAGTAAGACATCTTACTAATCAGGTGACATATCTACAATGAATGACTGTCATCTTACCTAGTCATAGAAAAATGAAAATCAAGACACAGCTGCATCTTTTTGTGTAGTGTCAGCCTCATGTCGACCCAATGGTGAAGGTCAGAGTAAAGGGATTTGACTGTATTGGGTGCCTGGTTACCAGGATTGGCTTCTTATCTGGCAAAGTGGAGATTGTTGCCATCAATGACCCCTTCATTGACCTCAACTAAAGGTCTACATGTTCCAGTATGTCTCTACCCATGGTAAGTTCAATGGCACAGTCAAGGCTGAGAACAGGAAGCTTGTTATCAATGGGAAGCCCATCACCATCTTCCAGGAGTGGAGCAAGATCCACTAACAATAAACGGGGTGATGCTGGTGCCTAGAATGTTGTGAGTCTACTGGTGTCTTTACTACCATGGTGAAGGCCAAAACCCACTTGAAGGGTCTCTACCCATGGTAAGTTCAATGGCACAGTCAAGGCTGAGAACAGGAAGCTTGTTATCAATGGGAAGCCCATCACCATCTTCCAGGAGTGGAGCAAGATCCACTAACAATAAACGGGGTGATGCTGGTGCCTAGAATGTTGTGAGTCTACTGGTGTCTTTACTACCATGGTGAAGGCCAAAACCCACTTGAAGGGTGGGGCCAAAAGGCTTATAATACCTTCCCCTATGATTGTGATGGTGTGACCCACAAGAAGTACAACTCACTCAAGATTGTCACCAATGCTTCCTGCATCACTAACTGCTTAGCACCCCTAGCCAATGTCACGCATGAAAATTTTGGCATTATGGAGGGATTCATGACCACAGTCCATGCCATCACTGCTACCCAGAAGACTGTGGATGACCCCTCTGGAAAACTATGGCATGATGGCCATGGGGTAGCCTAGAACATCATCCCTGCACTCACTAGTGCTTCCAAGGCTGTGGGCAAGGTCATCCCAGAGCTGAATGGGAAGCTCACTGGCATGGCCTTCTGTGTTCCTACCCCCAGATCCATCATGGATCTGACATGCAGAATGAAGGAATGCCAAGTATGATGACATCAAGAAGGTGGTGAAGCAGGCATCCGAGGGACCACTACAGGGCATCATGGGCTACCCTGAGGACCAGGTTGTCTCCTGTGACTTTAACAGTGACTTCCACTCTTCTACATTTGATGCTGGGGTTGGCATTACTCTCAATGACAACTTTGTAAAGCTCATTTGCTGGTATGTCAATGAATATGCCTACAGCAACAGAGTGGTGGACCTCACGGCGTACATGGCCTCCAAGGAGTAAGAAGTCTGGACCACCACCCCAGCAAGGACATGAGAGCAAGAGGGAGGCCCTCAGCTTCTGAAGAGTCTCTGTCCCAACTCATCCCTGACACTGAGCATCTCCCTCAGTCTCTATCCCAGACCCCTAGAATAACAAGAGGGAACCAGGGAGCCCTGCTATCTTGAATACTATCAATAATGTTCACTGCACCTACAAAAATGAAAAAGAAAAAGAGAAAGAATTAACAAATGAAAGAAAGAACAAAAGAAAGAAAAAGAAAAAAGAAAATAAAAATAACTTCTCAAGATGTTATTATTAGAGAAATACATTTTCTCTAAGATACCATATAAACATACCACACAGAGGCCACCGAGCTTTTATATTTTTTAAAGAAAAAAGACAGTCTTTACATAGCTTATCTGTACATTTCTTTCTATATAAAATATACTCTTAAATTTACTAAAGTATCATGAACTATTTATTCAAGTAGGGTAATTAAATATATATATTGAGAATGTTACAAGTTGATTATGGCTAACCCTAGAAAATCCAGCCTTTGGGGAAATTATTAAAATCTACTCTGTTTGTTTCTTTGTTTAAGTTGTTGGACACAGACCCTTTTCCAGAAAAGGATGGACATTGTTGCATCAAGTACTTTGGAGTATCCAGAGCTTGCTATGCTAAGTCAGGTCCTTTGTACAGGGGTGTGACTGCACATGAGCATTGCATGCTCTACAGCTCAAGAGTAGTTGGGACCAAACATTTTAGAATCTCAAGTGTTCTTTCTAGGGAACTATGTGGAGTCAAGGCTAGTGTGACAACCAATCTACACTTGCTCATCTTTGATGGTAGTACATGTGTACTGCAATAGGAAGATTGAGATGTCAGAGAAAGCTTAGCCTATAGCTCCATCCACTACATGCATCTAAGATCAAGTTATCTGAGTGAGTGGAACAACATCTCAGAGTGACATTCTGAAAACAAAGATGGATCTTCTTGTGGGATACACAGATTCAGTTAAGGTGGGAGGTGGAAAGGCCCAGAATGGGGGCTTTCTCATGAGGAACAACATCAGCAAAGGCAATAACTTGATAATTTCTTATAAATTAATATGGAAGTCTATAAAGCTGAAGGATTTATAGACAATGTGTCAATGTGATGGAAAGAATACTATGAATGGATTTAGTTTCCTGAAGAAACAATGTGTATTTACATTATAATACTTCGGGTTGGTCACAGGGTAGTTAGGCTATTGATATTAAAAGTTGTACAAGAGATCCAAGACGGCAGCGAGCCATGTGGACCGTGTTTAGAAGCTCCAGTAAACGATTCAGGGAATTGCATGGAATTCTTAAGCAGGAACACCAAGCCCCCCACCCCACTACAGCGGGAGTACTCCACAGTTCGAAAGGAACAAAATACAGAAAACCTACGTACCCCTGCACATGGGAGGAATGCGGATGTTCTTGGACCAGAGCGGCTGCAGCAGTGGCTGCAATTTGCAGCTGGGAACCCTCCGGCAGAAGTGATTGGCATAGTGACTGGTAGGAATTGCTGCGGGAGAGGGGACTCTGCAAGATTTCAGCCCCGTGGTGACCCTAGCTGAACTCAGTGCACAGTTCAGCCCCTGAGACCCAAGCTCAACTCGGTGTGCCATTTGGGCGCAGAGTCCCTAGCTGAATTGGCACGCTGTCCCGGCCCTGAGACACTGGCTGGACTCGCACAGTTTAGGTCCAGAGTCCCTAGCTGAATTGGGTAAGCGGTTGGGGTGCAGAGTCTCTAGCTGAACTTGGGGGACAATTTGGGCCCAAAGAACCTAGCTGAAATTGGTGGGCAGTTTGGGCCAGTTGGTGTTCTAGCTGAGCTTGGCGCGCGGTCCTGGCCCTGAAACTGGGACTGAACTTGGTGAGCTCAGAGTGTAGTTTGGGCCCGACCCTGGTTGGGCTCAGTGTTAACTGGACTAAGTGCGAGGATTAGGCCCCAAGACCCGTTTGGGTCCAGAGAAGCAAACTGGACTCAACGCTCAGGTTGGGTTCATAGATGATCATTGGACTATGTGTGGAGTTTGGGCCCCGTGACACTAACCTGGACTCTGCGAATGGTCTGGGTCCCAAAACGCTACCAGGAACCACTGACTAGCAGAGCATCAGAGCTCTGGGACTAAGGAAATCTCAAATGGTATATACTCACTTATATCTGGACACTAGCCCAAGGGGCATGTCCCATGAAAGTCTTCACTTATCAGGAAAGTAGGACAGAGGGGAAGACATCCTATTGGGACTCTAGGTGAGAGAAGCATGGGTGAATGGGGAAATAGAAGGATCCAGAGGGTCCTAGAAACCTACAAGAAGAACATTATGATAGGCAGATCTGGGCCTATGGCACCAGCCAAGGACAATACATGCAGTAAACTTTGAACCCCTACCCCAATCTAGCCAATGGACAGGACATTCTTCACAGTTGAGTGGAGAGTGGGACTCTGATTTCACCCCATATTTGACCACGCCCCTGGATGGGGAGACCTGTTGGCACTCAGAATAGCAGGCTACCAAGAAGATACTTGATACCCTATGAGCATATACAGGGGGAGGAGGTCCCCTTAGTCACAGTCATAGAGGAGGGGAGTAAGGGGAAAATTGGAGGGAGGGAGGAATGGGAGGATACAAGGGATGGGATAAAAATTGAGATGTAATATGAATAAATTAATAAAATATATTTTAAAAAAGAAAAAAAAGGAAGAAACTGGCAGGAGTAGAGGGATGGAAATCCATAATCAGGATATATTATGTGAGAAAAAAAATCTGTTTTCAAAAAATATAAAAAAGTTGATGTCAAACGGACTGTAATTCTCAACCTATATTTCCTGAATTTTAATGTAAGTTATACAAAGTTTATAAAATAAAATTTACAAGGGTTCTTAATTTAAAAATAAATAAATAAATAAATAAATAAATAAATAAATAAATAAAAAGTTGTACAATTATCTTCTTAAAGTGTCCAATAGGCTATTCCAATGACATTGCTATTTATGTACACATAATTACAATTAATGATGCATTTTTGTTGCCGAAAGGATAGTAGACTCTAGAAGGATTCTCTACCCCAGCTAGTTCCCAAGTAATTGAGACAGAGACCTTTTAGATTAATAAAAGCTTTAAGGCACCATAACCGGGCAGATATCAACCCTTTAAGCTATGTTGTTATTTCTCAGCTACATGTCCCAACTTACTTGCCAAATCATTCCTACCTGGGCTCCTTCTGTTTCATCAGGCCAGCTCTTCATGGCCACATGCTCAAGGTCTTTACTGCTCCATTGTGACTTATGTCTCTCCAGCTGCCTCTCCTCCTTCTCCCCATCACCTTGTGGTCCCCATCTGATGCCAAGCCTGGGAACCTAAGCTCTGCTTACTTCTCTTCTGCCCAGCTATAGGCTGTCAGCTACCAGTCAGAGAATGGGCCAGCTAAGTTTACACATCACTTGGTGTAGGTGAGAATGCACCCCTCTGAGTGGCAACCAGATCTTGGGGGCCAGTAATTAGCATTACAATACATAGTACCAGACCAAACTCCAACAGCGCTTATTTTATGCATACATTAAATAGATTCACTCCGTTTTCTGCAGTGAAGAACAGGCCCAGTTTTAGTTCTTCTTGTCCTTTAGTTCTTCTTGTCCTTTAGTTCTTCTTGTAAATCAGCCATACATTCACATTCCAGTTACTTTGGCTCTTTACCAAGCACGCTTCCATGTGACCATTGTAGTCTTTTGCTCTCTGCTTTTCTAAACTTGTATTCTATACAGAAACACAGAGAAAGTAATAAAGCTATCCTACTCTAAGGGACATTTTCTGGATTGTGCTTATTAATATAAAGTTTTAGATCTAAGTTTTAGCACTGAGTGAAAAATTAATGAAAACCTAGATAGAAAAATGGCACATTGTTTGTCACTCCCAACATGCCTTTCAATTTATATGCTGAGAATGATACCCTCAAGAAAACTGGGATCTAAAAAGGGAAAATATCAATCAAATTGTCCTTTACTAAAAGCATTGCTATATGTAGTAACACAAAGATAATTATTAGTTCTTTATAATGATTATAAAATTACACATTATACAATTTAGTAGATGAGAGTATAAAACTATAGCTTCAGAAATAAATACTTGTCCGATATGAAACAGCAATTAAAAGTAAGTCGAAACAAAAATTTGTTGAGCAAAACACATAGGTTTGGGAATGAGTAGTGTTCTATTTAACTGCTTAATTAACCCAAATCTTTTAATATTCATTAAGATTTCCAACCAGAGTCAAGAACTACCAGTCTATACCTTTCCCTGGCCATGATAACATATTCAGTTTGTCTTAAGTTGCTGGTTTATGGCAGAACTAATGGATATTCCCACTGGGTCCTCAAATTTTAATTTGTTTACATAATTTGGCTCCTTTCCAGGCTTTTGCGAGCAGTAACTAATTCAAAAAACAAACAGGCGGAAATGTCTTTGAATAGAATTCTTTTACCATACGGTCATGCATACCTCCATTCAGGAAAGCCAACAACCGAATTCCTGAAGAGGACTGTTGAAGAATAGGTTTAAAAAAAAAAACAAAAACAAAAACTCAGGTGGAATTAAAGAAATGAACTTCTATCCACACAGGAAAACAAACATAGACCATTAACTCCACAGGGTCTTAAAAACACACACAGGGTGGGGGTTATTCAAACTGTTGAAAGTTAGTAACATAGATTAGTAACAAAAACCTGAAGGGTTTTGTTATCCACTTAGACGGAAGAGCTAGAGTGCAACCGAATTAAAGGCTTCAATGTAAAGATTGGATAAGGAAAAAATAAAAAGAAACACCTGATTGTACCAATAATCCAGCCAGTTTCAAAAGCCTATTTTCTCTATAATCAGAGCAACCAGAGGAAAAAAAGAAAAAAAGCATAACAGATAGATCAAAATGGCAGAGCTCCAGAAACATCTCTCAGTCAACATGCCAGACACATTGGCAGGTCCTGTCCCAGTAAGCAGACTGCAATGACTCTCTGCAGCTTAGTATAGACACAAGATCAGTCCTAGGCAGAGTCTCCAGTCATGTTTCTACTTGGGTCAAACCATTACCAAGACTGTCTTTGGATGATTCTCCCTCTAAGCTCAACTAGTTTTACAAAATGGAAAATAAGAGACTATATCCAATACAACTCAAGATATTGATATAAATAGGATTCTTAAAACAGACCTTCAATTTGTGATGGAACTTGGGAAAATCTTACTTTGTATAGTGTCCATCATATGGAATGATCATAGGCCCTCCACCTCTGCCTCTGCCTCTTCTCAATTGTCATGTCACAAACTTGATACAGATGGAGTTTCCAGAAACACTGCAAGAATTACTAAGGTTAAAAGGGAAGATAAAACTGCATTATATGAGCCAGGCCTCATCAGCGCTGAATAAAGCCAGATGTTTTAACAACTGTTGGGATTATTTGTAGCATCCTCATTAAGTAGAGAATTAATTTCCATAATTCATTTGAGCCATGCAAACATTTATACAAATCAAAGGCTCCAGTGTTTCCAGGAGGAAGCAAAGAACAACCCTGTCCTGCTCTACCCCTGCTCTCCACAATGCTTACCGTTCTCTGCACAAATCTCCCACGGGAGCAAACATTATTGAACATATGTGGTTGAGAGTTGCTTGTGGCAAAGGGAAGACAGCCTTTCACATTCCCCAGCTTTTTTCTAGACCTCTTTATCTAAAAAATATTTTGTTATTAAAGAAAAAGATCCATATCTTTGAGAGCTTTAAATGATATTAAAAAGAATGTTTTAGACTATTACATTCCATTGCTGTTAGAAATACATGCTCGGAGGCCAGACAATTTTCACTATTCCGCCCGCCCCACCCCCAACCCCCACATACTTTTTGGTGCTTGTGAATTAGTCACTTAAAATGCGCCTTGGTTTCCTTATCTTGCAAATGGCAATGAGTGCTACTACTGCCTAGCACATAAAAGTTCTAGGAGGAACTATACTATGAATTATCAAGTGTATATAAAGCATTAACATTAGCTCTTCAAACATAGTAATCCTTCAATAAGCATTAGCTATTTTTCTTCATGTTTCAAATGTCCATAATTTTAACTCAGTATCATTTCATATTCAGGAAGGCTTTATCTGTTTTGAAAAACTCTTTAAACACTCAGGTCTATTTCTGTCTTTACAAAACTGCTGACTATGGAGTTATCGTTAGCACGTCCCAGCACTCTGGAACCATTGCTCTAACTAACTTTAACCCTATGAGCCTTCTATATTAGCAGAAGTCTGTCTTCCAGAAAATTCCAAGACTTACAAAGACAAAATACGTCACCTATTGCTGCAGAATTCTTTTACCCTTGGTCACTAATTGCCATGTAATAAAAGACCCCAAACCCTCTATTCGCAAAGTCTCTGAGCATTTATTTAGCTCAATGTCTCTTAAAGGTCAAATGAGCAGAGCTATGTGACTCTATTGGCATCTGCTAGACTTTTCATCAATGGAAATAAGCTAGAAGTCAGCTGACCTGGGCCCCTGGCATCTTTCTGGAGTCTGAAGGCTAGATTGAGTCTGGACATCTCACAAGAGTGACAGAAGGAGAGAGTCCAAGGAGAAAAAATGTCCTTTCTCTCCTTCCCACGCCCTCCCTCTCTACTGTGCATCTCTGTGTGTATTCATGTATGTGCACTTGTGTATGTTAATGTATGTTTAGAGTATATAGGTCAACAACAGGTATTCTGCTAAACTTTGCTCCACCATATTTTTTTTTTAGATAAAATATCTTCTCATAGAATTTGGAACTGACAAATTTGGCCAGAGTCTCTGACCTGCAAAGAGCAGACAGGTCTGCCTGTCTTCTCCCCAGTACTTGGAAACAGATACACTGCTGCATGTGGCTGTCATGGAGGACCATGGAATTCCCAAGGGATTCCAGTGGAATACTGTCACTATAGACTCACTTTATTGGCCAAAGCAGGTCACCTGACTCTCAACATAACCAAGACACACATGCTCCTCCAATGGAAGCAAAGATTATTTCTGAACAAAACTATAACTTAGCATAGACATTAAGTTACAAAATTATTTCACTGTGTTCAGGAATAGCTTTGCTTTGTTGGAAGCCACTGAGCTACAAATTGAAGCATCCCAAGAATGAGAAGGAATAATGGAAGCAAGACTTCCATGGAATAATTTTACAGTACCTTTGAAGTAATAAAAGATCTAGAATTCAAATCTGGTCCTTCTAGGATATAGATCGTTATGCTGCCATATTTTATAAATATGTTACTCAGTTATGTGTTGGTTTAAAATATACATGTACTAAATATAAATGAAAATAACATTAAATTTCAAACTATCAACAATTTACTTACCAATGTTGATATCTATACAATTTTTCTTTTACTTGTCACTTTTGAAACTGGGGACACATTTTTCAGTTTGGAAACTAACCTGTATAAGAATACAAACTACATAATACTAAACACTGTCTATCCATCTAATTGTTTATTTTCAAATTGTACTTTGAAAATAACTTCCGTCCTTCTTTTTCTAAACAGTTTTCTTAATGTCTTAATTAAAATGCTATACAACTAGTTTCTGCATTGATACTGTGAAATTTACATATTGTAAAATGATGCTTTGTTATTTAATTTTTATACAGTGATTACCATAACTAAAATGTACTGGAATGAAATCTATAGTGATGACAAATTTTCGTGGGAAATGAACTTTCCTATTAGACCTCAGAAAGATAGCAAAACCTTCCTCTCCCATGTGTTGGTGTTGATGGTGTGCTCCAAAAATGTCCACCACAACTCTCTCTCACCTGGTGTTTACAGGCTGAAGAAGACTGCTTCCCTCCTGTGGTGCTTTGAAATGGGGATGGCCCCACAGGCTCATAGATTTGGATGCTTGGTCATTAGGTGATGTGTTCTGTCAGGGTGGATGTGGCCTTGTTGGAAGAAGTGTGTCACTGGAGGTGGGCCTTAGGGTCTCAGATGCTCAAGATAGGGCCTGTTTCACTGTCTCTGTCTCTTTCTGCCTCTCTGTCTCTGTCTCCCTCCTTCCCTCGCCCCCTCTCTCTCCCTCCCTTTTGCCTGTAGATAGAGATGTAGAACTCTTTGTTCCTTCTCCAGCACCATGTCTACGTGTGTGCTACCACACTTCCAACTATGATGACAATGGACTAAATTTCTGAACCTGTAAGCCAACCCTCATTAAAAGTTTCCATTTATAAGATTTGCTGTGGTCATGGTGTCTGTTCACAGCAATAGAAACCCTAGTTAAGACCTACAGAAATTGCTCCTACCATGATTAGCTAAACCTGCCTCAGCTGAATGTACTGCCCCTGCCCCTTTGTTTATCTAAATATAACCCTGCCTCCTTGTTCAGCTGTACAAAATAACCCTGGTCATCTGTTCAACTCCATAGAGTAAATATGCTGAGTTTCTAGGGCTCTGAGGCTTCTCTGAGATCCCCAAGCATCGATCCCAGGCTTTTTGTGTGTCCCAAGATCTCTGTGAATAGGTCCTTTGTTCATTCGCACATTCTCCAATCAGCTCCATCCCTGGAGCTGTGATGAACACAGCAATAAATAACCTCTTAAATGAAGTATTTTCATGTAAAATGTACTACTACTATTAACCAATATAAGTCATTCATTGCGCACTTTGAATTTTTAAAATGGGTTACTTTTAATCTCATTTAACTAAGTAGTGTGAACTTTGAACCAAAAATATTGACAACATTTTCCTATAACTAGAAGCAACTTCAGCATAATTACTATTGACTATTTTTTCTTTTTAAAATGTATTTATTCACTTTACATCCTAGTTGTAGCCCTTCCCTCCTCTCCTCCCAGTCCAATGCTCCTTCTTCCCCCATTCTCTGCTCCCATGTTCCTCAGAGGGATTTTGGAAAATAAATTCAGAACTGACAGGTTATTAAAGTAATTAAATTTATCAAAAATGGTGAGAAAAATATAAAGCTATTTCATGGTCTTTTAACAAACAATTTAAAATAATTTCCCTTCTTTCTTTTTTAAAATTTCAACTTATTATAAAGATTACATCCCGATTGTTACCCCTTCACTTGTATCTTCCCATTCCCACCCTCCCTCCCTCTTTCACCCTATTCCCCTCCCCTAGACCTCTGACAGAAGGGGACTTCTTCCCACACCATATATGACCATAGCCTATCAGGTCTCATCCAGATAGCCTGCCTCCCCTTCCTCTGTATGCTGCCAGTGCCTCCCCACCAAGAAGTGATCAAATGGGGGCACCAAAGTTCATGTCAGAGGCAGTCCTCGCTCTCCCTACAACTCTGGAGAATGAGCTGTCTATTGGCTAGATCTGAACAGGGCATCTATGTTTACTGCATACATTGTCCTTGGTTGGTGCAACAGTTTGTGCAGGACCCCCTGGGTGCAGATCCACCAGCATTGATGGTCTCCTTGTGAGGCTCCTGAATCCTCTGTGTTGAAATTATTTTTATAAAACTGAGTTTGTTTCTTTTAGCTTATTTCTTAACCTGGAAGTCACACAAATAATTGAGACTCTTTTATAATACAAGGCTTCACAACATAATCTGAGCAATTTAAGATTGTTCTTTTTTTCCCCTTTTTTTATTAATTTATTCTTGTTACATCTCAATGGTTATCCCATCCCTTGTATCCTCCCATTCTTCCCTCCCTCCCATTTTCCCCTTATTCCCCTCCCCTATGACTGTTCCTGAGGGGGATTACCTCCCCCTGTATATGCTCATAGGGTATCAAGTCTCTTCTTGGTAACCTGCTGTCCTTTCTCTGAGTGCCACCAGGTCTCCCCCTCCAGGGGACATGGTCAAAGGTGAGGCACCAGAGTATGTGAGAAAGTCATATCCCACTCTCCACTCTATTGTGGAGAGTGTTCTGTCCATTGGCTAGATCTGGGTAGGGGTTTAAAATTTACCACCTGTTTTGTCCTTGGCTGGTGCCTTAGTTTGAGCAGGACCCCTGGGCCCAAATCTGCCTATCATAATGTTCTACTTGTAGGTTTCTAGGACCCTCTGGATCCTTCTACTTTGCCATTCTCCCATGCTTCTCTCATCTAGAGTCCCAATATAATAGCCAGAACATGGAAACAGCCTAAGTGTCCCTCAGTAGAAGAATGGAAAAAGAAACTGTGGTACATATACACTATGAAATACTATTCAGCTATTAAAAACAAGGAATTCCCAAAATTTGTGGATAAATGGATTGAGGTAGAAATGATCATAATGAGTGAGTTAACCCAGAAGCAGAAAGACTCAAATGGTATATACTCACTTATATCTGCATATTAGCCCAAGGGGCATGTCCCACGAAAGCCTTCACTAACCAGGAAACTGAGACAGAGGGGAGGACATTCTATTGGGACTCTAGATGAGTTAAGACTGTTCTTAACCCTCTATGCTATTTTGTCTTACTCTCAGCAAACATCCCAGCGATACTTGCACTTTGTAGCTTTCCTAGGCTCCAGCTCCTTCCCCCTGATCCTGGTGGCCTACTCCTCTCACTTCTCCCCCTGGCTCCTCCTCCCCTGGCTGGCAGGAAGTCCAGCCTTATTCTCTCCCTTGCTCATTGATTGGCTATAAGCTGCTTTATTGACATAACAAGAGGATAATTGGGGAGCAGAGTTTACACAACATTTAGACAGATAATCAGATTTTAAACTACACAATAACCTCATGTCTACACCTCTGGATCCTTCCATTCCCCCATTCTTCCATACCACTCTCACAGCCCCAACTGGAGTCCAATAGCAAGTCCCAGCATCTATCCTGGTCCCCCATTGGGTGGAATCTCTCGGAGGATATCTATGTTTAGCTAATATCCACTTATATGTAAGTATACACCATGTGTGTCTTTCTGGGTCTGGGTTAGCTCATTCAGGATGATCTTTTCTTGTTCCGTACATTTTCCTGCAAATTTAAAGATCTCCTTGCTTTTAATAGCTGAGTAGTATTCTATTGTATAATTGAGTACTATAGTTTCTTTATCCATTCTTCAGTTGAGGGGCCTGTAGTTTGTTTCCAGGGTACAGAGCTAAACAGAATTCTCAACAGAGGAATATCAAATGGCCAAGAAACTTAAAGAAACGCTCAATATCCTTAGTCAACAGGGAAATGCAAAGCAAAATTACTTTGACATTCCATCTTACACCTGTTAGAATGGCTAAGGTAGAAAACTCAAGTGACAGCACATGCTGGCGAGGGCGTGGAGAAGGGGAACACTCCTTCATTGCTGGTGGGAGTGCAAACTTGTACAACCACTTTGGAAATCAATATGGCACGTTCTCAGAAAATTGGGAATAGTGCTTCCTCAAGACCCAGCCATACCACTCTTGGGCATACACTCGAAAGATGCTCCACGATACAAGGACATTTGCTCAACTATATTCATAGAAGCGTTATTTGTAATTTCTCTTATTCCTCGTCGCCAAATCTCTTCATTCCTCTCAGCCTGGTAAGGCTAGATGGTGCAAGGCTTTCATGTCGCCAGAGATGGGCCTGCTCCTGCTTTCCCTGCCTCTCTGCATTCCTCAGAGCTCAGTCCACGGTCCTCTCATATCTCTAACCTCTACTCTGGATATGCAGGATATGGTGTTCCTGCTACATGATGGATATGAGCTGAAACTGATTCCATTCTTCTCAAGAAAGCCCCCTCCCCCGCACCCCCACACGGCCTTTTGCCTTTCTGTTCAACTCAGTCATGCAACCTTGGGCAAATTAATTAAGATCCCTGAGTCCTAATGTCCTTGTATAAACAGTGCGAGCTATGGTATTTATTCTACATCTTCAGTGTGCGCCTCACTAATTTACACCCTGGTGGTGCCTGTCCTCTCTAATCCACTGCACTAAATAAAATCTATGACCACTTACCCAGCATGCACTAGAGCAATCTTGCTCATGCGTAGTTGTGGCCTGCTGTGTTAAAGTCGTTCATGCTCCCTTTAAACCTTGCTCAAAATTTTCTCCTGCCCTATGAAGTCTTTCAAAGTCTTTAAACTTTAGCAGGCTTTCACAGGTGTAGAAGGGAGCCCACTGCAGGACCTTTCGTTAACAGCTGGCAACATCGACAGGGATATGGAAGGTCTAGCCAAAATCCACATATTTTCACCTGTGCCAATCTGAGTTATCTGATGTACATTTCTTAAGACAGGGAAAATATGGTGAGCTTATAAATGTCACAGAAGTTTAAGATCAATAAACTAGCCTCTATTATTCAAATGTAAAATATAAACTCTAATATAATATTAGTACTTGCAATCTCCCACACCATTCAAATGTAACACACTGAGTTTGATGTTATATTAAAACTCAGGAAAATAAAAGCGAACTCATTTAGCATGTGAAAAGAGATGTTTCAGAAAATAGCCATTTTTTTAAAAGATTTATTTATTTATTATGTATACAGTATTCTGCCCAAATGTATGCCTGTACACTAGAAGAGGGGACGGACAGATCTCATTATATATGGTTGTGGACCACCCTGTGGTTGCTAGAAATTGAATTCAGGACTTTTGGAAGAACAGACAGTGCTCTTAACCTGTGAGCCATCTCTCCAGCTCCAAAAGTAGCCATTTTTATTGACAACCTTGAACAAAGACATTTCGTGCAGCTCTCATAGTTTCTGCATTCAGTGTAAGTCCTACAGTGTTATTATTTAACATATTTTAATAAAATGAATATATGTATATAACCAAATGCATTTTAACAACTGTATGTGTATATAATTGTTAAATGCTACATAAGGGAAAATATTCTGTATGGGCAAAAGAAATCAGAATGAATAAGTCTTGGTTTAGCAAGGCCACCATTTCTGCATCAAGAGTAAAAAAAAACTCCACAGTGCTGGCCACTCTGTCTTTCAGATCACAGCCAGAGATGGACTGAAGCAACACAACTTTCATGAAGCTAACCCGCAAAAGTAGAGACTCTTTAAGAAAATGTCAGCATAACATCTCCTAAACCAAAGAAAACATTCAATTTAAAACTAATAGCTAAAAAACTAACAGAAGAGTGGGAAGGGATTCCAGGCTCTTTAGAGATTGGGAACAATCAGAGACAAAGGTGAAGAAAACTTGAGACATCCCTTTTCCTATTTATTTACCAGCTTTTTTTCTTTTTCTTTTGTGAGGTTGCTCCATCCACACGAGGCAAGGACTTCCCCGATGAGCCAATTTCCCAGCTCACCTCCTCTTTATAAGGTGTAGTGAGTTCCAAAACAAGGCAAAAGGATGCAATATCAGTATAAAAGGATGGTTTTAGGCTTAGAAATAATTCTGAAGCTGAGTCATTAGCTCCATTATAATGTGACCAAGTTGTTAATTAATATAGACTAAGATGACAATAATATAGATTAAGATGACAACTAAGGTGTCTAAATACTCATCCTTTGATAGAGTAGCTCACCTGATCAATTCAACTGAACTTTCTGTGCTAGGGAAGAATTGTGTATATGAAGGCAATATTTTCCATCTATCTTTTCTGGCAGCAATTTATATTTAGCACACATAATTTCATGAACACAAATTTTAACCCATTTTTACAACCTATCATATCCAATAAGTGACATGATAAAGAAAACAACTAAAATATTCTACCATGCACAAAGAGGAGACATTGAGGTGGGGAAGCGGGCATGAGAGAGAGAGAGTCTATGGAAGTGTCTTTGGAAGCTGGTAGATGATTTCTGCCTTTGCTCTTCATGCCACCAGGAGCTGCCCAACGAGGGCAGAATTTCTTTCTTTCACTAAGGCAGCTATGATGGCTGCACCTTGTCCTAAACTCTCTTGTAGTTTCTGCTCATCCTGAAAATAAAAGACAAAACAAAAATACATATTAAAAGCAGAACACAAAGACTTCAAAGTAACTGGTTAACACACTTGAAACTGGAATAGGCCAAAAATGTTGATAAAGGCAGAAAAACGGAAATTTGCAACATACCCCTTATACTAAAATATATTTTACAATGGCAAAACGCAACACAGAAATTAAGAATTAATTAAGCTGGGTTGACATGAGATAGGCAAAGCAGAAGGCATTGTTGGTGATGCTAAAGAAAATTAGAGCAGTATTGCAGAGGGAGCGAACAGAGAAGGTAGTTCATGTTTTATTTTAATATCATATGGTATGATTACCATTCTATTTTCCTTATCTATTGACACCTCCTGCCTAACCACAAAGAAATGTGCCCATATACGGGCTGCCACAGAAGTTAAGTCATCTGGAAATACTCACTTCAGGAGAGAGTGAGAAGAGGAAAGCACGTCAGCTCTTTCCTTAGACAGCTAGCTTTATTCAATGTGCCCAAAACACTTAACACTGGATTGTTCCAGGTAATATTGTGATCACTTGGCAACACAACAGGACAGACCCAGAGCACAGTGATCGTGTGAAATTCTGGGATGTTTGCTAGGGAAGTTTAAAGCAAAGAATGAGAGGAATGGGTCAAATGGCCAGAGTAGGCAACAATTTTTGATAATCAAACATGATGCCTGGTTTTATAGACATGTGCCTGTAGGGGATGTAAACATGTTTTTTGTGACACTTCTGGTTTTCATATCTTGTACCAGTGCTATAAGCCAGGTCATAAGACAGAAATGCAATGCCAAATTCCCATATTAAAAAGCAAAGAAAAATGACCCAAGTTGAGTTCATTAGCAGTTTATTTCCTCTCTATAACAGCAGCAACCTTAATTCTAGACCTCCTGAGATGGCCCTGTAGTTGAGAGAACATCATACAAGACCCAAGTTCCCTCCCCAGGATTAGGCAGCCATAATCTCTTGCAGCTCCAACTACAGGGGATCTGCTGCCTTCTTCTGACCTCCATGGGCACTGCATCCTTACACAATTCACACAGAGATACACAATTTATTTAAAGATGAGGTAACTAAATTTTAAATGCTGCATACCAATGTTTCCATATACATGGATAAAAATTTTTAAAGAAGACAGCTGGTAAACTCAAGGAGTGATGCTTTGTTGCTCAATGCTGTGAGAAGCTCTAAGACATGCAAAAGCATGCACCCCTCCGATTTCAATCACTGCCATGGATATCATTATTGATTTTATTACTCTGTTCACTGCACAGCACTGCAAAGTTTTGTTTTGTTTTGTTTTTTAACTTAAAGCTATATTCTCCCATAAAAAAATCTAACATGTATTTGGCGGGATAGCATTCACTGCTTTTTCTCAGTTATACTTAAGCATGGCAAAGGTAGAAAGCCAGCTGAAAAGGGAAACAAGTGGACTCCAGTAAAGACACCAGGGGACAGAAGGCTCAGCGGTAAGACAATTTGAGGATGATAGATAATCATGGTTGTCAATTTGACAACATCTAGAATTGACTTAGGATACAAATGGCTGGGTACACCGGTGAAGGGTGTTTTCCTAATTAAATCATTTGACATTGGAAGACCCACTTCTAGTCCACATCTTTGATGTGGCAAGACACACCTTGAGTCCTGATCTTCTAAAGTGGCAAGATCTACCTTCATTCTTAGCCACACTTTCTGATAGCAGCCTATATAAAAAACAGAGTAGAAGGACTCTCTCTCCTCTCCTCTCTCTCTCTCTCTCTCTCTCTCTCTCTCTCTCTCTCTCTCTCTCTCTCTCCCTCTCTCCCTCTCTCTCCCTCCCTCCTGCTCTCATTCTTGCTAGCAGGTCCATTCCTTCACTGACAGTAGAGCCAACCTCTCCTTCAGGATTCGCGCATAGACTGAAGACCAGCTCATATATACAACCTCCTGGAATGAACAACTACTGGATTCTTGGACTTTCATTTGGTAGACAGCCATTGTTGACTAGCTGGACCACAGCCTGTAAGCCATTCTAATAAATCCCATTTATACACACACAGACACACATACGTTTATAATTAAATCTTAAATATAATTATTAATTCTATACAGTACTGCTGTGGACATAGATATAGAGATAAAAGGTATCATTTTATTAAGTCTGTTCCTCTAGAGAATCTTAAAAATATAACAGATTTATGGCAGTTCTTTGTGCTTTGTTGCATTTGAAAATCTTTAATCACAAACTTATTTTAGTTTTTTCATAAACAAAAAAATGACATTAAGTTTATTTTCAAGATAGTTTACATTTAGGTTGAATTTGCACCATGTAAAATCAATAATCTAGAATTTTCTCTGAATTTTCAGAAAACACTTATGTCCACACATATATCCAATATTTTTTTACAAAGAAAACTTTTTGTTTAGAAACTCAACTCATTTTTAAAAGACTGCCAAGAGAGCATTAATAATTCAGCAAGTTTTAGTGTACTCTTGATCAAAGTCAATAAAATCTTAAGCAGTATATTGTTGAACTCAAGCTAAATCTAACCAAGCTTATACCTAATTTTATTCAGCACATAACAATTATTCAATAACATACTAAAAGCTTAACTGTTGGATTTTGCAAGTGTTAGGAATAACAGCAAGGGAATAACATGAAATTACTATTTTTAATGTTCTATATTCTTAAACTGCAATACTTAGGATCAGAATTTATCATGAGTTTTACCTAGGAAACTTTATTCATCTATTTTCTTACCACCTATAGCTTTAAGATTAAATTGAAATATACTGTTTGTACAAAAGTTGTAAACGTGTATGCACCTGCACTTGCACACACACACACACACACACACACACACACACACACACACACACACACACACAGTTCTAATCACCATTATAATTTTCCTCATCCAAATTATATTTTATTTTTGAAATTTTAAAAATTTAAAATATATCATTTCTGCTTTCCCTCACTCCCTCTTAAATTCATAGCCTCTTTTTAATTATTATTGATGCACAACCATGTGTGTGTGTACCCTGCTAAGTCTGTTTAGTGTTAACTTGTATGTATGTGATTTCAGGGCTGACCACTTATTTTTTGATAACCAATTAGGGAACACCAAGAAAGATTAATTCTCCTCTTTGCTGTTCTTATTTTCCTGTAGCTGCTTGTCTAGGGCTTGGGGCACAATGAGATTTCCACCTTCCACGTTATCATGTCCATTGGTAGTCGGGTTCAGATCTTATTTCAGCAGCCACAGTGTTGGATTAACATAGATGTAACCTCCCTGTCATCTTTAGGAGATACAATCTCACAGCAGACTACAGATTCCATGGACTCTTACACTGCTTCTGCCTCCTCTACAGTGATGCTCCTGAGCCTTAGGTGTAGGGTTTGTGATGTACTTGTCTCTGTTGGGGTCCAACACCCCACAACCAGCTACTCTCTTCACTTTGACCAACTGAGGCTTTTTGTTATGATCTCTGCTTGCTTTAGAAAGGAGGTTCTTTGATGACTAGTGAGAGCTATACCTATCTGGGGATATAAATATGAGTATTTAGAATACAGTTAGAAATAACATTGGTTTAGTATAGTGGCAGTAGTAAGCTTTCCTCTTAGAGCTATGATATCACTAACTAAGTATAGTTGTGAATAAATTAATAAAATTAAAATAAAAAAAATTTTAAAATGAAAAAAAACTGTATCTGAATGTCTACACACACTTTTTTTTATTTTTGCTGTAACAAAACTCTATGACCAAAGCAGTTTATTTTAAAAAGTATTTAATTGTCTTATAGTTTCAGAGAGTTGTCATCCCTGATGGCAGAGCAAATGCATGGGAGCAATTGCT
This sequence comes from Acomys minous, assembly GCF_964271855.1. NCBI lineage: Eukaryota > Metazoa > Chordata > Mammalia > Rodentia > Muridae > Acomys > Acomys minous. The sequence continues at coordinate 76,317,127 of NC_140489.1, forward strand.
GAGAGCTCATATCCCAATCCACAAGGAAGAGGGAGGGAGGGAGGGAGGAAGAGAGGGAAGGAGGGAGAGAGAGAGAGAGAGAGAGAGAAAATGTTGTAGGTCTTTTAAAACCTCAAAGCCCACCTCCAGTGAATACCTCTTCCAACAAAGCCACGTGTCTTAATCCATAGTTTTACCAATTATGGACCAAGCATTAAAACATATCATCCTATGAAAACCATACACATCCAAACCACCACATGCTTGCATGTACTTTCAGGTAAATATAAAATCATAGGATGCCCTGTGGCTTTTTCAAACTTCTTTAGTTATTTACCGCTCTTACATACCTCTTCTTCTGTATTGTCCTTCCTCCCTTTTCCTCAACTAAGCGAACCCCCATTTACTACATATTCTCTTTCATATCACTTGTATCCCTTTGTTGCCCTTCCCCTCAAAAATACCTTTTTAACAGATAAGACAATATTCTAATTCTATTCCATAGCAATTAAATTTTGTGTGTGGAAGTCTATATGTTACCTTCAACTTGTTCTATGTGAGTCATTTATTGTGTTCTGTTAATGAATTCATTTTCTTATGTCCACCATATCTTTCATCTTCTTCAAAGTAGTAAAGTCTTGAGGCAGAAATTCTTATGAGTCTTCTAAACTGCTAGCAATCTTCTTTAGAAAATACGTGATTCTTTAATGTCCCCATAGCTGAAGAATTGACAGCAACACCTGCTCAGCTCATAGCAGCTCTTCTTCACTTCTTCTCCAGTTCCACCCTGACATTTACACCAGGAAATGTTCTTGTTCCAAAATTAAATTGCAAAGAAGTAGCATTCAAGAAGCACGACAGCGGCTGACATGATATAATGCTTTGTCTTCTTCACTCTCTACTACTCATTGTCCTTTTTAAATTATGACAAAAGGCAACTTTTGAAGAAACTATTTCTAGAGCCCTTGAGGTAGATACTTCTTTTAAAAATACACCTAAAAGTATTAACTCTCGTCATTGTAAAAATGCAGATGTCAACCCTTGAAGGTGTGTTTTTAAGTTCATGTTAGGCTGTGAGAAACCAACATGCAGGTTTTTAGGAATCAATTTCAAAGAATAGCAGGAAAGGCTATGATGTCACTGTTCTCTCAATATTTACAGACAACATGAAAGGAAATGTCTGAGATAGTTTTTCTCCATACATACTCCTTCTAAGGAATGCAATGAATTTTGTTGAGAACCATAAATGTAAAATAATGAATATATATTTAGACTTCAGATATCTCAGGAGATTCTAAAAATCCACCAGAAAAACAAATATTGTATTGTCCACACAAATTCCAAATTCCAAACTCATTACTAACCTCAGCTTCCTGGAGTTACAAAACCACTCTGAAATTCAGATAACTTGTGCTTTGATATTAACCTCATTCTCCTTTATCAATATTGCTTTGGTAAATACATAACAGAAATTATTCCTTACATTCCTAAAAATCTTCAAATATCTTAAACAAAACTGTTAAAATCATATATGTACACATGTATATATGACTATATATATATTCATTCTAACCACAAAGCACAAAATTGTCAAGTGGTAGATATTACAAACATTCAACCATTGGTTAATAATACAAACATCATCACCATTATCAAATTAAATTATTTCATAGTAACTTTCTTTTCATACAGATTTTGCAGATATGGACAAAAAAGTGTAATGGTGACACAGTGTCACCTAGTGGAGGTGAGGTTAAGTGCTCAGGGCAGGTCAAAGTGATCATCCTTTGATAAGTTTGAGAGAAAAAAAGTAAAAAATGGTGCTTTCTAAAAGAAAAGCATTTTAAAGTGGTCATACATTTTATTATTAACTGGTTTGGTTTATTTGATATCTTATTGAAAATGCTGTTGTTGATTACTCAGAACAAACAAAATTTAGAAACAAAAATGACATAAAGTAATCATAGAGGTCAAGAAAGAAAGAGAGGGAGGGATGAAGGGAGAAAAGAAAGAAACGAAGGAAGGAGGTTGAGAGAACAGAAAAAAGAACAGAGAAAGAAAGAGAAGGAGAAAGAAAGGAAAAGGAAAGAAGGGAGGGAGGAAGAAAGAAAGTTTAAAAAGGAAGAAAGAAAGGAGGAAGAAAAGGAAAGAGAAAGGAAGAAAAAAGAAAAGAAGGGAGGAAGAAAGAAAAGAAAGGAGTGATAAAGGAACTGATTGAAATTGGAGTAAAATGTGGAAAGTGAAAACCCCAGGCGTCTGGCCTAAAGAAAAAGCAGTTAACTGCTGTGTCAACTGCTTATAGAGCTGAAACGTGTCCTTTCCTCTGTACCTCACCTTTTTCTATAATGTCATTCATATTATCAATTTTATAACATGACAATGTTGAAAAGGTGTCGTTTTTCTCTTTAATTTATGTATTTACAGGTCTTGTGTTCTTAGTTAACCATAAGATGCTAAAGAAGAACTACCCCATGTTGTATTCTACACTACACTCAAAGTACTACATTCCTTGTACATACTCTATACATAGCTTGTTATTTGATCACCTCATCCTCCAAAGATAAGGCTTACATACACATGGTGACTAAGACAATTCTGATACATCAGAAGCTTTAGTTGAGTGATCTATGCCATGTTTGAAACAGGCAATAAGTCATGTGCAACTTTTTAAGAAAGTTATATGTACCAAAGTCATGCTTGAGATCAATGTACTGGTGTTATAGGGGTGGGGAATTACAAGAGAAGTCTCATGTTCTAATCTCATCTGCAGTTTTGAGTTCGGCAGTGCTCACAGCTATCCTGGTGTACATGCAGCCAGCAGGCCACAGGTTGGATGCACACATAACTATATTTCATTGAGTGTCTGGAAAATATGTCAAAACAACGTTTTGTGCTACATTTCCCCAATTATAAAACAATACTTGATCTGAGAATTACATGCCAAGGTTCCATCATATGAGAAACACAGTTTTACACAGGGTAGCTGCCCAAGCAGGAAATACACACAATAGCTATTAGTTAGAACAAAATACAAACTCAGCAAAAGGGGGCTGCAGAGACTGCTGGGTGCTTAAGAGCACTTGCTGATTTGCAGAGGACCTGGCTTCAGTTTCCAGTGCCCATATGGTGGGTCATTACTGCTTATCACCCTAGTTTCATGAGATCTGATCCTATTTTCTGTTCTCCTTAGACACCAAGGACACATGTGGTACACATACATATATGTAGGTAAAACAACCATACTCATAAAATAATTTTTTAAAAAAATCATCCAAGGACATCAAAGAATAGCCATGTTCAGATGATGCCTTCACTTTTAAAGATAAAATGATAAATGATCAAAGAAATCGATTGTAAAGCATTTCTTATGTAAATGGTAGTAGAGTAACAGAATTTCTTTTTTTTTACTTATGTGTATAAGCCTGCAAGAGTAGACATGTGTGTGCTTCTGTGTGCACCACATGTACGTAGAAGCTCAAGGAGGCCGGAAAATGGTGTGGGATCCCCTGGCACTGTCGTGACATGAGGGTGTATGCCGCTTTGTGCATGCTGAGTACTAAACCTGGGTCCTCTTCATGCTGAATTGCTGTGCCATCTCTCCAGCCCAGCAATAGTTTCTACTGAGGCAGAAATTCTGGTATACTGTTCTCATAAGACTTAGCTTCAAATTTTTAATTCTAAATCTAAAAAGTAAAGAGAACTAGGACAGAAAACAGTACAATTCAGATATACCCTACTAATAAAAATAATTGTGTATAATTTTGTTAATTTTTAGAATATTTAAAAATTAGAAAAGAAAAAACTCTTTGGTTAAGAACCACTAGAATCTCAAGTGTTTGGATGGAGAAAGAAAATACAAGTTTTTCTCTAAAAAAAAAAAAAGTATGCATGTTTACTATTGTTTTAAAAAATCAATATCCTTCCAAGGAAAGAAAAAAAAATCCGAGCTGCAGGTTGCAAAAGGAATTCTGGTCTGGTCTGGTCTGTCAGTCTTAGCCTGAAAAATTAACCTGGCAAAGTTCCTTCCCTTCCTCCATGGGAGCAGAAGCAAGTGTTTCCCAAGGTCAGCGCTGGCACATGTGCTGTTTCCTGACCTGCTTCCCATCAACAGAGGAGACCAAATGACTCAAGTGCACAAGAATTCCTCAGTGAAAAAAATTCCGTAGTACTGCCAGGTTACATAGCTCCCTCTGAAATGATGCTTTGGAATAAAACAAGGAAATGTGGGAGATACTTATTTTCACTCTCAAGGATAGAAAGAGGATGCTTTAGCCAAAGACACAAAGAGATACAATGTCAGCAAAGATGTCACAGGAACAGAATATAAATGTATGTTGAATTAAATAACAATTAGATACAATATGCTGCCAAATTTAGTATAGAAAACTAGCTTACATCATGCAGGTTTGAAAACATCTGTATCTCAGAAAACTATAGGGAAACAATGAACATAGTGTCAGGAAAGTGATGATTGTAGCTACAGAACAAATTATGGAAGAGAAGCCAAGAGAAGCCAATGAATAATGAAGTCATTATAAAGGTAGGAAAACAAACAAACAAACAAAACCAATGTGAGTTGGATTAAGTTCAGGATCTGCTAAAATAGCTCATTTGATAAAATAGAATAACAGCAAAAAAAAAAAAAAAGACACCAAGGAGAGGCCACCTGCAAGTGATGCACACTTAAACTTTAAAATGTTGCTATTTCCAGGAGAGAACAGTGTGTATTCTTAGCACAAAAGAATGTGGGTGTAAAACCTCTAGGACTAACACATGTGGGGAAACAGGAGGATATGGGTGAAAGATTATTACTTAAGACATACAGCTGTTCCACCAACAACAATGGAGTCAGTGTGCTGTCTCCATGAACTCAGAAGGCATACCAGTTAACTGAAGCCTTAGCTACAGACAAGAAAATATGTAAAGTCTCTTTGTAAATGATGGAATGAAGTCAGAACAGAGCAGGAAGAAAATCCTTTTATTCATTCAGTGATTATGTTTCAGAAATCCATCTAATCTATTAATGAAGATACGGTCAGATAGATATGCGTTAGGGTTTTCAACTGTTTTGCTCTAATGAAATATGTAATCAGATAAATAGGCAAATATATGAATGTGTTCATAATTACAAGTTATAAATAAAACAATAGATCAATTAAGCATTACACTGGAATTTCCAGACACAAAAAAATTTAACTGCACACTATATTTAAATAAGTGAAATCTAGAAATAGAGAACCCTTGCAAATATGACTATAACTGAAACTCCTCAAGCATGTACAGGTTTGACTTATTTAAAACTGTTGAATCAAAGAAAAAATCTTTATAAATAGATCACATAACAAATTAGATACAGCTGAAGAGAGAATTATTAAAACTAAAGAAGGAATTGAGGAAATTATATAAAACAAAAAACAGAGAAAGCAACAAGAGAAAAAAAATGGCAGTAAGGGATTCAGAATACATAAAGTATGTCTAGCATGCATTTCATCAGACATGTACAAAGGAAGAACAGATATAACAGGAAGTGATTTTTAAAGGTTTATTGATGGAATTATTCAGCAATTTTAAATTAGCTGGTCAGAACACACCAAAAGATCACCAATTGTGCTGAGAGCCATTTTTGTCACTTCAACAATAGTGGCAAGGATAAAATGATAACTTATTACAAGTGATAAAACAAAAGTCAAAACTAACCTTCTCCCCTAAAGCTGCCAAAAACCAGCTACAAATGCTACTTTTGAAAAATTAACAATAAAACACAATCTCTGTCAGATGAGCAAAATACATTTCTTACACTAAAGAGCCATCCAGGTACAAGAAAACAAATCTCAGAATAAAAGTCTAGGAGCTAAAAATATGTAGAAAATAAATACATAACTTTAAAGACATGAATCTAAAACACCAAGCATTTTCAAGGAAATATTTATAATAGCACCTAAATATAATTAAAAGTAAAAAAAATCACAATATTGGATAAAAAATATGTCACATAAAAAGTGGGAAATGAATAATCAAAGTGAATTAAAATGGAGGGAATGAAAAACTAATTAACATCCTAACTTTAAACATTCTCATAAATACGGGGAATAAATATCAAAATGTCTGAAAGCAGTATTAGAAACTTCTAAATTGGAAAAGAATAAAGGCTTCCCCTAATCGTAAACCTAACCCTAAGCCTAACTCTAACCCTAACCCGAGGTGGCTAAGGCCAGTAGCAGTGGTTTCAGTATTTTCTTCAAAACCACTAGATCAAATGAACCCCCATTTTCTGAATATAATATAATGACAGGAAAACCCCAAATGTCAAAATAACTTAGTTAAAGGAAAAAGAAAAATAGAGGCAGTAACCTTTAAAAGTTCTTATGTTCTGCCTCTTATAAAGTCTGGCTAAGGACAAGCTGAAAATACATGGACATCACCTGCATCACTGGGGAGTGGAGTACAGCAACACTTGATTTGACTGACAGCCTTCTCCCAGAGCACATAGAGAGGGGCAAGAAATCTTTTCAATTGCGTGATGAAGAAGACAATAAGCCAGAGCAGAAAATCTAGAATCCAGAGGTAAAAAGAGAGCCAAGCAACTGGAAAATGCCTAACTCCTTCCTCTAAGTTCACCTAAGACCACATATTTAAAGCCACTGGGGTTTTCTACTGTAACAGAAGAGGGCAGCATTGACTTAGGTAAACAAGGCAGGGCCAAGGGGAGGAGGAGGGTAATCACCTACAGTTGTCACACAAAAGAGAAAAGATGTGACTGACTCCATTAGCAAACCATCCTCCACCAAGATAAAGAGGAAGACTGTAGATGACACCTCAATCCCAAGAGCACTTTCACATGACCCCAGCTGCCAACACACACCGTGTTAGTGTCACACACTCCAATTAGAACATTAGAATGAGGGAAGGCTCCAAAATGGATTAGTAAGGACAGCAACTGAACCGGGGTGTTAAGCTGAAGGAGGCCAGGAATGAAATAACCCAATTTGGAAAATAGTATTATGATTCTGAACTCGATGAGAAGGACAAAAGTATTATACTGTGGTTATTAAGCTCTTTCCCCCAGAGGCACGGCTTAACAGTTCTGAAGTTACACTCCTGTGTATCCTAGATAGAAATGGTTTTTGAAAGTTCATTGGAGGAAAAAGCTACATTTAAGAAAGCAAGCCTAGAAAGAACCCTCAGATTGCTAGAGAGTTGGATGACACAGAGGATCCATTCTGTTTAGGTGGGTCAGATGACACAGAGGATCCATTCTGTTTAGGTGGGTCAGATGACACAGGGGATCCATTCTGTTTAGGTGGGTCAGATGACAGGGGATCCATTCTGTTTAGGTGGGTCAGATGACAGGGGATCCATTCTGTTTAGGTGGGTCAGATGACACAGAGGATCCATTCTGTTTAGGTGGGTCAGATGACACAGGGGATCCATTCTGTTTAGGTGGGTCAGATGACACAGGGGATCCATTCTGTTTAGGTGGGTCAGATGACAGGGGATCTATTCTGTTTAGGTGGGTCAGATGACACAGTGGATCCATTCTGTTTAGGTGGGTCAGATGACACAGTGGATCCATTCTGTTTAGATGGGACAGATGACACAGTGGATCCATTCTGTTTAGATGGGACAGATGACACAGTGGATCCATTCTGTTTAGATGGGTTTATACTAAAACAAACACCCACACAAAAGTGGACCCAGATGGATGTGTCCGTGCCTGCGGAGGTACACATAGTTTCCAATTTCTTCCCACGTAAGGGGACTGCAAACAATGGCACACCAGAATCAGGGAGCACCTTTTCACCCTGATTGTGGTTTCTAAATTCCGTTCTCTAAAGAAAAACACTGGAACCCCTCAAAAAGTTGTTGGCTCTATAGGTGAATGGGGAAAAGAAGAAAAGTGTCTGTTAGTACAGAAAGTAAGGAGGTACCCAACAGTGTGAAAAGGCAAGAGAAGGAAATGCGAGATGCTCCCAAGAACTGAATCTGGAATGATCGGAACAATAAAAACTTGAAACTTTAGAGCACAATACCCAAAAACAAAATACAAACTAACAACAAAAAATCCCAGTCACCTATAAGTCCGCTCAGAAAGCAGGAGAGAGGAAAGAATTGGAAGAGAACGGGGTGTATATGCAAACAGATGCCATGGAAGAGAGGTCTTCCTCATTTTAGAATCCCACTTAATACTGGAATGGAAACAGAATCCACCATTTGGTAAGCAACATTATATAAGTTTCCACTAATAATGTTTTAAGTTGATGATGATGAGATATGATAGATGTTGATTTACATTCAGAATTTTAGACGCACCAAATAGGAAAGATATTTTTTTCAGGGATGCCACATACAAATAGCCAAAACACTATGAAGGTAACATTTATATAATTCCTGATTGTCTCATGGTTCTTGCTGTCAGTTGTTTATTGTATATATGTGTAATAATATAAGTGTATATGTGAAAAAACAAAATATGTTAAATAAAAATATATTGAGAAAAAAGACTCCAAAATAAAGAATTATCAATGTATGTTACAGTTAGTGTGCGAAGAACGATTTTTAAAAATAGGATATTTTCGTAGTCTCAAGAAATATCCTATAAAATAATTGTATATTCTAAAGGACAAAATAAACTTTTAGTAGAGATGTATACTACCTTAATCTTCCAGGCCTAGGTTAACATTAGTAATAAGATCTTCACAATGAGGTAGAGAAACCATATTCCTGTGATATTCATCTGGCAAACGCATATTCTGAGTTTATCAAGAAAAGAGTACAGAGACTGCCCTTCTCTTGTCATGATAAAGTACTGATCAAAACCAACTTGGGAGAGGATAGGAGCAGTTTACTTTACACTTCCACCTCACAGTAGTGTCAAGGGACGCCAGAGGGAAGCGTGAACAGGAAGCTGAGAACTAAGGAGGAACGCTACTTCCTGGAAGCTGAGAATTATGGAAGAACGCTACTTCCTGGAAGCTGAGCACTATGGAGGAACACTACTTCCTGGAAGCTTAAAACTATGGAGGAACGCTACTTCCTGGAAGCTGAGAACTATGGAGGAACGCTACTTCCTGGACTGTCTTTTCTAGCCTGCTCAGCTACCTTTCCGATACAGCTCAGGCCCACTGGCCCAAGGGTGGCCATGCCCACCGTGGGCTGGGCCCTTTATTAATTAACAATCAAGAAACCCCCACAGATTTGCTCACAAGCAAATCTACTGGAGTTAATTCCTCAGCAGAGAATTCTTCTTCCAAGGCCCTTTCAGTTTATGTCGCAAGGAAAAAAGCTAAGCAGCATAGAAACCTAATTGGCAATGTTACACAAAATAATTATCTGACGTTGGTCAAAGTACAGACTGAGCTAGAAAGAGGTCTCAAGGGGCAAAGGTGCCTAGCTGTATAAATAAGAGCACTAGAAGTAGCCTAAGAGTCAGGCATGGACACATGCAATGTGTGAAAACTCCCAGGGCTGGTTGTGTGTAGGAAGGGGCCAGTAGGAGAGAGCTGAGAGGACCGTAGCTGAGGCCTGCTGTTTACCAGCCTAGCTCCAGGTTCAGTGAGATACCCTAACACAAGAGCAAACAGCAGAGAGCGATAAGACAGCGGACTGGACATTCTCCTGTGAACTCCATGCTCCCAGGACACAGACACAGACAGGGACACACACACACACACACACACCAATAGTGAATATACAAATAAATAAAAATTTCAACACATATGTTCCTGAGTACATACTACAGATTAAAGATTGATAAGGCAAAATACAAAATATGCTCCAGAAAAAAAAAAAAAGTACAGGAAGTGCTATTTTAAGTTACATGATGGAGTTAGATCAATAATACTTTCTTGGTTTACATAACGTGATAATATAAGATATTCTGGCTCATGTGTATATGCGAATTCCTTGTACTGTTCTTAAGTCCTTTTCATAAAGCTGAAATGTTTTCAAGGGAAAGGTTAAAAATTATAAAAATACTAAAAACTGAAAAACAATTTTGATTAAAGAGTAAAGATAGAAAATACAGGGCAAAAGCAAACAACCAGGTGAACAAAATAAATCCAAATATTTTTTCTAACTGCAACAAATATAAATGGACAAAGCTCATGGACAGATACACAAAACTTGCGAGGTGAGATTAAAAACTAAAAGCCACCATGAAACACAAGGGCAAAGGGCTGGACTTTACAGGACTAAAAGACACTCAAAAGCCAGGCTCTCACCAACAGAAATTTTGGCTCTCTATAGTCACCAGAGGATATAGCATATCACAGATGTGTGTGCACACATGATTATGTGTGTGCGCACATGTCTCCATGTGTATATGCGTGTGGGTGCATGGATGTGTGTGGGTGTCTGTAAAATAGTATCAAATATAATTGCAGCAGCATTAGAAAATTCGCTACATGGTCTAACTCATATTCAAAACTCCATAATCATCCTCCACTGTTTACCAAGCTCAGTTATGTTTTATGGTATTAATACAAACTAATAAGAGAACTAAATCCCCTGGGTCGATAATAAATCCTTAACCGGAGAGCTGAAATCCTCACGAGTTAAGGATTTGTAACTTCCAGAAAAAAAAGCTAAAGGTACATATGTTTTACCAAATGATAAGGGAATAAAAAGAAAAAGGAGACTGCAAAACAGATGTAGTGGACCTAAAGCAAATATTTAGTGAGTCAAAATGTCATTTTCTGTTACCGTCATATGGTCATGCATATACATTACAAAGGTAGGCAGGAAGTCTTGTCAATGTCAGAAACTGTCAGGCCACAAGGTGATAAGCCATAGGGGACAACAGAGACCAGAGCCCAGAAAATGGAGTAAAGGCAAAAGTAAAAATTTAAACCAAACATGCATTGATTTGACTGTCACGGTTGATGGGATTTGGCAGGCTCCCTGGCAGGATCTGTTTTATATTGAGAAATAATGAACGTCTGCTTTCTCTGCCGACATGTTTGCAGTGAGGTGTAGGACACAGGAAAGACTAAGCAACATTTAATTGTTGCTCCAACATTAGAATAAGCTGAAAAAGATCTGGGCAGAACACAGAGAGCCGCACATTAGAACTCTCTTGGGGCACCCTGGAAACCCTACAAAGGAAGTGCTAACATGTTTTCCATCCTCTCAGCCGAAAGCATAATTCTCCAGTTTCCTGGATATACTAATTTCATAAAGAATAATTTAAGTGTTATATAGAACACACACAATCAAAAGGAAAAGACGGGCTGCAAAATCTTTCTTCCTTTTAATTGTTTATTCATTCTGATTGGGATTGGAAGGCCTTTAAAAAACCAATAAATGCCTAACGGCTATGAATAATTAAAATCTAGCAAAGCAATAATAATTACAAGAAAGAAAGTGTCTGTCTTGATTATACACATTTCCGATGGGGGGAAAAAGTTGGGAGACTACCACATACTGAACAGTCAGCTATGAAAGCAAAACCAGACAGTAATACTTATAGGGATATATTGAAGACAGCAGGCATCTCAAGGTCAGCAGGAAGAATTTCTATAGTTACCTGCAACAGTCTTGTAGAGGCATTCCTTTTGTAACAAGATGAAAAGGTTATTGCCACATCTAAACAATTAAAAGAAAGTTTGCACTGGGATGTGCCCTGCTCAGGTTGTAATGTTTGACTAGCCAGTGAGTAAAAAATGTCATCACAGTGCTTTTCATGTTTTAATGATTCTTTGACAAGACAGGTTAACTCCTGGCAACACCCAGCCTACCTCAAGAAGATGATGAGCACCAAAGAACCTCCTTATGGACATGGCTTCAAATTTGGCAAACCAGCCACTGCGCAAAGTGTCCTTGTTTATGCCACAGATAGAATTCTGCCTAAAAATGGACAAGTTTGGATACAGGCTGAACCGAAGGCCAAACTCTGCCAAGACAGGGTAAGGAAGTCCTCAATAGTTCCTGCCTCACAAACATGTCTGTCAGATATATTAGGCCAGAAGGCTCAAGATGATGCTCCAACATTATAGAGAGTTTTGGGTGACTATTCAGGTAGCAGACTGTCTCTGTCATCTTCTCATTCGGAAAGCTACTAACCTGCACTCCCAGCAAACTCAGGTAATTAATTTTATTCCTTCTCAAGTCTCTGAATGGGTTGAGGACCAGATAGTTTAGTTTTACAAAGAAGCTTAGTTGTTTAGGGGTTAAGGTATTTTTGGGTCTAGATAGATGTTTTAAGGTGATAATGGCAAGATGTGATAGAGATTGATTTACATTCAGAATTTTAGACACACCAAGATAGGAAAGATATTTTTCTTCAAGGTTGTCAAATACAAATAGCCAAGACACTAGGAATATAACATATAATTGATTCCTGATTGTGTCATGGTTCTTCTTGTTGTAGGTAGTTTATTGTATATGTGTGTAGTAATATAAATGTATATGCCAATAAAGAAAATAAAATTATACCTTTTTTAAAAAGAGGCTGAGCAAGCCTCAGAGGTCTCTGCATCTGTCCCTCTCTCCTTCCCATTCTTGGGTTCCCTCAATGGACTGTGATTCAGAATAATAAATAAATGGACCTTGATTCAGAGTAAAAACAAAAAAATGTCATCACAGGTAAGAAACAAACTACTCAGAACAACCATGAAGGTTGTACCATTCCTCATTTTTAAAAATTAGTCTATGTTATTTGTAAAAATTACCTGGTTTCCTTATGGAATCTTCATGGCTGCACATGCTGTTCTTTGATCACGGTCACCTCCCATATTGCCTGTTTCACTCCTTTCCCCCTTGCCTTTTTTCTGCTCCATGGCAGTCTCCCTGCTTTCCTGACTTTCCTGTCCCTAGATTCCACACACAGCCAACAATGTGATCCTACAGTTTAGAGTCTGCTTGTTTTACCTAATGTCATGACCTCCAGTCACCTCCTTGTTCCTGCAAAGGGTATGATGTCATTCTTATTTATGGCTGAAAACATGCTGCTGTAAGTAGATACCGCACTGTGTTTACCTATTCACCCTGGCGATGGTATGGATACACTACTCATTTTAAATATAGATCCTTACAGTTTAAAGAAAGGATGAGGTAACTTGGCTAATTGTTATGGAAGAAAGGTGACAGCTTGCTCTGCATGCCCTCCATATAGAATCTCATATATAATAATTCTCAGTGACAATTTCTTGCCACATCCCTAGCATATATTACCTTTATGTCTTTAGTAAATGATATGATATATAGAATGAATAAAGTACAAGCATTTTATGTTTTTTATGTTAGCATGCAAAGTAATGGGTTTCATCTAGGCACCTGCATGCTTAAGCTTCTTTCTCATTGTCCCCACTCCAACCCCTGCTTTTGTTTTCATCCTCCCGTCTATCCCCTTCCCCTTCAGGATGATTCTCCTCTAAGTTAGTCCCCTCTTCTGTATTACTATATCAGCCTAACAAAGTATATATTTAAAGAAAGACATAAAACATTTGTTTAAAAGAATAATAGGAAATTTCTTGTTTTGGGCTAAGCACAAATGCAGCATATTATTTAACAGAGCAAAAGATAATGCAAAGAGATGAAAACATTACTATGGTAGCTTTTAATATGCAAATTAATAGAAAGATAAGGGACGAATACAATGGTTAAAGATGTACTTTAATATGATTGATATTTAAACACTCTAATAAATAACATTAAATATGCATTATTCTTCCCTTTAAAACAAAATAACGACTTGACATTTTCTTTAGTCTGGTATGTTGCTAATTACCAAGTTTCATGAAACAGAAGAAAAGTCCTCTAAAGTATGGAAGAGACACAGAAGGTCAAAGTTCAGAATGGCTAAAGGCAAGCTATGTGTGTGAGAGAGAACTTGTCTTTTTGACACAAAGCAAGGCTGAACTGCAGTAACTTAGAGTTCTGTCTGCTCTACAATGTTTATTTCCTTATCACGTAGATATGCAGTGGTGATGATACGCAGTGGGAATGGATTGCAAGCCAAGGTCTGTGGTGCTTAGGAGCACTAAGGAAGTGCTATACCACCTTAACCTTTATGACAATCCATGAATTTATATTTGAAAGCGTTTCAGAACTTGCAGTGGTTCAATTATCTTATTTATAACTCTTTAACATTTCAAAAAAATGGCTTGACAACTTGAGAGACATATATATAAAGGCCTTCTTTATACCAAAAATAATATAAAATAAGATTTTAATTTAATAGGCAATAAAAAACAAAATGTGAATTAAATTTTATTTAAGCAACAAGCACTTATCCTGTTTTTAAAACTGCTAATCACATCTTTTCTGGAGACACTCAGACATCTGAACTGACTTTTAAAATATAATCCTTTATTTTTATTGAAAGATGGAGAGAGCAAGCCACAAAAGAAGAATTCCTATTACAAAAACCTACAGTCATATAACACTTTAAAACTCTTTACGAGAATAAAGATAAATCTTGGGTTTTCATACTTAAATACAGTGAGTATTCTACTTTTTCAGCAATGAAGCAATACTAAACATCACCTTTGTCAGTTACTCTTGGTCCATCTACATAATTATGATGCATCTAAAAATAGCTCATTTCTTATATGTAACACAGTAGAATAATTTAGAACTTCATTAAATATAAGCCAATGTATGAACAAGAAGGTAATCTCCACCAATCTGAGGAGAATGTGAGAAGATAATAACTGAGACAGAGAAGCCTTAGAGGACTGCGTGAGCAGGAATAGGAATTAGAACACACTCCCTAAGAAATAATTTTAAACAGTGCTTTAAATTCCAAAATTGAAAGAAAACTCGTTTTTAGAATTTTATTAAATGGCTTTTATTTTATTTATTTATTAAATGGGATTGCCAAAAGCCAATTTTTTCTTGTTATGAATACTTCCTATTTAACAAATGGAGGCACAGGACGGTGCACAGCTCCCTCATTTAAACATTTAGAAATGTGTACTTTTGGAAGAGATTGTGAGCTGAGATGCACCATGGGAGTGAACATGTATATAGGCATCACAAATGCATAAACTGAGTATATGAGGTATACTACTGGATAAGGAAATGCTATATGGTGGAAAATTCCTGAGAAAAAAAAAAGAAGAGATGGAACAAAGATGAAAACAAATAAAAACCCATCCCAAACATGCCAAGAAGTAAGAAAAGTCAGTTTTGTATTTGTTTAATATCAAGGGAACAAAGAAACGAGTAGAAAAAGATTCTACACCACTCATAAGAGTAACTATTCATAGAACTCAGTAGTTAAAAAAAAAATGACATCATGAAATTTGCAGACAAATGAATGGAACTAGGGAAAATCATCCTGAGTGAGGTACTCCAGACCCAGAAAGACAAACAAGGTATTCACTCCTTTATAAGTGGATATTATCTGTTAAGTAAAGGACACATGCTACAATGCACAGACCCAGAGAGGCTAAGGAGCAAAAAGGGTTCAAGTGGGTATGCATGGATCTCTCTGGAAAGGTGAAATACCAGATTTTTCAGGTGAACTAGGGGTAGGTGGGGATGGGACAAAAGCGATCAGACATGGGGAAAGGCTCGCAGGAGAGAGTATGGGGAGAGGGATATTGGAGACGTGATATAGATAATGCGGTGGAAACTCCCTGGAATCTATGAGGGTGACTCCAGCAAAGACTCCTTGTAACAGGGGATATAGAGCCTGAATCATCCATCTTCTGTTACCAGGAAAGTCTTCCTGTGGTGGGATTAGGACACCAACCAAGCCATAAAACCTTAGACCTATAATTTGTACTGCCTGCCAGCTGTGCTAGAGGAAAGGTGGCACAGAACTTGTGAGTGTGGACAGCCAATGACTGGTCCAACTTGAGGCCCACACCAAGAGAGGGAGCCTGCCCATGTCTGATACTGGCCAGAGGGCCAGAAACCAGGTTGGATAGCTAGAAACCTAAGATAGAACCAAACATGACTGGCAAAAAAAAAAAAAAAAAGAGTCAGTGGAATGATTTCTAATGATATTCTGCTATACTCATAGATAGATTGGTGCATAGCTCACCTGTCATCAGAGAGGTTTCATCCAGCAACTGATGGCAGCAGATGCAGAGACCTATATCCAAACATTAGGTGGATCTTGAGGAAGCCCTCAGAGTAGGGGAAGGATTATAGGAGGCAGAGAGGGGACAAGGACACCAGGAGAATAGGTCCCACATAATCAACTAAGCAGGGCTCACAGGAGGCTCACAGAGACTGAAGTGACAATCAGAGACCCTGCATATATTTTATGGTTGATAGCTTGGTGTTCTTGTGGGACTCCTAACAGTGGGAGGAGTTGCCTCTGACTCTTTGTCTGTTCTTGGGACCCTTTCCAACTACTAGATTGCCTCGTCCAGCTTTGATATGAAGGTTTGTGCCCAGTCTTATTGTAACTTGGTATGCCATATTTGGTTGATATTCTTGGGAGGCAGCTGTCTTTTTTCCTAAAGGGAAAAGGAGGAGGAGTGAATCTGGGGTTGAGGGACTGGGAGGAGTGATAAAATGGGAAATGGTGGTCTGGATGTAACATATGAGAATGGAATAATTTTTTTAGGTCTATAAATGTGAGGCCAGTGAGATGGCTCAGTGGGTCAAGGTGTTTGTGACCTGAGTTATAACTTTAGGACCCACATGGTAGAAGAGTCAGACTCCTGAAAGTTGCCTGCTGTCTTATATACATGAACTACACACACACACACACACACACACACACACACACACACACACATACACACACGTAAGTGAAGTAAAACGTTCTTCAAAAAAGAAACTATCAATGTGGTTAAAGAAGCAATAAGAAGAGCTGTTTAATTAGATGCTGCTGTAGTTTGGCTCATGTGTTAAAGACTTGACTTCAAGCCTGTGGAGGGCATGGGAGGAAGGAAGCAGCTGATGGTGATTCTGAGACACCATTCTTTCTGTTTTCTTATTTGCATCGTGGGCTTCACGATGTAAAGAGATTTGATCTTCCAAGCTTCTCACTATGATCATAATCACAACAGTAACACACGATGAAGCAAACTCTACAAAATGGTTATTGTGAAGACTTGAGAGGTTTTAAAGTGTTAACATTTCCAAATTGAAGTAGACTAATCAAAACTAAGAATTACCAATTTAATTTCTAGTGATTTGATTTTATATTTACAGACCCTCAAAACAATAAATCACAAAATCTATAATGCTAAATCTTATGTGGCATTTTAATAAGTAATGTCATTAATAGTCAAATTTATTTTTGTTAGTCAATTACACTGTCAAATAGTATGTTAATTTTGGTCAAGATTTCATCAAAAATGATAATTCAGGAAATTTGGAGCTTGCCATGCTTGTCAACTCAAGCTGCAAATGTACTTTTAGTTTTCTTGGGTATCTCATAGGAAAAAATAGAGATTTATTTCAAAACTCCTAAAAACCATCAGTCTCCCAAATAGTATTGGTGACTGCAATTGTCGTTTTCTCTTCTTTTTCCAGTTGGACCAATTGCACTTTTGGAAGGAGTAGCTAGATTAGGTTTGAAGAGCACTTACATGAGAAGTTTAAACTTGTCTGACTTTTATGGGAGCAGTAAAGTCAAAAAACAAAGGGTTTCTAATGAAACAAGAAGCCACAAGACAGTGCAGTAACTTGGCAAGAAGGATGGATTGGAACCAGATTAGAAACCAAGGGAGCTTTGAGTGGTAGAGAGCCAGGAGAAGGGTATAAGTGAAGAAAGAGTTAATGCCTTTCTGAGATGTAGCCAGATAGAAAATTAGACCTTAGTAAAATTCTGTAATGAAAAAAATTAATAAAAGGCAAAAATGCTGTAATTAGAGAAAATTATGAAGTATAAAAGAAAACTTACTAGGATAGAGAACAAGGTTGACAGAAGAGAGGGAAGAAAACAGATGGAAAAGCCAGTGGTCCCGACAGGGTAGAATACTTTTACCTTAAACTGACTGTACAGTATAAAAATTGCTCCAGTCTTACTGCTATAAACAACAAACACTGCTATACTGCTTCAATTTAAATTTATTGAATTCAATTTAAATTTATTGAAAAACAAAGCAAAATCGTACAAGCATGATTCAAAACTACCACCAAACATTTAATTAGCATTACCAAACCCATTTGTTTAGGGAGAGTGACATGGCTCCTTTATGCCACCCAGATATTCCGCTTCTCCTTTCTCTCTTCAGGCTAACTAAATTATAGCCCATTTCAGCCCACTTAGGCCCCACCCAACAAGCCCCACTGCACAGTCCATTTAATATGCTGATCCTTTCCCCCAGGAGACTTCCTTCAACACCAAGTCTCTGTTTCTATGGAGAGGTTACTTTTCATTCCCTCAACTCAAGAAAAGTCTTTCTCCATAAGTCAAACACATTCATCTTAGGCTGTCACTGTCGCTCATTCCATTCTAATGTCCTGGTACCGTGATTCCCTCCTGGCCCGTTCCATGCAGTGATGCCAGCTCCATGTTATCTGTCTGTCTTGCACTATCCATTCCTAAGTGGAAGAATGGGTTTGCAAAGAGCATTTCTCAACTTCCCCACACAGAGCCCTGCCTTTATGGAACACGCTCTGTTCCTGCTATACACTACAGTGATCATAGCTCTTCGAAGGAGATAAGAGATGACATTCTCTAGCCTACTGCTTAAGTTAGATTTGGCTGAATAACACCTCCAAAGTACTGCTATGAATTTGATGTAAATGTCCTCCATAATTCAGATATTAAGTCCCAATTCCCAGTGTGATGATACTTGGATTGTAATAGCAGTGGTCAGTTCCTGGGTAAGGAGAGCGCAGTCATTCTTGGGACTAGTCCTCATTTAAAAGTGACACGGGAAAGAGCCTGTACTCTTCTACCAGATGAGGCCATGGCAAAAAAAAAAAAAAAAAAAAAAAAAAAAAAAGGCACATATAAGTCATGGTGTAGACCCTTAGCCAACAGAGAATCTGTCAATATTTTGATGCTGCACATCCCAGCCTTCCATAGTATGGGGAAGATGGGTCAGTGTACAAAGTGTAAACATGAGAAGTTAAGTTCAGATACCTAACACTCATGTAAAAAGCAGGGCATAGAAGCACACACCTGCAATTCCAGTACTGGGGAGGCTGAAAGAAGAAGATCCTAGGGGCTTTCTCGCCAGCCAATCTAGACAATGGATGAGCTACAGCTCATGTTTATGCTATATGAACATACCACACACACAAAATAAAAAAAGCATGAGGACTAAGTTTATAGGAAATATAAATCACCTTTCTATGATATTATTACAGCAGCATAAACAGAGAGAAAAATCAGTACCAAGACGAAGGCGATACTGTAACAGTTACCTAGAAATGTGGAAGAGGTTTAGAACTAGGTGAGGAGTAGGTGCTTTGAGACACATGCAGGAAAAAAATTCTGTGTTTTGAGTGGGGCTCAGAAATGCAAAATAAAAGGAAACCTGTTGTTACAAAGTCTCACTCTCCTTAAAGAATGCTGACACACTCCTGCACAGTTGATAGAGTTTGCAGATAGAAATAGAGCATATTGTTGGCAAGTGGAGGAAAAGCTGAACATTGTTATAAATTAGTAAAGAACTGGGCTGAACCCTTGGCTGTGTTTTAGCTCCTTGTAGAAAGCAGTATGCTCAGTGAGAAGAGTATTTAGCTGAAACAATTTCAAAGCAAAGTGGGAAAGGGGGCTGTGTGTGTGAAGTAAAAAGTGAGCAAAACGGTTTAATGACTTAACTGTTCATTCCCACTCTCCACCCCCTGCCAAAGCAGCACTTGGATTTGGGATATGTCCAGCCTATCTATACTGGAAAGAATAAGCAAGTAGGGGGCTGGAGAGATGGCTCAGAGGTTAAGAGCATTATCTGTTCTTCCAAAGGTCCTGAGTTCAATTCCCAGCAACCACATGGTGGTTCACAACCATCTATAATGAGATCTGGTGCCCTCTTCCTGCATACAGGCAGACATGCTGTATAAATAATAAATATACCTTAAAAAAAAAAAAGAATAAGCAAGTAGCCATCCCGATATAAGTCAAGCTCTACTCATTATGGATCAGCTACCTAAATGGAAAACAGGGATGCTGGCAGTACAGTGGAAGAGTGACTCCAAAGACTCTGCAGATGTCTAGAGCTGCATATTCTAGTCCCAAAGAACAATGGCTCTGGAGGCTGAGATATTCGGGGGAGGGACTGCCTTCCCCGGAAGCTTCTTCATAGGTGGAATCTTAGTTACTTTTCCTGTTGCTGTAATAACCACAGCAACTGTAGGGAGCAGGGTTGACAGTCTGTTGTAACAGGGAGATCCTGGTAGCATGACCTTATCAAGTTGTAGTCAGAGCTAAGAAGCTGAGACAGGGAATCCTTCTGCACAGTCCAGGACTCAAACCCAGGGACTGGGGCTGATCACCTCAACAAACCTAATCAGTAGAATTCTCTCAGCACCCCATGAGAGGGGACTGTCCCTGGAGTCATGCTAGACAATACAGATGAATCCATTCACGAGTTTATAGCTGGATAGGTTGTTTAGGAGGTGGCACCTTGTAGGAGGAATCCTGTCACTAGGTCACTGGGGCATGCTTTGGAAGGGTTTGCATTCTCAGATTCTCCGCCACCATGCAGTGAGCAGCTCTCATCATGCTAATGTCCCATTGACCCAGGAATGATGAAACCACGTGAATATGACTAGAGCCTGAGAGTGTGAGCAAAGATAAATTCTTTGTCCTTTTAGACTCCTTATGTTGGATAGTCTGTCATAGTGATGAAAAGTGAGTATGTGCTCCTATCAAGACAACCAAAACCTGAATCCTTGGGCAGCTGTGTGTAATAGCCCCCACCTCCTTGCTCAACTGTAGGTGGGGGCAATTGTATGGTATGATTACTGAGTAATATTTATATTTTGGAGTCTCTCTCTTCAAACAAGAGCACACTACTAAATAAGCAATAGCAGCGAGTGCCCTTGGAAACGTATTTCAACATACCTAAACAAGCACTAGACAAAGATGGAGGGTTTTCTACCTTTTGAAGATTAAGTTTTTATTAATTGTGACATGCTCTTTAAATAGCTTCCAACAAAAGAGGCAAGTCTGCAAAAAGATTTTCTTTTCAAAAACAAAAAGCCAAAATTTCAAATGCTCGGTCAGAAGGTTTTAATAAATTGGAACAAGTTCAGTGTCAGCAAAGGTTAACGTATACCTCTGTGAGGACCACCATTTGACGACATGTGCATGCTTTGCGGTTTCTTAGGACTCTATTATACAAACTACACGTTGAGCTTTCTACCTTGTAATTTATGGTAAGTGTTATTTGTGAAAGTTTCTTCAACTTATTGGAATTTTGCTTCTTCAGCTGGCAGCAATTATACACTCAGAGACCACCAGAAATAACCCTGCAGCCCCTTTTAGGATATGCAAGCTTGCTATGAACACTTCAGAGTACATACAAAGAAACACTAAACTCTGATAATAAACAAAACCAGGGGGAGGATTGTTCTTTTCCATTAGAACAGTTGTGCTCATAAATGACTCAAAAGACAAAGAAATCTGCGAGTATATGCGGCTCTATCTGAAGTCAGAGCCGTTCTGTGCGGAATTCTCAAGACTTAACGTACCGCTTCCTATGGATTTACTGACTTCCTTGCCTGGTCCTTACATTCATTTAACAAAGCAATTTCCATATGAACAACCACAAACATTTCTGACTTCAGCTGTTAATCTCCCATGAAAAATGACTTCCATACTATTTTTAACTAGTATATGGCAATGATTATCTGTTTATCTCTGAAGCGTGAAAACTGTAACAGTGCCCTTTATAATGTATGTCTGGACCACGCTCTCTTCCAAAGCCTTGGAAAATGAACGAGGAAAATGAACGATTAAAATTTTCTCTTAGGAACAAAATTGAGAAGCATGTTGCTTCCTTTTCAATTGGCCCCTCTATGCCTCCTAAATTCGTTCAGAAGTGGGCCTGATCCTCAGGAACTGAGCCCTTGCACTGGAACTTAGAAACTCTTGATCTAAAAGCATAGAAACCTACTCAAGTTATTCCAGTGCAGAACATAACTAAAACCATTTCATGACTTTAACCAGGTGTGATAAATCAACTCTAGACTTAGCAACTATATAGTATGATTACTGTTTTAGATTTGCAAACAAGACAAATAAAAATTTCAAAGCTAAAGCATCTCATTCTAGTTTGCAAGGCAAATAATTACGGTCCTTAGCATTACATTTACCTTAATATGAATTCATAATGCAACTTAAACATTGTAAAATTATCTATGTGTATGTGTGCATCTGTGGGTTTATGCATTCCACCTGTATTCAGGAGCCTGAGGAACTCAGAGATGGCATGAGGTCTCCTGGGCCCTGAAGTTATAGACTGAAGTGAGCCACTGTGTGAGTACTAGGAATTGACCAGGGGCCTTCCGCAAGAGCTGTAAGGACTGTGAGCCACAGAGCCATCTCTACAGCTGCAGTGTATAACTTCAAATCCAGAGATTATTTTTGTTTCTGACTCTATATTCCATCCTTTGTGAAGTTTGAAAAGGAACCAATTACAAGTTATATTGACTCCAAATATGTAGAGCCAGATAATTTTAAATTAATACAAGCAAATGTTAATCAACGTGTACAATTTATTTACTCTTAAGAAACACATTTTGGTCTGTCAGTGACTTTTATTTCCATAATGTCTTGTGTACATGTGTGCACAGATGAATGTACAAACATTTGTAAAAACGCTCTCACACGCACACATGTGCGCAAGTGTGTGTGTGTGTGTGTGTGTGTGTGTGTGTACATGCACATGTATGCGTGAGTAATTATGTCTCTTTCTTTATTTGTATGTGTAGGCTCAAAATCCATGTCAAATGCCTTCCTTGGTGGTTTTCTACTTTCCTCTTTCTCTACAAAAAGTCTCATAGTGAACCCGGAGCTCATTAATTCCACAAGACTGTCTGTCCTGCAAGCCCCATTGAGGACTCTTTTCTCCAGTGCTAGGGTCACAGGCATTCACATCTGTGACCAGTCTTTAAAGTGGATTCTAGGGATCCAAACACAGGTCCTTATGTGTACACAGTAAGCACCTCACCACCTAAGCTATCCCCCACCTTTTTTCATAATAAGTCCCACTATGACTTTTATTATTATAACTCCATTATAGCAAATACTCGATGATCAGTAAAGGTCAGCAGCAGCAGAAAGCTCTATGAGAGACAGGAGGTTTCCATTGCTAATTAGGGATTAGGGAGCAAAATTGAAATATATACTATATATATATATATATATATAATACATACATACACTTTCAGAGATTTTTTTTCCTTTTGAGAGCTCTTATTAGGAACTTATCACCAGCTATGACCTATAAAAGTATTCCTTATACCTGGCCCATTTGAGGTCTATAATTCAGCCAAGTTTTCACCTTTAAAACAATTAATTTTGCTGGGAGTGGTGGGCTCACCTTTAATCCTAGCACTCGAGAGGCAGAGGCAGGTGGATCACTGTGAGTTCCAGGCCAGCCTGGTCTACAAAGCAAGTCTAGGACAGTAAAGCTACGCAGGAAAACCCTTTCTCAAAAAACCAAGAAAAAATTAATTTTGAAATATTATAGACAATAAGATGTTTTCCTATTTTTCTTTTATTAAAATTAGATTTGTTATATATTTTTTCAGTGACAGTTGCCTCTCCCCCAACTCATCTCAGTTTCTCCCTACCTCACCTCCCATCCAAATCCACATGCTTCTGTCTCTCCTTAAAAAGCCAATAGACATCTAGAGAATAAAAATAAAATAAGATAAAATAAAGACAAACTGGAATGAGACCAAAAAAAGCAAACAAAAGAGGGGAAAAACAAGCCAAAGAAAAGCCTTAGAAAACAAAAAGGCATCTAGAGAATAAAAATAAAATAAAATAACAAATACAGATAAACTCAACAAAACAATGGGAGAAAAAAGAGCCAAAGAAAAGCCTTATGTTATAGATGTAGAGACACATACATACATATGCACACAGAGGAATCACATAAAAGCAATAATGAGAACTCATTATGTAGATGCAAAGAACCTGAAAGGCTAAAAGAAAACAAAACAAAAAATAAAAAAATAAAAAACAATAACAAAAGCCCTGACAAAAATATAACGAGACAAAAGTCTCTCCAAAGATGCCTCTGCGTACGTTTTGTGTTGGTCATCTACTCCTGAACACGGGGCCTGCCCTTAAGAGTTGTTTGTATACCCAATGAGACTACTTTGGAGAAAACTAATTTTTCATTTGCAAGTAATTATCATTTTGAGATGGCTTCTAGATTAGGGATAGGGGATTGTGTCCTCTCAGAGGTGGAACCATATCTGGCCTAGATCCATGCAGGCCCTATGCATGCTGCCTCAGTCTCTGCGAGTTTCTATGTGTGTCAGTCCTGATGTGTTTAGCAGGCCTTGTTTCCTTGGTATCCTTCTGATGCTTTCTACCTCCTCCTCTGTAGCGTTCTCTGAGCCCTGGGCATAGGAGAAGGGGTATTTGATGGAGACATACCATTTAGGACTGAGTGTTCCAAGATGTTTCACCATTGACACCCTGTCTCAGCAGTGAGCCTCTGTGTTTGTTCCCATCTACTGCACATGAAAGCTTCTCTGACTGTGGCTGACCAAGCACTGATCTTTTAGTGTATCAGTCAGGGTTCCCTAGAGCGATAGAACTTATAGAATGAATCTCTCTATATATGTATAGAAAAGGGATTTATTAGAATGAATTAGAGGCTGTTGTCCTGCTAGTCGTAGATGGCTGCCTATGAACGTAAAGTTCAAGAATCCAGCAGTTGTTCTGTCCACGAGGCTGGATAGCTCAGATGGTCTTCAGTGGTTGCTGGAATCCTGAAGAGGCAGGCCCTAATGCCAGTGAAGGAATGGACGTGTTAGCATGGCATGAGCAAACAGGCAAAGAATAAAAGCCATCTCCTTCCAAGTCCTTACATAGTCTCCCAGCAGAAGGCGTGGTCCATATTTGATCTGGATTAAGGCTTCTACCTCAAAGATCAAGATCAGATGTAGATCTTCCCACTTTGAATTAAGCAGAAATTTCTCACAGGTATGTCCTGTGTGTTAATTAGAGATGTAGTAAAGTTGACAAACAACAGCCATCAAAATGACTATAGCTGAATATCATTAGGAGTCATTTTACTGCTACATTTCCCTAACAGAACAGTAGTCCCTAATCTATCTGATCTCAGGTTCTTGCCCACCTGGGCAGTATCAGGGATGGGTTCAATGTCATGGAGTTGGCCTTAAAAACCAATCAGATATTAGTTGATATTAGTGGCACACATTTTTGTGTCACGATTTCATTAGTGCATCTTACATGCAGATCATCACTGTAAGTGAGATGCTCAATCACTTTTTGTATCTCAAATCTTTATGGTTAAGAACTTAGCATGCTTTAACACTTGCATAAACCCAAATGTACGTGTTAAAATCCTGACCTATATACTGATCCTACTCAGAATCGGGACTTTGGTTGTAAAGATGGAACCCCATGAAATTAGTGCCCTGATAAAGAGGTTCCCAAAAGTTCCCTTGATTCCTTGCATCCCAAAAAGATGCAGGAGGAAAATACCATCAATGAGACAGAAAAGAAGCCAGAAGCAGACAATGTCTACCTAGCATTTTGATCTTGAACTTCTCTGTAATAAGAAGTTTATGTATGTTATGTTTAAGCCAACTACTCTGTTACACTTTATAGTACTCCACAAAGACTAAATACTTTGAGAAGAACAGGCCTTTCTTCTGTATGTGATATACTTCTGTATTTTTAAAATATACTACAAAGAAAAAAGAAAAGCACATGGTTTATCTTTTGAAAAAATGATAACAATATCAAATGCATACAATATTCCAATTCAAACACTCAAAGGAGGGTTGAATTTGGTACGCAGCTACACAGTAATGTTCCACCATTTGTAATGATTGAGTATTCTATATGGTTAAACATCATGGTGCACATCTATAACCACAGTACTTGCAAGGCTGAGACAGAAAGACTATGGATGAAGTCTTATCTCCCGCTTAATACAATATAATTCTTATACAAATTTTCAGTTGTCATTCATCAACAGAAGACTCAATTTTCCTGTCATTTGAACTAACCTGATATCCTCTGCTTGGGTAGAGATATATATGTATACTTATATCATGTATGTGGGTATATTACATATATATATAATATATACATATACACACATTATATATAATACTTCTGATTTAAAGGTTAATGTGACCTTTGCTTTTTATTATCATGCTCTGTGTAATATGAAAACAGTCCATGATGAACTGCATAAGGCAATGCTTGCAATTATAATCCTGTACAAAATATGAGCACAGAGTGCTCATTAAACCAGCAACGCTTTATTAAAACCCTAGGAAAATATCATGCAGAAAAAATATTTCACAACATAAGTTTTATTATTTTTTGAAGTGAGGAAAAGTAGATAACATAAATATTATGGCAACAATAAAACCAGCATAATGTGAAAATCAACAGTTAACAGGCCATAAACCATGCCAACCATTCAGATATATGTGACATCTCTCTGATTAAGTTTTTCATAGCTAAAGATATTTATGTGAAAACAAAATCATCATTTTTAAAGAATGTCTGATAGTTCCTTACCATCTATAAAGATAATATTTTAGGCAGGAGAAACCTCTGACATGCCTACTACTGACTATGCAAAGGTAGAGTTGATGCAAGTGTCTTATCTCTGGATGGATGGGGCAGTGACAACTAAGTTCAATTATATTCTGAGAAATACAGGAAACAGGCTTAAAGTGCGTTCAAAAATACTAATGCAGAACATTTTAAATGACCCAAAATCCTTGAAGTGAGCGTCAAAGGATACCCCCGTTATACCTCATGTCCATATCTACTGATATTGATTCATGCTTCCTGCTCTAGTGACTATGAATGAGGTGGGAGCTGATGAGAATTAAAACGTTACACAAGCTGCAAAGCATGAACACAAGGAAACTGCACTTGGTGACCTTGAAATGATTTTTGTGTTGCAAAACCATTAAAAGTGATGTACTTGAGGATTATCTTCTGCTCTGAGTACTGTGAGGACTAAGAATCACTAGTCACTACAGCCATCAGCCACTTGAGAGCCCCTTCACTATTCACTACTAGTAATAACTCTTAGTTTGCAGTTGAAGAAGAGGCAGCATGGAGTTTGATGAATACCAAGAGCAAAGCAAGAGAGTGTGACCACAGCTCTAAGACAAGAGCAGTATCTGCAGGTGACCCACCACGCTTCTCAACAATTTTTCTTCTCTCACCCCTACCTTCAAAGAAGAGATGAAAAAAAAATGACCCAGAAACCTTTGGAACTACTTGCCAGTCCATGTCAGAACTGAACTCAGGTTAAAATGGCACAGCTGAGAAAGTCGTCATCAAATCCCAGCCTAGGAAAAGTTGAGCTCATGCAAATTCTATTACTGATCCATTTGATACTATGGAAGAGTAAGGAAAAAATTTAACCTTTACAATCAGATAATATTGAACAGATCCACCACCACCACCCCAAACTGGTTTAGGCTGACCTAGAACTCACAGAACTCTGCCTGCCTCTATTTCCTGAGGGCTGAGATTAAAGGCGTGTACCACCGTGCCTGACTCTAGCACAGTTTAAATATGCCCATCCAGACACTTGGCATATTTTCTATTTGGGTTTTGGCAACTAAAGTTCATTAATTTTCAAAAGCAGACTGTCTGCGATGAGATGCAGAAAGGTGCTAAGTGTGACAGACTAACCTAAGAGCACTGTAATGTTGCTGTCATTAAGGTTTTTGTTAAAACAAGTCAGACTGTTGCTTTGATTAAGCCTATTCAAGATACTATTACAAAGGCAAGGGCACAGCATAAAAGTGTATTACTATAGATGTCATTCTTCAATTTATTATTACACTAATGGCTTTAAGAAGTAAAGTCT
Source organism: Acomys minous (assembly GCF_964271855.1). Classification (NCBI taxonomy): domain Eukaryota; kingdom Metazoa; phylum Chordata; class Mammalia; order Rodentia; family Muridae; genus Acomys; species Acomys minous. Next base: position 76,345,029 of record NC_140489.1, read on the forward strand.
TACATGCATTAACCACACAAATTATGACATAGAGACATAAGGAAATAAATCATAAAGTGCAATTGCCTTGGCTGAAGAAACAGGATATAGGGACAGCAGTTAGTCTTTGCCTTTTTGGCCTACTACCCACGCATGCTCCGTCATGCCCTTTTACAGAGCAGAGTGTGAGAAGCACAACCATAGAATATTCTTATGATCTCAATCCTATACTGTGCACCCTTGCTCACTCTCCAGGAGACTCTGATATAGATTGAAGCTTGGGCAGAAATAATTAGAAATGCCCTTTCTCTTATATATCTGTTTCAATAATCAAGAATAAGCACTTACTTATACTTTTTCCATTGTTTACTGGACATGATAGTGTGGATGTCTAATGCCAGTACATGGTGGGTGCCAGCAGGAGAGTCAAGAGTTCAAGGTCCTCTTCTGCTAAATATTGAACTCAAGGCCAGGATGGATTACATGATACCTCCAAAATCAAACAAACAGAAATCCTGCCATTTCTAACAAATAAAACATTTTTAATTATTGATAAATTGCTGAGAAGTAATCATTTCAATCTCATCACTCATTGATTTAAAGTATCAATAACTTTTGTTACGCTTTGAGCACCTAGAATGCCCCAGGCATTAAGGATAAATGTGGAACATGTTACAGAAAAAAGAACTAATACAACAGATGCACAGAAATACCTAAAAGTGAACAAGGGAGCTGGTGTTAACACCCTTTCCAACCCAAACATGTTGGCTTAGGCCTGTAATCTTACATTCAGATTTCTCAGGCAACAGGATGTCACACTCCACTCCAACCTGGGCTACACCACCAGCCTGAATATCGAAGTAGGGGAGTCCCTACTGAGAAACACCTGGAAGGTTAAGGAAATCCTTTCAGAGAGCTACTCAGTAATAGGAAGTTCTTACAGAGAGCTATTCAGGCTATTGTGTTCTTCTTGCCTTGGGAGCTAGGGAGAGAGGGATCAGAATAGATCCTACTGACCTTACTATATAAAGTCTTACTCGTCCGCATTAAAGAGAATCTTGATCAGAAACTTCCTCACTTTATTCGTTATTTCTCGCGTCTCTGTACCCTACTTCCAATCCACACTCCCTCTTTCAGGTGAACCCTGATTTGATTTTTCCAGTGGGCCAGAACATGACACATGGGCTTAGTAGCTTTGTGCTATATTTGAAATTCAGAACATCCCACTACGGTGATTTAAAGGTGGACAATAAATCTTTATAATATATCAAGAATAAGATAATTGTAGGGAATTTTATAATTGTATGAGTTTAGCATTTTTGTATTTGAAGGTCACAGATGACAAATACTCTTGGATAAAGGAAGGTATTTATTTCCTGTGATTGGCTAGTTAATATTATATTACAAAGAACTGAGAATCATTCCCGGCACTGAAGAAACATGCATGTAGAATCTGCATCATGATTATAACACTCATATATGTTCAAAAGCAAAGGAAAACCTCATCTGTAGATAATTCTTCTTTCTACAAGTAAAACTCTTAAAACTGCTACAGACAGAAATGCCTGCTTCTGGGCACAGGCGCCTAATGTTTTTCATCATCGAGATAAGAATAACAACACAATTAATGAAAAAGTCTCTTGATTTACAGCAATTTCAGTACTAAATGTGGTGAAAAATCAACACTAGGAAAGCATAACAGTTACATCTATGGACCCTGGGGTAGATCCAATTAATTCAGGGCTATGTAAAATGCTGTGTGCACAGCTACCAGAAGATGGTCAGCTACAAGAAAAAACTAAGGTCACTGGGTATAAAACTGCCAGGAGGACTGGAATGCAGGACACACTAGTATTACTGAAATTATGTGGTAGTTAGTTTTTGTTAGCATGAAACAAGACTAGTAACAGGAAGAAGGACTATCAACGGAGGAATGTATTTATCAGATAGACCTGTGAACATTGCTTTGGAGCTTTTTCTTGATTGTTGATTGATGTGGAAGGCTCCAGCCTATTGCGGGCAGTCCCATGTATGGGCAGGTGGTCTTAGGATATATAGGTATAGACATAGATAAATGTAGATACAGACAGATATTAATAGAGAGTTTAAACAAAGCTAGACCACATGAAGTGATAATTGTTTCCCAGGTACCATAAACCATCTAACAAAACATCAATACCAGACATGGGAAACCTCCCTTCCAGTTGTTGGCCCCTGCAGCCTCCAAAAGACATTCAAAACAATATAGGCCCTTGTTTGTCTCCTGAACTCGAATGTAAGAACCAGCTGCAGAAGACATGACACAGTCCAAACACCAGGACTTGGTATAAGTGAATTGGAGCTGACCTGGAAGGATCGTCCTTAGGGCTAGCTCTCATACATAATATCAAAAAGGGGGAGGTAAGCTGACAAGGGACAAAACCAATCAAGAGTCCTACTTAGCTGTAAATCTCATGAACCGCAACAAGACCCAACCTGGTACAACATCTGCAATGGTCTAGCAATAGCACTCTCATCTTGTGTATAGCCAATAGCTGGCTAACTGGACTTCTGTGCTACACAGTGTAGGGGAACTCATGCCTGGTACTGTAAACCTAGCAAGTTACACATGGTTTGAGAGGTCATAGACCCTAAAGGAGAAACTACTAGTTACTTTTCTAAAGCAGCACAATTTATAAGTGTACTCTAAATGCCCATCCTTACTCTCATCGACAAGTGCAGTTCTCACGCCTCACAGAAGAGTCTTCTTTTTGCAACAAATGAAGACAGAAATCTACAACTGGTTAAAGGCACATAATAAGTGACAATAGGGTGCACAGCTGCAGCTATTAGACATATAAAGCAGCCTCTGTACCTAGGGCTCAGGGAACATCATGGAAAAGGAGGTACAAAGATTATAGGAGACAGAAGAGCTGGGCATCTGCTGCTACATAGTGCCTTCTAGATATATTGGAAAAGCTTCATTCACGAAATCTCAACACTTGACTAAATAAGGCTAGCAAATGACATCAGCAGCTAACATACCAATACATATAGAAAAAATTTCACCAGGCCCCACTCTTAGAAGAAAAGCTATAGGCAATCAATGGTTATGGAGGGAGAGTGAATCAGAATCAGGGACAATCATCCTGATAGGTTAACCAATCCCAAGGGGTCACCCCTATACATATGTACATATGAATATTCCTAAATACATAAAAATTAAAGAAAATGAGGTTAAGGATCTCAGAGAAAATACAGAGTATTATGGAGTTGGAGGAGGAAAAGGATGGGTGGAAATGATGTAAATATAGTATTACCGTAATGAAAATTTTAAATATGAAATTTAAATTAAAGAAGGAATCCACAATAATCTTCTTGAGGAATGTTAACACATGGACAATGAAATAAATGAAGAAAACAATATAGGGACAAAATGAGAGGCTTCATAAATAAATTTAAAATAATTAAAAAGAAGCAAATTGAAATCAAAAGCACATTTAAAAATCATATACTATTAATACATGTGATTTATCCCTGAAGTGCATGCAAAATAACAAATATGATAAAAGCACAAAGAATCTCACTCCCAATAAGATCTTCTGAATAGATGAAAAGCCAACTGACAGAAATAAAAATTTCTCCATCATAAAATTTATTACAAAACTACATACAAAATAAAGGGTCTAGAGCCTAATAAAAGCCATACACACACTAAGTTGACAACAATCATTAAGCAGAATTAAGGCCAAAAAGCTTTTATATTCTGGGTGTTCTAGCCAGACCAGTGAGTAAGGAGAAAGGAAGCAAAAGTATTCAAATAGAAAAAGAAGATATAAATAAAGTATTTTGAAATGAAAAAACTTAGAAAAGAGTCTTAAGACTGAAAGAAAATAAGTAATAATAATTTGAATCAGTTGTGGGTTACAAAATATACAAAATCACTTTTGTTCGTATAGACTGCAAAGAAACTATAGAACACAGAAAGTAACTCTACTGACATTAGTATTAAAAAATAAAAAATAGTAATCAAGTATGGTGGAGTAGGCCTTTAATTGTTGCAGTGGGGAGGCAGAAGCAGGTGTATGCTGTGAGTTCAAGGCCAATCTGGTTTACATAGTGAATTCTATATAGCCAGGGATATATAATGAGACAATATCTCAAAAACAAAAATAAAAACTACAACAGAAAACAATAATAAATATATCCAAGAAGATGAAATAATTTGTACATTAAACAGTAGAAACACTCATGAAAGAATTTCAGATGTTACAGATGAAAGGCATCCCATGTTTATAGGATGGAAAAGTAGTTTTCAAGTATCCGTACTACCCAGAATTCTGTAGAGATTTAATATTATCTTGACAGCACATCAGCAGACACAAGTTCATGGTAGTGGTATTTGTTATATATTAATTGAGGTATTAGTCACTATAGTTGAGGTATAAAAACAAGAATCCACTGATGAAACAAGAATCCACTGATGAATGAAAAGATAATGAAAATGTGAAAATTATAAGGCTATGAAGTTAAATGTACAAATAATTACATCTAAAATGCTCAGAAATACATATAACTTTATTGATGCTTTCTGACATGTTAAGGCATACATAAAAGAAATAGTTGGGAATTTTGTTGAGAATAAGGTTATTATTCTCCCATTCCATCTCTAAGCCATAAGCTCCCAAACCTTGGTTGTCTCCTGTATATGTATTGTGCTGTGATTTAGATAAAGGTTCTTCAATGTCACCTGGGTTAAGTAGACTTCTTTATGTCTTATTACCTTAAATCTTTAATATTAAAGGCAACATACACTCCATCTACAAGAGTGGTATACAGCATCATTAAGCAAATATATTTAACTATACTGTCATTTATTTGGGGTAATGAAATCAACAATTTGGTATCCTATGCTTAAGGTTATTTCAACATTTCCAATATTTAAACCCCCAACAAAGCAAATGGCAGGAGACAGTGTAAACTAAGACAATATCACATGCCATACTGAATGCCATATCAACTTTTATTAATTTCTGTTCTTTCTATACATATAACATTTGGCTGATGATAAGTACATTAAAAAAAGAATTTCAACAAACTAAAAATTGTCACATAAAAGACTTTGCTCATCAAACTCTACTCAGTTACTTCAAGAAAGGAGTGTCTGAAAAATGACTAACCCAAAAAAGGACCCAAAAACTGAGAAAAGAACGTAAGGAAGATGCATGATCTGTGGTGACTTGCTTTTCCACGTAATAACAACTTTAAACTAAAGGCGCTTTGTTCATTGAGTAGAAACACTGACCTGCCTGGGTTCTGTCAAAATTAGCAGGTATTTCTGTTCTGCGCATTCCAGCATGCACACGTATATTTTCATTATAAAAATTTGTAAAAAATACAAAAAAGCATTTTCCTTTATTTGTCAAAACACTTTGATGTGCATTTGTGGAGCTATGAACATTAGGATCTACATTCATATAGATACATACTTTATAAATATAACACTCTGCTTCCTGTATAATCTTTTAGTTCAAAATATACCAGATGGTTTTGTGGTGAACAAAAGTACTCATCTCAAAAAGGACAGAAAACAAAGAGGGAAATACTTCCAGAGCAGTTTTTTAGGAAAATTCTAGTTAGAAATTTTAGATAATAGCAACAAATATATTATGCCTCCAAACTGGTCAAAGCTTTGTAAAAATTTCAGGTATTACATAACTCCCAAATGAAAATTCAATGAACTAACCCCAAAAGCTACATTCCAAAGTTTCTTGGAATAAAACATTAATAAAGCTAGAAACATAAATTCTTAATAGCATTTGAGATTCTGAAGAAACACAAACACAGTCACATGCTGTTGTGCTTCTTCTATCCAGCAATACCTTTAAAATGACCATAAACAGGGAATGGTTCTATTAGGCTAATAAATTAACTAATAAAAATATGCTGTGCTTTTAAAATTGTGAGAAAACACAGCAAAAGTAAGTAAGACCACTTAGTGTAAACTTTTATGTAAAACTAAGTGGAGAAATTAACAATAAAAATATTATAAAATAACAGAAACAAGTAAGATAATTGATGCAGGTTAAATGTTTATATTCATGATGTTGAATAGAATATATTTTATATAGCACTTTAAAATTATATAATATAGATGACTTCTAAATGGAAAAAAATCCCACAATATTTATATAAATTTTAAAAGCCTCAAGTTATCAATAATTACTCTTTAATATGAGTCTACAAATGTAAAATAGGAATCTTGGAGACAAATATACTGCTTTACTTATTATGAATTAGAAATATCAGCAACATTGTTCGAAAAGGATTACACACATTAGTTTTACTATTTCCAATAAATCTTATAAGGTAGCAATATTAGAATTGGACTATGATCAAAATAATGTTAGCACACAATAGAAAATACTGAACTTCTGTTTATAGATCCAAACAAAGAAATCATATTACTAGCTTGGCATTGGTAACGCACGCCTTTAATCCCAGCACTTGGGAGTCAGAGGCAGGTGGGAGCTCTGAGTTTGAAGTCAGCTTACTCTACAGAGTGAGTTCCAGGACAGCCAGGGATACACAGAGAAACACTGTTTCAAACAAACAAATAAATAAGTAAGTTTTAAAATATAAACACAGTTTTAAATTGTTCCCAATGAATTGGGTGTTCTACACATTGACTTAAAATGAACTTGAAATATATATAAACTATAAAGAAAAAGAAAAGAAAACTTAAGTGAACTTTGAACAGAGTCTAACCATACTATACTTAAACACATGAAAAATCAAGAAATATCCTCGCTAGTGTGATTTACCTGCAGGAGGCAGCAAAACTTTGTGGAAGAGTGAGAGGAAGGACAAAGGGAGCCTGAAGGGTCAAGGACACCACAAGAAGACCTACAGAGTCAACTAACCTAGGCCCATGGGGCATCACTGAGACTGAGCAGGCAAGGGCTGGACCTAGACCTCCTACATCAATGTAGCAGATGTGCAGCTTGATCATCATGTGGTCCTCTAACAACTGGAGCAGGGGCTGTCTCTGACTCTTGCCTGCCTTTGGAGCCCTTTCCCCTGGCTGGGCTGCTTTGTCTGGCCTCAGTAGGACAGAATGTTCCGAGTCTCGCTGCAACTTGAGGTGCCAAGGTGGGTTGGTGCCCCTTGGGCCCTCCCCTTCTCTGAGAAGAGAAGAGGGGAAATGGGGACAGGGGAACATGGGAGTAAGACTGAGAGGAGAGGCGGGAGGGAACTGGGATCAGGCTGTAGGGTGATCAATACTGTGGCTGGGCAGCATGATAACTCTCAAGACAGGTGTTGGTACAGACCATAAACGTCTTTAACTCAGTTGTAATGGGATTGAATTATGCTCTGAAAGCAAAGCATGGGAACAGTTTGCTTGCTTGCTTGTTTGTTTTTCCTAACAAGAGACACATTCTGATTTATTTCTCAGAACAACAAATTTACTAGCAATATGCAAACTAGACCAGCATCCAAAAAGAATTGTTCATTGAGGAGACCATGTATGAGGCCATAAAAATAGTGCAAAAAGATACAAGGAGACCATGGTCTTTCATTGTCCTTAGGAAAATGTTCTAACAAAGTGGGGGCTGGGGGAAGAACAAATCCAGGATACATATTTTGGAATAAACACATTTGGGAAATAAATCCAAGCAGGGAACGGAGGGATGACTAGGCAGGTGATGAGAGTGTAAGCGGACATAGCGAGCAGATGATGAATCCCAAGTATGTTGGGGAGGTAAAGGAGCATGTGGACATATGAGCAGTGTGGATGAGCAGCCATGGGTTCATATTTAAGAGAACTCATACTTAGGAAGATGACAGAAGCTGGAACCAAAAAAAAAATGTTGATCATAAAATTGTGGATGAAGAATGGAAGCCACAGAGTGATCAGCTGGAGTTAGTGGGCCAGGAAATGAATAGGGAAGCCTATTTGTTAACTAAGGAGATACAGAAAGGGTATGGATCCTAATGGGTGGGGAAGAACTAGGAGGAGAAGGGGAGGGGGAAACAATAATTAGAATATATCATATGATAAAATCTATTCTGAATAAAAAACATAATATTTTCACTAAAAAAATCTGTGGTATATGAAGGTTTCAAAATATCTGAAAAAAAAATCTAAAATGAAAATGAAAAAAAAAATCTGAAAAAACTGTAGGCTGACAAGTTTATCCATTCATTGTTGATGGAAATGTTGAGTTGTTTCCATTTGGGACTGTTTTTAATATCTTCTATAAGCATTTGTGTCAAGGTTTTATGTGCACTTAGGTTTCCAGTTCTGTTGAGCATGTTCCTATGAGTGGAATCACTGCTCATATATTAAACTCTAGAATAAACATTTTGAGAAACTGAAAAAAATGTAGGCTGTGTCCATCAGACAGTTTCAGGTTACAGCAAAAATAAATATGCTACTACTGCACCACTGCAGATACCTTTTGGGGGTGGCCATTGCTATGGTCCACATGCTTGTGCTGGGTAGAGCTACTGACTGCCTTTTGGCTTAGCAAATTGTATAACAACTTCTGATACCTTGAGAGCTACTGTTCAAGGAGGAGGCTTCCAGGGCAGATACGGCTTGCCTGTTGCAAGTCCTGAGTCCCAAATTGTGTGGTATAGTCTATAATAAAGTCTTACCTTGCACTTCAGGGGCCAACCAAGGTCAATGGCAATTGTATCTATTGTTTTGGAAGTCTCCTAGGCTCCTTTAACTAACATCTTAAAGGGAGGTTTCTCATGAGTGGCACTGGGGTTTTGGTAGATAGTCTATGGTTCTTGAGGGGAGCATTATCAACCTGTGTGGTATAACTCTCTCTCTCTCTCTCTCTCTCTCTCTCTCTCTCTCTCTCTCTCTCTCTCTCTCTCTCTCTCTCTCTCTCTCTTTCTCTCAGGAGTTATAAGTATTTTTCAGGGCCCAGGGGTCCCACTCAAACTAAGGCACCAGCCAAGGACAATACAGGCAGTAAACTTTAAACCCCTACCCAGATCTAGCCAATGGACAGAACATTCTCCACAGTTGAGTGGAGAGTGGGATATGACTTTCACATGAACTCTGGTGCCTCACATTTGACCATGTCCCCTGGAAGGGAGACCTGGTGGCACTCAGAGAAAGGATAGCAGGTTACGAAGAAGAGACTTGATACCCTATGAGCATATACAGGGGGAGGAAATCCCCCTCAGGAACAGGCATAGGGGAGGGGAATAAGGGGAAAATGGGAGGGAGGGAAGAATGGGAGGATACAAGGGATGGGATAACCATTGAGATATAACAAGAATAAATTAATAAAAAATTTTTTTAAATAAGTATTTTTCAGTCTGCTTACAAAATAGTATGTTTCCTTGTGGGCTTTTTGAAATATCTATAGGGTTGTTTAATTTATCTCTCCTTTCTCCCCCAATTGTATATTATCCTTCCTCATTTAAAGCCCAACCCCATGATTTTCACATTCTTGCCCTTCATAGGAACTATATCCCACCCATCTCTCCAGTGCTCTTTGACTCCTCATGTCCAATGGTACCTTTTTACTTTCTTGGGTTCTGTAGTTACTTCAGGTTACATACTCAAATCTAAAGATTTGGATCTAGGATGGACAAAGAAGAAGCAACATGTTTTTTTTTTCTTCTGGCTGCGCATCTCAATTGCTCTACCTAAGTAGCTGTCTCTGCTGTATCTCGGTCAAACAAGACTTTGGCTAACTTTGCCCACATGCGCACTTTGCAGCCACTTTGTGCATCTCACATGGATACTGGCAGCTTTTTCAAGGGCTGTGCCAAGGAGTTCATATCCTTTTTTGTGAATCCCATGAGTGCATGGAAGAAAGTCTAAATATGCTCCCAGTCTTGAGAGCGAGGAGGTAGAAGGTTTGGTCACACACTGCATCCACCATCTAGAGACCAATGTGGTTTTACATAACTCACTCTCTTAGGAGCCAGGCGCTAGAGTTTTATTGAGGTCACTTTAGATGGTCACAAAGGCACCAACGGACACAGCCTGTGATATGAATGAATTAATAAAATGAAACTGTTGCCTCTGAGAACATCTCATTCACCAGAATATGATGGTTTTAGAGCAGAAAATCGCTGTTCATGTCAAACGATCATTTCAGGTGTCAAAAGCAAAATGTTAGGCAGAAGGGGAGTCTAGAACTATGAAAATATGATGGAAGACTCGAATGTAGAGAGTACTCACTAGAGGGTTGGCTTGCCAGTTAAGAGAATGTACTGCTTTTGCAAAGGACCCAAGTTCAATTCCCAGCAGCAATATCAGGTGGCTCACAACTGCCTGTAACTGCAGATTCAGGGATGCTGATGCCTCTGTTCTTCCAGGGTAGCTCTAGTCATGTGCACACACTCACATGAGCATGCACATGTGGGCACATTGTGGGTACACGTGCACATGCATCATATGCACATACACACACACTTAAAAATAAGATGAAACTTTAAATAGTACTAACTATAAACATAGAATTGTGTATAATAACTTGAAGAAATTGATAAATCATCTCAAATATGCCAAAACTTCCAATTTAAGACCATATATTTCCTTGATTTTACAAACAGCAAAGTGAATAAAATGATAGGCCAGTGCAGCATAGCAAATAATCATTAAATGCACACTCAATGTATACCAAATACATATTTATGCTCTTCTTATGAATATTCTTAAATAATTATTTTGGTAGTAGTATATTGCAATAGAGGTCTACAGAAAGGAAAGGGATGATTTCTCATCCATTTCAGAAAGAAGAAGCAGTCCTTTGAGGTTCTCTTCAAGAGAAAAAAGTGAAATTCTTCGGCCTACCCTGGAGGTCACTATATAGAACATGGTGTCAAGGAACTTGTGGTGGCTGGTCTAGATCACCCTATGGAGACGAGGCTTGCATCTGCCTCCCAGAGATCCATCTGCCTCTGCTTTCTGAGTGCTGGTATAGAAGGCACAATGTTGTATTATTCTTTCTTTTAAAATGTTTCTTTTTTCCACTTTTTATGTATCCAAAATATGTTGTATGAGTATCATATGCAGGGACCAAAGTGTGCCATAAAGTAATCTGACATAGAATTTGGTGAATAAGTTTTGCCTTCAAAATCCCTTAATGAAAGATGAACAATGTAAATACAAGGCTTTATAAAACTAAAATTCTATATAGTCAAGTACACCATCACTCAGGTAAATTCCCTATAGAGTGGGAAAAATATGTACTATCTATACATTTGACAAAGGGTTAAAGTCTAAACAATATAAAAAACTCAAAAAATTAAATATCAAGATAATAAACAACCTAATTGAAAAATAAGAGCTAGAGCTAGAGATCTCAAATGATAAAATACATCTGGCCAAAATCAGCATAATATCCAATACCCTTAGTCACTATGGAAACACAAATTAAAACTATTTGAGATTTCATATTTCCCTCCATCAGAATGACTAAGAGCATAAACATACATAAGAGCAAATGCTAGTATAGAGACAAGGAAAGGAGAACACTTATTCACACACACACACACACACACACACACACACACACACACACACACACAATTTAAAATAAAGCCATCCTATAACAGGGCAATAATTCCCATAGTAGACACCATAAGATAATAAATGAAAAGCCCAGCTCCATAAATGGTCTATTCCTTTTGGAACTGTTGGCCAGTGAGGTCTTATAGAACCACACAAACATTACTATCTACTGTCACTGTTCTTGGTCACCATCCATAACTTGAGGGTGTGACCATATTGCTGAAGACATTACATACTTGACATTACATTTCACCTGGCACAGTCCTGGAAGCCTCATCTTTACTGAGTAGATATCATAGAGCTTAGAAGGTGCTGTGCAAGCTACTAGGAGAGAAAAGTAATAATCAATAACACCCCCCTATGAATCCTGAGAACTAAAACAATGACTAGCCAAGAAATACATGTCTACTTGTGCAGCAGTGACATAAACACCATGGCAATAACCAACCACTTTCTGATGGGATTTAAATAACACTCAACAAATGAAACAAATCAATTACACCATTATCTAGTTGGAAACCTATGGAAACAGGACATAGAGCTTAGGGGATAACCTACTATTTTTAAGCAACTAAATGGACACACCATTAAAGAAATTACCAATAACCTATCATTATATGAACATATCAATGTGTTACTCACCTCCCATTTGAAAAGCATATAGTTGCAGCAGATGGTAATTAACACAGAGTCTCACAACTTGCCAAAGTGCAAACAATAAGAATACTCAGCCTAAAGTTACGTATACAGCACACCACTTACTCTCAAGGCTCAGGGATCAGGGCAAAGGAAAGGGTAGAAAGAGTGTAAGAGACAGAAGCAATGGATAAATACAAGAAAACATCTGAACACAGCAGAAGTTGCACATATGAACTCACAACAGTTGTGAAAATGTATACAAAAATCCACCCAACCAAAGCCAGGCGAAATCCTAGCATAGGGAGGGAAGTTAAGGCAAAAAATTCTACCTCTGGCTATATAATGGACAGCAGCTGTTAGCTGCTAGAAGAGGTAAAGAGAGTTTTCTCTAACAGAGTATTTGCTTTTAAAGTGATTACTATCCAAGGAGAGACACATATCCAGGAGTATTTAGGCAGAAAAAATGCTCTTGAAGCATTTACCAAAAACAAGGACACAAAGTTGAGTGTTTAGGAAAGGAGATGTGGATCTCAGAATCCATTTGTAGGGGGAGAAGTGAATAGGATTAAAGCACAGTATACAAGCCTTGACACTCAAAGAACAAACAAAACAATCTCCTGATGGGTAAAGGAGTACAAGGCACAGGTGTGGACAGGTGGGAAATGCAGGTCCTAGTCCTCATGGCACACATTTGACTTGTGATGAGCCTTTCGTTGCTAGAATTATGTTAGTAACCGTATTGACTTGTCAGAGAGAGGAGATCTTTGACTCAAAGGTTCTGTTCTGTTTTTGTTGGAGCTATTTTTGTTACCAAACCAACTTAAATGAACAAACTTTGCAAAAATGGCAGAACTGGGAGAAAAACAGCTGGCAACAGACCTTGAGGGCCTATTTAGATGTTAACCAGAAGAGAAAGTTTTATCTTGATTGAGTTCTGGTATCTTTGGATCTTTTTGTTTGAGCAAATGAATGCCTTCCCTAACTGATATAGGCATTACAGAACTTCACGCTTTGTACAAGTACTCTACAAATTTTACCCAAATTCCACAAATCCATCCAGCAGAGTTTTAAAACTAGCAAAAATTAATGTTTACAATGACATTTTCATATTTTGAACTAGAAAAGACCTTGAATATAAAACTTCATAAAATCAGATATGAAAAGATCATTTTGTTTCTATACTTCTAAGAGATGTATTGAGAGAGAGAGAGAGAGAGAGAGAGAGAGAGAGAGAGAGAGAGAGAGAGAGAGAGTGTGTGTGTGTGTGTGTGTGTGTTTTACAAAATAGACATGATAGAATTTCCTCTGGCAAGGCCCCATGGAAAGGAGATGTGAAATCTAATAAAAACACCATCTGGTGCAAAGCCTACCAGGTTGATGTTTTCCAGAAATTGCTGGGTTATGTTACAATGCTTTGAAGTATAATGCCTGAATTATTAAATACAACTAAGAAGAACCCGAGTTTCATTTGTTACAAGCAGGATAATTGCAGAAATGGATCCTGGCCCCTGGAAGACAGAACTGAATATATGTACATTGCAAAAATCATTATATAATATCTAGTTTCTGCTAATTTTTAAATCAACTTCATCCAGAATACAAAGAAGGTTTGTCTGAATCATCTATCTTTTGCTGTATAACTGAATACTATCATAAGCTTTCTGTGTTTATTTTCAATGACACACTCATGCAAAAGTAAAAGCTATTACAAAACAAAAATATTCAAAGGAGTTCTTCAAAAAGATATGAACTTGTCAATATTTTTCTCTAGCATTTAATTTTTCAATTAATTAGAAAACATATAGAGCAGTCATAGTTACTGTTTCCATAAGTTAGGAGGTGGATTCAGGAGGATCACAGTTCAAAGCAATGCTCACCTGCACAAAAAATTTGAGACCCCGCAACAAATCAATATAAACCAAACAAACTAATCCAAGAAGCTATTGGCAATTGATAGCTATAGGAGAGGGAAAGTCAGTTTTCTTTAAGACTGTCTGCTCTGATAAGCTGCTAATGATCTAGTGGAATGCTAAGAATAGATATGTAGCATAAATTTAACTTGATCCTGAGAGGACAAAAAAGAAGATACAAAGTTAAGAGGGTAGGGGTAGATCTGGAAAGGAATAGGGGAGGGACTGAATATAATCAAAATACGTTGTATGAAAGTCTCAAAGAACTAAAACTTGAAAAAAATCATTCTTTCCTTCTAGAATGCTGTTATGAACTGCATCTGTTTGTTTCTGTTCTGCTTCCTTCACTGTGCTCTATACCTCTACTTTGGGTGTCCTACTAAGATCACTTTGTCAACATCTTCAAATCTTAACATAAGCACTTTCCATCTTTTTTTAGGGGAGATGTTTATTAAATGAAGGGGAGAAGAGGGGTACGAGAGAGAGAGAGAGAGAGAGAGAGAGAGAGAGAGAGAGAGAGAGAGAGAGAGAGAAGAGCAAGAAGAGCAGCATTTTCCATCTTAGCACAGCTCTGTAAACTTTTTCCCAGCTCTTATGCTTTAGCTTATGATCATTTGTTTTCTTCCTAATAATTATACTAATAATCCATGGCACAGTCCAAAGCCTTGACATCCTCATATCCACTTTAGCAAAGTTTTGCCTTTACTTATCTTACCTGGCATTTCCTGAGAATGTGAGAATCCTCTCTCCCTTAACCAATATGGACAGCAACATCAATTCACAATACAGGAGCTCTGAGTAAGTTTGCACTATGCAGATTACAACCTAGAGCTGTCATTTAGGAAATGTAGTGATCTGATTGTTTTCATATTTTGGAGTAATGGCTGGTGCTAACAAAGTCTTACTTTACCCTTTTTCCTTGCTGTCTACTATATCAGTCTTAACTAATTTCCTCTTCTCCTGTATAGTTATTTCTTGGTGAAGTTCCTTTCTTTGCTAGGGTTACTTTTGCTGTGAAGAAACACGATGACCAAAGAAAATGGGGAGGAAAAGGTTTATTTGGCTTGCACTTCCACATTGTAGGTCATCACTGTTGGACGTCAGGATGGAACTCAAACAGGGCAGAAACCTGGAGGAAGGAGCTGGTGCAGAGGCCATGGAGGGGTGCTGCTGACTGGCTTGCTCCTCATGGCTTTCTCAGCATGCTTTCTTATAGAACCCAGGACCACCAGCCCAGGGACGGCACCACCTACAATGGGCAGGGCCTTCCTCCATTCATCAGTAATTGAGAAAATACCTTACATCCAGATTTTATGAAGGCATTTCCTTAGCTGGGGTCCCCTGCTCTTATACACTCTAGTTTGTGTTAGACTGACATAGTACTAGCCAGCTTAGCCACCGTTCCTCTACACATTCCTTTAAATACTATCTTCTTCAGAATATATATATATATATATATATATATATATATATATATATATAAAATCTTCTTTAGAATATATATTATCTTCTTTAGAATATATATTCTAAATATTATCTTCTAAATACTATCTTCTTTAGAATATATATATATATTGGGATTCTTCTTGGTGTGCCCATGGTATTCTACCTAAGCTATGCATTTTTGTTTTGTTTTTAGCATAATATTTATATTCATTATTTGGGAATTTCATACACCAGATCCTGATTACATTCACTTCCCATTCCTCCCAGGTCTATCCCCCATCCTTGTGCCTTCCCTCATAATAGAAATAAACCAAATACAGCTTGCACTGAGCATAACTCACTGAATATGGTCAAACTCCCAATGGCCAGCCTCTTGAGGATAACTGAGTACTTTCCCATCCCTACACCAGAATCCATCAGCTGTAAAGAGTTGCACTTCAGAATTTTTGTCAGTTTTTTTAAGGACTTTCTTCAATGGCTTCCTGCTTAGACGGTTTCTTTTTACTTTGTGCAGGGAGTGAGGTTGGGAGTATTGTAGCAGATGTCTTCAATATCTCTCATTCTCAATTATGAGTCTGGAGTGATTGATATCACTGCAAAAAAAGTTTCCTTGCCCAAAACAGACACCAGAAGCATAGATCATGAACTTCCACAAGGTTTCCACGGCTACATGGACCACGGTCATCTACAAGGTCTTAAGCGGATTCACTGGATCAACCTGGTCTCAGGTCTCAGCATGGATCATGCACATCATCATGGCCTCTACTGACACCAGAGATCACAGACATCAACATGGTCTCCTGTGGCAGCCATGATCATGGACATACCCAGTAGCAGGGTAGACCTCAGACATTGACATATCTTTGGGCATCAGCATAGGCCACAGACTTGAACATGGCCTCTGGAGACCACACAAACCAAGAACAATCTTGCCCTCAGTGGCAATAAAGACCATAGGCATCAACATGGTCTCATTAGGCTATGCATTTAAATATCCTTGATGATGATATATCCTTATTCTAATAGCTGCTATACTTATAAGTAATATTTTATGAGATGCTTTGATATTTAATACATTTAATACATTTAATACTCAGAACAATGCCATAGCATAGTATTTTCCATTTCTTTTGCAATTAGAAAACAAAAAATAGAAAATCAAGAGAATTGTAAGTCATCATTCATTGTCAAATTGCTAGTTGGTCATGGCGCTAAGAGCTGACCTAAACAATCTGACCTCTATATTTCCCTGGAGGCTTATAATTCCCCAATGCTGTAACCCTGCTATGCATAGTCCAATTCCATACTCTAAGACTTACCTTCACAGTCAACCATGCAGCTTATCAGTTGCCCTGGTAGTGAGACATTCTCCTTCTTTTTGGGAGGAAAAATGTTTACGTGAAATACAGTTTTTCTTTTCCTTTCTTTCTTTCTTCTTTCCTTTTTTTTTTTTTCTTGAAAAAAAATTCACAGATTATCTGCCCTCTTGGTTTTGTTGAGTCTGCTATGCTTAGTTAATATGTTAGTGCCTTGGAAATGTATATTGCTTCTGAAGCTTGCAATTAAAGGTGATTTTCAAAGACAATACTAAAGTTTTACTTTTAAAAAGTAACAGAAGGGATAAGGAGATTGATCTGTGCATAAAGTGTTCACTGAGCAAGCATGAGGATTGCGCACAAATGGCCAAAGTTCACATAATGCCTAGCACAGCATTGTGTCTGCAATCTCAGTATTCCAATAGAGAGATGGCGGGGGGCGGGGGGGAGCCTAGGAAGCCCCAGAAGCTCAAGGACCAGCCTGGGAAGGGAGGTGGGGTGTTGTCTCAAAGAAGGTGAAAGGCAAGGAACCAACACCCAGAGTTATGCTCTGACCTCTACAGTTAACACCAGGATTCACATTCACAAATGTCCCATCACTAACTAATAAACACAAAGATTAAAAACATACAAATAAAAACAGGGCTGGAGAAATGGCTCAGTGGTTAAAATTATGGCAAGGGCTAAAGTTTGGGTAGCTCTACTCTCAATCACCTACAGCTCTGGCTACCAGGGATCCAGTGCCCTTTTCTGACCTCTGTGGGTACCTACACAGACTTACACACACGCACATGCGCGCACACACACACACACACACACACACACACACACACACACACACACACAAATACACACACAAAATTTAAAAAGGAATGAAAATAAAGAAAATAAAATAGCAGAACATACAGAAACCTAGCAAAAGAGACTATAGACGCTGTCTTTATAGAAACTTAACAGGCTTATTTTCCTATGTATTTTCTGCCATGCCTAAAGTTATTATTTTCTACCACTCTCTAAAAATACAATCTAACAATTCTGGGTATTCTGAACCAATCAACCCTGAGCTTCTGTTTATGATTACATGGGATCCAGGAGAACCTGGAAACTGGGTCATCTCTTAGCTTATACAAATCAACCAGCACTGGTACTGAAAGTTCAATAAGCTTAAATTTGTCTCACAGGACTAAGCACAGGGACAGAAATTCTTACATCTGGGAAAAAGCAGCCATATTTCTGAAATATGTTGTCTTCATCAGTTCCAGGAACCAGATCAATGCCATAAACATGTTCTTGCTATGAAGGAACCCATCGGAGACTATATATGTTCTATCAGCAATTCATGTGTGGAAGAGGCACACAGAGCCCGTCACCAATTAACTGCCTTATGCTCACTGTCACATGGCACCCACATGTAAATACAAATTCAAAAATAGATTTTTCCTTAGAAAAAACTTAAAATAAGCATTTGAAATGCCACAGTTGCTTTCACCCTCCACTTTCTTTCCTGTCCTCTCTATTGCCAGTTAGACTACTACACAAAGTCCTGAGTATCCAGTCACTGAAAGAAAGAATAGCGTGGGTGCATAGAACTTTTATATTTGTTCAGAGGCCCTACCATGAGTACTTGAATAGCCACTATGACTATCTTTCCTGCCACCGTAAACTCTTCAGTTTGACCAAGACCTTAAGGTTCTAACATTTGTATTCACTTTTTAATCTATTAATAAACAATTTCAAAGTTCTATATTAAAATTTCTTACACTGAAATATTGTGTGGGCCTCATTAGTAACATTCTTCTAACCGTGTAGATTTATACCTACCTCCGTATTCATTATTTTGACATGTTAGAACACACTTGGTTGTACAAAAGTTAAGTTCTGTTTCCTAGCTTTTGCTAATTAATCTAGTTCTACCCATTTATTTGTAGAGTCTGAGCAGAATGGAAATGTAACCGATAATCAGTTATATGGTTCATTAGTAACAGATGTACAGCATAAACTATGCTTATCAGATCATAGAAAAGCAGATTCTCAGATTCTACTGGGTCACAGTTGGTTGACGATCCAAGAACCACCCCTGGCTCCCTATCAGCTATGGACTCATAGTCAACATCCCAACGTATGGCCTTGTTGGGCATCTCTGTCCCTCAGCATGAATTCAGCCTCCCATATCAGTTGCCAGCATCTCTTTACTACCTTTCTGCATTCTCAACAATTCTTTGCCTTACTTCTTTCAACCTAAAATGAGACTCTAAGGTTGTATACAACTTCTTTGAGAGAACTTTTCCCATCATTTCTGAACAACTTTCATCAATAACTTCTCCAAATTAATAAATGGAAAATTGTTAGATAATAACATCGCAGCCTTCTAGAATGAAGGAATCACATTGTGTTAGGGTATATTTGACATACTGAGTCAACATCCAAAGTTTAACTGTTGGATATTTTTCTCTTTTCCCTCTTGGTATGTAAGATTTATTTTTACTTTAAATCCTCTAAGTGACTCTTTATATTTGGTGATGTTTCTTAGCTGTTTGTTTTGGGCATTAATTGTTGCGCTATCATTTGATGTAAAAACAAAAACAAAAAAAATCATATGCAGAAAATGACCCAGGTTAGAAAAAAAAAAGCATGTAATCATGAGCTGGCTCAACAGATATCATATATCCATTGCTATCTTAGTTTCATTTTTTGTTGCTATGATAAAATACTCTGACAACAGCAACTTAGGATTCCAAGAAAGGCTTTATTTAAGCTCAAAATCCATCAGTCCATCATCATTGCAGGGAGGCCAAGAAGACAAGGACCTGAAACAGCTAACCTCATCCATAATCAAGAGCAGAGAGAATGAATGTACGTATGATGTCACTCAGATCACTTTCTCTGTTCTTACAGTCCCTGCATAGGGAATGGTGCCACCCACAGCAGGTGGGTCTTCCTGAGTCAGTTAACAGAATTCAAATCCCTCACAGTAATATCCCCCAGGCCAACCTAATCTAGACAATTCCTCATTAAAAGTCTCTTCCCGAGTGAATTCAGATTGTGCCAAGTTGCCAGTTGTGACTGTCACAACGGCCTGTAGTGCTTACTCTGCTACCAGGAAACAGGTGAGGTAGCTGGGCATCACACAACCATTGCCATCTTAAACAGAACCTCCGTAGTGATGTAAAGAAGATTTTGAGCCACAGTAACCTTCAGGCAATAAGCAGAATAACATAGCTGATAGTTAGGTCTACAGTAACATTTCTGACTCCAGCAACCTGTGGTCTGAGAAGATCCTGACGTATGTAGAAGGTAGATGGATGACTTGGGGTATAACTCTTAAGCTGTGCTCATTAGTTCACCAAGCTGACCTTGGGCAGAATCCTTTCTTCAGGCTATTGGTGCCCTCTATATCTGGCTTGGATTGACATTTCTGTATGCCTCAAGGAACGTCATGTAATAAACTACTTCTGATAATTTGGTTTAGACCGCATGTTCTTGATTGCTTGTGTTTCATATTTTTCTTTGTGCACGTTTGTTTCTGTATAGATGTGTATAGATGCACATGTGTTTGCACACACATGGAAGCCAGTGGTTAACTTCAAGTATCTCCTCAATCACGCTTCACCTTATTTTTTGGGACAAGGTCTTTCACCGAACCCGGTTCTCATCAATTCAGCCAGGCCAGCTGGCTGGAAATGCCCAGGGCGCCTCTGTCTTTGGTTCTCTACTTCAGAGATTATGGGTGTGCATTGATATGTCTAATTTTTTTTATATGATGCTGGATATCTTGAACTAAGATCCTCTTCCTTGCAATGCAAACATTTTACTGACTGAACCACCTCCCTCAGCCTGCTTTTGCTTTTGTTTGACTAGTATAAGTGAGAAATATAGATACATAGTACTGTGTAAAAATTAACTGCAAGACAATGTGAATGAGAAAACACTACTCAATGGAACCAAAAGGTAAAGCAGGAATTTTTCTATGTATGCAAACAATTGTTAACATACATTATACTGAAATAAATTTCATGATAGACAACATAAAAATGTAAGATTGATTCTCATTGTTTTTATATCCAGCATTAGTGTTTTGTTCTAACAAAATCATCACAAATAAAAATCAAGAGTGATAAGAGTTTAAAGTGAAATAAAATATATACATGCAATTGCTTGCATAGCATGAGATGTGATATCAGAGAATGACATTGTCATAGAAACAAGAATACATTGTCAAAAAAATAAAAATATGAAAGCACCAATTCCATTAGTCTGCGTGGTTTCAAAGTGTCTATGAGAACGCTTTAAAAATCTGAATGGCAATACAAGTAAATTCTCTTTCTTAATTTTAGGCTAAAGGTCAGGGTTAACCAGTGCACACTGGAAAATGGAAAAAAAAAAGAATGCATACACTACATGGCTTTATTTACACAAGTGTTAATGAAAGTAAAGTTTCCCAACAAACGAGGTGATGATAGCTACTCAGGCAGCTACAGGGAGAGTTGGCTGACAGTTCTTGGCAATGCAAAGATTCCCTGAGGGGGATTCTCAAACAAAATCACAACCCCACATAGTTAAAAACTTGCAGTCACTGTCAATCCATATGGGAAATTCTGTTAGAGAAGGTTCAGGCACGTACCGCTTCAGGAACTGAAATTCTACACCCAGAAACATGACTTTCCATTGCTCTTCGCTGCCAGAATCCCATAGCCATGTCTGTCTCACATAAATAAAAAAGACCATGGAAATTACAACTTATTTCCATATTAACTCCTAGCTTATATCACCAATAACTTACAACATCATGCAAATGGAGGAAGCTTTAGGGAAGATTAAAACATTTTATGTACCACATTAATAAACAGGAAATTAAAGACAGGAAATCATATGAAGTAGAAAGATGCAATCCAGTCTTATCTGAAGGAATAAAAATAATATAAAGATAAAATAAGCATTCATCTGTATACTAATCTGGCTCTATATTTTTTGTAACAGAGTTCTTAAGTCAACATTACAAGTCAATGTAAACTTGAATAATGAATAGAAAAAGGAACATTTCTCATAAACTGCTTATGTCATATAATTATATAGTGTTTTAAATATTCACAGTGGAGCATTTCTAGACAAAAGAATGTAGATAAGTGAAAGATGAAACACCATGACTTTATCAAGCAAGATAGAAGAGTGGATTTAACATGGTGGTATCAAGCTAGTCTACCATATGACTCAGTGGTCAAAGTCCTGTACTTTTTCATTTTAGATTAGTACCTCTCTGAAGGACTCTATCTATTCAAATATTGTAGAAGTCATACACTACATCTGAATGCTTGGCTTTAAAGAATTAAGTGGCTCACCCCAACTAGTCATTTTGTATATTTAGACAACACAAAAGCGAGCAAACCAGGGATCACTGTGCTTGAGGGTTAGAACACCAATGAGAATTAAAGTATAAGGAAGTGATTGGGACTTTTCTGATATACATTATGGTGCATAGCAGTTTAGGAGTGTAAACTTCCCTATGAAACTCATTAGTCCATATGTTAATAGAACAATAATTACATTGATAAACTTCTAAAAGTCTCCTAAAATAAATGAAATATGAAAGTACAGGTAAATAATGCATAAACACAGGATATGATTATTCTATGGGCTTTCAAAATAGACTCTGTTTTGGCTTCTTGAGAATGCGATTTGTCCAAATCTCTTGTTTCTTTCATGGGAAGAAAGTAAGCACAGAAAACTATAAAAATAAATTAGCTAACAAGAACTTTCCAGAGGTTAAGTACTGTGTCCTGATACCTGTAGGAAATTTATATAAACCAGGCTTTTATATAGACTCTGTGGGGAAGGATGTGTGACATCAGTGGACTGCCCCTTAAGATGGGTCCTGGGTCCTTCTTTGTTCTTCCTGTTTCCTGGCCCCCAAAAGTGAGCAGATTTGTTACCACATGCACTGCATCCAAAACAATTGCGTAAGTGACCTTGAGCCAAAAGCTCAGAAATCACAAGCCAAAATAATCTCTTGCCTTTGTCTATCATTTCACATTCTGTCAGCATCAGAAAAGTATCTAACACAGAAATGTGTGTTTATTTTGTTGAAGATGAATACTCTCTTAAGGTAGTTTGCAATCACCTCCTCGTTAACACAGTTAAAAGGGCTTCACTGCTCTTAGAGCAGATCTCTTGATAATTAATTATAGAACAGATGTTTTTAAATGGTTTATTTAAATGCATAATAAAGGTGAAGCACGTTAGGAATAGTACTTTTTATCTCTTTTCAAAAATGTTTTCCTCACTTCCTTCCATCCAAACACTGAATGACCGTCCGTCCACATTCTGTACATAACATTAGAAGAAAAAGAATCTCTTGTCCATCATGAATAGACAAGAGAGTAAAAACCTAAAGAAGTCCCTCTCTGATACCAAATATAAGCGTCCAGAAAAAAAAACCCAGAAACTATTCACTGTTGTGAACACAGGCCTATGGCTGGAGGGAGAGTGGTTTCCAGGCAGCTGCCAAGGACAGCACCATCCTTACAGTGGGAGCATCCAGAAGCAGTGATACATGCTGGGAGCCTGGCAGGTTAGAGACTAACATGCCACAGACAAGACTGTCATATGATACAGAATATCTAGAAGGACACCACTCGATAAAATGACAGCCTATCAGCCAAGGACATAAAACGATGACATTTATATTCATGTGTTATCTCTGCCAGGTTTTATGGAGGGATGTGGTAGTTAAGTGTCAAATGTCCCACAAAACTCTTCACTTACCAGGAGATTGGGATAGATGTGAGTACATCCTACTGAGATTCTAGGTAAGAGAAATATAGGAGAATGGGGAAATAGAAGGACACAGATGGTCGTAGAAACCTACAAGAAGAAGAGTGTGATGGGTGGATCTGGGAACAGGGGGTCTGCTAAAACTATTGTACTAACCAAGGACAATACAATAGTAAACATCAAACCCTTACTCTGATCTACCCAATGGACAGGACATTTTCCACAGTTATGTGAAGAGTGGTGACTGACTCTGACATGAATTCTGGTGCTCCATATTTGACCACCACCTCTTGATGGGGAGGCCTGATGGCACTCAAAGAAAGAGTAAGCAGGCTACCAAGATGAGACTTGATAGCCTATGACCATATAGAGGGAGAGGAGGTCCCCCTCGGTCTTAGACCTAAGGAAGGGGAATAGTGTGAAAGCAGGCAGGAGGGAGGAATGGGAGGATACAAGTGATGGGATAACAATTTAGTTGTAATCTGAATAAATTAATAAAATTAAAATTTTTAGTCTGACTTTCACACGTATTCTGGTGCCCCATATTTTACCACGTCCCCTGGATGGGGAGACTGGTGGCACTCAGAGGAAGGATAGCAGGCTACCAAGAAGAGACTTGATACACTATGAGCATATACAGGGGGAGGAAGTCCCCCTCAGTCACAGTCATAGGGGAGGGGAGTAAGGGGGAAATGGGAGGGAGGGAGGAATGGGAGGATACAAGGAATGGGATAACCATTGAGATGTAATATGAATAAATCAATTAAGAAAGAAATTTTTAAGTGTTAAATGGACAGATACTTTGATAATATAGATGAGCATTACCAATTTTCTCTTTTGTAAATTATTAATGCATGATTACAAATATTTTGACTCAGAATTACTCTGCTCACATTTCCTCTAATAGCTCTCAGATATATACATATAGATGATGGACAAAATATGCTTAGCATGTTAATCTTAATCCCAGTTTATTTTATAGAGGCTAAAATAATACACAGGTGGAACAGAAGTCTCAATAGGATGTCCTCCCCTCTGACCCACTTTCCTGGTAAGTAAAGTTTTTCATGCGATGTATCTCTTGGACTAGTGTCTCGATATAAGTGAGTATATACCATTTGTCTCTTTTTGCTTCTGGGTGAACTCACTCATTATGATAATTTCTACTGAGTAGTATTCCATAGTGTAAATGTACCACAGTTTCTTAATCCATTCTTCTACTGAGGGACACTTAGGCTGTTTCCATGTTCTGGCTATTATGAATAAAGCAGCTATGAACATGGTTGAGCATATGTCCCTGTTGTGTGGTAGGGCATTTTCTGGGTATATTCCAAGAAGTGGGATAGCTGGGTCTTGAGGAAGCCCTATTCCCATTTTTTGGAACAGAAGACTATTTAAAAAGACATTAAATATAAAAAAGCCAGCAATGTATCCAAATAAAATATATTTTTCTACCTAAGAAACAAAAATGGTCTTCTTATATATTAAGATTCATGATATCCTCAAGGAAAACTCACTATTACATTTAATGCCACTGAGATGTCCTAGACAATAGTATATAAGAAGCGAAAAACAGAAGCAACAATATAGCTTAAGATAATCAGGCTTTTACTACTTGCAAGCTGCTAAAACAGTAGTTCTCAACCTGTGGTCACGACCCCTTTTACAAGGTTCACATGTCAAATATTCACATTATTATCTATAACAGTAGCAGATATGAGCTGGCAAAAAAATAAATTTATGGCTAGGGGTCACTACAACATGGAGAATTGTATTAAAGAGTCTCAGTGTTAGGAACTTCAAGAGCCGCTGTGCTAAAAATGACCCAGTTAGAAAACTAGTATAATCAAGAGACTCAAAGCACAAGTAAAAACTCAATAAATTAGAGCTAACATTGCCTCTCTAATCTAGCACGTAGAGAACATAAGTAAATGAAAAGCTATTTACAACAGTAAGAAAAATGATCATATACTTAGGAAATGGCCTAGGAAAATGTCCATGGTGTCCTACAGGAAACAAAGGGTTGAAGCCTTTTCCAAAGCACATGTAGACTGGATAGGTAGGCCTCTGAGGAAAGGACGGTTTCCCCTGCTGTGCCAAACACCAGGCACAAAAGCACCATGGGGAAGACAATGTTTAGTTCATCTTACAACTCTCAGGTCCCCCTCTATCACTGACACAGACAGGCACTGAGGAAGGAGCTACAGCGAAGCTGTGAGGAAATGCTAGTTACCACCTTTTTCTTACACGTCCAGGACCGCCTGCCTAGCCTAGCCTTATCAGTTATTAATCAAGAAAACGGACTACAGATTTGCCTGCAGACACATCCTCAACTGAGGTCCCTCCAGCCTGTGTCTCCTCCAGATGACTCCAGCCTGTGTCAAACTGACACGTTACTAATTGAACATGTACAATGGTCTTCCATGTCACTGCGTGGCATGGTTGAATGCTCAACAGCCATGGTCTACAAGTTGCTTTGCACTCCCTGCAAGCTCAGTAACATTCCCAGCTGTTTTTTATTTCCGAATGCTAATTACAATGTGTCATTGAAACGATTGCACACAACAATGAGAAAAAAAAAATCCATGCTTCCATAGAACGATACAAAAAAGTTGCACACCTTCTGCATCAAGTTTCTGTTAATGCAGAAACAAGTCAATCTTATAAGTAAATGAATAAGATAATAAAAGGTAGTGTAGGAAGATACAGAAGCCTTCTCATCTGTGAGAAAGTACTTTTAAGATTGAATAAATAAACGAGATGAACAAACAAAAGGGCTCTTATATTTACGAGATATGTGCACTTGCTGCGATACTTAAGTGACAACCTGCTATCATTATCCCAGCATTATGAGTTTTTGAACTGCACGGTTAGTTCCGTGTCAGGAGCTAGGTATTCATTGGTAGTGTTTCCTCACATGGAGTGAGGAGGTGTCAATAAACCTTTCCCATAGAGCAGATAATATTTTAGATGTGTGGATCATATGATCTCTGCACACCTCTTGGATTCTTGTCCTGGGCAAGAACAGAGCCAGAGGCAGCACATGCAGAGAAGGGCTGTGCCCCACTATCACCATACCTACGACAGGCCAACAGCAGTCTTGGCAACGTTGGTCAACCTGAGTTTTAAAAACTTCACTAACAACTAAAATGAAATGCACCATATTCTACATGGTAAGAAACACTGAGGCGTCAAGAGTTTTAAAATGATAAAAACCAAAAATGATGTTTTATGTACTTACATAATGTATATGTGTGTATTTATGTGTTTTTTTTAAATAAACTTTAATAGGAAGTATCCAATCAACCATAACCAACATACAAATCAGAATTTCATCTTTTTGAAATCTAGAAAATGGATATTTTTAATGGAAATTCTTTGAAAAGTTAATAGATTTTAAGTTATTTAAAAGAAATGTTTAACTTAATAAATTCCAAGTAGAGCTTCAAAGTACCCCTTGCATTATTCAGTTAAAATGTTCAAATCAGTATCAAAATAATCTATAATTTCCACTCAAGTCCTTGGGGGATAAGCAAACAACTCAAGTGCAAACACTTCCACACATTCTTTAACCAGTTAGCTGGTATACCTCACGTCTCCAACTGAGAGACTAGGCAAAAAGTTTGCTGCTGTTTTTCCAGTAACATCTGGAAAGTTTTCACAGCTCTATGTTCATGTGGCTCCATGGAAATGCACTGCATTTTGGGGGAGTCCTTGGAAACCATTGAAAATGGTTCTCAGAGGCAAGTTAATAAGCTTGAGAATGTACATGAAGTGAAGTCAGACAACCAGGAAAGTCGAAAGCTCGCTGTTTATGTCTTAAATAGAACAGCTTAAATATATGCACACAAATCCCAGTTTCTTTGAAGTCTTTTAATTTAAAATTAAATTAAAAGTAACCATTTCAACTGAACATGGTGATAAATGCCTGCAATCCCAGGCATGAGAGGGCAGACAGGAAGACTTTCCAAGCTTAAAGTCAGCCTGAGGTACACAGCACCAAGACAGTCAGGGGTATATAGCAAGACTCTGTTCCAAAACATTTAAAAAATGTAATTTCTTTAATTAAAAGGATTCATTTTTACTTATATTTAAATGTACCTTATTTTACATGAAATTATCTTCAAAAGTAATGAACATCTATCTTTTCTAAGAACATGTACTATCCCAATTCCCACTTCTTCAGTGAAATTGTGATATATTTGAATATTCATATAGTTCTAATTTATTATGTGACTGATTAGTCCCTAAATCTTCCATTCTTTTATTAAATAAAGAGCTGTCAGGAGGAAGATGGAGTTGTGGGCTGAATGGATTCTGTAGACATTAGGCTCTGTAGTCCGTCTTCACAAAGTGACCTGAACATTGGACACTGAGAGCCTCTAATTCTTTCTTCTTAGAAAGTAAAATATGCTCATTGAAATAAACTGTAATAGAAGATAGAGGGCACCAGTAAAAGAATGAGAGAAAATTGGTTATCAGTCTATAAATGATGCTAGACTCACGATTTGCTAAATGTTTTCTTATCAGTCCCAATGTCTACTGACTCTAACATCTGGTGAAGCAACAGTGGGTCCTAGTCTAATACTTAGCACAAACCAGGAAGTTTTTTAACACAGGCAATTTTACCACTGCCTATTTTCCTTATTACTGGAAGATGAACTTAGTAATTAAGGCAACCTATCTTTCTAATAGTAAATACTGCAACGATTCCATGTGGACTTTACTCAACAAATAAATCAAAATTTGTTTTAGTGCATATAAAACTTTCATATGGCTATGTTTTATTTATTTATTTATTTATTTATTTTTGGTTTTTTGACACAGGGTTTCTCTGTATAGCCTTGGCTGTCTTGGACTCGCTTTGTAGACCAGGCTGGCCTCGAACTCACAGCAATCTACCTGCCTCTGCCTCCCGAGTGCTGGGATTAAAGGCGTGCGCCACCACGCCCGGCTTCACATATGGCTATGTTTTAAATATTCTTTATTTATGCAATAATCAGCAATATCACCAAAAACTAGGGGTTTTTTGCTCGTAAATTACATAAATTTATGTACAAATCCCCTGGGAGCTAGAATTTACAGAACAAATCATAGAAAATGATACAGTAGGAGAAAATCCTTAAATCTGTGTTTGAATCTATGATCAACCTTAACGTACACTGGTAAAAAAAACTTCATCTTCCAAGCAATTCTATGATTAGCATGTAGACCACTGCCCAGATCCCAGATGTACCCCTTTGGGACATATACTAGGACATGTGTAGTTACATAATACAGAAGAAGTTTAAGTAAACTTAAATGAGGCTGGTAATATGGTAATCAGGTAGAGGCGCTTGCCTGCAAGCCTGATAACCAGAGTTCAATACCTAGTGGCCACAGGGTGGAAGACAGTGAACAGACCCCCAAGTTGTTCCTTGACCTCCACATGCGTACCATGTCATGTATGTTCACATACATACACACTGCACACCAGGCACATAAACATGAATGAATGAATAAATGAATGAATGAATGATAAATATATGAATGTAAATTTTAAAAAGAAAGTTAAACTGATAATGAAGTCACATCCCTCAGCAGAGTAAACTTTATGCTGTGAAACAAATAACTGTGTGGATTATGAGCTCAAATAAAGTAAAGCAGCAGTATTCATGCAATTTTAACATTATAGTATTCCAAATGGACAGGATAATTGGAAAAATATTCAACACACACACACACACACACACACACACACACACACACGACATATACACAAAACAGAAAAATCTCAAAGCTGCCTAAAGAAAAGGTAACAGACAGAACAATGTGTTGGCCAGGACAGTGGCGTTATCAAAGGCTTTCCAGTAGAAATAATTAGGCCTCATAATAAATCTGGCTGAAAATGATATTTATAGAAAAAAAAAAGCATTTCAACAATGAGAAAAGAAGCCTGGCATGGTGGTGCACAGGGAAGCAGAGGCAGGTGGGTCTCTATGATTTCAAGGCCAGCCTGGTCTACAAATTGAGTCTAGGACAGCCAAGGCTACACAGAGAAACCCTGTCTTGAATAAAGCAAACAACAAAAAATAATAAACATATGAAAAGATTTCACACCAAGCACTCATTCAGAAATTGCAAGCCATGACCAAATGAGATGCTACTACCTATATGGCAATGGGTATTATTCAAAATGCCCCAAACAGAACAGGAAAATTTCCTGTTGACACGAACACTGCAACCATTTTTGCCTTGCTGAGTAACCATGGAATGTATATTGTCTTTTTATATATCTACTATTGAACACTGTGTATCTCTCCTCCAACTCAAATATTCATCAAGCCCAACTGCTTACCTTCCAATATCAGATGAGCTCTGTCATGCTCAGGGTACTGTGTTCCCTTCTCATTGTTTTATTGTTGTTTGCTACTAGCCAAACAGGATGTATACCGAGGCAGCAACAGATGGATGGGGCATGCAGAAAGTATAGAACAGTACTTTCCTGTGATCTGTCTAGTGTCATCTGGGGTGGGTAAAAATGGGTTACTAGTGACTCCAAAACCATATGAAGTACAGTTGTGAGAAGAACTTCTGAGGACTCATAGCTGTGTCTGTAACACTTTAGAATTTAAAATAAAGTAATTGGTAGAATATGAAGACCAAAGAAGAATATTCATGCATATTACATATGCATTTTTACACAGAAATTCTTTTATGAATTACTGGGAAAACATACGGCAAATCATTTTGTTTCAGTTCCAAGTAACAAATATAGCATACATACAGTATTATAAAGAAATTCTAACCCCCAAAATAAAATCATTTTCTTCTTAATATTTGAGATATGTCTGTGTGTGTGTGTGTGTGTGTGTGTGTGTGTGTGTGTGTGTGTGTGTGTGTATCTAAGGGTATACATAGATGCAGTTGCCCATGAATGTTAAAAGGGTCCGATTCCCCTGGCATTTGGAGTGATACGAGGTTGTGAGCCCCCGGTATGGGTACTTGGAAATGAACATAGGTTTTCTGCAAGACCAACAAGTGGCTGTAACCTCTAATTCACCTTTCCATTCACTAAAATCTTTTTTTCCTGATATTTTCTTAACTTAAAATTTCTTT
Organism: Acomys minous; assembly: GCF_964271855.1. Classification (NCBI taxonomy): domain Eukaryota; kingdom Metazoa; phylum Chordata; class Mammalia; order Rodentia; family Muridae; genus Acomys; species Acomys minous. The sequence continues at coordinate 76,375,712 of NC_140489.1, forward strand.
CCTCCACAGGATATTGTATATGTAGTTAAGATTGGAATATCAATGAATATCAATTACTAATTGTTATATCATTATAGCTACCACTGGATCTGAATTAGAGTATGAACATATAAAAGAATGGGCTTGGGGAAGCCTTTAACAGCCAAGTCATAGACACTGTATCCTAATTAAACCATTAAAACATCCTTACTCTCCAAATGAGCTTAAAATATAGTAATGTCTGTAAAGGATCATATTCAAAAGCTGTGATAGAATATTAGATGCTACAACTGTAGTCAGTGTCTTTTACTGCTTATAGCCCAAATCTTCTAGTCAGGGCGTGTATATTTAAAAACACATTATTGTTAGATATAAGGAGGTACTTTTTTAACTAAAAAGAAAATAAACAACAGGCACTTGAGCTACAGCTCAGTCAGTAAAGTGCTTATTGTACAGGCAGAAGGGCCTATGCTCAATCTCTAGGACCTATATAAAGAGGCTAGACGCGGTGGTGCATGGAAGAGAGACAGGAAGAGACGTGCGGATCTCTGAGGCTCACTGAACAGCCAATGCAGCTTATTTGGTAGGCTTCAGGCTTATGAGAGACCCTGCCTCAGAGAAACAAAGTAGACAGTGTATGAGGCACACCGAAAAAAATTACCTCTGACCTCCATGTAAGCATACACACATATACACATGTACAAGAGAGTATAAATTATTAAAGTAATTCCACAATATGTGTGTGTGTGTGTGTGTGTGTGTGTAAAACTACATCCTTCCACATATATGACTTTAAGATATTCTTATTCTAAGAAATAAAAACATGGAAATGTTAACTTCTAAATAATAGAAACAAAATAACATGACAAATATCAAATGCTTTTAAAATTTCATTCAACAGCAAACAACTTACAGATTTTGAATCTTCACCATATGAAATTCATACGCATACACATAAACTGTGCAGTTAAACCTAATGGCAAACAGACCTAGTATAACTTTGATTATCATCAATATTTATTTTTCAATCTGTAAACCTAATGTTCAGTTGCTGTAGGGGTGGTAAGCATTCACCATTGAATAAATAAAACACAAGTAAAATAAAAACATACCTAACCCATACTCTGCATTTGTTTTTTTTAAAAATCGGTTACCATCTGCTGAAGTAAGATTTTTCTATGCCTGGCCAACTAATGGGTGTTACATAAAATTATTACAGGTAACTGGGAAAATGTTTGTTCCTAAAGAAGCTACATATAAATATGCTTAAAATACATCTTATTAGAAAGGTTTATGAGCTACAAAAAGTTCATTTCTGGAGAGGTCATGGAGGCCAGTCCACCACCACAGTAGAAGTCCTTGTTTAAGAAAAAAATGATTTAAAAATCACAATACATATTTTCACATCATTCCTGTAACATACCAATAAGGTAGCCTGCTGAGAGCAAAGCTACTTTGTAACAATGCTTTAAAATTTGAATCATTTCTTAAATCATCTAAAGCAAAACACCGGTGTTAGTTGATCAAATCACCTAAGAACCCCAAGGACACTGGCAATAGGGCCTTGGAGGCATCTACTCACAGAAGGAAATCAGAGCTAAGGAATTGCATTTCTCTTTTTTTCAAAGTCAGGTTAGTTAATAATAAAATACCAGGCATGGTCCCTTAACTCCTACTTCAGGGCTTTACTTATGCATGGCCATTTTTAATGAAACATTTAGGACTCGCTGAAAGCATGTGTCTTGTGACGTTTGTCTTTATTCCCTTCTGAACTTCTTATGTGTGTGTGCCACCTTCCCCTCTCAGCACATTGTCCCCTCCTCACTGTCCCTGAGGAGCATTTTTACGAGTGCTGAATGTGTACTTCTATCCTGTGCCAATGACCTGGAGCTGGTGAAATGGCCAAAGCTGCCTTGGAATTTAAGCCACTCTACGTAAACATGGAAAGAAAGTCTTTGTGGTATGGTTCCTGTGTTTCAAGTAGCATTAATTACAAGTGCTATGTGCTTAGTCAATAAAGAAATTCATGCATTATCCCATGCTTGCCATTAAGGATTCAGGGCCTGTCCACCTTTTTTGTGATTTTCTGTTTCCTTTCTAACTAACATCACAGTGGGTGTATGAAGCATAATCCAGTGTTTTAATTGTAATAAACATGTAAGGGCTTGATTCAAAGCCCAGTGTAGAAAGCAGCTGACAGCCCAAAAGCTGACGTGTGACCATATGTGTGAGTGATAGATAAAACCTTAGTAGTAAATTCTGACCTAAGAGCAGCCACGACTGCAAGTTGGTGATAAGAGTGACGCAGAAGGCTAGATGTGTGAATTAGAGATGATAAGGTTAAGTTAAGTATAAAAACCGTGAGAAGAAGCAGCCAGTCACCTCGCTGTCACCATGACTGCCTGAAATGCTGTCAGACAACTAGGCGCTCTCCCCGATGGAGCAGACAGACAAGCTGTCAGACTACAACACAAGACATCCTGAACTGAATCGAGTCTCAGCAGCGAACCTGTTCAACGGAACGTCGCGGTATCAGGTCGTATACCCTAATGGCATAAGCTCCTAGAACACTGATATTATAAGACGCTAAATGCTACTCCTATTAGAATTAAGATAGTTTTAAGAGTGTGATGGAATGGTATTGGTGGCTTGGCCTTGGAGCTGTAGCCGCCGCCTTTTGCTGTAGTTGTTTTTGTATTGCTAATAAATCTCTCTTGCTAAAACGTACCACTTGCACTTGGCCCGCCTCCTTTGTTCCGGATCCTGAGTGTAAACTCTCTGCTCGCGACATTAATACATACAAACATCTGTAATGATCAAGTCAGCATAATTATCATGTCCATCCTAACTTCAAACATTTTTGTGACAAAATCTTCTAGGTCTCTATTTCATTTTCAAAACAACAAATTGCCACTGTAGTCGCCTTTAACTATTACATACAAACACAACGTCGCAGCTGTAACTTTATGCTCTCTCTCCCTCCCTCCCTTCCGTCCTTCATCTTCCTCTCTGTCTCTGTCTGTCTCTGTCTCTCTCTCATTCATACACACACACACACACACACACACACACAAACTGGGCTTGGGAAACATTATCTCAGCGTTTTAGAACTTACATTTACATTTCTCTGTGTGCCTGATTTATTTTACTTAATTTCTTCTACATTCATCTTAGCTATCTCAAACATCTCAAACAAGATTCCGTTCTGTTTTACTGAATATCACTAAACTGTGCATATATACCACATGTTCCTCATCCTTTACTGCATATGTAGACACTAGGTTGATCACACATAGGCTACAGAGAACATCATTACAACAAACCTCGCAAGCGCAAGTATTTCTCCCACATAAATAGCCAGTAATAGGTTTGCTAAGTCAGAGGAAGCTTGTTGCCTGTTTTTCTTAACAATTAAACTTTATTATACAACCCAACTAGTTTACACAAAAGGGAAAAAAGATTAAAGGAAACAAGAGTGAGCCTTCCAGTATCTTCTCCACAGGACGGGTCCCGAGGTGTCTCTGGCCTGCGGGCTGATCCTGTCTGTTCACTGATCCTCTTCCCCATTCAAGCTCAAGCCTGGTCCGAACCTGCAGCTCCTTTCTGTCCTTTCCGCCTGCCTGTCTCTCAAGTGTAAAGGGCAGTCTCTCTCTCCCATTAAGGGTCGATTAGAAACACAATAGTCTATGTGGAGTCCCCCCACCCCCACCCCCACCCCCAGTCCCTTTCCTGAATTCCAGGCCCAGGATGGCTCCACCCAGTCTGTCTCAAGGTTAATCTCAAGGAGTATTCAAGGGCAAAGCCCGCCAAGACTGCTTTCACCTGTGACAAAGCTTACACTCATTCCCACAGAAGCTTCTTGTTTTTAACTCTTAAAGAAAACTCCACACTACTTAATGGAGTCTAGTAGTTTGTATTCCTACCAAGAGTGTACAAAGGCTTCCTTCCCTCCAAGTCCTGGCCAGTACTCCTTATCTTTTGTCTTTTTTATAACAGACATTCATATTGGAGGGAGGTGTTATTTCATAGTTGATTTTCTTTTCTTTTCCTTGATATTAGTGATGATAAGTATTTTCATATGACTCCTGACAATGTACAGCTCCAAAATTTTTATAGAATTTCAACAAATTCAGTTTCATTGTGACATTAGTTTTGTTGATGATGTAGAAAGAATTTATCTCATGAAGAGAATTGTTTACCATAGGCTTAAAGGTGAAAAAAAAAAATCCCAGATGCCTCCAAGATAAGGTTCAGTGTATGCTCCTGGCCAAACTTCAGTCATAAATCAATCATCTACAAGGGAAAGGAAATTATTCTCAGGGAAGCCAAGTCATTGGGGGCAAAAGAACAGCAAACTGACGATCCTAGTAAATTGCCTTAAGAACTTAAGGGTCTCAGGATACTGTCAGGGTTAGCATTAATTTAGTATCTCCAGCATATTTAAATACATTTACCCAACAGAGTTAAAAAGGATTGAACAAGAGTTAAAAGGATTAAACAGAGTTTAAAAAAAAAGACCCTAGATTGAGCTTTCTAAATGTCTATATACTCTCATTTTGAAGAATCACAGGACTCTATAATAATCTAGTCTACCACCACCAATGTAATGGCCTCTAACACAAGACAACTTAAAATAATCATAAATTGAATTTATCACATATAGTTTTATTGATGCCCTCTTCGGAAACAAGGAATCCTTAATATATTGTGTCTAAGAGAAGCCAGAGAGAGTAGATTTTTCTTTGACAAAGTCTATCCATGGCTCATAGACATTACCAGCTGGTTGGGCATGGTGGTACACACCTTCAATCCCAGCACTCCGCAGGCACAGGCAGGAGAATCTCTGTGAGTTCAAGGTCAGCCTGGCCTTGAAAAAACCAACCAACCAACCAAACAAACAAACAAAAACATTACAGAACTATTTCTAACTTAATGAACAAAATTCAAGTGTTATAACTCTAAAAGGTTCAAATCAGACAGTTCTATACCACACACATCGTTAAAACCAGTATCAGCTGCTATGGCATCTACATGAACATGGTCACTTTCAAATAAACTGCCTTGTTTACATTCCAGCTCTCAGACCTACTTCTAAGTAGCTACCTAATCTTCCCAAGGCTCTTTGCTCATCACCTAAGCAGAAATCCTGACTCAATGCCATTTTAAATCTCCATCATTGGCAGTAAGGTGCAGATGACACACAGCAGAGCCTTGCTGTTAAGACATCCCTTCTCTATTTAGATTAGGAGCTGCAGAAAGACACTAGGCTATCCCTCCAGTACAGTGTGAGACTTTATTATTTTAACACCCACTAATAATCCTGTTGCTTAAAGTACACTATTTAAGTATACCTTCTTTAAAGAGGTATGCTTTTTAAAAAGGTATAAATCCATAGAGATTTTTAGGGTACATATGTTTTTAACATTATAATGAGTCACACTAGAGAGAGACAAAAAAAAAGTTTTTAAGCTATGCAGCAAAATACTATAAAAACCATATTATTAGGAATGCCCCATGATCCTTCAGATGATGTTGGCAAAGGGAATATAGGATACCTCATTCACAGCTCCCTTAAGATTGATAACCACAGCCCAGGGGAGGAGTCAGGTCCCCGGAAGCCACATTCTCTGCTCCTCTGAGGCACTGACTCAAGAGTCAAAGCAGCCTTGCCAAGTCTCTTCCTGGACCAGGGCACAGATAATAACTTCCCTTGTCCCTGCTACATGCTTAACATTAGACAACTCTAAACCTAAGTAGAGTGTAGGCACATAGCGCGTGCACAGTAAAATTAATGTTATTCATCATCACATGCCCAAGTTTTCTTTCTTTATTAAATACTTTTTATTTTTACATATGCATTTATATTATTATACATACATACAATAAACTACCTACAGCAAGAAGAACCATGACATAATCATATGTAAATGTTACATTCTTAGTGTTTTGACTATATGTATTTGGCAGCCTTGAAGAAAACTATCTTTCCTATCTGTGGGAAGGATTGTAAGCTTTGTCACAGGTGAAACCAATCTTGGCGGGCTTTGCCCTTGGACACACCATGGATACTCCCTGAGATTAACCTTGAGATAGACTGGGTGGAACCATCCTGGGCCTGGAATTTAGAAAGGGGACCGAGGGACTCCACCTGGACTATTGTTTTTAATGGACCCTAGATGGGAGGAGGAGACCAGTCCTTGCACATGAAAGACAGACAGACAGAGAGGACTAGAGGGGCAGCAGGTTCAGACCCAGACTGAGCTCGAGCGCACATGGATGGGAAAAAGGATCAGCGAGCAGGCTAGACCAGCATGTAGGCCAGAGACACCTAGGGACCCGTCCCGTGGAACTGGAAGGTTCACTTTTTTTTTCCCATTAACCTTTTTTCCCTTTTGTATAAGATAGTTGGGTTGTATAATAAAGTTTAATTGTTTAAAAAAAAAGAGCCAACACCTATCTTTGTGCATCTACAATTCTGAATGTAAATAAATATCTATCATACCTCCTCATTCTCAACTTAAAACATCTATCTAGACCTAAAAACATCTTAACCCTTGAACAACTAAGCTTAATTGTAAGCTAAACTATCTGGTCTTCAACCCCATCAGAGACTTGAAAAGGAATAAACTTGATTACCTGAGTATACTGGGAGTGCAGGTTAATAGCTTCCCCAAGGAGAAGATGACAGAGACAGTTTACTCCTTAAATACTCACCCAAAACTCTTATAATGTTGGAGCATCACCTTCACCCTTCTGGTCCAATACATCTGACAGACATATTTGTGAGGCAAAAACTATGCAGGGCTTGCTTACCCTGTCTTGGCAGAGTTTGCCCATTGACTCTGCCTGTATCCAAGCTTGCCCCTTCTTAGGCAGAATTCTGTCTGTGGTAGAAATGAAGACATTTTTCCCAGTGGCTTGTTTGCCACATTTGAAAACATCTCCATAAGGAGGTTCTTTGATGCTCACCATCCTCATCATCATTGAGGTAGGCTGGGTGTTGCCAGGAGTCTCATTGTCAGTGAATCTTTAAAAGAATTTTAAATGCCATATTTTGAATGTCTCTGAGGTTTTTGAAGACCTTTTCTAACTATTTTATCTTATCTTTCTGTAGAATCATATCTATCTGTTCCTCCTAAGATATATATTCTTGTGAGAAAAAAAGACTAGTAATTCACATGACCATGAACTGATCAACTAACAATTAACTTTTATAACTTATTTCTCCTAAACAGCCTGCAATAGCACTTTCAAAGTATTGGAAGTAAACCTTGTATTATAATTGAGTTATATGGGTACAATACCTCACATTAGAGGTAATATATATATAATGTATGTGAAGAATAATCTTATATTTGAATTCTATACCACTGTAACTAAAATTAAACTTATTTTTGCATCTATATACAAAATTCTATACCAGTGAATTAAAATAACCTTGTGAATGACAATTAAGGCATTAAGTTGAGTAGTCGATTCACTAATCTACTTTTTGTTCCATCTTCCCTGTATATTTCTATATTCCCCCTTCTTTCTTTTCAACCCCTATCTCCAATCCTAAGAATGGAAGATAAAGGAAAAAAGAGGCATCCTTGAGTCCAACCATATTTTCTCTCTAAATAAGACCAACAATATTGTGTAAACATCTCCCATTGAAAATAATCCTCTATAGCCCAAGAAAGCAACCAAAAACCTACCTGACATCCCTTAAAGAAAATGGAGCATCATTCTCTTAAGGTTTCTTCTGGCTCATTTGGGATAAATAATACCTTTGTAGGGTCCAAATAAAATTGGGGAAATTGTTAAACAAGCTAGGAATAGCATTTGTGGTCCAGTTTCTTTTCTTCTGCTCATACAAATAGCAGAAAATCAGCCTTAATTTTTCTGTGCATCACACAAACCTTATACATTTATAATTTTAGGACAGTATAATGCTTGTGAGAAATTATATGTTTTCAGAACAAAAGAACCAGACACTGACATTGGATCAGACTTGACAGGATTCATTCCTCTTAGCATGCTGGACACTGACATCCTGCATCCTTCATGTTCCAGCACCAAGTGCTTCCTTCAGATGCTGTTCCTCATCAGAATAAGATAGCTCCCAGGACAACTTCGAAGAAAGCTTCCAATCCCAATTGGTCCAGCATTTCAGACTGTCCCACACAAGACTCTAATTAAGCCTGGAATTTCTCAACATGCCCAGATTTTCAAAAGTGGCATGATCTGTTTGAAATTACACTGATTTTTCCATATACTTCTTTCAAAAAATGCCTTATTTACAAAAATAATTTAAAATCTTGCCATGGTGTCTTGTCATTTCTCCAAATGTATTAAACGATATATGACAATATAATTTTGATTTTATATATCCTTTTTCAGAGTCTTTCACAAATTGTAAAATATAAAAGATTATTACATCAGCTTTTTAAATCATAACTAAAAATAATCTGAGGGGATGTAAGTTAAGTGCAAACTGAATGAATGATGAGGTACGCAGACATGTTGCAACATGAGCCAGCATCTCTCCAGGCCCTGATGGATAGAAACACGTTCTAAAGCCCTCACATAGATTTCAACATGGCCAGATTCTTCTCAATGATACTTGACAAAACCAGAGCAAATCTAGCCAAGACTGTGGCTAAGATTATTTCACTAGCAACAGACATGTTCACAGACAATGATGTAATCACAAATGTAGGAAGCTAAGGAGTCATAGAATTAAGTTAGGCACAGGAGAAATGGTACCGTGATCTGATCTCATTCAACATCAATAAGAAAATGACAGGGTAAATAGGCATAGAGATGCTGTGATATATGGTTAAACACAAGAGTTCTAAAAAACCTTTTAAAAAATCAGTCTAGGTATGGTGGTACATACTTGTAATCTTGGCATTGGGGAAGCAAAGGTAGGTGGGTACACAGGGTTCTCTGATCTGTTAGTGTAGCCTGTTTGGCTAGCTGCATGCCAGTAAGAGAAACTGCCAAATAAATTAGTGGATGACTACTAAGGAGCAGCACCCAAGATTATTCTCTGGATTCTACATGCATGTGCACTCACATGTACTTGAATGTTATATGCATATGTACATTCATGAAAACAGATACATATATACACAAAACAGACTGCACATGAAACATTTCATAGCATATACTGACTTCGACTAAGCTAGAAATATTGTCTACAGAACTGTGGTAGCATATTTTCCACTTGGCTACTTGGGAAACGACTTAGCAAATGAACACCCAGTTCTCTAAGGATGAACTACTACACATATGCACGGAAAATCTGAATCAACAACAAAGCCAAAGGCACACTCCTGCCCCAAATGAATACTTATGTTGCCAGTACCACACAGGTTAAATTAAACACAAATGCTCCAATTTCATATTGATAGCCAGCCTGACAGCAATATCAAAAGATCAAAATCCAACATGATACAAAGCAATCCATCAAGAACATGCACTTAGTTAGTGTGAGGAAATGAAATAAAGAGTAGCAATAACCACAGAAGCATGGCTTTGCTGAGTGCTGAAATGCGCCTAGAATGTAGAGAGGGCCCAGAGCAAAAGCACACACAACACACAGTGAAGGAAATGGTAGCTCATAATAAGTGTAACTCCTGTTCCTGGGGACTGCATGCTCTCATCTGACCAACGCAGGCACCAGGAATGCATACGGTACATATACATACATAAACGCATACTCTCTGACACATAAAAGTCAATATATATTCAAAAAGCTCAGACATAGAAGGCTATGTTTCCAACAGCAGGCTACAGTGAAAAATGCCTCCCAAGCAAATGTCAAGCAAGCTTGCAGGCACACAAGCCAGACTTCTCCCTGCTCCCATGTGTGTGCACTTTCACGTGTGTCTATTACAGTTGCTCTATATTTCATGTGAAGCTCTCAGGGCAAAGGTACCCCGAAAGGCTATCTTCAATTGTTGACCTTCCATAGACAACACCCCTGATTTGGGAGCACCTCTTTCCATAGTTGTGCAGAAAAACAAAACAAAACAAAAACCTTGAATTTAAAGCTGCGCTGAGGAATATGAACAAAGGAATTATTTTCACTGCAGCTTAGGTCATTGTGTTACAAAATGAATCATATAACCATAATTAAACAATAAGCATTCCTCAATAGATTTATTCTCTTTGGCTTCTACAAAACAACTGGCAAGGAAAAGCAATCTTCCCCACACCCACAGGTCTCATCATGTTGTTCTTCCAGTTCAATGTTCAAAGGTTTCCCTTGTCTTTACAAATACCAAAGGTTTCACTGTGGTTAATAGAATTAGCCCCAATCTACTATTTCATCTAGAAAAGATGAGATTTTCCCAACATGCTCAAGTAAGAAGAACCTTTCCAACTTCAAAATCATTCCATAGAAATATGGAGTCATCCTACAGTATTGATCATGTAAAAACAAAATCATTTTGAAAATGAATTTGAAATATTGTTAAAACTATCTTTGTCAATTATAATAACTACTGAAATAAAAACAATTTAGTATCTTCAAAAATAAGTGACATTGCTTGGACTATAACTACAGCTCTTTAAGAATGTCATTTTACACTCAGAATTTTCTACATTCCTTCATCCTTCCTAGAAATAGTAAATCTGAAATTCTCTTTCAAATTCCTTTGTGATGTAGTCCCTCAACTGAATTTATATTCAATTTGATATATTAAAGCCAATAAAAATGTGAAGAATATAGAATAGCTATGATTTTATAAGGAATTAATCTAGATATAACTGGTACATTCTTGAAATATCATGAACACTGAAAATGAGTTAGTTTTAAAAAAAGCAAAATTTAGGTAATTTAATGAGCCACATCCCAACTACAGATAAAAGCCTTTACATTCAGGGAAAAAATAATCCCTCAACTTGTAAAACATTCTGCATGACACAGTAGTAAAAAGACACTTCTAAGCTCAACTTGCTCAATAAACACTCTGTATTGAACAAGCTCATGATCACACATACTCTCATCAAGTCTCTTAGACATAAGAAGTATAAACCTTAGCATGGTTATTCTACTATATTTAAATTTATTGTTTATACACACCTTGGGATGCCCAAAATAGACTTTGAAGTATAAGTACCATAAATATAAAGGAAGCAGCTATAAACAGATGAAGTCAGAAAGGCAAGAGAAAAATAAAATAAAGACACCACAGAGCCTAGTCCTTCCTGTGTGTGTCTATCCCTTTGAGATACTCAGTTTTGCTTCCTTCACTTACACAGGTTTCTTCCCACCAACTCTCTTCAAGACTCATATCTTTTTAAACACCTTGTTCCTAATTACCTAAATTACCTAAATTACCTAAAATTCTCATGGCAGCCAGGAAGCTAGCAGAGGAAGAGACCAGGGGTCCCTATTCCCTTCAAAGGTGCACTCCAACAGCCCACCTTCCTCCACTAGGCACTACCTCCCTGCAGGAGGGCCACAGGCTGTCCATCAAGCCTTTAGCGATTTGGGCCTTTGGAAAATATTTAAGAACCAAATCATTACAGGTTCTAAACATGTATCAGAAAAGACAGAAACCTGTGAAAATATTTCTCTCGCCAGAGAATCTGAGTGCCAAGGAAAGCTATGTTTGCATTTATCCATGTATCATGTTCTATTTACTGTATTGACTTCATGAGCAAGAGTTTTCTAGTGCAAATCAAATGAGATTCAAGAGCATCAGGCAAATTTTGCAGTAGGTGTCAACATGACACTTATGAGCAAGATGGTGGGACCAAATGGTTGGAGTCTGATTCACCTTAATGTTTGGAAACTTGGGAAACCTTTTGAAATCATTCATGTTAATTGAAAACACTTTTGTTTCTTCAACTTTTTTATTATTTGGTATTTGTTTCTTAATATACCTGCAGAATACAGGAATTTTGTAGGATACTATCAGAGATAGGACATCTTAGAGAAGTAGGTAAAAGAATGAAGTAGAGAATTTTGCAACTTAAATAATTTCCCTTATCTATCAGGATTTTGCAATACCATTTTGCCCTCTCTAAATCTTGGCGATAACTTTAAAAAAAAAAACATGAAAACCACTGTTTACAATGTTGTTGACAACATACAATCAGGTGCCCTACCCTAATCAAAGCCACACAATAATACCTTTAGGCAGAGGTGACTAAGATAAGCAGAAAACTGAAGTGGCCTCACTGGAGAAAGAATATGCTTACTCCCTGCTCCGCTCTGCAGTTCATGCACCAAGCAAATTTGGCAGGTAAACAGGGTGAGCCTCCAAGCACTCTTCCCAAGTATTTGTATACAGCCCTGACTTCTATAACAGAGTTCATTTTAAATTGACCCACTCTTCCATATGCCTTGGCTTCCCTCTGCCTTCCAGCCACTGTGCTGACCATGGCAGCCTCAGGAACAGTCCACCTGGCTTTTGGGATGCCACAGCCAGTGTTCCTCCACCACCGAGATGAACATGTCCCAGGACAGGGGAGGGTCTCAGCCTACTGCCTTAACTGATGTCAAATCCTGTGGGATTCACATGTTCCCTTTAACACAGTCAGAAAAGGTATAGAAATCTTCAAGCTGACCAAGTATTTTTAACATCTTCCTCCCTGTGTCCAGGGCCTGGCTGTGAATGTTGTACTATAAAAAGCCTCTTCCCTTTTTTTATAACTTTTCCAGCAACCTCTGGAGGCTGAACTCCTCAACCCTCCCTGTCCTTCAGATGGACAGCTTACTACCTCAGCTGCATTCCCAGCTCTTAGCTCTGCCCTAAAAGATCTGGACAGGATCAGACTATTGATGCTCATGTCATGAAACCATTCTCAAGTTTCATTGAGTGTGCATCTAGAAGTCCCTGGTACAAAGTGGTCAATAAATGTTCATCTTCTCATATGCCAACAAGTACCCTTAACTAGGCTGGGCATATACAGAAAGAGTCAGATAAATGACCTGAGGTAGCAGGGTAACATTAAACTAAAATTAGAAAAGAAAACTGGAACACTAACATATACATCCAAGAGAAACACAGCAGCGCTCACTGAATTCAAAGCCATGGAAGGTCTGCAGAGACCTCAGGCTTAAACTCTAAAATCAGAGAATTAAGTCAGAGCTTACTACAGTAAAAACTACCTTCACAGGTCCAGCAAGGACTACTCCTACCATTTGATACTTTCTGATCACACAAATACAGTAATGTTAGCTGTTTTGCATTTCCCCTGAGCAGCACACACAGTAAAGTCAATTAGATCACTCTGTAAATGTTGCTGGTATTCCATGATACTGCCTTCTCACGATCTGATGACTGTTACTATCATAAACAAAATAAGCAAACCTTGGTGACTGGTTACTCAAATTACTTAAATGCTAAGGATCTTGTTCGATGAAACACAACAGGGACTGTGGTTTCTTGAAAATATTGTTGAGGGTAAAAAAATAAAATCTGAAAAAGAGAAAAAAAATAACAACAAAATTAAAAAAAAAAAAAAAACTCCCTAAACCTCAGGTCAGGAAGTAGAAGGCAAACACAATAAACATGGCACACCTACATTATAAATGCACTATTGTGAGTTTGAAGACTGCTCCAGGGCAAGAAAGAAAACCTAAGTTATGAAAACAAAGCACCGCCTGGGAACAGGAGCTACTGCAGGGTGGAGATGAGAGCATGACGGCAGAAGGTTTTCCATCGTATGCAGTGTTCAACGGTTGCTTTTCATTTTTAAATGGAAGCGCATGCTCAGCATAGAGCACTGTCCCACAGGAAAAGAAGCACAAAACAACAATACAGTTACAACTCAGGAAAGACTAACTCACTCACATGTTTCGAAGACAAATTAGTGACATACCCTTTTTCTACTGGGAAATTAGCAATCTGTAAATCTAGTTTTAAATCACAAAGTGAAGGCAGCAGAACCCTAATACAAAGAGACTTTGCAGAAGCTACTATGGCTAATGCACAGCAAAACTTCAGACGACTCTCAGCAATGTAAATCCGTGTCTCCAGAATGACTCCAGCCAGCCTCAGAGAGCTCAAAGCTGTGGGGACAATATACTACTTGTTGTAAGCAACACCAGTTGACAGTCTGCTGACCTCCAGTTCTTTGAGACAATGTGGCACCTACAACTCAAGTGAGTCTTTCTCAAGGACCTGCAAACCTCTTTGGAATCTAAGTCATCTGGAGGAACAGGCTCCCTCCTCCCAGTCTCTGCAGCAATGTGGATTCTAACTTAATTGCCAAATAGTTGACTCCACTGGCTCAATCACTCTTACACTAGCCAACCCTTTGTAACGTTTTCAGCAGAGGTCTGTTCTTTTCCTATCTTAACCCCTTGACTCTCCTTTTACAATGCCCAGTCGCTCCTGCTTACACAGGAGTAGATCTCAACCCTTTAAGGTCCCCTAAGGGAGTTGCTCAATAAATCTCTTTTCACTAATTTATCTAATGTCTCATTTTATCTTTAACCATAGTAAGTGCCTTGGTTTCAGTGGGAAAAAAAATGTCCAGGGGTTACTCAATTTTTAAAATCCACATTAACATTATAGCAGAAAAATTTTCCAATGAAATGTAGAAGAACCCATAAATCAGCTACAGTCATTTATTTAGTGCGCTCTTCTAAAAGTTCCATAAAACATAGGAATATATGCTATTTAGTATAAGTCTAAAGGTTCAATCTTTTAAGATCAGGGTACCCCTGGTAAGAAGATAACATAATTCTATAAAACAAACTAAGATCGTATTTATTACCACTACAACAAATTCTCCACCTGGCATCTCCATGCTGCAAACTAGAGATCGTTTACCATTTCAGAGATCGCAAGCATGCTTCAGTGTAAAAAGAAATAGTTGTTAGATGCTCAAAACACTGTCTTAGGAAAGACATTGCTAACCTCCCAACTGCTAATGTACGCAATGTTTCAAAAACTCATTCTTCTACATCAAGAGAGATATTTAATCATCATAATGTCTATATGTAAAATGAAGAATTCGAAACACTCTTGACAGACTCTAAATTAAGTATCTTTCCTAACATTTACATTCCTATAAGTCAAATGACTTATGAAGTTCTATAATTATTTGATAGATAAAAATTCAATCAAAAGTACAAGGTTAGTTTGGGGGTTTTTGCACTTTTGTTTTGTTTTTGTTTGTTTGTTTTTGTAGTTGTTGCTGGTCACCTAATTTCACATCTAAACAGTTTATAATTATGCTGCAACAGCCCTGTGCCTTAAGATTTCCGAAAAGTCAATTAACATATGAAAAAAATCGCAAGGCTTTTCACAAAATGTGAGAGATATACACATCTAAATGACTTATTGTGCTATTAATAAATTGGCATATTATCAAGTCCCTTGAGCAACAGTGCACTCCTGCCAGAGAGTGTTCACACGGTCTGTGGAGACAAAGCATGCAGAAACCTGAAGCAAAGCTTCTCACACTCAGCTAGCAGAAGCTGTCACTGCTCCACTGTTCACCAGGAAAGGAGGTGCTGATCTTGATCAGTCCAAGACAAAACGGCTATCATTTTTGTTCATTTGCAATACTTTATTCTGTGCATTTTCTTACTATCTTTGAGCCAGGTATAGAAATAAAGATATATAAACTCCAGTGCATATGTAACAGGTAATAAAATTCATTGGGAAATAAATGAAAATGATAGCCATTTTTTTCTGCAAACTAAGAGATCAAGGGAACACATACACGCATCCATAAAAAGATCACTCGTTCCAACACAGAAACACATACACACATTCATAGCAAGATCTCAATATAATATAGCAAGTAAGGTTTCTAACAATTTTTGAACTTATGCTGAAATAAAAGTGTATAGTATGTTGAGAGCCTTAACATTTTTGCCTCTCATCTCTCAAGTTTGCTACTTAGTTAGTATTCTTTTCAAGTTGCAAACAATGTTCCATGGACTCCTTGCCTCCTGGCCTTTCCATCTCAGTCTAACCCTTCTGCTCCAGGTCAGGTACACAATACAAGGTTGGCTAGAAATGGTAATTGCAGGCATTCTTTTTTCATTTATCGTGTAAAGACAATATCCTAACATTGTCTTATCATGCTAAGTGTGATACATTCCTTATATTTCTGATATATAGTTTTATAATTAAAATTTAACAGTGCCCTAGGTTTGCTAAGAATTTATCATGACTGGATGTGAAATTATGCCCCGTGTCTCTTTTCTAATTATTGAAATAATATCAACACTTTTATTTAATATGTAAATATGTTAAGTTACATATAGGAAGGTTATTTAATAAACTGACAAAATTCCTGGGATAAACACATTTGTATGAATTCAATCCATTGCAGGATCCTTATGGGAGTATAATCAGCATTCTCTGATGTTTTAAATACTTTCCGGGGTGCTCTATGAATAAATCAAAGAAATACAGCACTATAAATAAAGCTGGGGCACATCAATTTAGGGCAATCTCTAAATACTTTATTTGTGGTCTTATTCATCAATCCATCAACAAATAGTTAACAAGGGCCTAGCATTCCAGAACCATTCTGGGTACTACAAATAAAGCAAGGAGCCAGAAACAAAACAGTAGCAAAACAAACCCAATGACCACAGAGCACCCTGTCTGTCTAGGGCTGTATCGAAGATAACATCCATGAATAAGCACTGCCGGCCATATTGCATCTGTCTTTAGTGACTAGTACCACAAATGGCTTTGAGGAAGGCACTCTATTTTTATTCCCATTCATGAGCTTGGCTGACCTGGCTTCTAAATGTAGACTGTTGATGAGAAAGATTTTCACAAAGCCTATTCCAAACTGCATTTCAAATAAAATTTGCTCACTGAAGCAAGAGAGTCTGTAACAATGATATTAAATTTGGTGAACTCTGTTTAAAAAAATACAACCAGAGAAGCTTTTTGTATTTCTATTAACTCTTAAAAATTTTACTTTATTATTACCTTAACCGTATGGGTGTTTTGCCTGCATGCATATATGTACTATATGTGTGCGATGTATATTGCACTTGGAGGCCAAAGAAGACCCCTGTACCTGAAGTTACACACAGTTGTGAGTTGCTACCATGTGGTTGCTAGGAATAAAAGCCTGGTCCTTAGGCTGGAGAGATGGCTCAGTGGTTAAGAGCACTGGCTGCTCTTCCAGAGGTCCTGAGTTCAATTCCTAGCACCCACATGATGGCTCACAACCATCTGTATTATGAGCCGATGCCCTCTTCTGGTGTACATAAAGACAGAGTATTCATATATTTAATTAATTAATTAATTAATTTAAAAAAGAAGCCTGGTCCTTTGGAAGAGCAGCCAGTGCTCTTAACCATGAAACAATCCCTCCAACCCCATCTACTGATGACTTTATTTTTATTTGCTGTTCAGTTTAGCTAGGAATTGTCGCAATTCACTAAGACTTAATGAGAAAGCTCTCCTGACTTGTCTTAGGACACATGTTTTTTGTTTTTTGTTTTTCTTAGTCTAACAAATATTATGGCTGAAACCAGCAGCATCAATGTAGTAGCTAGTTTCAGAAACCTGAGGATCAGTACACTCAACCATACTGCAGAAGGCCCAACAGCTACTTCAGATGCTATGCTGTGACCTCCTCAAGATATTTGCAGAATGATTTACTGGCTTAAGAGTTTTGTCTCTTTCCCCAATGCCTTAGAAAAAAGAGCAAATAGCTTAAATGAAGCAAAAGATACACACAGTGAGATACTAGATTTAAAATATTTGTTAAAAAATACTTGGGATATTATTGTCAAACCTAGTGTTCTTAGTTTATTAAAAACAAACAACTGAAATCTCATCATAGAACTGGAATTAAAAAATAAAATAAAATCAAAGGGTCAGCTAAGGAAAGGATTTTCTTGCTTTATTTTAACAGCAGGGGCATCATGGATAAGAGGGAGCAGTAAAGGAAGACAAAGGCATCCTTGATAAAGACAACTGTCAAGGAACAGCATTAACCCTTTCACCCCACAGTAATATTCCCCTGCTCAACAGTGCTATTTCAAAGATCATGTTTTCCACAGGTAAAACACAAAGAAAAAACTCTAGCTACCCAGTGGGTCAGGAAACATGTGAGAAGTTATGAAAACCCTATCAACAGTGTTTGTATCGCAGCTTCTGACCCTTTTAGGCTGAATGAAATGCTTTCCCTGCTGTGTTGCGAGAGTTCACAAAGACATGTCACTGCATGCTTTAACCTCTGCTCTTGGATTAGCATACTTTTAGAGAAAATGATATAACCATTTCATTTTCAAGTAAAAAGGTATCTTTAAAGATTATGTCTAATTATTCTTCCATGATTTAGAATTGAACTCAGTCACTAAATGTGTAGCAACTTTTTATCAAGGGCTTTAGTTTGTGTCTACTCACAAGGGTGAGAAAAATACAATTAAGTCTGGGCTGATGCAGGATTTTCTTAAATTAAAAAAAAATAAAAGACCACCCTCCCTGGAGAGACAAAATCCTTTAATTGCATCAAAATATCTTAAATATGGAGTCAGAAATTTAATAAAGGGATAAGAGGATTAAAGTGAAGAACATAGTACAATTAGAAGTAAGCCCAAGTTTATTTAGCAATACTTATTCCTACTTAAAATTCAAAATTGAACAATTCTAGTCAGAGCTTAAGACAATTCACCAAATAAGAAAGTGAGAAACACTTCTCATCAAAGTGAAATTGAAAACAATGCATAATGCAGACTCATTAAAAACACTTCTATGCATGTGTTCACTCAAATGATTGCCTTACATTTAGTAACTCCAGTCTTTTCACAACAGTATATTCCTTGTCATAAAATCAAAATGTAATTTTGATTACATCTATTTATTTATTTGGAAGAAAGGGCATGCCACACGTTATGTATGTGGAAGTCAAAGGGCAACTTCTGGGAGCTGTTTCTCTCCTTCTACCATGTGGAATTGAAGGATTAAACTAAGGTGGGTGGCTTGGCAGGAAATGCTTTTACCCACTTTGCCAAGTGTCATTCTGCAAAGAATCCAACATTATAATCACAAGGGAGCATATGGCTAGCCCAAACCAGCAAACTGAAGATGACTACTTGCCAGTAAGTGCAAATAGAGTAGCTTAATCTGCATTTTAATATGCCATATATTGTTCCTCTTCCCCTTTTAAAACTATGAACAATTACATTTTAATTTTGACCTAAATAGTGTGTGTGTGTGTGTGTGTACATGCCACATTTTCACTATCCATCCATCTATTAATGGACAACTAGATAAATAATAAATCCTTGATCTAGTGAATAAAGAAGCAATAAATAGGGTCTGGAAAGATGGTTCAGAGTTTAAGGGCACTGGCTATCTTCCAGAGTCCTGGGTTCATTTCACAGCACACACATGGCAGCTCTCAATTTCCTGTAACTCCAGATCTGACACTGTCACAAGCCATGCATGCAGACAAAATACCAATGGGTACAAAAAAAGTGACAGATATAGGGGTGTGAATATCTCCATGGTAGGGTATATATTTCTCTAGATATATGCCCAGGAGTGAAATAGCTGGGTTATATGGTAGTTCTATTTTTAATTTTAGAAGAACCTCCCAACTTATTTCCATAATTGCTGTATTAATTTTTACTCATCATCAGTGAATAAATGTTCCTCATTCTCCACATCCTCTCCCACATATGTTATCAGACTCCATTCTTATTCAGTGAGGGGATGCACTGGTTACTTTTATGTCACCTTGAGAGAGGAGGCCTGTTTTTTGTTTTTGTTGTTTTAGGAATTGGAGAAAGAGTGACTCTCGGGATGAGGGGAGGTGGAGGGACTGGGAGGAGAGAAGGTAGAGGAATCTGAAGTTGGGAGTTAATGTATGTAAAAAATTAATATTATAAAGAAAAGGCCTCCATAAGACAGATAGGGCTGTAGCCAAACATGTAGGGAATTTTCTTAGTGAATGATGGGGGAGGCACCAGACCAATGTGGGTGGAGCCACCTTTGGGCAGATGGTGTAGGTTCTATATAAAAGCAGGCTGAACAAGCCGTAAGGAGCAAGCCAACAAGCAGCATCCCTCTGTGGCCTCTTCATCAGCTTCTGACTCCAGGCTCTTGCCATGTTTGAGCTCCTGTTAAGATTTCTTTTGATTCTGAATAGTGATGTGGGAGAGTAAGCCAAATAAACCCTTTCCTTCCCAAGTTGTTTTTGGTCATGGTGCTTCATCACAGCAACAGAAACCCTAAGACAGGTATTTTCTCAATTTTCATTTCCCTGATGGTTAAGGATATCGAATAGTTTATAAAATAGTCATTAGCCGTCTGTGTAATCACAAAATTTGCAGGAAAATGGATAGACATAGACTGTATAATATTAAGCAATGGCACACAATCTTCAGAAAGAAAAAAAAATCCTGCATGTTTGCCCTCATATATGTAACCTAGCCAATAACATATAGGTATATATGTAACAAAATGCACATCTGAATACAGTACAATATGTAGAAAAGGGGACAAGGAAGATTTTATATTAATAGATAAGGAAGGCATGAAGCAGATAATGGACACAAGTTATGAAAGATGACATAAAGCTAATTGATTTTCTAGTACTATCATTTTGTTGTGTTTTGTTTGTTTTGGTGGTCGATACCTGCATAAAGAAAAACAAAATCACAAATTTATAGGCAAATTGATAAAATTAGAAAAATTGCATTGAGTGAGATAACCCACAGCCAGAAGAATGGATGCTGTGTGTTCTCTCTCACCTGTTGGTCCTAACCCCAAATCGTCAGATTTGAGTATGCAGCAGACACCAAACACAGGAGCACGGTTAGGAGTGGCTGGAGAGAGGACTAGCATGCTATGCCTGGCTGAAAGGGACAATAGGAGGCTCTTAATTGAAAAGGAAGGAAGGTCAATACAGTAACAGAAAAAGAGAAAGGACAAATAACACTAAGATTGTTTGATAAATCCTTGAGGTATCATATTATTTTATATTTACCTAGAAGTATATGATATATATATTGATATATATATATATATACACACACACAGATGTATGTGTATATATACAAGTGTACACATACATATATGTATATATCTGTAACATATATACCTGGATACACATATATGTGTGTATATAATGAAATTATGCTGTTGCTTGGTTTGACAGTACTTTCATTTAAGTTCTTCATTAGCATAGTTCAATTGACTCTCAAAATAATATAAGCTATTATTGTTGCCCTTGCTTACATCTCAGAGAGTGAAGGAAAACCCCTCCTGCTAAATACACTGCACACTTAGGACATAGGGCTTAAAAATTTGAGCAGTATCTAATCTCAAAGCCTCCATTCTTTGGTAGCTAGGATTAGAATGTGAAATGCAAGCTCCCAAGGAAAGGAAGCAACCAATAGCGCTTATCCACATGTGATATCAATCATCCTAAACAATGAGTAGAGTGGCAAAATACCTTTTGTCAGCATGATAGTGCTCCTCATATGTTTAGAGTTACCAGCAGCTGTCTAGATGGACTTAAGGCCCCGGAACAGGAGTGAGATTATGCCTGCTACTAGACACCTAGCAACGCACCAAGTCATAAATCTTAGAGAACCTATTCCATCACTCTACTAGATCAGCACCCTTCCCAGCTGTGTTCTAAAACTTATCCTTATAGCAACAGTAAGTGTAGCTTTACTCCTCATCAAAGAAGCTGCTCTTTTCAGCAAAAGGAGACCATCTCACAAAGCCATCAGTGGACCAATAGATATATCTACATTACAATTTTTGAACCTAAATGCTCAGGCACTTCACCGAATCAGGGATAGAAAAACTGTAAGATGCAGAACAGTAAGCCACCAATAACTTGGGTTTCATGGAAATGACAGGGAAACTACATCTATATCAAAACAACATAACTACCTACATAAGACCTAAACAATGACAATATCAACAGACATGATAGTGTGTAGGTAGAAATCTCAGTGAGTCTCACCTCTAGACAAAGAGCTACAGGCACATAATGATTGCCAAAAAAAGGGAGAATTAGTTTCTCCCATAAATGAGCCCTCCGTGTAGCCATCTCATACAAACTGACCAGCCTGAAATCATATACACAAAAGAAAAAATTAATTCATCCAGTTGCATTTAAATATTTATTTACACTAATGTATGTTATAATAATAATCACAGAAGATGTCCTCAATTTGAGAGAGGGTAGGGTAAACATAGGAGGAATTGGAAGGAGGAACTGGAATGGAAAAAGTGATATAATATTTTAACTAAAATATATTAATACATGTATATATATTCAATAGTGAAACTATGATACCCATGTAAGATCTACAGTTTCAGAAAGGCTATTCTGGCATTATAGAAATTCACTGAATACTTTAAGCTATGGGTTGGGTTAACTTTGGTATGTAAATTTTTTATTTGTAACTTTTAAATAATAAAGCTTATTAAATAAAAAGATAGAAAAAAAGTAAATTTCTAAGATTTTAATTTGTGTGTTTCCTTTTGGTTTTGTTTTTTTTTTTTCATTTTTAAGATTTTTTTTTTTTTGAGACAGGGTTTCTCTGTGTAGCCTTGGCCACCCTGGACTCACTTTGTAGGCCAGGTTGGCCTCGAACTCACAGCAATCCACCTACCTCTGCCTCCCAAGTGCTGGGATTAAAGGTGTGCACCATTTTGTTTTTCACCATGCGTATGAGTCAGTGGGTGCATGCCTCAGATTCCCCTGGGGCTGGAGTTACAAGTGGTTCTGAGCCACTCAGCCTGAGAGCGGGGAACAAACAAGGGTCCTCTCCAAGAACAATTTGCACTGTCTACCTCTGAGCCATCTCTCCAGCTCCAGGCCTTAACTTGAATACTTTCAATAAAAAAGTCTCTCTGGTAAATAAAAAAATATTAAACATACCAAAAAGGCAGCATGTCTTATATATTTGAGTATCTACTTTGAGATGTTTTTCCATACATTAGTCTAAAATAAAAAATTAAAAATAATTTTTAAAATAAATGATAAGATGCAAACGACGGTAATATATAATTTTAACTGAAAAAAAAAAGAGTTGTTTTGTAGTTTTATTATCAAACTTTGATTCCCTATATTCTTCCTGATAGAGTTTCAGAATGATACAGTGGCTATAACTTATAAAAATGGCAGGAGTTAATAATCATGAATGGTGCCTTTGTAAAACATCTGTTTTCCTGCCCATTAAGAGCAAGAGTATAAAAGGAGTTACTGTTGATATGTTTGTTATTCAAGCAAATCACATATTAATAGCATCAGTGTACAGTCATCATTCTCCACTCAGCAAGAGGAAATTGAAGCTTAATTAAAACATATTTCCTCACCACTTGTCAAAGGTGAGTAATTAGATGAATGAAAAACTAATAAACCTCACCATCTCCTAGACACAAGCTTGTAGCACACATTGCTCCTTTCTCTCCGAGTATCAGGGGAGCATGAGCCCCACTGCGCTCACTGTGATTATACCAGAAATGCCGAGAGGATACTGTTATACTGGACTGTCCTCAGCAGCCAAACAGCCACCTTCTTGGGGAGTACAGCTGCGCCCAGGTGGAAAAGATCATCTCGGCCGGGCTTGACTATTGACAACCGTTATCCCCTCATAAAGCGTGGAGAGGGTTGGTTATCCTATGGTCTCATATACCTTCTGTTTATAACTCTGCCCTAATTTCAGGTTGCCTCCTGCTGGGGCTAGAGTATATAAACCTGGAAGGGCTAAAAGAAGGGGCCCCATCTATACAGCCATGGAAAGTCATCATCATCCCTGTAGGGAGAGACTTTCCAGTGCTTACATTTTCCCAGGTAAAGAGAGATTTTAGCAATGGATTCTGACTAGGCAGATGATCAACTTTTATAGTGATGACTGGAAGCAGGAAATACAATAGGACCAAACGATACTATCTCTCAAAAATCCCTCCTGGAAAACTGTCCTTAGGCAAATTATTCACTTGTATTTAAATGATTTATTCTTGTATCTAAATTTCATATAATAAATATCTAATGGTTAATAAGCCCCCAAATATATCTTTGTACTATAAGCCTTGTTGACCTTAACTTAGAATGTCTCTCCCCACACCCCACTCCCACGCCACCAAGGCTTCCAAAACCACAAGCATATGATATTCTCCACTTGATTCATTCAAACCCTGTAATTTTAGAGTTCCTTACACAACTGTACCTACAGTTTGGAAAAGTAGCTTTCCATAAATTAAGCTGAGAAAGGTAGTTCTGTCATTCAACTGGTATTTAAAGAAAATCAACATGAAGCTACTGCCAATGGGTATTTTTCACATGAATGCAACACACTTTATAATAATAGCACATATATTTGGAAATGCTATATTTTCCCATGGACTGGTTATTTAGTTTGAATAGGCTATTATTTATAGTTTTTCCCCCCATTTTATCAAGATAACAGGATTTGGATAAAAGTGGAAATCAAATCATACTTTTAACTTTTCATTAGCATTAGCAGTATGGTAGTGAATACAATGGACAATTTCTAGGAAATCAGATCACTCAAAATGAAGTGTGTGCTTTTAGTAAATCCATAAGCAAGTCATCGCTTAAGATCATCAGCTGTCTGTCCCTGGCTTCCTTATATGGCTAGTTCTAACGTACTGTAACAATGCTATTTTCAAAAAATACTCTCTCAGGCCTCTGGGACCCAACACTTCCTGAGTTATAAGCTTTTAACATAATTGATCTCAACTTTCTCAAACGAGACACTCTCATATTATAGGAATTATAATTCAGACCTCATGAATCTGAATGAAGTATTACAGTCGCCTATAAGTGTATACATTCTAAATTGATATGCTCTTCTAATAGCAATTCTTAGATTGTGGCATTATATGAGAAAAATGAAGTTTCATTAAAAGTATATAACAGGAATATTTTATAAATAACTATGATTGGGTGATGACAATTTTTATATTTTAAAATATTGGTTTTTATCTTCAGTCTATTCAAAGAAGTTCCAACATCTATCCACGATTACACTATTTTCATGATTTTATGAAATTTGCTTTTCTATACTGAAATGTTTTTAATATATTGAGTTAAATAAAACAAGATATCCATAATCCACAAATCTGAGATAATATACTTAACTATATAGTTGTTTCCTTTTTTGTGGTATCTCAAGTTAATCTCTCCATCAGTTTCCTAAGCATGTGGGACTACTGACCTGTACTATAAATTCCTGTGATTTCACTCATAACTCCTGAAGTCTTTAAGCCTGCTATTACTATATGAAAAAGTACAGTAGACCTCTGTTGAGCTTCCTTACTTCCTGCACAGAAGCTTTCCTGTATCACGTAACTTGGCTCGGCAGGCAAGGGAACACTACCATGGCCTTCTCTTCCAACTCTTCTAACACATTTTGTCTGTCAAATAGTCTATAGTTAAGTCATCTTTACAGATGTGAAAAGAGAGGGTGGGGGAGAATGTTTATATAGTACAAACTGGTTAGTTATTTTAAAACTTATAGCCTTGTGATTTCATGTAGGTTCATCAACCAAGCTGTGAATTCCAGGAGGACTGAAACCCAGGCTTTGTGTTCAGCATGGTGAGGAGTTGGCTGTAGACAATAGGAAGTCAGTTAGTAAGCTGTGTGTCAGGACTTAGGATGAAGGAAAGGATTTGAAAGAAAATTAAAATGCAAAGTTTGAGGTTGAGCCACATGAGGCTACAGTGCTATAAAATGCCTTTGAAGGTTCCTTGGAATGCATGACTTACATTTAAAACATTTATTTTTATTAGTATGTTTAATTTAAACTTAGTATCTAAGAGAACATGGCTATTTATAATTGAGATGAAAATCTACGTCACAAGAATCATCAAATGGTTGAAAATCAAAAACAGAAAACTATGGCTGAATATGCTCATTTCATTATTGTGGTTTTTTTTTTACTTATACATGACTTACCTGTCTCCTTATTAAAAAATAAAATTAGATAATGATGCCACTACACTATGTGTAACGTGAAATTAATGAATGGAAAGCAATTGTAAACATACTGTAAAATTAAATTTCCTTTTTTGGCTTTCTACATTCCACTGTATATATCTAGCTATATATTCATATGGCCAATGAATAAACACATATATGTACTTAAGTATACATATATTTTTAATGTACACGCATATGTATATTAATAATTTTCATATTTAAATATTTATAGACCTAATTCAATTTTGAATACCTGAATTTACATGAAGACATCAGCAGTAAATTAGGATGCAGCTCATTATATTAGCACTTTACTAGTATTGCGGTTGGCAGAATCTGATGTGGCTTCCAACAGTCGCCAACACCCAGTACCTACGCCTGCATGTAACACCCTTCCCGAGGGGGGGTGGCGCCTGGGAACTTGCCTCTGATCTACAGAATAAAGACATGACGAGTTGTTGCTTGGTTATGAAGCTAAGGGAGAAGGGGAGTTCAGTCTTGTTGGGCGGCTCCTTTGCTAGCTCTGCTGTTGTAAGACTCTCCGTGAAGAAGTTCTTGTGAGCAGGAAGAACTAAGGTCCCAGTGACCCTAGTGAACGCACTGAGTTTAAAAGGAGATCATTTCTAAGACAGGTTTGGTGACGGCAGTCGTGACAGTGACCCAGAGACAGATGGTCACCAGGATCTATGGAGTAAAACTGCTCTCAAGCTTCTAAACAGTAAATGATAATAGAAGTCATTCCCGAGTGAATTAGCTCAAGAATCTCCCATATTGTACTTCCTGTGAGAATACATGTTTTCATTTTCAGACATAATTTGTTCCTTTTTACCACAAATAAAATAGATATGTTAACTAATCACTGTGTCTAATACTGCATTTCATTTGGATATGCTCCAGGAAGCTAATCTGTTGCCATTTTCAGAGTTTACCAAATGAGCCAACCAAATTCCTTAAAAAATAATTCTGTTTTTCAAACTTAGAAAAATTACTAACTCTAACAATAAAAATCCAAGTAATATTAACAAGTGAAAAATATTTTATCTAATAAAAATCCCATACCCAGTGAAGAAAGGAAGGAGGGAGGGGAGGGAGGGAGAAAGACAGGGAGAGAGAGAGAGAGAGAGAGAGAGAGAGAGAGAGAGAGAGAGAGGAGCTTAATTACTCTGAACAAGGCCTTGTGAGTTTCTGCAAACAGATTCAATTCTGTATGTGTGGATGCATGCTTCAGGGCTCTGTTTAGTGCTGCACATTGGGGGGTATATGCTTCAATGCCCTATTCAATGTTGAACACTGGGATACCAGCGTCAGTGTTGTACTCAGTGCTACATGTTTGGGTGCATGTTTCAGTGCTGTGTTCAGTGTTGCATGTGTGGGTGCATGCTTCAGAGCTGTGTTCAGTGTTGCATGTGTGGGTGCATGCTTCAGAGCTGTGTTCAGTGCTGCATGTGTGGGTGCATGCTTCAATGCTGTGCTCAGTCATGCATGTGTGGGTGCATGCTGCAGTGCTGGGTTCAGTGCTACATATGCGGTTGCATGCTGTAGTGCTGTGTTCAGTGCTGCATGTGTGGGTACATGCTTCAGTGCTGAGTTCAGTGCTGCATGTGTGGGTGCATGCCTCAGAGCTTTGTTCAGTACCACATGTGTGAGTGCATGCTGCAGTGCTGCATTCAGTGATACTTGTGTGGGTGCATGCTTCACTGCTATGCTCAGTCATGCATGTGTGGGTGCATGCTTCAGTGCTGTGGGAACAATCATCTGTTCACTCAGTTACCATAATTAAAACCCAGAAATCAGCTCACTGAAGAAAACAAAGGCTAACTCCTCCAGTCTCACTGAATGCTTGCTTGATTATCTCATTGTTCACTTGCTTCTTTCTTTAGTGTTTAGCAGCATAGAGATATCTCTACCTACCCTGTGAACAAGCCTGTGCTCTTAAAGGATGATACCAAATAACACTTCAGGATAGAAAACAAATTCAGTCCTTGGAGATAAATATATCTTAGAGATGTTGGACTTGTGTGTGCATTTCCTTCAAGGACACTTACAATGATTACAAAGATTCAGGACCCAGGCTGTTTCTAGATAGCTCTCAGAGCTCACACAAAACACTTAGAAAAGACAACAAAGGATAATAGCATGTAACCCACCAAGTACAGTAATCTGATATATTTGTGGTGTAAGACATATTTATATAACTTTATTAAATATAATGTTGCTACAAGGATTTACTTTTTAGTTTCATATCTGTTTGGGGGGAATTTATATGACTTTCATAAGCCTTTCACAAATTACTAAACAAAAATGTACAGAAAGGCTTTGTTAACTTCGCTTTCTACTGTATGACTTTAATGTTATCTGTAATAACATGAGAAGTTGGAATTCGGAAGCAGAGCCAGTGGAATGCAGACTAAACTCCAATCTGCTCAGTTGCTTTCTGTAGCTCTGCCAACTGCAAAGTCCTTTCCTGTCTTCCCGCCTGTGAAGGTGATCACAAACCCAAGCATTCTTTTCTAAACTTCTATTGTCTCTTTGTCTCTGATCAAAACCACCAAAAGACTGTTGAGCAGGAAGAAATAAAAATGAGAATACCCATCTATAGACTTAATTCCAAGTGCCCCACCTTGTAGAGATGCTCCCCTCCACCCCGTTTCTGGGTAAATACAGCTCTCCTCTGGTTGTCTTTCATTTTAGTTTTATTATGCTGTCTAGAAGAAAATGAGTATTGTCTCCCTAAACAATATAAAAGTATACTAAATCTAAGACTAACTTATCAATGAAAGAAATAAAAATAGTACAGTGAAACTCATGGTCATACAAGGAAAAGAAAACAAGAGACTCAGGATTTTGATTTAACAGGCATCAGAGTGAGACCTGCAGTGTCCCTTGGCAGGACCAGCATACTTTCACGTCTCATCTTCTCCACTTACATTTTGTTCTGTTCAGTGGTTTATTTGCATGGCTGATATGGGGCTTCAACATATAAATCAGGCTGGTCTCAAAGTCATAATCTTCCTGCCTTGTCTCATGAATACTGGGAGTATAGGCAAGTTATA
Organism: Acomys minous; assembly: GCF_964271855.1. Classification (NCBI taxonomy): domain Eukaryota; kingdom Metazoa; phylum Chordata; class Mammalia; order Rodentia; family Muridae; genus Acomys; species Acomys minous. The sequence continues at coordinate 76,404,653 of NC_140489.1, forward strand.
CCATGGATAGCATCACACAATGGTTCTAAGGCCTAAGCTTTCCAAATGTAGCATCTTTACATAAATTGTCAAACACTATACAGCTTCTTCTTTAGTGCAGAAGCAAAAAGACATTTTTCAATAGTAATAGGTTCAGAAAACACTTTAGCCTTGAAATCATATATTTGCTTTGACCTTGAATACCTGAGGTTTTAAAATACATGTACAGAGTAGAAAACTATGGGACTTTATAAAGTTTATAGTCTATAAAAGTTTTATTATAGCTCATATATAAAAATCATAAGAATGTGTACTTGTAAATATTTACATTAAGAATAACTATAAAATATTTTAGGCATCAATAAAATAAGTCTGAAAATGCTTATTGGCTTAAAACATTCATACCTTAAATATTAGATATGAATAAATTCATAACTATATAAGACACAGACTTTCAGATAATTAGAATGCATTCCTCCAATAGAATTTTGTATTTTACAACTCTATAGCAAAGTCAGATTAAAAATAATAAAGAATACAGCTTTGTTTTTTAAGACAATGTCTCAAACTATTGACCTCATACTCCAGACCTCTGCATGATAGGCTTACCAATGTGCTCTACCATCCTGGATGAGAATAGCCTTAAACTGACAGAGGTACTTTGAGGGACTTTACAGGCCTTTTCTCAATTCCATCTTGGGTAGCTTATAAAAACCTGGCTTTGCAGTTCTCAGCTCAGAATCACAGAGATCTGCCTAAGAGCAAGCAATGGATTTCAAACTCTTCTGATTTTAAGCAAGCCTGTTTTCCAACTAAGGATATATCTTGGGTACAGAGACACAGAGATATCTCCCTCCATCTCAGCCCTTAGGTACTCAGAGCATGCTGGGTATTGGAGTGCTGTATTAAAGCTGCTGGATTCAGCAGGTAAAAACCACAAGGTATTAAGTTCAACTCAAACTGCATATAAGCAAATGTGAAATGCATGTGTATCTCATGTGATATGTAGAACACATTTAATACAATCATCGTTCATGGACTAGGAATTATAACTCAACAAGGTATTCAACATTTACCTGGCAATTCTACTCTCCACTGGAAAGCTGGCTGCAGTGCAAGCAGACACTTTGTACCTGATGTGAGTAATACAGTCCTGAAGGTTCCAGGGATTGGATATGTTCTCTCCCTCATTTTGAGCTTTGCCTAAATAAATTTTATTTCACATCTGCACACTGTGGTGTTAGCATTGTTCATACCTAAGTCCCTTGTAAAGATGGAAAATGATTTATAATTCCTACCATATTTGTATACTATAAACCAAAAATTACAGTACATTGAGAAAGAAATATTCCTGACCAAGGACACAGAATGAAGTTCCTATTCTACCCGTCATCCATCTGTGAGCAAGGATCTGTATTCTTTGGAGCTTGGGGAGCTTGACTTTCACAGCCTCTATAGTTTCACCATCTTAGATTTCCAGGATCCTTTGAAAACTAAAATGTATCATCCTTTTAGTGGCTAAACTGGGTTCATTTATATATATTTTAGAAGCAAAGCTTACAGCTACATCATAAAGAACACCGAAGTTCTCCCTATCAGACTGTCTTTATATTTTCTAGACTCACTAACTTGTACAGACAAGCTGATGTCACTTTCACCTCATACCATCATTGTACTTCAGACTTCTGTGTAGGGTTGCGAATGGCACACCATGCCTGTAGTGATGATAACCGTTATACTTAATTCAAATGTATCTATTTAAAAATATGCCTGCAGACTAATGGCATACCTTAGATAATTTCAAAAAATGTATAGTTGTATATGAAAACACATTATTTTGCTGCTTTCTCACACATAAGTTTAAATTTTTTGTTTGATTTTTACATTTGTGTACAAACATGTGTCCACATATATGCACACATGTACGCAGGCCAGAAAAGGGTTTCAGATCCCTTGGACCTGGCATTACAGGTGGCTGTCCCCTGTCCAACAGGGATGTTGGAAAATAAACTCAGGTCCTCTGCAAGCTCTTTTAAATGCTGAGCTATCTCTCTATCTCCTACCAATAATTTTAAATATCTGTGACTAACAGGAAAGCTAGTAATGAATCATATTTATTCCAAACCACCCCAAAGCAATTGTCAGACTTAACTAAATCATCTACGTGAGACCTCAAAAATAAAACTAGAAAGTAGTCACATGTCTGATGACAGCTATGTGTGCACAAAAGACAATTGTAACTTCTCTACGAGAGTCTCCAAATGTTGTACAAATCCCATCTCTTCGTATAAAGAGTGACTAGGAGCCAAGCATCTTGCCTTCCACTTTAACTAGCTTGTTGCTACTAGCATAACAACAAATGCTTTTCTCTAGCTAAGTGCTGTGCTCTGTCAAAATGTAGATGCCAGGCACTCACTTTAAGTGCTTAAGTAACATGTACTTGGAGAAAACATTTGATCACTACTATTAGGAAAACAACTTAAAATTAAGTAATTTCAGATTTGCCACAAGGCATGAGTAATAATTCTACAATGATTTCCCATAAAATAGAGGACCTCAGTTAAATCTGAAGTTTAAATTTCAATTTGGAACATAATTACAAATTTATCTGAAGTATTTTTGTTTAGCAAACATCACAACCTTATTTGAACTACCTAAATAGCCAGCTTATTACTTTCTTTGGGGGTTTTGTTTCCTTAATTTTCTGAAGGGAATTTCATACATGAATGTTATATTTACATCATCTTCCCCCCTCCCTTTCTCTTCCCATACCTCCCAATCCCTCTCAAATTCATGCCTGCCTCTTTAATTATTGCTACATATATGTATATATTGTTACATACACATATACAAGTGCATATGCATAAATATATTACTTGTACACACACAGACACACACAATCTATGAAGGTCATAGCCTACTAAGATCATTCAGTGTTGCTCATATATACGTATGTTTAGGGCTGGCTATCTTGTACTCTGTTTTCTGTCTCTCAGCAGCCAAGAATCACTGAAGCTCTTCATCAAAGGGTGGGGCCTTGGGAAACTCCCCCCACGCCAACTGATGTTACCTTTTATGCAGATCTTGTTTAGACAGCAATATTGTTGAAATTTCATGGGTGCAACTTTCCTGCGACGTCTAGAAGACACTGTCTAGCAGTAGGTACCTTGTTCCTCTGCCTCTTAGAATCTTTCTTCCCCCTCTTTCATGAGTTTTCCTGAGCCTTTGGTATAGGAGTTACATTATAGATGCATCAACTGTGGCCGAGCATGCCAGTTGTCTGTTTGGACTTAAGGCCTGCTCAATAGGAGGGAAATTATATCTAACACTGTAAATCTAGTCTAGTCAACTATCTGTGGCTGGAACAGTAATTGACTCTAGAAGACAACCTACTATTACTGTTCTCCTAAACTAATACAATAATAACAATCTGTATTGTAAATAGTTGTCATTTCATCTAACCCCCGCCCCCCCCCCCTTCTGAGACCAAGTTTCTCTGTGCAACCTTGGCCATCCTAGACTTGTTTTATAGGCCAGGGTAGCCTCGAACTCACAGTGATCTGCCTGCCTCTGCCTCCCTTAGTTGTCCTTTCTTATACCCACAGATAGGGGTAGTTCTTACCCCTCATTAAAGAAGTTTCTTCTTGTAATTGATGGACATTATCACAGAGATCCACAACTGGTCAAAATGCAGAGCTTACATCTTTTCTCTAAAACATTTGTTTGGTTTTTATTGACATCCTACAGCTGAGAGGTTAGACACGTGACAGCCCATGAAGAGAGAAATAAGTCTATGTGACTGTATGTGCTCATGAGAGTGCACGCATGTTCTCCCGAGTACAGCACACATGTGGAGATTAGAGGACAAACTCAAGTGTCAGCCCCTCTCTTTTACCTTGCATGAGGCACTGTCTGTTGTTACTCTTTGTACCAGGCTAGCTGACACAAAAATTCCTGTGGATTCTCCTGTCTCCGCCTCCCATTTCTTTTTAAGAGCATTGCGGTTACAGCCTCGTCCTACAGCAACAGCTTTTCCCACAAGTTCTTGTTGTTCAACCTCAGCTTCTTAGTCTTGTATGCAAAGGCCTTAGCTCCAGAAAGCTCTCCCAGCTCCAGATGAGCCTTTTCCAGCCATCAGGTTTTTTTTGTTTGTTTGTTTTTGTTTTTTACCATCAACGTCCATATCAAAATCACTTCCAAACTATTAGAAGTATGAAAACACACACTCTGTAAATATTAACACTTTAAATACCTGTGAGTAATTTAGGAGGAGTCCGCTTAATAAAATATTCCTTTCCTTCACTTCCCTTGCTAATTCCCGAATCCACATCAGGCTCTCCATCTTCTGAGTGAGCGGCACCAGTGTGAAATCAAGGCAATGCACCTGCAAACATAAGCACAGTGAAGAGTGATGCTCAAATCACAACTGCGATGTTCTCTTCATCGTGTTAATACAGGTTACTAATTCGCAATGTCCTTTAGACAATAAGTGCTTTATAACATGAATAACTTATCCCTCTTAAATATGAGGTAAATAGTCAATGAGAATATTAATTTTAGATACACCAAGATGGGAAAAGATGTTTTCTTCAAGGCTGCCAAATACAAACAGCCAAAACACTAAGAATGTAACATTTATATAATTCCTGGTTGTTTCATGGATCTTTCTGCTTTAGGTAGTTTACTGTCTATATGTATAATATTACAAATGTATATGTAAAAAATAAAAAATATTTAATAAAAAAGAAAAAATCTCTAACATTCTGTTGCAAATCATACCAGTTATATAAAAATACAATTCCAGTAATTCAGTTTAACTCATGATCTACAACAAGGTTCGCTATTTAATAGCCTATGTAAACTAGTAAAAATCAAAGGAAGTAAATAAATATGTACAGTATTTTAGAATATCTGATATCTCTAATAAATAATTTGCTATGATTTATAATAAGCCCAGGGCATTTTTCTATAGAACATTGTTTCCGGCAATATCAGCATTCTAGAAAATATGGCAATTTAGTGAGGAAGGACTCAGTTATCTCTAAGGAGCAGGCCACTGGGAGTTTGACCATGCTCCAATGAGTATATGGGCAACACAAAATGGGCTTGTGTGTGTGTGTGTGTGTTTTTTTTTTTTTTTTTTTTTGAGGAGGGTATAAGGGTAGGAGGTTGGATCTAGGAGGAATAAGAAGTTAGTGGTCAGGGTGCATTGTGTGAAATTCCCAAATAATCAATAAAAACATTGTTAGAAAAGCAAATTAGTTAAAAATAAAAACAAGTAATTAAGATTCAAAGGATCTCAGAGTGATGCTTGCTTATTTTTCTGAATTATTATAGTTTTTTCCAAGATAATTTGTTAAGTGGAAACATAACAAATTACTCTTATAGGAAACTGCCTAATTTAGTGTTTTTCAACCTGTGGGTCGCCATCCCTTTGTAGGTTGAACAACCCTCTCATAGGGTTGCCTAAGACCATGGAAAAACACACATGTTTATATTACTATTCATAACAGCAGTAAAATTACAGTTGTGAAACAGCAACAAAATAACTTTATTCTTGGAGGGTCACCACAACATGAGGATCTGAGTTAAAGGGTCACAGCATTACGAAGGTTGAGAACCACTGGCATAAATGATGCAAAGAACACTAATAAACATGTGTGTTCTTTTGAAATACCTAATTTAAATGGTTTTTTCAGAGTTATAAGTTTTCCGATTACGTATGCTTGCTAACCAGAAACATTTTAAAGTTTACCCTACCTTCACGCCCTATGTGGGTATGACCCTTCCACCCTGCTCACACAAAGAGAAATACATTTCATACCAAACATACATTTTATTATGTTTCTTCTATACCAAACAGGAATGAATTTTTCCATCTTAGCATTGAATTTGTTTTTCTAAGTAAAATTATTTATATAAAACTTTTTATTTGTTATTGCTGGAGATTAAGCCTAGGGCCTCACACACGGCTAACATGTATACAACTATTGAGTTATGTTCCAGCTCCTACAATGCTCATTTTAAAAAGACATACAATATTTTTAATACATATTAGTTCAATAGATATTCAATAAGTGCTTTAGAACTTGTCATTAATACAATTAATTAAAAATATGTATATATAGCTATTTCATGTCATACGTACAATTATATGGCAAAGAAAAAACTTTAAAATGACATTCCACAGCGAATCTAAGCAAAAAAAGAAGAAAAAATTTTCAAGAAAATTAACAGCAGAAAAGCTTTCCCGTGAGCTAACCAGCTGATGTGTAAGGGGAGGAGAATATGGCTCTGGAAACATGGACCTTCCCTTCCTATCCCTGCTTCCCTGTCACCATATAGGTAGAGCTTCAACTGTTTTATGAGGCAATGCAGCTTATGATTGCTATCTAATGAGCTGCAACATGCTAGACTACACTGCTTGACTTTCCACCAGTGTAGTCTAGCCTGTAAATCAACGGGTGGTACCCAGGCCCTCGGTGCCCACTAGCTATAGCAAGGTATACTGATTCCCACATAGAGGTCCTGTAAAGGGTGGTTCACCAACCAAAGACTCTTTCATATCCTCGAGGAATCTACATCTACAAAGTCTCCTTCCTATGGATTTGCAATATTTAAGTGAACTGGACTTGGAGATCGGTTTGCAAACAAAAAAACAAGCTAACTTACCAGACTCTAGACAATTGTGGATATTACAGTCATAGACAGAACTTAAAGTCGGGGAGCTGGCTAAGGGGTATCACATCCTCTCCTCAGTAATGCTGCCAGAGACTGTACACCTTGATACTAAGTCACCTTGCCTGAAAGACCACTGCTGAATGATGCTGAAGGCGCCAAAATATGATGGAACTTTTAAATCTTTCCAAGTACCAGTATCACATAGACACTATACAATTCTGCTGGTTACATGACACCCATAATTAATGAGTGAACTAGCAAACGGCTTATGTGTTTAACCTTGGACAGCTCCATGGGTGGCAAGGGCTCTGGCTCCCAGGGTTTACACAAAGCTATCTGCACCTCCTGTCTCCTGTACTCAATCCCACATATGCTTTAGATTTCTAGAGTGACCAGCTAATATATCACTGGCCCCAGAAGACTTCCAAGTAATTTTTAATAATTTAAAATGTGATTTTCATTAATCTCTAAGGACAGGTACATTTGCTAAAGTAACAGAACTAAATATTTAGTATAATAAAACTCCAATTTACTACTCTTAATTTCATTGTTCATGCTTCCAGGAAGCCCAGAGAGTGAAGTCAAGATTTGTGGTATGAGGGGGAAAAGACTGTTTATTTGACTAACAACAACAACAAAAAAAACTTAATTTCTGGAGTTCTAATGTATCCAAATAACACATTGCTGAATCCAACAAAAGTGTAAGGAATTGGTCAAGGAAAAAAGTACTGGTAATTATCAAATAAATGACTTAGAAGAAAACAGATTGAGACCCGTGAGTTTGACACAATAGATACTATAAAATGACCCACATGTGTACAGAAAGTAAACTGGGTAGATTAGGCTCAGCAAAGCAAAACATGACTTTTCCAAGAACGCACAGGATATATCTACCAGCTGGTAACAGTGGCCAGCTGCTAAGCAGATCAAAACAGCATTTATCACCAGGATCAGAAGAACTCTTCAAAAACTTTTAACTTGCTTCAACTATTTAAGAATTATATGAAACATATTAATGAAAATTATTTTAATTCTGTGAACTGTATTTCAATAAAAGAGAATAAGAGCATGAACAAGCATCTCACACTGAACTGCCTCACTCAGAGCAAGTTTCAATGTCTTCATGAAGGTCAAGACAGAATTTTGATAAATGGACACAAATTAAGTTACCAACTAGCAGGGAAACCCGGACTAAATGCACAACAACTGCTTTTCAAATCTCTACAAGCCACCACATATCCTAGAAGGCTGGGGAAATGATCGCTTCCAACAAAAAGTAACAAATTTAAGAAATCTGCATGAATACTCTAACCATACAAAAGATTTTGCATTTTCTTTTGACTTTAATATTTTTAAGGATAAGTGTTTTATAAAAGTACTAATGGTACATTAGAGTGCACAATTATTTTTCACACCTTCATTTGAAAAGGCAAAAAAAAAAAAGAACAGAACCAAAACTGTATTTTAAACAGTCAAAAATGCAAAAATGTCTTAAGTTGGAGCAATCTGCATATTTTTTGTGACTTCCCAAAATTTTGTTTTATAACATGAAACTTAAAAGTTGTCTGTAGGTGATCTGGATAAGCATTGTGTGATTTTTTTTTGTAAGATGATTAATTTTTTGAAGTTCATTCATCAGTGAAAGAGGCTGCATGTATTTCCTCCATCAACTACAAAGCCCACTACACACCACCTTGAACTTGTACAAAAAGATGCAGGTATATCGATACTTGTAAATAGTTTTTACATATATGCTGAGCTGGTATAATTCAAAATAATTATAACATCAAATGGGCTTTCCAAAAGATAAGGTATCTTGATTATAGTGAGAAAATCCTTTTTTTCCCCAAAAAAACTCAGAAACCCACAATGCAGGCACATAGTATCTGTAAGTAGTACTTAGAAAGCCTCTACAAGCATTCTGAGCCTTCATCCAAAGAGCAAGTGGACTCATCAAATAACTTCAAGCATTACAATATCCAAAATATATAAAGAACTCAAGGAACTAGAAATCAAAAACTGAATTTAGTCCACAACCAGCTGACTCCATCCTTCTGGGTCTTAGCACAGGCAGGACACCAGGGCACACCAATTGCCTAACTTCTTTCAACTAATCCCAACAACTCCAAGTTCACCAACCTTTAACACATGAGCCTTTGAAGGGCGTTGCAGATGGAAACAGCAATACACACTGTGTGGCTGTCCTGCCCTACACCAAGAGCTCATAGAGCTTGCAGCGCCCCAGCCAGATATTAGCACACTAGGCAGGAATGATCTGCCAATTCCCCAGTTACTTCTCATCTGAGAATGTTCTAGAATGAGAATAATGTTTTATTAAATTATTTTTAAGATCTCATTTTCTTCTAATGATTCAGGTTTCAATTACCCAAAGAAGACAAGCATTGACATTATTAATCCATGTGTCTCCTGTGCTGAGGCAGACTGAGTGCTAGGCTTTACTCCTGAGCTAAGGATAATGGTTTTTATGACAATCAACTCTCACAACTGCTGTGAGAATTAAAGGGGGTCATTTATTTTTAAAAGAGAACAGTGACTCATTTCTTCACCCATCAATAAGTGTCTGTTATGACTAATGTTGACATAATTGCATTAATAACACGCATTAGCAGGTAACATTTGTTAGGAGGGTTCTGAGAGTTACAAATGGAGAATTCCATCTCTGCCAAATGTCAAGAGCAAGAAACACAAGATCGTCATTGAACTCTATCGCTTCAGCACGCCTGGAACTCAGTCCTAGTCATCCACACTCTGAAGAGGGTGGCCAGTGCTCTCCAGTGCATTCTCTCTCTCTCTCTCTCTCTCTCTCTCTCTCTCTCTCTCTCTCTCTCTCTCTCTCTCTCTGCATATTCTAGATGAGTATTCTGTCCCAAGGACTCAACAATGCGTATGTGACAATGACATGACTGTATTAGGTGGCGCCATTCACAAATAAGAGGTCTCCAGTAACGATGGGGGTGAAGCAGAGGGCATTGATAAAACTTGCTGTGCTCCACCTTAGCAGTGACTCAAATGAAGTCTTAGCTTCAGAATCCTATAAAATAAAGCCTCTGGTGCCTGGAAAATTGAATTATATTCTGCTTTTAAAGGGATCACATGTGCAATTGTTGCAAACAGCATTCCAGTCTAAGCATGTTTGCCAAGAGTAGCACTTTGCACTGACTCCATCACCTTCCCACACATTCATAAAAAGCCATTCAGAGTCTTAGAAAACTGCAAAAATAATCTATTTTTAGGTCACTTCATATTCTTATCCTCGGGGAGGAGCACTTAGGTTTGGTAATGTTCTTACCATGTTCCTGTCTCTGCTAGAGAGTCAGTTCAAAGTCCATGGGTGCTATGGATTTCTGTTTGGTTGGCTGGTTTTATCCTGTTTTAGTTTTCAGAATATAAAATATTGCAAAAAATGGTTCAAAAAATCAGGGCCTATAATTCAGACATAGAAGACTTGGTAAAGTCATTGACATATTAAATAATAATATATTTGTATGTAATACATGTACATACTATATTTAGTGCCATTATATGAAATACAAGATTTTAAAAATATTAAAATTCAAATATTAACGAAACAAAATATACATCAAACTTGTCATTATGTGAAATCTTCTTTTGATTTGGTTTGGTTTTTTGTTTGTTTGTTTTTGTTTTTCAAGACAGTTTCTCTGTGTAGCCTTGGCTGTCCTAGACTTGCGTTGTAGACCAGGGTGGCCTCGAACTCACAGAGGTCCACCTGCTCCTGCCCCCTGAGTGATGGGATTACAGGTGTGTGACACTGATCCCAGGTATGGGAAATCTTCTTAAGTATACTGTGACAAAAATACTAGAATTATCACCTGGGCACCCAGCCTTCAAAACAAAAAGATCCTTCTTGAATGTTTTCTATCTTGCTATCAGGTCCCAGTTTCACGGAACATAAAATTAAAAAGCTACACCTCTCTCCCATTTACTATAATACCAATCCTCATTTCCTTGCTTTCATATGTATTTCTTTCCTTTTTGTTTATTTGTTTTATTTCTTGAGATTGGCGGGGGGGGGGGGGGGGTGTTTCACTATGTAGCCCTGGCGGGCCAAAAAGTCTCTATGTACACCAGGTTGGCCTCGAACTCACAGGGCTAAGCCTGTCTCTACCTCCCAAGTGCTAGAACTAAAGGTGTGTACCCAACACGCTTAAATACTTTGCTTCATCATCTGCCTAACTCCGCTAAACCTGAGCTGCTATGGCAGGAAAAACTATTATTTTTTCATTATTTCTTAGAGCATTATTAAGAAAGAAGTTTCTTCTAAATAAACCAAATCCATGAAGGCAACACTTCTCAAACTCTGGGTCATGACCTGCAGGGGCCAGACATCAGATATCCTGTTATCAGATATTTATACTACAATTCATAACAGAAGCAAAATTACAGTAAGAAAGAAATAATTTTATTGTTGGGAAGGCGTGTCAGGCCAACACGAGGAACTGAAGTAAAGGGTCATCGCAGCACCAGGAAGGATGAGACCCAGTGCATCAAAGGCCCCTCTGCTTTGTCTAATCCACTCTTTGTGCTGCATTCAGAGTTTCAAGTTAGCAATCCAACCTTGGCTCTTAGCCACTTCAGACCCACCCACCAGCTCTCTCCAGCTCTAGCCATTCCTTGCTACTCTATCATGAAGTACGATGTTCTTCTGACACGTCAGAGCTGGACCCCTGCTCAGTGTCCAGCCCTCAGCAGGCTAAGCAGTCAATTCTCCTGATACCTCTCTCTAGACTCGCTAAGCATTAGAGCTTGTGTGTCTTCGCAGTTCACCTCCACCTGTTCTCAGTTCCTCGTTCTCTCAAGTAGTCATTGATTCCTTATCTACCGCTTATTTAAATGGGAAGGAACACAGGGATTCTTGAGCTGTTAGCAACTACAGCATTTCCGTAGTTACTGTGGTCGCTATATTAAATATTTATTTTTAAATCCCCATTTGAAAAATTGAAAAGATAAGTACAATTATATCTGTACTTAGCTGAGATAAAAATAATATGGGAACTTATCTAGAATAAAATGCCACAACTCCTTCAAAATGGATGACTTTTTTTTTAAAAGGAAGTAGCTACAAAGCAAAATGTAAACATTTCAAAAGATTTTTCACATAGATGTTTAGTAAACACTATATGATTCTCTAGCATTAAAAAGTCAAGTAGTACAGAGGACAATTCACTGGAGGTGACTAATATATTTTTTCTATTATTTACACAGAATTATAAGAGGGATCAGGAACATGGACTTTATCATTGAGATATTCATTTTCAAAAAATAATGCCCAAGACAGGCTTACAAGAATAGACTGGTAGGAAGAAATGATTAATTTTATAACTACTTTCAATAGAGAGGTGGTGGGAAGGTAATGAAAAAAAAAAAACAAAAGGAAACAACTAGGACTATCCTTAAAAGCATGCACACACTGTGAAAATAAGAGAATAAGAATGATGAAAACAAAAGAAAAATAACTCATAACTCTTTCTCGGTCACAAAAGTGGCTTGAAAATGGCATTTCAGCCAGGCATGACAGCACATGCCTCTAATCCAAGCACTTGGGAAGCAGAGGCATTCAGATATCTGTGAGTTGGAGGCCACCTGGGTCTACAGAGTGATTTCCAGGATAGACTCTTGAGAAAGAAAGAAAGAAAGAAAGAAAGAAAGAAATGAGAGAGAAAGAAATGAAGGAAGGAAGAGGGAAGGAAGGAAAATAGGAAAGGAAAAGGGAGGGAGGGAGGGAGGGAGAGAGGGAGGGAGGGAGGGAGGGAAGAAAAGAAAAAAAAAGAAGGAGAAGAAGAAACAGGCATGCCACCGCACCTGATTCATATTAAACAAGGCTGATACAATGACAACTGCTTTATATTTTAAATATACGCAGTGGAGAGAATTGAAATGTGAAATGATTATACAACATGCTGCTATTTAGAAATGGAAAATATTTTAAAAAGAAAATCCCCTTAGATGCAAAAAGGGCATATCTTTTTGTGGATAAATGCTATTCGGGACTGAAGGTCATAGACACTAAGCAGCGAGGACAGGTTAAAGTATGTTAGAACTAGTACCCATACCTGGGGCATTAACTCCAGATTCAGAAGCCGTACCACGTGAGACACATGAGAATATAATTAACTTTCTCAACTAAACAAGATTAACTCAAATAATGTACACAATTAAATAGTGTGTGCAAAGTCAGGTTCCATATGTTTATATTGTTTATATTATATCAAATATTATGCAAGTATAACATATAAGTTTAACAATATTTAAAATGTGTAGTAGTTTTGCAAAGAATCATTAAGGTAGGATTTTTATTAAAGCTCATTTCATTATTTAAATAGAAGGCAGTAGCACAAAAGCATCAAGGTAGAGAAACTCTCAAACACATTTTTGTTTGTGGTATATACATTTATGAAGAGTAAAAAAAACATTTACCTAGAGCGAATGTCTCAAAGCACAGAGTGCCTCCACAGCCTGGGTAGATCATTACTGCATCATTCTCTCTACTCACAAAGAGAATAGTCACTAGGGAAAACATACACACATTATCTTTTCTCAATCCCTGTGTAGTTTTAAACTAAATTATCTACTAAAATATGAAACCAGAAAGCTAGAGTGCAGCTACCACCATAAGTCAAATAATTAAGTGGCATGGTAACGGCTAACATTCCACTGGATCAAGCATTTTTTTTTTTTAATGAATGACAAAGTCAATCATCCAATTGTTCCTAGGGCTAGCATCAATATAAGCTCCTTAGCAAAGCAGTCCACTTTTATGTTCTTCATTGCTTTATTGGCCTCACTGCTTCACATGTCAGTTTTCAAACCGATTAACTAGGATCACACTGGCAAAAATAATTGCAAATTGTTTTGCACACTGAACCAAGCTGAACAGCCTAGTGAAAATGGGAAATAATTAGAAAATCCTAAATCTGCGCTTAATTATAAAAATGTACTTATAATAAAAATTAGAAAATGTCCTCTAAGTTCCATTCTGCTTCAGACTCCATTGGGCCACCACTGTACCTGAAAAAAAAGGAATGCTCTCCTTTAAAAGGATTAAAGTAGGAAGGTATATCTATGAGAATCCTTTCCCTATACACCACCAGTTGATGTTCATCACAATTAATCTTTGTCCATTTCGATCCCACAGCATGAGCTTTCCGCTCACCATGTAGCCATAAGCAAAGATCTAAAATTATAGCAACCCAGTCACTTCTCTCTATTCCACACCCCTCATAAGAATGACTTCAGCCTGCCTCATCTTTGTGTTAGAAACTAATTCCTTTATTACCACACGTGTAAAAGGCTCCAAGGGTAGTCTTTAACCAGTATTTATCTAGGTTTTATTATTGACTTAGGCAGGAAATACCTGAGACTTACTGTATTAGCACAAGACAAGAATTTGTAAAACTTGTACAAGTAATTCCACTTCTGTTGAAGTGGTACGCAGGCAAGAAAGAGAAAGCCAATGCATTTAAGTGGAAATTATTAATACTTAACATGGAAGGCAAAGAAAATACTTCAGAAGGAAAGGCAGAAGTGTTCACAAGGCTAGAAAAGCAATGTGACTGAGACTGCAGCGGAACCAGGACTACCCCAAGACCAGCCAGTGGTGGGCTCCCAAGCTGCAACAACCATTGCAAACAACAGTCATCTAGAGACAGGAAGCAAACAGACTGAAACATAACCCCCGTGAGAGACACTGGGAGGTAAAGCGCTCTCCTTTTCACATTGTGAAATAACTTGTACATTGACAACACAGCTTTTCAGACTAGGAATGACAGGCTTAACAGCAGAAAATGTACCAAGTGAGCAGTTAAGTAAAGGGAGAGAAGTAAAAAAAGCAAAAAGTAAAAGAGCCATGTCTAGAAGAATCTGGTGGGAAAAGTTACAAGATCGTGGATTTTTATAGCTTAAATTCAGGAAAGGCCTCATGACTGTGAAGCTAAAATAAGAAGCCATTATACTTAAAAGAGGCCCCGCCCTATTTTCCAATTGGCATTTGGTCTTTATTAGGTAGGAACATTGGATACATCTATGTGTATATATGTATATTTTTAATCTTTTTTCCATTATTTAACACATTCATGAAAGCATCAAAGTAGCAAGTGTATGTTTTGTACAGCACACTGGATTGATTCTGTTCCTGGGGCTGCCACTGAGGGCTGTGGAACCTTCTGGAAACAATTTACATCTCTGTGACAGCTTCCTCACATGTAAAGTATCAAGTGTCAATGGCTGATGGTTTTCTGGGCTTTTTATAAGTTATTGTATTATTTGCTGACATGTTAAAATATTAAATATTTTAAACTATTTTCAAGACCTCATATTCTGACCTGTTATACCTAAAAACTATTTCCTACCAACAACAACTAAGCTAGGTTTAATACCTTTGTAGGCTTAATTATGTTTTTACAATACTAAAAGTCTATCCGATACTTTATAATTTTTGTAAGAATGAACTCACAAAGTTTCCCATTTCACATAACACCAATAAAACTGGACACTGCCAATGCAAGGTGGAGCTCTTGTGTGAGAGAACTATAGTAAAATTATTTTTCTATTAAAGAAGTAAGCACACGATTTTACTAAGTAATATTGAGCTTGCTCTACTTCTCAAGTTTGAATTTCCATTCATAAATGTGTTGCCTGATTTTCCACAATTGTAACAGCTAATGATTTATTTGATGTTTAGAGGATTCATTCCAACACACTGAAGAGTTAAGCTTTAAATCATAGGCTGTCCACTCTCTAAAGAATGTTTTGTGGAAACACAGCCTGGAAAGATAGGATTCCTACTGAGCTTTTCAGACTTATGTGTACTGTGAGGGTTTTACCAGATCACTTCTCTATAATCTTGCCTAGAGTACAGATGTGGGTAGTACCGCTTCCTGTCATCTCTTTCCCCCACTGCCAGGAAAAATCAACAGCTCTTTGACCATGTGTCCATCTCAGTTCACAGTCTTAGTCCCTTTTATTCCTGCTTCATTTAAATGGAAGCCAATGATTTCCTGTCTGATCTTAATATTGAATTTACTTTTTTATGAAATTACTTTTTAGATTTTCAAATGCTCTATTTCTAGACATATGTCCATTATTATTGAAGTAGTAAATGCAAACAAAATAAAAAAATAAAAGCAGAGAGGTGTGTGTGTGCCCCATGTTCATAGTTCTTGTATAAGGATACTGTGAAAGGAACTTTCAGATAATCCTCTAAGCAGCAGCCATCTGACGAAGGAAGTCAGATATGCATGGCCCCCAACTTAGACTGTCCACTTCGGACATTTCTTTTCCACCAGGGTGTGGCAGCAATCTGCACTTAGTGGAAATCAAACATTGAATTCTGATCTTCTTGACTAGTGCTAGGATACTCTCTTTTTTTTTTTTAATTAATTTATTCATATTACATCTCAGTTGTTAGTCCATCCCATGTATCCTCCCATTCCTCCCTTCCTCCCACTTCCCCCCTACTGCCCTCCCCTCCCCTATGTCTGTGTCTGAGGGGGACCTCCTCCCCCTGTATATGCTCATACGGTATCAAGTCTCTCCTTGGTGACCTATTATCTTTCCTCTGAGTGCCACCAGGCATCTCCATCCAAGGGACATGTTCAAATATGGGGCACCAGAGTTTGTGTGAAAGTTAGATCTCCTTTTCCACTCAACAGTGGAGAATGTCCATCGGCTAGTCTGGGTAGGGGTTCGAGGTTTACTGCCTATTTTTTCCTTGGCTGTTGCCATAGTTTGCAGAGGGCCCCAGGGCCCGGACTCGCCTGTAGTTTTCCAGGACCCGCTGGATCCTTCTATTTCCTCTTTCTCCCAGGCTTCTCACACCTAAAGTCTCAATAGGATGTCCTCCCCTCTTACCCACTATCCTGGTAGGTATAGTTTTTCATGGGGACGTACACCTTGGACTAGTGTCTCGATATAAGTGAGTATATACCATTTAGCTCTTTTTGCCTCTGTATGAACTCACTCATTATGACAATTTCTAGTTCAATCCATTTGTCCACAAATTTTGGAAATTCCTTGTTTTTAATAGCTGAGTAGTATTCCATAGTGTAAATGTACCACAGTTTCTTTATCCATTCTTCTATTGAGGGACACGTAGGTTGTTTCCAAGTTCTGGCTATTATGAATAAGGCAGCTATGAACATGGTTGAGCATATGTCCCTGTTGTGTGGTAGTACATCCTCTGGGTATATTCCAAGGAGTGGAATAGCTGGGTCTTGAGGAAGCCCTATTCCCATTTTTCTGAGAAAGCACCAGATAGCTTTCCAAAGTGGTTGTACTAGTTTGCATTCCCACCAGCAATGCAGGAGTGTTCCTCTTTCTAGGATACTCTCTATGATACTACACAGTGAGTGTCAGTGTCCAGCTAGCTACACTATCCTGAGGGAAAATCACTTACATACTCCACAGCGTAAGCTGCTTAACTACAGTGTTACGTACAATATGGGTGTCAAATGTATTTTCATCATAAGATGGGCTTCTTGGAATGTATAATAAGCCAACTGTAAGTTGTGGAACATTTATATCATATAGTCTAAGGAGGCACAAAAAACAACTTCAGTTAAAGTCAGAAAAAGCTAAGACTCCTTATAGGCTAGACTAAGCAGCATCAGATATCATATTTGAAGAAAGAAAACAGCCAGTGTACTAAACAACGAACTTTACTCATAACAAGATAATAGTCAAAAATATAGGGAACATACAAAGTCAGCTCTCCACAAAGGGAAAGAAAGCACAAGCCACCCCCACCAGGGCAATGTTCTCCCCAGTCCCCATCCCTAGTACTGAAGGAGGAGATGTAACAGGAACTGGACACATCATGGGCCATGGGCAGAGATGCAGGAGCGGTCCAGGCTGTGAAAATGTAGGCTCAGATATAAAGGGGGAGGAAGTCCCCCTCTGGCACAGTCATAGGGGAGGGGAGTAAGGGGAAAATGGGAAGGAGGGAGGAATGGGAGGATACAAGGGATGGGATAACCATTGAGATGTGGCAAGAATAAATTAATTTTAAAAAAGGGGGGAAAAGAGAAAAAATAAAACAAGGCAGTAAACAAACAAACAAACAAAAAACAAAAACAAACAAAAAAGAAAAGCAAATGTAGGCTCAGGGGTAACCCATGACCCTGAAGCTAAAGATCTTCTATAGGCACCATGGAGAGAGCACCCTAAGAAGGAATCACACAAAACTGCCTGGGTAAAAGACAACACAGGTATGTAGAAGTAAACAGCTGACCAAAGTAGTGGCTGTGCCAGGACCATGTAATTAGCACATTGTGATGGTTTGAAAGAAAATGCCCCCTCCCTCCCATGGGTCCCATAGGGAGTGGCACTATTTGGAGATATGGCCTTGCTGGAGTAGGTGCAGCTTTGCTGGAGGAAGTGTGTCACTGGGGGCAGGCTTTGAGGTCTAAGACGCTCAAGTCAGGCATAGGGGCTCACTATTACGTTCTACTGCCTGAAGATCAAGATGTAGAACTCTCAGCTACCTCTCCAGCACCATGCACGCTGCCACACTTTCCGCCATGACTATAATGGTGTAAATCTCTGAACTGTAAGCCAGCCCCAAGTAAATGTTGTCCTTTATAAGAGCTGCTGTGGGTGGCTAGGCAGTGGTGGTGCACACCTTTAATTCCAGAGGGATTCTGATCTCTCTGAGTTCAAGGCCAGCTTGATCTACAGAATGAGTTTCGGGGACAGCCAGGACTACACAGGAAAACATTGTCTCAAACCAAACACACTCACAAAAAGAGTTGTCTTGGTCATGGTGTCTCTTCACAGCAGTAAAACCTTATCTAACACACAGATGCTCCTGATCTGAGCAAAAGAGTGAACAGTGACAGAAGAAGCCAGGGCCCCAATAAGACAAACATCTCTAGCTGAAAAAGTAAACAACCACGCCTGTGTGGTCACATTAGTACCTAGGACTTAGGAACCCAAGCACTGGAAGTGTGATCACCCAGCACCAGCAGAACAATAATGGGTAGAAATTACCCCAAACCTGCTGACTTCTGGGGAAAATCCAGGACTGACACTGTTGGAGCAGAGTTTGTTTCCCAGAGCACACAGCAGGTGGCTGAGAGAGACCTGAAATGCCATATTGAGAGGCATCCAAAGCACGTAGTACACAGAATTAAAAATAAAACCAATATTTAATAAATCAAAGAGGATGTAAACAAACTCCTAAATAAAAATACAAAAGTACAGCAAACAGAGTTTTGAAAAAGACAATAAAGGACATGAAAAGGAACCCAATAAATAAATTAAAATACTAAAAAATAAAATTAAAATTTTAGAAGCGAAAATCTCAAGTCTTAAAAATAATAGGTCCTTAGGAAAAAACCTCCCCGATACAATGTATAAGGAAAGGACAGGCATATGGGACACATTTATAAGACAAAATGTCATGGAAATAGGAGAAAAACTTCAGGGTAAAAGTACCAATGTTAATCAACAAAATTATAGCAGAAAATTTCCAAATCTATGATGAGAGATGACCATGCATATTCAGTAGGCACAGATTAGACCAGAGAAATACCTCTCCATACTATAGTCTAATTAAGACCCTAAGCACAGGAACAAAGTGCAAAACTGACATTTGCAAGATGGATACACAAAGTCACATATGAAATGAAGCTCATCAGAATTCCAGCGGACTTCTCAACAGGAACTCTCACTCTAACTCTAACTCATGGAATGTGGCCCACCAGTTAGCACAACCACGAAGGGTGAGCCCTTGAGGACTTTACAATACTATGGAGAATTACTCTGCTTGTTGTTTTTGTGGCCAGCACATCCCTCATAATCTATGAATCGGATGAGAACTCTACAGCGGCTGCCAGTCTCTCAGTGGGTAGTATACTGGAACGCACGATAACCATGTTTGACCTCTTTCAGGCACTGCTGCTGGGGCAGACAAATGATTCAACAACCACCCTTGGAAAGAAACTAGAAATGTAGAATGCTAGCAATGACCACTACATTTAGAAAGAATTCGTAAAAGTAGATTGTCTAGAAAGTTAGGTTAAGATGTTTTGGTCAGTGGCTCAGATATAGAAAATCATGAGGAACCATTTGAAACTCAAAAAGGCACATTCTTTTTTAAATATATTTTATTAATTTATTCATATTACATCTCAATTGTTATCCCATTCCTTAATCCCCCCATTCCTCCCTCCATCCCTCTTTCCCCCTACTCCCCTCCCCTGTCACTGTGACTGAGGGGGCCCTCCTCCCCCTGATTATGATCCTAGGGTATCAAGTCTCTTCTTGGTAGCCTGCTGTCCTTCCTCTGAGTGCCAACAGGCCTCCTCATTAAGGGGACATGGTCAAATATGGGGCACCAGAGTTCGTGTGAAAGTCATACCCCACTCTCCACTCAACTGTGGAGACTGTCCTGTCCATTGGCTAGATCTGGGTAGGGGTTTGAAATTTACTGCACATATTGTTCTTGGCTGGTGCCATAATTTGAGCAGGAACCCTGGCCCAGATCTGCCCATCATAATGTTCTTCTTGTAGGTTTCTAGGACCCTCTGGGTGCTTCTATTTCCCCATTCTCCCATACTTCTCTCACCTAGAGTCCCAATAGGAAGTCTTCCCCTCTGTCCCACTTTCCTGGTAAGTGAAGACTTTCTTGGGACATGTCCCTTCGGCTAGTGTCCAGATATAAGTGAGTATATACCATTTAATTCTTTCTGCTTCTGGGTTAACTCACTCATTAGGATCATTTCTAGTTCAATCCATTTGTCCACAAATTTCAGGAATTCCTTGTTTTTAATAGCTGAGTAGTATTCCATAGTGTAAATGTACCAGTTTCTTTATCTATTCTTCTACTGAGGGACACTTAGGCTGTATCCAGGTTATGGCTATTATGAAAAAGGGTGCTATGAACATGGTTGAGCAAATTTTCCTGTTGTGTGCTGGAGCATCTTCTGGGTGTATTCCAAGGAGTGGCACCCTCTTAATAGTAGAGCTAGGGACTTTTTGAGGTTGCTGGGCAAGAACAATAGCCAAATTAGCACTTGCTGATGTGACTCTCTTGCTGAAGCTGGACTGGTGGTCAGATGATGATTACTTTCTTGTTCCCATTTTTGCCCTCAGCTTCGTGATCCGCTTTAATAGAAACTGTTAATGAGTAGATGTGCACCTTGAGGATTTAAGGTAGAAAGGGCTCATAGTTTTTTATATAAAAGTTTAAACTTGTGATTCGCTTAAGATTTTTCCTAAGATTACTTTTTAAGATAATTGATTCTTTCTTTGTAACCACAAATTGCAGCCTGCCAGTTAAAGAGAACCTGGAGGAAAAAAAATTACCTCGTTTGCTTACACTTTGTTAATCTATCACAAGTTGCTTAGTTACAAATGTATGTGGGTTCTTGGCAATAATTTGTTTTTCACATTTGTTTCTCACCCATAATACATAAAACATTTAATCATGTTGAGGGTATTGGGGAACATTTTTTCTGCATATACTCATTGTAATTGTTCACTTAAATAAAAATAGAATGTAACCACATTGTGATTTTTGTACTGCTTGAAAGATTTGGCTGGGATGTATAAGCTGTGGGAGAAAAAAAATAAGTTGTTGGAACTCACTCATTTGAGTTTACTCCACCCACCCAATATGTATAAATTGTGTGTGTGTGTATATATATATATACATATATATACATATATATATATATGTAAAATGGTTGGAGCTTGTTCTTTGGAATTTGCTCCATCCACCCAACGTGCATATGTGTGTGTTTCTGCATGCACTTATACATGTCTGTATGTATGTATGTATGTATGTGTATGTGTGTGTGTGTGTGTGTATATGTGGAAACTTGTTGAAGCTTGTTGTAACTTGCTTGTTGAAGCTTGTCTTGTTCATCCATTGAGTGTGTGTGTGTGTGTGTGTGTGTGTGTGTGTGTGTGTGTGTGTGTATGGTCTTTTTTCTCTTCTTTTCCTTTTCTCTTGTTGCTGGCAATATGCCCCCATTGGTTACAATCAGTTCCAGCCTGAAGAGCCAAGCCTTTTACCCTCGGTTCGCTGGGTAATCAGTCACTGGTTACAAGCAGTATTGGCCCCATCACAAATTCTATGCCCCATTCAGTTTACCCTGTGGTGCTGAAGCTGGACTTCAACAAGAAATATACCTGATTATCAAAGACAAATGCTTCCTTATGAAAAAGAATGCAAATGGCATACCAACACAAACAGATGCAGGGAGTGAGCAGGTGTCCCTGTTTTAACATCTGACAAAATGACAGTCTTAGAAAAGATACCAAAGGTTACTTCATAAGATGAAGGGAACAGGCTGGAGAGTTAGGAGCTCAGCAGTTAAAAGCACTGACTGTTCTTCCAAAAGTCCTGGGTTCAATATCCAGCAACCGCATGGTGGCTCACAACCATCAAATCTATAATGACATCTGATGCGCATTTCTGGCATTTATACATACATGCAGATAGAGCACTCAAATACATAAGAATACATAAATAAGTAAATCTCTTAAAAAAGGTTAAAGGAACAACCCATCAAGAAAGTACAACTCTAAATATATATGCAATATACGCTGACATACACATTTCATGAAACCAACACTCTATATGTAAAGTATTTACAAATTAACTGCAACACAACAATGATGAGTTGGTGAGAGACTTTAATAGCCCAATCTCATGAACAGATGGGTCATTCCAAAAAGAAGCAAGTTAAAGAGCATCTTAGTTAAATGCGGTCTAGATGAAATGGACCTGACAGATAGCAACAGAACAATCTATGCAAATATTGCAGAATATACAATCTTTTCAATAGTTCATGTAACTATCTCTAAAATAGATTGTATAATAGAATACAAGGCAAGTCTTAGCAAGCATAGGAAGCTGAAATAATTTCTTACATTTTCTACTTCATCATAATGAAGTAAAATTAGAAGTCAATAGTGAGAGAAATCAGCAACAGGAAAATTCAGACTCATGGAGATTAAAGAACATGGTATGGATTGAGGAGTGGGTCATCAAGGAAAACAAGATGTAAAATTGAAAATGTCTCAAAGCAGAAAATAAAGACACTACATATCAAACCTGTTATGTACACTCAAAGCAGTTCTGAAAGCACCTATGTTTAAAAATATAAGATAGACTTAGGATTTTAGAATATCTGAAAAAATGGCAATCTAGAAGAGATAACAAGCCAAATCCTAAGTCAGCACATGAAAGAAATAATAAAGACTATGGCATAAATTAACAAAATGGAAGTGAACAAATATAAATGACCAACAAACTAGAATCCTTAAAATGTTAGATAATCCCTTAGCCAAACTACCCAAAAAAGTAGAAGATCAAAATTGATAAAATTAGAGAATAAAGAATAAACTTGACAAGAGATACCAATAAAATTCAGAAAATTATTAGTGCTATTAAACTGAGAAGCCTAAGAGAACTGGACGAATTTCCATGCTATACATCTTACCAAAATTAAACCAAGAGGGCATAAACAATTTAAACAGATCTATAGCAAGCAATGGAACAGAAACTTCAAAAAAAAATGCCTCAAAAAAAAAAAAAAAAAAAAAAGGTGCAGAGCCACATGTATTCACTGCTGAATCCTACCAGATGTGTAAAGTGCAGAGCCACATGTATTCATTGCTGAATCCTGCCAGATGTGTAAAGAGCTAATGCCTCTCTAACCACTTCATACACTAGAGAGGGGAGCAACACAACCACAGGTTTTATGAAGCCAATATTATAGATATCAAAACCAGATAAACACACAGAAACAAAACCAAAACTGTATGCCAAGTTCCCATATGAACACAGATGCAAAATTCTCAATAAAATACTTGCAAATCAAATTGAAGAGCACGTCAGAAAAACCATTCATTTCTCCCAATTAGTTACAACCCAGAGATGTAAGGGCTTCAATACACACTAGTCAACAAATATAAAACATCACACAAACCGACTTAAGTGTAGAAATCACATGAATGTGGCTTCAACAAAGTCAAGGATCCGTTTATTGTAAAAAAGCTCTTA
Source organism: Acomys minous (assembly GCF_964271855.1). Taxonomy (NCBI): domain Eukaryota; kingdom Metazoa; phylum Chordata; class Mammalia; order Rodentia; family Muridae; genus Acomys; species Acomys minous. The sequence continues at coordinate 76,428,366 of NC_140489.1, forward strand.
AGAAATTAGGATTAGAAGGAATGTACCTCAACATGATAATATTCTATAAAGAATAACAAACTTGCAGTCACCATTATGCTAAATGGGAAAAACTCAAAGCATTTGCACTATAAAATCCAGAACCAGCCAAGACTGCTGACTTTCTCTATTCTTATTCATGAGAATGCCCAAGGTTTTAGCAAAGAATTAGAACTGGAAAGAAATAAAGCAAATGCACATAAGAAAGCAGCAAGATGGCATAATCTTCTTCTACACGGGAGACAGTAAGGATTCTAAACGGTAACTCTTAGAACTACTGAACACTTTCAGCAAAGTAGCAGGATACAGCAACAGCATAGAAAATTCAGTAGCATTGATGCATAACAATAATAAACATACTGAGAAAATATCAGAAACGCAATTCTAATCACAAGACCATCAAAACTAATACTTTGGAGTAAACCTGCCTAAGGAACTGAAAGACCTCTACAATGAAATTTTTAAATAATGGACAAAAACAATCTAAAGAACAAACTACAAGATTTGGAAAGATTTCCCGTGGTAATAGATTGGCAGAATTGAGATTGCACACATGTTTACATTACTGGAAACATTCTATAAAATTCCAAAGACAGTGATATTTTAATGAAACTGGGAAAACCCTAAAATTCATAAGAAAGCATAACAGATTGAGTAGCTAAAGTATTTCTAAGAAAAAAGAACAAAGCTGTAGATAATCCACTCCTGGCTTCGAGATATATAGGGTCACATTCATAAAAGCACTAAAAGCAGCACAGAAAGCACTGGGATAATCACAGACACATAGATCAACACAGTCGAGTGGAGAACCCAGAAGCAAGTCCACACAGTCCCAGCCAAGACACCTAACTTTGACAAAGATATATAAAAAAATCACAGGACAAAGTTACCTAACTTTGACAAAGATATATAAAAAAATCACAGGACAAAGTTACCTAACTTTGACAAAGATATATAAGAAAATCACAGGACAAAGTTTCGTGAATAATGGTTCTGGAACTATGGATAGGCACACATACATACAAGAATGAACCTAGATCCCCATCTCTCACCCTGAATAAAACCCAACTCCAAACTCATCAAAGATCTTAACATGAGATGTGAAATGAGGAAGCTGTTAGAGGAAAATGCTCGAAAATATAGATAGACAAGACTTTCTCACAGTAATCCTCCAAAGATTTAAATCAGTCTTAAGACAAGTATCGTGTTTTCTCTTTTCTTTGGATCCCAGATTTTGTAGAGCTGCATAAAATCATGTGAATATTTAGGAAAACAAGAGGAGAAGCCTAATTGCCTAAGAGACAAAGCCAACTAATTGGAGTGGAGGAGGAGTGGGGAGAAAGAGAAGGGTCAGAACAGGAGTGAGGTGAAAGCAAATTACGTAATGATACAAAAATATCATGTGAAACTTGCTATTATGTACAATGCCTATTCACCAACACAAAATACAGAAATCAGGCTTAAAAAGAAAATTCAAATATAGTCTTACATAATTTTTGATAGAGAAAGCACTAATTTTAACATGTATTTAAGACATTTTTGCTATCATAAACTACCTAAATTGTAAATGTTTTCATATGACTAATCTATAATAGAGTCTTTTCTTCCAAATAGGGAATATTCTCCTAGTGAGAGATATACTTGTTATCAGACAATGTGAGTTATTCTACCCAATATTGGTTTCTTACATTTAATACAAACATCTGATTTTAATCAATTGGCCAATATTTACAACAATCTCTGACTTATTGTAAAAATATGCAGTTACATATACCAAAATGAAGATTTTAGGTAGATCAAAGTAATGCTAGCTTCCAACATGGGGGAAGGGGGCATTTGATCACACCATTGGCTAAAAGCAATTAGCATTTGATTGCTCTAATAATGTCACACATGTAGTGTGGCCACACAGCAGAGCTGGTCCCAATCCCAAGACTAGTTGGCCAACACAAATTGGACCCAATGGGGTAAAAGGAAAAAAAATTCATCTTAAAGTTGAGTAGAAAGGCGTAGGACAATTAGAGGGTGGACATATGAGGGGTAGAGAGGATGTGTTCAAAATGCACCATGTGACGTTCACAAATAATTAATAAAAATATAAAATCTAATGCAAGTTTGTTCCTTAAATAATACTAAATGTTATCAACAGAGGAATATGCCAAAGTAAACCAATATAAAAACAAATAAAGGGAAAATAACAGTGATGAGCAAATAGATGACCTAGAACAGTATTTTGAACATCAAGAGTTTAATAAAGAACTTTTAGAAAATTAAACTTACCCAAAATGTTTCAGAAAAAAAAAGCCCTTGAAATGAAGCCTATTATAACATATTGTTATGCAATAGCCACATGAGTACAAAAATTATGAAAAATAACCTTTTTTAAAAGAAAAAAACAAATTTATTTTAATAAGTTTCCTAATTCTTTTCAAAAAACTGTTTCCTCTTGTCTTTTTGTAGAAATGTTGTACCCTACTTCAGCTGGATCTCGAAGTAGAGCCTGCTTACCCATGTCAGCTTACCCTACGTAATAAACATCTCCAGTGCTAGAGATCTCCTCTAAAGCACTAAAGAAACTCCTGTGAGTTTTCATTAAGTAACCACGTAATAAAGACTTGCGCTAACTCTAGATTAAAATCTAGTCTACTACACCAAGAACTCAGGAGCATACTGGGGGCTCCTTTCAGTGTGTAATTTCCTAAACACGATCAATTCAAAAGCTGACTGTCCCTGTTGATGACAGAAGCCAAGGAATTACAAAAGGATTTTTGTGTATCTACTTGACAAAATGAGAAAATGTGACCTTCATCATTACTGATCCGAGTGCCAATGATTACCTCTTTAAACTCCCCACGGCCAGTGTGATGGCTCAGTAGATAAAGGCATCAAGCATGTGCACAGGATTTAAGCCACAGAATACAGTGAAGAACATTAACCAACTCCTATAAGTTATCCTCTAACCTAATGCACATGTGTATCCATCCACACTTGTACACATGTGTGCACACACACAATTATTTCATTAATTAAACTCAATTTTAAAAGTTCATACACTAATACTTGGGTCAAACGCCTCAGTTTAGTTGACCTCCAGGCCTCCTTTTCCTGTCCTTGACCTCAACAGCACGGGAAATAGTTACAGTGTAAGCGATAACCTTCTAAGTTGACGAGTATCAGTTAAAAACTTCACAGATGTATAAAAGAGAAAGAAATGAACATAATTTCCCTTGGCTTTTAGCTGACTCTCCCCAGGGAGAGTCAAATTGGAAGTTGGTAGCTCTTATATGGTTCCTATGGCACGAAACAGTCCTGTAAGCATTTACAGCTTGGAGAGAAAGGGATAAAACATCCATGTACTCCCAACACATGGAGATGAGGAACCCAAGGGCATTCCTGGCAATGTGGTGACTGTTAGACAATCCTGTTGAAATTTATATCTATCGAACCATATTATTTCAAAGAAAAAATACATATTTATCCATAACTTATAATTTTAGAACATGTTTATAATGAATAAAGAATATCTATGTACAAACATGGCCAGATTCTTTTTTGTTTAGTCTCAGAATTTAAAGTCATTTAACTAAAGCCTCATTAAAAGTCAAAACAAAAGCATATTTTTGTAGTAATTCCTCAGCAAAGTTAATTTAGAAGGACGTGAATAGACTTCTGAGACCTCTAATATATACATTTTTCTAGTTAAATAAAAATATAGATATGTTTATGGACACAGTTGTGTTTATCTTATAAACTCCCCCACTACATGTATATATATTTTTCCATTAATGTTTAAAGAATAACATATCTAGACTTAAAGTCATTTTTATTGAATTTTATAATTGTATTATTTCTCCACTTCTACTAACTTGGAGAATGATTAGCTAAATTTTCATTCATAAGGCAACAAGTTTGGGATGCCTTTGGTCTAATGTGATGATTATGGCATAAATAACTATTAGCTTAGGAATCATATGATAGAGATGAGATACTGAACTGGGAAAGAGAGGCTTTCCAATGGAACTACTCAGGAGTAAGATAGAAGCCGTGATCAAAGCTTGGAAAGCAGGTTAATGCAAGTGAACTTTGAATCATCCTATCCAGAAAGAAAGAAGATAAACCAGACAAGTACCAAGGCCCATGCCACCACTGCAGGCTTACAGGGGCCCATTGCTGGGCTGGAAGTTACTTTCTGTATTCATTCATGCTAATCTTTACAACATTAGTGTTACCAGCTTCAATTCTACACTCAGGAAAATGAACTTCAAACTGAAGCATCTTGAGAAAGAAACTAAGCCATTGCTCTCTTCTTTTCACTGGACTGAATGGCTCCCCTGGCTTGTCACCTATGAATATCAAATGAAGATCTCTATACAAATAATCTGGACAGAGAAATAGAGGGCTCAACCTAGGACTTCAAATATGTCCTTCACCCCAAAAGCCTCTTGCAGCCTTCCACCATTGAGCTGATTCCACAACCTTCCTAAAGCACTCAATGACACTCTGTTGCTCCGGAAATAATGCAAGTGTATAGACTTCCATAGTAGCTGCTCCCCTAGCACCTATCTTTAGCACACATAACCAAATACACTTAGCCAGTGAATAAACTAATCTGACTCTACCCAACCCTTCCCTACTCCCACTGCTCCCACTCCAGGTATGCGTAATGCAGAGCTTTGTCTTTTTCTGTATAAATTATCTTATCTATAGCAAGAATTAAGCTCCCATACCACAGAATAGGCTTGAGCATCAGGCACAGGGCAGTCACTAGAAATTTCTGCGGATCTTGGAAAGTCCTGTAAAAAATCCTACAGACTTTAAGGCCTGTTTCCCCATCCAGTAAGTCTAGCATAAATTTGGATCTTATTACTCAGTGAAGTCTTCAGTCTATGTATTCTTTCAGTCAACTGCAAAGGGGTGTGTGTGTGTGTGTGTGTGTGTGTGTACTACAAAACAAATAAATACACACATATATGAATGTATATGTGGTACATAGGAGGTGGCTTGTCTCTCCAAAAATGTCTAGGCCACTCTTCCTGATACCACTCACTCACTGTACTTATGTCTTCCATGGCATAGAGAATCCATTGCTTCCGCTATGTTGACAGAACACCCTAAATACAGCTCTTAGACATTAGGTTAAAAACCAGTCAACTCGGCCACATATTTTGCTGTGCTGGTGAGAATAAAGAAATTGATGGCTAGTAGAATCAGCTAGTTTTCCAATTTCATTGAACCACACGGTCATAACTACAAAGACAAAAGTCAGAAGAAAAGTCAGCCTAGAAATTCTGAAGTCTTTTGCACGTTGGTGGATACTCAATTGAATCTAATCTTTTCCAGGTAGAATCATTAAGTTCTCAAGAAGGAAACAGAGGTTCAATGAGAGAAAAACGACATTTACTCACTTACCAAAACAACAACTACGGGATACAGGAGAGGACAGCTGCTCTCTTCAATTATACTCAGTAACTTCTGGGTTTCTTGAAAATCAGAGGGCACAACCTCAAAGAAAAGAAAGTAAGAGAAAAATGAATGGAAGATCTTAAAGAATAGAAGTTGACTCCTGGAGGGGGAGAGTTCTACATAATAGCCAATGTATTTATCAGATTAACCATTAAACCACTTGAAAAAATACCTACAATTTATATATGTTAAGATTTAAGCAATATACTGGGTTAAATTATGTCATGTTATCTATGTGTGGAAAATTAAAAATACTGTCTATGGAAGAAATATTTGCATCTCATGCTAGTAATTGGGTTCTGAGAATAATGTTTTCTTATATGAAATAGTAAAAAATACAGTTTTTCAGTACAGAGTAGATAGCACATGTAAGGGTTCAGAAAGGTGCATTCTCTTTGACACTGTATGCTCGGGTCTCAAATTCTTCCAGACATTACTGTTTACTACTTACATTCACACAGATGAAACTGTAGCACTGGTCTGTGATGAAGTTCTGAATATCTCGGCCCACATGGTCCAGAACCACAGACATGACTTTGACACACTAGGAGAAAAGCCATACCAGAAGACATTTATCGTCTAGACAGACAGGCCCACATGAACATAAGCGACTCCATGACAAAGCAACAGATCTGCTCTAAACTCATGGAGCCTTGTAGCATGTACAGTAACAAACCCAGCTGAAGTGTATCAGACAACCCCAAGAAAGATAATTGGAATTAATCTATGAATAATGTTTACTATTTTAAAATACAAAAAAATGTAGGAAATTGTTACAAATAGGCAAACAATTTTGCAGACCGAGGAAACACTCGGCAAGGAGCATGATTTCTGTTTTATGAAGAATTTGTTGCAGTGGCTATTCAGGGGCAGGAGGAGAAAAGCTCAGCGGGATGTGGGGGTGGGACTGCCGGGGCCTGTTAAACACCATAGTCTGAGCAGTAGATGTCATTCTACCTGGAATGACCAGAAGCAAAGAACGCAATAAGAAATTATTACAGTGATGTCTGTTAGAGAGAAATAGGAACTGCACTTGGGCAGTAATAACCCAAAATAAAGACACAGCCAAAAACCACCTTCTAATAGGTACCTAATCTGGCTGTGATGGCACACATCTTTGAGCCCAGCACTCAGAACAGTGGCTGGTGGAACTGTGTGTGCTCCATGCCAACCAACCTTGCCCTCATAGTGAGACGCTGTCTCAACAAACAAACAAAAGGTGGTAACGTTAGACTAGATCTAGAAGGGGCAATATATCAATCATAAAAATACTTTCCCAATAAAGTATTTATACTTTGGTATTCTCTTGTTCCAAGTTTTTCTTTAATTATAAACACAAACTTAAGAATTGTTGTATAGAACACCAACAGCCCAGGCCTTAAGGTCAACAATTAACAAATGGGACCTCATGAGGCTGAGAAGCTTCTGTAAGGCAGGAGACACTGTCAACAGAACAAAGCGACAGCCTACAAACTGGGAAAAGATCTTCAACAACCCTATATCTGACAAAGGTCTAATACCCAAAATATATAAAGAACTCAAGAAATTAAACACCACAAAACCAAACAACCCAATTGCGAAATGGGGCTTGGAACTAAACAGAATTCTCAACAGAGGAATATCAAATGGCTGAGAAACACTTAAAGAAATGCTCAACCTCCTTAATCATCAAGGAAATGCAAATCAAAACAACTCTGAGATTCCATCTTACACCCATCAGAATGGCTAAGATCAAAAATTCAAGTGACACCACATGCTGGCGAGGATGTGTAGAAAGAGGAACACTCCTTCATTGCTGATGGGAATGCAAACTTGTACAACCACTTTGGAAATCTATTTGGCACTTTCTCAGAAAACTGGGAATAAGGCTTCCTCAAGACCCAGCTATTCCACTCCTTGAAATATACCCAGAAAATGCTCCACCACACAACAAGGACATATGCTCAACCATGTTCATAGCAGCCTTATTTATAATAGCCAGAACTTGGAAACAGCCTAACTGTCCCTCAGTAGAAGAATGGATAAAGAAACTGTGGTACATTTACACTGTGGAATACTACTCAGCTATTAAAAACAAGGAAATCTCAAAATGTGTGAACAAATGGATTGAACTACAGATGATCATACTGAGTGAGTTAACCCAGAAGCAGAAAGACTCATATGGTATATACTCACTTATAATTGGGCACTAGCCCAAAAGGCATGTCCCACGAAAGTCTTCACTTATTAGGAGATTGGGGTAGATATGAGGACATCCTACTAAGACTCTAGGTAAGAGAAATATAGGAGAATGGGAAAACAGAAGGACCCAGAGGTCCTAGAAACATACAAGAAGATCATCATGATGGGTGGATCATGGCCCAGAGGGGTCTGCTCAAACTATTGCACTAACCAAGGACAATACAATAGTAAACATCGAACCCCCACTCTGATCTACCCAATGGACAGGACATTCTCCACAGTTATGTGGAGAGCAGGGACTGACTTTGACATGAACTCTGGTGCTCCATATTTGACCACCTCTCCTTGGTGGAGAGGCCTGGTGGCACTCAAAGAATAAGCAGGCTACCAAGATGAGGCTTGATAGTCTATAACCATATAGTGGGCGAGGAGGTCCCCCTCGGTCATAGACCTAGGGGAGGGGAATAGGGTGAAAGCAGGAGGGAAGGAGGAATAGGAGGATGTAAGTGATGGGATAACAATTTAGTTGTAATCTGAATAAATTCATAAAATTTAAAAAACAATTGTTGTATAGGATTCTTTTATAAAATCTAGCTGTAATAATGTCCCAGGAACTCATATCTCAGGATTCACACCTACATTGCACATATCACACCTTACAATAAAAACTTCTAAAATAAAAATGCTGCTCCTAACACATGGAACTGTAGCCCCAAGATGCCCTACTCAATAGAGTAAGTCCATATACTGTTATAAATTATGGGAGGATAGAGAGAGAAGGTATCAAGACCTAGTTCTGGCATAGAAACTAGTTCATTGATAACGCTTAAGATTTTATTTCCACTTAAAATTTGTACTGAGCCCTAAGTTCAAAGAGAACCTTCAAATATTCAAAGAGAATAATTATGGATTATTCAAAATGTATCTATATATATATATATATATATATATATATATATAACAAATATCAATTTATTATGCATCATGTTTACTAAGAAATCACATCATCTAGATATTACAAAGAAACACTAAAGTATTCGTGGGCCTCTAATGTATCCAAATAATTTAGAAGGCTCTATCAGCTAACTTGATCCATACTCTTCCATGATGTTTGTATAGCAGACCCCTTGCCATGACAGTTATGCCTTTCCTCCTGCAGACTCTCTTATGTTCTACAAAGTAAGAGTAGAGATGTCAGTCTCCCTGGAGCAGATTTCCAAAACTTTCCCAAGTCATAATGATAGGTCTCCTATGTGACTAAAGGATGAGCTGATTTGTCAGAATCCGTTGCTTAAGACTAGACTTTCCTAATATCAGGATGCTTATAAAGGCCTCACAGCCAGGCAGCAACTGACCAACAACCTCTTGTTAGGAGTTGCATTTCAGAGAGGAAGCTCTGCCCTGCTGTTCTTGCTACTGCAATGGCTGTGAGGAGTAAATTATCTTTTGACAGGGCCTGCAAACTCAAGTCTTCAACAGGAAGAGCGTGGTACTGTAAGTTGTATGCATGGAAGCTAACTCATTTCTCATTGGTCAGATAGAAATCAAGGCAACCACAAAAACAGATCTTATCATGCCGAATTCTGAATTCAGAAAAGTTGATTTAGTTTAAAAATTCCCTTTTGCATACACATAAATGAGATCTGTGCTAAAATCATGAGCCATATAATGAATTAAGCTCCTAAACATCAAAACATAGATAAAGTTCTGGAGCATAAAGTTTAGAATAGTTGAGAAAAGAAACAGGTATATTTTTCACAACTAGCAAATGCTTAACAGGGTTTAAAATTCTGCCATATATACGAAAGAACAGCAGTTTTAAGTTAAGAAAAATACCATATGTTTTAATACCAACAATTACCAATAGTCTCTGAATATTACATGGATAACATTCTAATAATTCTATCAGTAGTAGTTGCTGTAACAAGAACAATAACAGGGTGACCTAAGGTATAAATAAAAAATAAAAAAAGGAAAGGGCACTAAATGCAGTATAACTAATACCACTGATAAACCTACGATAATGTTTAACATGCAGAGAAATCTATTTCTAACGGTTAAACAAAGATATCACCAATACATCAGAAATCCTAGACTTCCAATGGCAAGCCAACCCATTGGTAAGTCAGTTTTGACACCTTCCTGTGAAAGAGGAGGAAATGCTCACTTTATCTCTGCTCCCAGCAACAGCTGGATCATATTCAACATACTATAAGGTAACCGCATATGTTACTCCCATATTGTACATGCAATAATCTGTATCCAAGAAAACTAGGCTTAATTCATTTTCATATAATTTTATATTGAATTATATTCACCTGCAAGAGTTTTGTGGACTTGTTTGATATTCATGTTTATCCAAGCATCTTGCCCACTACGCTAGCTGTATATTCCTTGAGCCTTTTGTTTCTAATTCTAAGAATAACTTGCCTAGGAATAATCCTTGCATTAAACCTTTTCTTCATACATTTGCACATACTAGCCACTGCATCTGAAGACCACATTTTTCCCCCCAGTGTTTTACTCCATCTCTCACTGGCCCGTTCTCTTCCAAGCACTACACTGGCTAAATTTCAGCACTTCCTGGATTTTAATAGCTGTCTCCAGTGATGTGATATCTGAAATTCTCTTTCCTCCTGCCTTGTAGCTGAGGGACAATCAGACATGAGATGATATTCCTGAATTCCGATTTTACTTGAAACTTGCAGATGAGACTCCATTAAATTTTAATGGCCTCTGTGGGGATGGAACAGTCATTCAGCATGCCTAAGCTTTGCTTGCTTTGGGGTTTTACAGCAAGGGGCACTTTAAGGAACTCTTCATTCCGGAGACACCTTGCTAGATTTCCTGTTCAAGAGATTTCTTCCCAACTCTCCCCTGACCTCTGCTATACTGTGCTTCAGAATGTTGGCTTGTTCATCTAACTGAACACCTGTTACAGTGACTTGTGAACTCACAGGAGGAGGGATTTCACATTGCATAGTTTAGGAGTGTCAGTATGTCATGCAGAAAGACGTGAAGTGGACTGGAGAGATTCAGGCCAGGGCCAGACAGGAAACAGAGAAAGGGAGCCATCGAGTATTTCCTTTGGGCCCTGTGGAGAGCTGAGAGGTGCCGCACCTTAACATGGCGCAGGCTTCCGCCTTCTGCCATCCTGACAGCGAGCGCTCTCTAAGATAAACAAGTCCTTATATGGCAAAAGGCTGTGCAAGGGTAACTGGTGATCTAATGACACGCAGTCCTGCTCTGACGCAGACCTATGAGGAGGTGACACCTGGCATGAGCTGATTGGCCCTTGAGTTGTACTTAAGCTTGGCCCTTCCTTTCTTCGGGGCCATTCCCACTGAGCATAATCCTGAGTAAAGATCTCAAGAAGAAGTCTGGTTGTTGGTGTCTTATTTCCGCTGGACGGTGCGGCGCCGACAGGGCCCCAGTGTGAAAGATGGTGCGGTGCACTTTCTGTATAGGTGTAGCCTACTGCATAACTCATACCCACTCCTTAAGTCTTCATGGAAAACCCACACTGACACATCCAGAGCTGGGCCTCTCTCACGTAGTTCTAAATCCAGCTCGGTTGGCAGGAAAGAGTAATCTTCACATTTTATTTCTTATCCTTGTGCTTTTTAAAAAAAGACCTGGACTGCCTTTTCAAGTCTCTGATGAGGGTTGAAGACCAGATAGTCTAGCCTTACAATCAAGTTTAACTGGTTAGGGAATAAGTTCTTTTTAGATCAAGATAGATGATTTAAGTTAAAAGAGACGAGATATGAGAGATACTGATTTCCATTCAGAAATTCAGATCCAACAAAATAGGTAAGATGTTTACTTCAAGTTTGATAAATATAAATAGCCAAATCACTATGAATGTAATATTTATAGAACTCATGATTGTCTCTTGTTTCTTCATGCTGTATATAGTTTATTTTATTCGTGTGTAATAATAAAAATGTGTATGTTAAAAAAGAAACATAAAATAATAATAATAAAAGTAATAATAATAATAAAAACACTTCTGATTCTGAAAAAACCTGGACAGGAGAGCATTTGCAAATGATCTTCACATTATTGCATTTACTTGGTTGTCATTTTTAAAATATTTTAATATTTTATAATATTAATATTTTAATATATTATTATATTTTTATGTTGAACATTATGAAAAAAATAGTCCCTAATATTGAGAATATTTCAAGATTAATGCCTTAAACAGTTTCATTTGCTATTTCAAAACATACAATTTTATAGATGTTGCATTTTATGTAACTCCTATTATATTAATTCTAAAATAGTGAATGCATTATTAAATTCCTCTATAATTTGTTTATAATCTACTTATTCAAAACCTAACACCAACTCTCTTATTCAACACAGAGTTTTAAACACAAAGGCCATTTTCCTTCTGTGTTACAAACACTGGTCTAATTCTATATGTACTTATTAATGTATTAAGGGTTTTTCCATATTACTGAAACTTAACTATTCATGACTAAATTGACATCATCCTTCAGAACACAGGATACGGATTTATGTATAACCTATTATTCATCTGTAGAGTGGTAGGTACTTAACTGTTATTAAAATATATTTGCTTAACTGTTTGATAAATTTAAAACTCCATTTAAAATATAGCGCCATTCATCAGATAAGATATGTATATGCAGAGAGTATTTTACAAAGGCTATTAAACATAAACCTACATATGTGAATACACACACCAACTAACTATAAATCTTTTTTCTTCTTAAAACCAAGACCCTTGATAATTATTTCCAGTCAAGTGTAATTATTTTTGGCCCTACATCTTTTTTCTTGGCTAGAAATAATCAATATTTTTTATGCTTGAGTAAAGAGATTTGACTTAACCTAAATATGGCACCGGTGTCTTTGACATCCTAATAAACAAGGAGCATGTTGGCTGCCATGACAACCTGTGTCTGAGCAATGCCGTAGCATCAATCAGGGCTGTCATTCTTGATGTTTCCACTCGCAGGCACAGCACAGGGAACAATCTATGGCTAGACAAGCTTTCTTCCTCTAAATATTTTGGCTAAAAACATTTAAATATTTAAAACACATTTCCAAGATATCCAATAAAATTAAAGAAGTATACCAAAATTAAATGTTTTTGTTATAGCTTAACGACCATTGAGTAAAGACTTACCATGCACTAAGTGCAAACATCTGTGCAGTGGAAATACTATTTAAAGCGTGGGCACTAGGGAGGAAGATGGGCAGTAAGAGAGCTTCCTTTCAAGAGAAGTCAGGGCTTAACTAAGCCTAAGAAGTGTCAAGTCCAGGAGCCAGAGATTCAAAAACTTCTGAGAAGCCAACCCACTTTTTACAGAACTTGTTGGCTGACTCATCTCAGAATCAGAACTGGCCACTATCCCACTTCACTCCCATTCAGTCTGCAGCCCTAGTGTGGGAATAGGCAAGGGAGTGGTGGAGAGATGTACTTTCCTTCCAGTCTGACTAAACGTTAATGATTACTATAAAATCTTTGTTTTCTTTGTTTGGCCCACTTAGCTTTGAGCCTTCACTATGGTCTTCCTATATTTAAGTCAGCTTTTAACCTAGTCTAGTTAAGAACTTGAACTCAGGAGCACAGTTCCCTGGCTTTCAATCTATCTCTGGAACATTCTTTCTGTGTGATTTTTATAATCTTACTGTGGCCTGTGGCTCAATTTATTCTTTGGCAACATAATACCTGTTAGAATCCATAGTATTAGCTAATAAGTGAGAGACAAGGATTGCTGTTTTTAATGTCTTTCTTGAAACCTGAGAAAAATGCACCTTGTAGGCAATCAACCCCAGTGTTTGAGGTGATGTCTGCTATTCTGTATAAACTAAATGCCCATACACAAATGCTAAACTGCTGAATGACATCAGTGTTCCTCAGCAAGACCCAGACCCTTGGCAGCTGATCACACCCAAAGAGTTACCATTCACTAAATGCAGACATCTGCATAGTTCAAATACTATTTAAAGACTGGATACCATAAAGGAAGATGAATATTCAAAAAAATCCCTTTAAGTAGAAATATATGAAGAGAAAGCAAAAGAATACTGTCACCAAGGGTCTGTCATGCCATGGGGACACTGGGACCTATTCCCGTCTCAACAAAGAAAGAACAATGTTTCCATAAGCATGTGGGTTACAAGTCTATGGTCTTTCCCAGCAATCCTTGTTCTAGATCCAGTAAGTGTGCTAAATCCTATTCAGATTTCTTCCTTGAAAGCATATAAAGTGGTATCTCCTTGAACACACCAATATATTAAATACGGGCTGTTCTTGCACTCTGGGTGCTGGCGATTTGATCACAAGATCTTGGCAGACAGCCTTGCGGGCACACAGAGAAAAGAGATGCAGGCTTTTATGATAAGACCTGATGGACTGTGGCCAGACAGTGGGAGAAGAGGTCCCTGCCCCTGCCCCCACCCTGTGTTCCCCCCCCCCCCGCCCTTGGAGGCCTTGGGGAGAGGAATGGGGTCGAAGGGGAAGGGAGGGTGGGAACAAGAAGATAAGAGGGAGAGGATAACAATCGGGATGTAGTGTGAATAAATTATAATGAATTTAAAAATCAATTAGAAAAAAATATGTGCTTTTCTTAACTCCACTCATTTATTTCACATCGTCCTCTTACAAATAACACTTTTAGCATATTATTCTATCTCCATATTGCCTTCACATTTAAAGCCTTACATTTTCACCTTTCTGGGTCCTAGATTTGGATGAAAATATGTAACGAGTCTCTTCTAATTAAAGGCTTTGGATTTGACCTTGGAGAAGAATGGGGTCCTTTTTAAGTACTGCATCCAGCATATAGCAAATAAGTCGCAGAGGGATTACAATCCTAAGACTTTCTTAAGGACTGTCTTCCCTTTTTTATTCCAAAGACTATATAATGGGGATGAAAACAGAGCTGGTCCTAGCAACCATGAGTTCCTGTCATAAGGAACTCAAGGCCCCATTCTGTTATATAGATATTAAATATCCAAAGCTGAATACTGTGTGAAAAACTGTAAGGCTCCCACACAATATACATCTAATGAAGCCTGTGCCTCTCTCCTGAGTCTGCACTACAGAATGTTACACCACTTTGTGGCTAGTGGGCTGCGAGTAAATAAATGGATAATTAACCCATAGATTGTGTTTGGCAAGCACAATACATATATATTTCCCAGATAAAATGACAAAGGACAATATGTTACATGGTATACCCAGTAATGTGATCTGTTTATATTTAATAATGCATAAAAACATTGCAAGAACTTATAAGCTGACATAAACAAATCCTATCTTAACTAAAAGTACAAAGTCACAAAGAGTAGAAAGTCCTAGTGAGCAATGGATGAGTGTAAGGTTCCCTTTATTTGATCAGGCAGCATTCAGTGAGGGCCAAACTGAACACTGAGTTGACACCAGTGAAGGAAAGGCTTCTGTCTTTGAGAAGCTCATATCAAATGCAGAAAATGGCTAGTACTACTATCCTCACACTTAAATGTGCATGAGAACCTCTCAGAACCTTATACAAAATATAAATCTTTCATTTTCCTGGATGTAGGAATCAGCATTTCTGAAACACTACCAATTGGTTAGAATATTACCAGTCTCCCGACAGCAGGCTGAAGCAAAGGAGGATCTCTTATCCTAAGTACGTATAATCACTGAGGGTGCATCCACATATAGCAATCCAAAGACCATGCTATCCTTGACAAAAGCCCAAACTACTGCTTTTCTTACCATCTGAAATTAATTACCTATTTCTTTATTAGATCAATCAGCATGGTGAACATGAATGACAAGAGTAAACAAATTTATTATTCCAACTAATTTTCCTTCAAATTCCTGCCAAATTTACATAACCTGATTTTATTTACATGTATAAGGTTGAATTTCTCAAAGGATTAAGGATGCATATGTAATGACCTAGATGCATATGTAAGTGACATTTCAAATTTTCTACATAAGCATGAGCTAATATATAGAAAAAACAAAAATTATTGGCAAAATATCCTTGACTTGAAATTACTACTCAGAGGCAACTTTAATAATTCCATTATATCTCTTGTGCACAAACTACTTTTCTTGAATGTACATTCCTCTTGATTGAGAAATAGCTTTGTTCTGTCTAAAAATATACCATGTCGTACAACTTTTAATTATAAGATATATATTAGTAACCTGTTAACTAGGTATTATTTATTGTACAAGTTAAAATTATTTGCAAACATTAAAGATAGATTTATATTTGCAAAAAATATAAACAGAATCACAAGATGCAAATTTTTAAGCATGAATATTTCATAATGTTATATGTATTATACCCAGGTAAATCTGTGTTCTGTTGTGCATGCACATGTGTGTGCATAGGCCTGCGGGCCAGAGGATGATCTTAGGTATAATTCCTTAAGTATTATCCACTTTTTAAAGACATTATTTCTCACTGGCCTGTAACCTTAAAGCACACTATGCTCTCATCAAGCCCCAGAGATGTTACTGTCTCTACCTCCCAAGCACTGAGGCTCCAAGGACATGTTACCACACTCAGTTTACTTACCTGGGTTCTGAGGAATCAGCTAAACCTTAGTTCTTGCAAAACAAGCACTTATTACTGACTGATTTATTTCCCCAGGCCTCGGGGTATTTTTAAACCGTTCTTAACAGCAACGAAAGGTATATTCAAGGCTCAGTAGAGAATATTACTGCACATTCTGAAGAGACTTCACACGCTGGATGCAAATCCACTTCTTCACCCCACTGCTGCTTCACTGTCTAGAGCTCATTTCTTCATCACGGCCTCTCTTGTAATTACAAAAGGCAGGATTACCAGCAATTACATCGCCTCAGCTGACTCGCTTCAGCTAATTCCTGCAGCATCTACAATCCTGCCATGCCTTGAATCTTCTCATCTTGTGAACTGGTGTCTGGTTATGAAATCAATTAGAACAGAGTGTGCTTAGTGTCTGAAACTCTTTGCAATTCCTCACATGATTGATGGATACCTAGCAGCTACCTATTTATCTACAGAAATGTATCTGGCTAATGTCCCAGCAAAGATATATTCTAGAAGTTTGCTTTAACATAGTTCTATCATCATTAACCACAATGATTTATATACATATACATATACATATACATATACATATACATATACATATACATATACCAAAGCTGTGTGAGGGACCTGTGAAAAGAGGCAGTGAAGGCAGTGTGTTTAATTACAGTACAAAATAGGATATGCAGAATGACCCCACAGTTACTTGGTCCATGCAGGGTTCTAAGGACTAGAAATCTGAAGCCAACTCCAGGAGGACAGTGAGGAAATACTGAGCTTTAAAACATAAAATCAACAAGTATGCTGCTGCAAAGGAAAAGTGAAAACTACATCATTTCAAGGCTCAAATAAGACAACATGCTGGGACATGAAAGCAATATATTTGTAAGAGAGATGTTCAGTGTAGATGGCAGCAGGGCTTTAAATGCCCAGCCACACCTTGAGGACTTTGCTTCACACATACTGAGAAGTCACCACAGATGCAGAGAGTCAATGTGACAAAGAGAAAACAAATGGAGAAGTTCTAGTTATGGGACTATGAGACAAGTTTTCAGGTAACAAAACTACATGGATAATTAAATCATAAGCTCCAAGCAGCATTTTGCTTCAGTTATTGTAGAACCGCCACACCCTGGAATAATAATGTATCTAGAGCTACTGGGACAACAGAATAGCCTACCATTTTGAACTTTAAAGTAGACTTATACCACAGACAAATAGTTGAAGTGCATATCCTCACCCAATTATTAGATGAAGCCTTAATGAATATAAATGATTTTTTAAGAGTCATGTGCCCTCTAAATGGATGAAAACAATCAAGAAAAGTAGACCTATAATAAGTACTAAGACTATTAGCTTAAACTAAAAAGCATAACTTCTCAGTATGTGCCTATTTACTAAAACCAACTGAAGCCAGGTGTGGTTACCCATGGTGTAAGCCTGCAATTCAGGCTAAGATAGCACGATTGCAAGTTGAAAGAGAGTGTGGGCTATGTGATGAGTTCTCCTGAGGTCATGCCAGGCTGTAGATAAAGAAAATGAAAGGAGGGGGTTGGGTGAGATGGCTTAGTGGTAATGTGCTGGGCCCACAAGCTTAAGGACCTGAGGTCAGGTCATCAGCACATACATAAAGTGACCGTCGTGGTGGAGACTACATGTAATCCCATCACCAGGAACTCAGAAACAGGAGAATCCTTAAAGTGTGATGGCTAGCTAGTCTAGTGGAATCAGGCAGCTCCTGGCTCAGTGAGGGACCCTATCTCCAAAATTAGGGTGAGAGACCAAAGAGGACTCCCAACATCAACTTCCAGCCTTCACATTTATAATACTGCATGCATATCGGCACACACAAAAGCACAGATACGCACAAGAAGGAAGGAGAGTTAGAGGAGGGAGTGAAAGAGGAAGAGAGGGAGGGAAGGAAGGAGGGGGGGGGGGAGGGAATCCAACTATTAGAGGTTAACAATTAAATATACCAAAAAGCTGGCTTGCGGGGCAGAGGGTGATTCTGCAGTCCAGGATACTGAAATCCAGGCCTTATGCATGCTAAGCAAGCAGTGGATCACTATGTTATGCCATTAGTCTAAGGGAACGTTTTTGGTAACGTCCTATATAGACTTTCTACAAAGGCTATTTCCTGTATGTATAAAACCAATTTACGGAAGTCGAAGGCCTATTTCATGAAAATAATAACAACATTGGATAAAAACTCTGGTTGATCTACTGTTCTATGTTCTGAGTACTCAACATTATATTTGTTAGCACTTAGAAACCCTGACATCACCCTTATGTAAACAAGGGGACAGAGACCATTTTTATAAGTGATCTTCCTAGGAGAAGAAAGGGAGTGTATGGGAGGGCTTGAATGGAGGAACAGAAAGGGAGTAATTGGCAATGATATTATAATATCAAAAAATTATTAAAAAGAATAATCCTTGTGGAGGGCTAGGGGAGAGAGGGAGAGAGTAATAGAGAGGAAGGGTGGGTCCAGGAAGCAATGAGAGAGGGGACTGCAATCAGGATGTAAAAAAAAAAAATAAAACTGCAGAGCAAACAGGTAGCTTACATTCCTAATCCCACTACATGGGAAGAACTCTGAGACAGGCTGAGACAGGCATGTTTTTTTACATCTTTCGGCTCCACTTTCTATTATCTCTCACTATAAATCTGATCGGCTATAGATAGTGCTATAGACTGAGAGTGACATTGTTTTGAAATTTCCTTTACCAAATCATCCCATTACTTCTGAACCCCACCTCACAAAAATTGTCAGGACTCAGGCAAGACATAGCTGGTTCTTTGCCATGGTATAATTTAAATGGCTTCCAGCAAAGTTCTCAGTGGAACTTTTGTTCCCCTCTGAAACGTTCAAACAGTGTTTACTGCCCACACTTCTCCCTTCGTTCTCTTGCACTTTAAAGAACTGCCTTTAAGTTCCACTTACAGGATTCAGGGCTCTATGAGGCCACGGCTTCAAATGGCTTCACACTCCTCCTGTGATCCAGATGCAAAGGCCTACAACCTACATAGTGCAGCTTCCAGCACTGCAATGACCCCGACTCTCACTTCTTTTTTGTTGTCGTTGTCATGACCGAATACATGATATAAACAACCTAAGAAAAGATGGATTGGTTTTTACCTGCCCCCCAGTCTGAGCAGCCACACCACATCAGTGGTGTAGGCATGGCAGAGTTTATGACAGCTCCTGCTTATAATAGCAGAAACAGAAAACAGAAAGCAGAGTGGGGCCAGGCAGACTATACCTTGCGAAGCCTGTGATCGGTGACACACTTGCTACCAGACCTCACCTCTCACAGGCTCCACAAACTTTTAAAGCAGAACCACCAGCTGCAGACCAAGTGTTTGAACACATCAACCTACTGAGGGCCGTTCACTTCCAAACCCAAACAAATCCCGTGCATCAGTATCTACCTCTCTGAAGTATGTCTGGAGAGCTCTTTCTCAGAAATACAAGGCCCAGAAAAGTAAATAAACCAGAGGATGACAGCAAGACTGATACTAAGATCCTATGACTTAAATGTCAGTGACCAGTGTGTGCACATAAGTATGGGGTAGGAAATGTGCCTGTTAACATATAGGCCTCCCCATTTAATTTATAGCCACCTCATACATGAATTTGTTATTTTCCATTATGTTACAGTTAGACATTTGGGTCACCCCTAATGTATGTAGCAAAATTCTTCCCAGGCAATTACCATAAGCATACCCAATCTCTTCCTTCAGTTTCAATGGGGAACATTTCTTCTATTCATATCAATAAAACAATCCCCCCTATTGTGTGAGGAACAGCTCTACACCCACACTGATCTGCCCTGCAGATTTCAGCAGTGGTGACTTCATCATTTTTATATGCTCTTTTCAAAGTCAGACAAAAGCTCTCAGGAGAAAGAACTTATAATATTCACCATTTTGTGCCTTTCTGTAAATTATGGGCTGAAAAATAGAATGGCACAAGATAAATCTGCTTTTACAATGGGAGAGAAATCTACATGAAACTAGATAAATCCCTATCTGAGGCAGCCACTTCTTTCAGACTTAACTATCATCCTGTCAAACTTTAAAATGTCATACTGATTCTTTTCTTTTATATGACTCTTGGGAGATATTAATTAGCACAAATCATTTTGCATCAGCTAACACCACAGTCATGTATTGACTATGTAACCTTGTACAAATTAAAAACCAGAAGATTTCTTTAATTGCAAAAATGAAGGAGAAAATGACAAGGATAAACACATATAGCTCTGTGCTGATGTACAGAAAGCTACACAGGACTGTTAGGTCACGACAGTCAAGGACGAAAAATGCAAAGCTAGAAGCCAGAGAGTGCTAAGTAAGAAATGACAGCTCCTTCCAGCATCCACCAAGATTCTTTGGATATTCAAACATCAGGGTTAGAAATGTTGAAGAGGTGTTATATTTTTAATCTCATCTGAATATTCTGAGATATGAAGCAGTGTTAGTCCCAATAAGAGCCTGAGACTGGTCTATTTATGACTACTTGCTAGATGTAATACAAGAGATTGGTTCTGCAGATCCAGAAGGACTCATTCTTAGGCCACCAACAAAGACTGCAGCAGCTCCTGAAAGAATAGTCATTTCTACAACAAAGAAAGTGCACACTCACTATCTTCTGTTGCATCTACTTGTATCGTAGATGTTCTTGTTATAGCTCAGGAGCTGATGAACTTGGGCACCAAGGCTGACCTCTAGGTACAGACTGCCAGATGTCAGGGCTGTTTCTATGTTATCCAAATTCCTAATCCCAAACCTAACTGCAATCAACTTTCAGGACCATATCATATATGTTTTTCAAAAAAGTATTACCTGATAGTTATAAATTCTTCTCAGAAGCAAAATAACTCAAGGAAAATACAAAATTAATTAAACTGTAATAAAATCAATTAGGCAAACAAAAACATTTCAAAACACAAAGTTATCATTAAAATGGTTGTAAAAGTCTTCAGTGGTGAAGACAGAAACAGTTCCTGTATCCATCACACTGCTTCTTCTGTTTTCCCAGAAGAAAGCTGATCAGTTCATAACTGATACACATACATCAGTTTTCTCAGCATCATGATTAACCCATCTATGGTCACAGTTATCTCTCTTTTCTCCCTCTGTCTAAATCTCTGGTACTGATAAGCAACAGAGTATATTGGCCACCAGGGCATGATGGGCATGGGCCTCCAGCTGTATCTGAGTCTTATCTTGTCACATGGCAAAGAGTGGGACTTTTAGAACATGGTAAATATGAAGATAAGAACCATGCAAAGCAACCAAGAGCAGTGTTTCTCAATCTGTAGGTTATGAATCCCATCAGGGTCAGATATCAGATATCCTACGTACTAGATATTTACATTACAGTTCACGACAGTGGCAAAATTACAGTTATGATGTAGCAACAACATAATTTTATGAGTGAGGGTCACCACATCATGAGGAACATGGACAGGGGATGGAGTATGCATCATCAAAATATTAACAGAACAAAAGATTATAGGGGAAGAAGAAAT